>NW_027507764.1:162058950-163258950 GCF_037356315.1 Lithobates pipiens
AGCTGCTTCTCTTGGGCTGTCTAAGTGGGGGCCCCTGGGGTACTTCTTGTGCTGCTGCTGCTGGTTCTTGTGCTGTCCCACGCTGAATTCCAAGCCTGGGCTCTGGGCGGCGCTGTTGGGGTCTCCAGGCAAAGGGTAGAAGGTGTGGGGCAGGTTAGGAGCAGAACTGGTCAGGATCTGCTCTCCTAGCTGCATCCTCTGTCTGGATGGTTATGCCTGCCTCAAAATCTGTACCGGCTGGGCTGATGCAGACACCATGTACAGCAGACCCTCACTGGAGAAAAAAGGGGGGTCGGGGGAGGATGAGTGCTGAGAGATGAAATGTCCTTTCAGTCTACAATCTCATCCATAGGTGCCTCCAAGGAGTGGGTGATGCTAAAGGGGAGGGGGAAGCAGACCACCACTCACAGTCACAGGACTCCTCTCTTTGAAAGGGAAAATCAAATGTGTCAAAAAAGCTGCTTGTGTCACTTTATATACGGTCTCCTCCTTCACACCTCTATTAGGGCTAATGATTCCAGGGAGGGGCTTGCTGCTTCTTTCATGGCAAGACAGTGAGGAGAATAAGTACAGAAAAGTCTCCTCTGACCATTGGTTGACATTAATTTAATTAGACAATTCCTAATTGGAACAAGTCACCTGTGCCCCACTCACTTGCTGCCAGGCACTGCACATCAAATGCATCGCCTGCAATTATTCTTAGCCAAATTCCCTGAAAGGGAGAGGATGGGCTATTTCCACTTTCCTCCAAACCATTCCACTCTCCTTCTTTAAAGGAAACCTACTTTTTTTTTCCTTTGGATCAGACAGGCCTTTCTTACTGAGAGCTGGTAGAGGGCAGCGAAATCAAAGGGGGGCTTTGATTGACTTGGAAAACCCAGAGCTTACTTTACTCTGTTTACTGAGAAGACTGCAGGAGACCTCCAATACACAAATGCAGGAACCCAGCTCACAATTCATAGAGCCTGGCTGGAAGAGTCTAATGTATAGAGCTCCACTATACAAACCAGAACATCAGTCTGGGCTTTGTACATCTATCACATGGAGGCCTTGGATCACTCGGATTTCCTGCTAAGGATACATTCCACAACGCATAAAGGAGCTAATAGTTTGAAAAATGTCACTACTTGTTATGGAAATTCAGCCTGTTTCAAATAAATGTATCAAGGAAGGATCTTATTTTTTGCAGTACTATAAAGAAAAAGCTGAATAAATGTATTAATTGTACAAGAAAGTGAAACATTGTAACACTGAGAAGACACTTCTAACCATAGTGTGTGCAGAAGGAAAGTTCAATGCTGAATTTTGTATATGTGTAATATACAGAGAAAGAGAGAGAGAGAGAGAAAGAGAAAGAGATCAACTGGTAAAACCCATTGTTACATTTTGTTTATAAAATGTATATGCTTCATACTGTAAATATATATATATATATCCTGAATAGAGAGAGATAAAAGACGGTGATAGTGAAAAGAGAAATGGAGAGAAAGAAAGGAGGGAGAACGAAAGAGAGACAGAGAGAGACCAGCATATATATATATATATATAGAGAGAGAGAGAGGGAGAGGGAGAGAGAGACCAATAGAGAAAGAGAGAGAGAGAGAGATCAATAGAGAGAGAGAGAGAGAGAGAGAGAGAGAGAGAGAGAGAGAGAGAGAGAGAGAGAGACCAATAGAGAAAGAGAGAGAGAGAGAGATCAATAGAGAGAGAGGAGATAGAGAGAGCGAGAGAGACTAATAGAGAGAGAGAGAGAGTGATCAATAGAGAGAGAGAGAGAGAGATCAATAGAGGGAGAGAGACCAATAGAGAGAGAGAGAGAGAGAGAGAGAGAGACCAAGAGAGAGACCAATATATATATATAGAGAGAGTGTGTGTGTGTGAGAGAGAGACCAATAGAGAGAGAGAGGAGAGAGCGAGAGTGGAGAGAGAGAGATAGAGACCAATATATATAAAGAGAGAGAGAGAGAGGGGAGAGAGAGACCGAGAGAGACCGAGAGAGACCAACAGAGAGAGATAAAAGATGGTGATAGTGAAAAGAGAAATGGAGAGAGAGAGAGGAGGGAGAAAGAGTGAGAACGAACGAGAGACATAGCGAGACCAATATATATATAGAGAGAGAGAGAGAGAGAGAGGAGAGAGAGACCTATATATATGTATATATATAGAGAGAGACCAATATATATATATATATATATATATAGAGAGAGAGAGAGAGAGAGAGAGAGAGAGAGAGGGGAGAGACCAATATATATAGATAGAGAGAGAGGGAGATCACCATCTATCAGTGCAATCCTGAATAGAGAGAGAGAAGAGCGATGGAGAAATAGAGAGAGAGAGAGAGAGAGAGAGAGAGAGAGAGAGAGAGAGAGAGAGAGAGAGAGAGAGAGAGAGAGGGAGAACAGAGACATAGATATATCTCCAACTGGTGGCATTTATTATTGTTTCAGAAATATATATCAGTGAAATCCTGAATACAAGAGAGATAAAAAAAGAAAAGAGGGAAAGAGAGAAAAGGGAAATTGAGAGAGAAAGAGGGGCATATAAAGTGTGTGTTAGAGAGAGAGAGAGACATAGAAAGTGAGTGAGTGAGAGAGAGACATAGAAAGTGTGTGTGTTAGAGAGAGAGAGAGACATAGAAAGTGGGTGAGAGAGAGAAGGAGATGGAAGAGAGAGACATAGAAAGAGTAATAGAGAGAAAGAGAGATCACCAACCGGTGTAATGTATTATCGTGTCAGAAATATTTACCAGTGAAATCCTGAGAGATAAAAAAGAAAAAGAAAGGGGAGATTGAGAGAGAGAGAGAGAGAGAGAGAGAGAGAGAGAGAGAGAGAGAGAGAGAGAGAGAGTAAGAGAGAGAAATCACCAACCATTGTAATTTATTATTGTTTCAGAAATATATAGCAGTAAAATCCTGAATAGAAGGCGAGAAAAAAGAAAAGAGGGAGAGGGAGAAAAGAGAGATGGAGAGATAGAGACATAGAAAGAGGATGAGAGAGAAAGAGAGATCACATATGTATTTATATAACTATTGTTTTATATATATATATATATATATATATATATATATATATATATATATATATATATATATATATATATATAGTGAAATCCTGCAATCCCTGCATGTCCTTGTTTTAGCAGTATGTGTTGCGGTTTTGTGCATTGTTCCATGCTGTCTATAATAAAGATATATTGGTGTCTCTCAGTGAATTGAGGACTATCAGTCCCTGACCTGTTTGCTGTCCCTCCTGAAATCCTGAGCTCTGCTGCCTCACCAAGAAATCTTCCCATTTTCAGTTTCCTAAAATCACTTTTGTATAGCTGATAAGATTGCAGACAAGAGGGAATAGCAGCAGTGTGGATGTGCGGCATACGGCTTGTGCACAGTCTGTGCCAAAGAGCTCGGAGACAGCAGTGGGGCTTATCAGGGTTTTTATTGTTTGGGGACCACAAGGAAAAGGTTTTGATAAATTATTTTCACAGACTTGCAGGTGAAAGTGGCTATCAGATATAAACCATCTGGCATCCTTCAGTACATTTCATGCCTTTTGTTAGCGGTAAAAAGATATTTCAGGCAGTCAGGATTCCCTGCTAGATGAAATGAAGGCATCCAATTCTCAGCTCCTGATCTGCTGCAGAGTCCTGTTCATGTCACTCCGGGGCATCCCATGTATGTGGCACTTCCTAGGAAGGTGACATGGATTAGTGGCTGTGACTTTACAGACCAGGGCTATCCCTCATCTCCAGCACAGTCATGTCTTCCCGAATATCAGACTTCTATTATAAATTGACATCCCAGATAGAAAATGACAAAGCCCCTTTTTTTTGTGCCAGCTAAAAGGTGTAAATATTTTGTAAACCACAGGATCATTTTCTATTGGGCGCTTCTAATATGTGTTACTATGTGATAATGATATTATTTAAAACGAATTCTCAAAAAGTCGGCTTTCTGTACAAGCGCTGCTAAGAACTTCATAAAAACTGTGAGATGACTTTACAAAAGGAGTAATTTCCAGGAAACAGACAGTCAGCTTATGTCTGTTGTTTTTTATTTTCAAGAACCAAGTTGGGTCATTAAAGTGACAAAAGATAAAAGGATAATTAATACTTTTAATCAAATCCTATTATTTTAATTATTATTATATTTTATTATCTTTACTTATTATTTTAATTACATCCATACCTTCACAGCAATTCCTAGAAAATATCTTCATCCCCCTAACAGCAGTTTAAAAGATCCTGTGATTTTTATGCATCATGAGTGGTAATAAAATACCTTTCATATCAATCACTTGTAATTGTTATATTTGCAGATACTTAGTGCATTGCTGCTTGCTATATTTTCTATTGATCCGTATGTATTTATCAGTTCATTAGTCATGAAGCCTCATATGATGAGCCCTATACGTCTCTATTACTTCTGTATTCGCTCTTATTGCACATTGGATGACGATTCGCAGTACTATGGAATACTTTCCTAATTATAGGTGATATTTTATGACAGTACAGGAAGCCATTTGTCCCGCTGTCACCTTGGCTGTGCCCCTTATTATCCCACTCTAGGACGTTCTTAGGATCCCCCAGCCATAAGGGGAGAATATTGGACTATTGACCCAGACACTAGGAAGTTCTATTGTAACCCAGATGTAAAGTAGACTATATCAGTGGGGTGCACAAGAGAGGGCGGAGGAACCGGCTTCCCCGTATTATCTTTTCATGCCCTCTGCTTGTACAAGACCCAGCTTCCCCTCTGCAACCCATCGGGGGGCACTGGCACATAACTACATCGATTACAATGCAAACTGAGTCCTAATTAGGTCCAGAGTTTGCTTTATTTATTCATTTTACTTTTATTAAGTTGTGTAAAGTGTGTGTGATCACAAGAACTACTGATCCCTGCACTATATTAATCAGTGTGTGCCCAGAGAATAAAACAGAAGTCTTTACTTACTGTGGTGACAAGTGACCATCGACCACAGATAGTGCTGATCATTTGTACCGGGGTCACACTCTACACAGAGAGTTTGATATGTCACACAACCCAGCCTTCTCCTGGGGAAGTGATACCATCTCATGGCAACATTGTGTATGAATCACACTTCATATGAATTCATACAGTAAAAGATATACATCTCGTTCGTGTATACATCTCATTTATCAATATATCTAGTCTATCAGTCTGATGGGTGTCATTCAAGTTATCAAGGTGACGTACTATTCTATTACAGTATTTATCCAGTGTTCACTTATTGTTATTGCGTTATTTTTATGGTCTCTTGCACATGTTTTAGTGATATATGTATGTATATATTTTAAGTACACAATGGGGTTTATTTACTAAAGCTGGAAAGTGCAAAATCAGTCTCACTTCTGCATAGAAACCAATGAGCTTCTAACCCCAGATTGTTCAATTAAGCTTTGGTAATAAAACCTGGAAGATCGTTGGTTTCTATGCAGAAGTGAGTCTGATTTTGCACCTTCCAGCTTTAGTAAATAAACCCAATAGCATACTTAACAGCCTATATATATATATATATATATATATATATATATATATATATATATAAAATTTTTATGTGTGTGATGAATAATATGCATATAAAGTAAATCTTTTTATTTAGATAACTTCATATATTATCTATCTATCTATCTATCTATCTATCTATCTATCTATCTATCTATTTATTTCCACATATTTTCTATTATTACCTATTTATCAATCATCCATCTACTGTGTGTAATAAATGATATGCATATAAAGTAAATCTTTTTATTTAGATACCTTCATATATTATCTATCTATATATTTCCACCTATTTTTCTATTATTATCTATTTATCAATCATCTATCTACTTATCATTCTCTTTTCTATCTTATTTATTTATCTCTATATATTCTATCTATCTATCTATCTATCTATCTATCTATCTATCTATCTATCTATCTATCTATCTATCTATCTATCTATCTATCTATCTACCTATCTACTTATAATTCTCTACACTAGATACATTTATCTAGTTATCCATATATATTAATTTATATAACACGTATATTGAAAGAAAATAGATAGATAGATCTCTATTATCTATCTATCTATCTATCTATCTATCTATCTATCTATCTATCTATCTATCTATCTATCTATCTATCTCTATATTGCTAGACAGATAGATGTTTTATCGATTCTATTTATCTATCTATTTAAATTATATTTATCTATTATCTTGTCCCGATCCTTTCTTTTAAGCACAGCAGTCCCAGCCCTGTCACCCCCCCACCATGGCTCTATGGATTTAATGTAGAGATCAGTGATGGGGCAATGAGTGTACTCACACCTCCCTCTATACACCAGGGAAGCATCTTCCAGAGACTTGCACTCATTAATTGCCATCATCACAGATCAATTGGTGCTGTACCCCTCATTGTCAGCTGGGAGCCTCATGGCTTCAGTCCAGCAACTCATCATTTTCTCCTGAAGGGGTTAAAGGATGAGGAATGCCTGCTTTAAAACAATTCATAAGCATTATCATCGATTGCTCTGTTTGCTTGCACTTTCCATTGCAGAAGGTATTTTCGGTGCTGTACATAGAGACTTCTGATTCCATAATCAATGTACCATAAAAGAGATCAACAGATATTGTTAAGTGCTCTTTAATGAACCAATATTAAATCAATAGCCCAATAAATTAATATCGCAGACAGTGTATATTGATGACACATATTATTAATAAAATACAATCATATAACAGATTAATATAATAGTGCAATCATTGGGACATTGGTTTGTGAAAATCTGCATACACCTTCTATTGATCATCCGTGGAAAAATTCGGCAATATATTGATCACAAATAAACAAGTAATATCAACTTATTATTTATGGAATACTATTGATATTCTTGCAAAGCATACAGCTAAATCACTTACAAAGTAAGGCCCAGATTGGGGATTTGTATGGCACACATTGGATATATGTATATAGAGATGGGGCTTTCACTGAGATTGTACACAGATCATCTCAGGTTTTGGCTTTCTTCCAGCAGGTAAGTTACAGTATGTATTACCTATAACAATCCCTGACATCCTTCATCACTCTCTATACAAACATGATTTAAGACTGTTGTTGCCAGTATAGACAACTTTTTATACTTATTGAACCAGATCCATGGCTTGGAAACATATTGATTACATTCAACAATAATGCACAGAGGAGAATACATTGCAAAATACACACAGAAAGTCAGTGTTACAGATCCATATGGAGAAAGAAGGGGTTAAGATAGGAATGCACTATACAATCTGATCACACATAGAGGTTGATTTACTAAAACTGGAGAGGGCAAAATCAGGTGCAGCTCTGCATAGAAACCAATCAGCTTCCAGTTTTTTGTCAAAGATTATTTTAACAAGCTGATGTGAGAAGCTGATTGGCTACCATGCAGAGCTGCACCAGATGTTTCACTCTCCAGTTTTAGAAAATGAACCCCTATATACTAGTCCCATTTTTGTATAACATCATTGGAAATGCTCTTAATTGATTAGCATTCATGCCACTTTGTAGACACGAATTTTATAAATAGTTGCTACTTTTCCATTAGAGAACTCATATACATTATAAAAAAATGACATTTGATGCATCTAGGGCGTTGACTGCCTAAAATCTAAACATTTGGCACCTATTTGTCATGCTAATGAGTTGCACTCAATGCTGGGAGGGATGGGCTGGAATAAGCACAATAAAGTCAGTGCTAATCTCTTCTATGAAAAGACTGTCTGAATCAATCCACGTTCACTCACTATGGAAAGAGTCCAGGCCGATATACCTTTGTCCTGGCTAACAAATCAAATGATTGCTATTGCTTTTTGTACTAATATTGTACATTACTTCCATTATCTCTTCTATGGCTTTGAGGCTCAGGTCACTAGAGCAAGTCACCTGCTTTTTAGCACAACCCAATCACCTAACCTTTATCTGTTTGGTAGGGAACTAGGGTCACAACTAGGGTTGCCATCTTTTCCTCAAGCCAAACTCAAACAATTTAGGGTCACAGGGCAATTTTTCCCCCTTAGTATACACTATGGGATTATAAAAGGCCTGGGACACCTTTGGGTGCCCCAAGGATAGTAGTAATGCGGCACGTATATCGCGCAGTGGCGAAAAATGGGTGTGGCCAAAATGCTCTTGTTGACATCACCGCCCAGCCTCCCAGTGATGCTGAACTTGCCCCCAGACAGATGACTGCAGCTCCCAGATGGAAACAGATTTGTGTGTGACTATCTTGGTTACTTGGAGAGCCACAGCCTGGTCTGAATAATGTGTCCGGGTTTCAGGTGGACGAAAACATGGACACCTGATTTAAAACCCGCACTGGGTGAATCCTGGACAGGTAGCAACCCTAGTCCCAACCTACCTGAGTTGCTTGGCTGCCATGCTAATCTAGCCCTGATTTTGATACAGTCTGAGCCAATGACCTGTTCGGTCCCCGACATTAACTGGGGACCCGCATGGGACAGGGCAGAGGGCTCTTTGCCTGTGCCTTTTCTTTCCTTTCTCTCAGCAGGGCTATTGGTGCAATATCCCTTAGCAACAAGCCATCATTGGAGGAATTTGGCGGGCTGTTTCTTTGCGCCTATAACTGTTTATATAAGCCGGATGCTACCTCAGCTTCACAGCCACCTGAAGAGGACCAGTGTGCGCTCAGGTGTACATTTAGAATGGAGTTTCTCATTCGTCAGCTTCTGGAAAAGGCAGAAAGCTCTGGTGGTGAGGAGTGGCTGAGGCACTGCTTAGCTGAAGACCCTCCTGCTTGTTCTTCTCTCCCTGCCTGTCTGACGCCCATGCCGAACATTAATATGGAGGAACACAGGAATTCTCCTTCAGCTGGCAGCTCCCGCACACCTGTAGGAAAAGATAAGAAGCAGAAAAAGTCGGCAGCCCCTGCTATTCCTTATTCTAAGGAAGATTCTTTTCTGCTTCTCGTTCCAGGTATCTTAAAGATGCTGCAACTTTATCCTCCTCATCCTCCATTCCAGAAACCAGCGCTGCAGCTCCTTTGGGACAGAATGCTGTGTCAGATATCCCGCCTGGTGAGAATTCTGTTGCTTCTTTACCTGACTTAATTGTTATCCTTAATTCGTTAGCAAATGCTTTTACTAGCCTGTCAGAAGGGGAACAAGGATCTCCCTCTCCCTCTCTCATTGCCAAGGCTCTGTTTGCAAGCGCTGGCAGTTCTTTTCAGAATAGACAGCAATTAAACAATGTTTCAGTTCAAACAACTATCCCTGTACAGGAGGCACTGCCTTCTGGTACCTTACAAGGGGCACATTTATTTGGTGCAGCTCAGGAGACACAGCCTGCTGGTGCTCCTCTTAATATTATGTCAGGTGTACAGTCTTCTGGTACTTTTTCCTATAATTTGCAGCCAGGTGCACAGTATTCTGGTGCAGTGCCAGGTGCTCAGTATTCTGGAGCAATATTACAAACCTTCTCTGCGTTGGGGTGTGAAAGACGTTGGCCTTTGGTTAAATCTGATGTTGCCTCCAAAACCACAGGTGCAATTCAAAGCACTCAACTCTACTAATAATTCATTTCGCAAAGGTTTCTGCTTTGCATTTAATGAAGGACAATGCAGATTTCTGGCCAACTGTAGATACAAACACGAGTGCTCATATTGTACAGGGTCACACCCGGCTTGTAGATGTTATCAAAAGGCCTCTGCCATGTCAGGTCAGCCTCAATCCAGGGATGGGTTTTCAAAAGGCACGGACAACAGTGAAATTGTCAAACATGCTTCCTTGGCTAAAAATGTATCCAAACATCAGGATGGAGTAGCTGCTTTATAGCGGCTTTAAGCATGGTTTTTTAGTCCCTGGTTTTTCTGGGTCTGGTTGTAAGTTAGTGGACAATTTGCATTCGGTCTTTTCACACCCAGAGGCTGTTAGAGTTAAAATTGAGAAAGAATTAACAGAGGGCAGGATTGCGAGTCCGTTCTCCTCACCCCCTTTCTCCAACTTCAGAATTTCTGCATTGGGCGTAGTTCCCAAAAAAGAGCCAGGCTCTTTTCGCCTAATACATCATTTGTCATACCCTGTTGGCGAGTCTCTTAATGATGAGGTTGCTGATTTCGATGCTTCAGTTACGTATGCTTCTTTTGATGAGGCTTTGGTTCTCCTTGAGCATTTTGGAAGGAATTCATTAATGGCCAAGGCGGATATTAAGTCTGCATTTCGTTTACTCCCAGTACATCCACAAGGCTTTAGTTCTTTAGGTTTTCATTTTAACAGATATTTTTATTTCGATAAATGTATGCCGATGGGCTTCTCCTTATCTTGTTTTTACTTTGAGGCTTTTTCTTCTTTTCTTCAATGGGTAGTGTCGGTGGTGCACCCCGGTGCTGGTTATATTCATTATTTAGATGATTTTCTTTTCATAGGTCCACCTGAATGTTCTGTTTGCTCTGATTCTTTGTCAGCTTTCTTTGATATTTGTGAAAATTTTGGCATTCCCCTTGCCCAGGAGAAGACAGTGTTTCCATCCACTAGTCTGGAATTTTTGGCCATTGTCATAGATTCAAACACCATGGAATTCAGATTGCCTCCATCAAAGCTTTTCAAGATTAGGTCGTTAATATCCTCTTTTCTATCTAGACGGAGAGTTCTGCTTAAAGACGTCCAATCTCTATTAGGCTTGTTTGCTTTCGCTGCAAGAGTAATTCCGGTAGCTAGGATTTTTTCTCGCCGTTTTGCTAGGGCTACAAAGGATTTAAAAAATCCTTTTTCTCATGTTACCATGTCAAAAGCCATTAAAGATGATTTAAAGGTATGGGATGAGTTCTTGTTAGGTTTTAATGGCTCAACGGTATGGCAGAAAGAATTTATAGATGATTTCGAACTAGGCCTTTTTACCGATGCTTCAGGTTCTATAGGCTTTGGTGCCTTCCTGGCAGGTCATTGGTGTGCTTCAAAGTCGCACACATCTTGGAGGATTCCTGAAATTTTGCATAACCTAGTCTTGTTAGAATTATTCCCAGTAGTGGTGGCGGTAGTTATTTGGTGTGATTTGTTTAGAAATCTGAGAGTTTTAATTTACACGGAAAATAAAGGTGTCCTCTTCGCGATTAATTGTTTATCTTCTAAGTCTGATTTTGTAATCAAATTGCTTAGTTTCTTAGTTCTCCATTGTATGAAATATAATATTTGGCTTAAGGCTAAACATTTACCAGGTGTAAGCAATAGCATTGCAGACTCGTTATCTCGTCTTCAGTTTTCCAGGTTCCGCGACTTGGCTCCGGAGGCAGACCAAATTGGCTCCCAATGCCCGGAATTCCTCTGGGGCTTGATTTGGGATTAATCTCCGCCAATTTAAAGAACTCCGTTTCACTGAGAACATGGGAGGACTATCTGCGAGCATGGTCGAGATGGGATAATTTCTGCTCTACATACAATTTAAGTATTGCCAGTTGTAATGCTTACACAGCACTGTCTTTTGTTACTTTTTTAATCCATTCTAACCTTAGTGCAGCTTCTATACATAAAATTTTGGCCGGAGTTTCCTTCTTTCTAAAATTTTTTGACCTTTCGGCTTTGTCTTCTTTCTATACAGTACGTCAGGTATTGAAAGGTTTTAGGCGTTCCCATTTGGTTAGAGATGGTAGGAGACCCATTTCTATTGATCTTTTGGTTAAATTAATTCAGTCTTTGCCTCCAGTATGCTATTCCCTGTATGAAATTGTATTATTTAAAGCAGCCTTTTCTTTGGCATTTTTTGGCGCTTTACGGCTGGGTGAGTTTTCCGCCTCAAATAAGTCTTCATGCGCTATCCTGTTAGATAGTGATGTGATTGTTTCTTCAGATTCTATCACTATATGCATTAGAAGATCAAAAACCGATCAGGTTGGGAAGGGACGCATGATTAAGTTGGGTCGGGCATGGTATATTCCTATCTACCCGGTCCAAAATTATTTAAATTTTATCTCATTTAGACCTTTCTTTCACGAGTCATTTTTTATTCACAATGACCTGTCTCCTCTTACTCAATTTTCTTCTGTCCTTTCTTCTTGTCTAAAAATCCTTGGTTTGTCAGGCTTTTATTTCTCATCTCACTCCTTCAGAATAGGGGCTGCCACTGCTGCTAACTCTGTGGGTTTTTCTTCTGAGGAGGTTAAGAGGTTGGGTCGTTGGGACAGTTTTAGATATAAGTCTTACATTCGACCTAAGTTAGTTACTAATTAATTTTCTTTTCAGATTTTCCTAGGTTCAAAGTCTGGATTATGGGCCATTAATTTATTCACTGGGCCTACAAAAGAGCCGAAGCAAGGAATTTCGAAAAGACTTTGGGTTTTAAGGTTCATGCTTTGCAAATCTTTTGGCATGGTGTTAGGGGGTTACGTTGGAAAGATGTAAGAAATTAATTTATTTATTTAAACAATGTTTGGCCCAGCCCGGATCTATTGATAATCCACGCTGGGGCAAATGATATTGGTAAAGTTAAAACTTGGAATCTTTTAAGTGAGATGAAACAGGATCTCTTTTCGTTTAAGGTCCTTTTTCCATCCGCAATTATCGCCTTTTCTGAGATGATTCCTAGGTTACTTTGGTCCCCCTCTAGCAATTTGTTTTATCTAGACAAGATTCGTAGACGTTTAAATAGGACCATTCATAATTTTTTGGTTTCTTCCAATGACTTATCCTATCGCCACGTTGAGTTGGAAGGTTTTATTTCAGGTCTCTATAGATCAGACTTGGTACATTTGTCGGACATAGGTCTGGACATTTTCAATGTAGGTTTGCAGAATATGATAGAGAAAGCCACGGTGTTGGGGGGGGCCTCAGTGTTTTGTTTCACAATTGGCTTCGGCTGGTGGGGTTCGTCTTCCAGTATAAGTCTGGAAGGACATGATGATTGAGATCTGGTATTGGATCATTTTGTTAATTTTGAAATTTAATTCTATGCTGAAAGCAGATTTTTTAGTTAATGTGAATGTAGCTAATTTGGGTTACCCCTTGAATAAACACCGTGGCCATTTATGACCAATCAAATATACTGTGTGTCAGTTTCGTTTATTTATTATTAGCTACTCTGTACTGTCCCATGGAACAATCATACAGTAAATTAAGTCAGCAGACTTTATGATCTGCATGCTTAATCCAGGTCAATGGTTCCTAAAGGTTTAAAGGCATTAGATTAGCTCTAGAGTCAGACAGTAAACATTTTCACAATGGGAAGATATTAGTGACATGACAATCTCCCCATTTCTTTTTTCACAGGTTATCCTTAAAGTTGAAATGGGGGGATGGGGTGTCAGTAATTACTGCTAGCAGTTATAATAGTTGATAGCAATAATTGCATATAAAATCCCACAGGTTGGTTATGCTCAAGGTGATCGATCAGTCAACTTGGGTACATTCAGTCCTCCCATATGTGATTCGGATCTTGTCCAGTTCAGCAGGAATTCCAACCATCTATGGCTGGCTTAAGTGTTACTTAACTGCAGCAGAGAAAAATCAAGTCTCCTGTCATGCCAGAATGAACTGTGCTGTTTGGCAGAGCTGTGTTAATATCAAGATTGGATGGACATAAATACAAATCCTTTGGCTATAAATTAGGTGCTTTACATATATTCCATCTAGTGTATTTACCCTTTTGCCTGGAGTCCACCTTTAAAATATATATACCCCATCTCTAAAATCTCTTAACATGTTAGGCCGGCCATAGAAAGAGCAAATTTCTTTCCTGCAATCACAGGTTGGTTGCAGGGGAATCCATCCCACTGAGCCATTGGGTTCTCCTGACAGGGAAGGGGGCATGTAAAATCCAGCAGGCTGATCAACTTGGGTACATTCAGCCTGCCCATACATGGTTTGAATCTCGCCCGATTCCTGATGAACCAACTGAGATTCAAACCATTTATGCCTGGCTTTAGTGAAATTTCCAAAGTCATTTTCACTATTTTAAGTCTGCAACTTTCATTAAAATAACACCTGGCGATTGTGCAATAGGTGTTTGTTTAGGCACTTCCTGCTACAGGGTGACAACGCCCTGCCTCTGTTTCCCCATTGTTCTCCTGTGTTGTCGCCCTATCACACAGGCTTCCCAAGGAGACTACAAGTGACTGTTTCAACATGCATTACACAGGCATGATCCACTGTTATCAGTCACCATCAGGAAACTCTTACAACAAATGCCATGTAGCTACTGCTGGAGTGCATGTGTATAAACAGGAAGTGACTTAAAGAGGTTGCAGTGGAATAGCAGCGTTGACATACAATAAAAGATGAAAACATTAAAGTGAGTATTTAATTAAAAAATTGAAATTGTGTATGCTACTCAGCGCTTTAGCAAACTAGCTGCCATTCAGTTAGGCTTTACATCTACTTTATTTTAAAATCAAAAACCCTGTTTTAATTTTTTTTTTTAACAAAGCTACTTCCAGTGTCCGGTATACAGCTAATCACAGGGATGTTTATATTTCAACATTTGTGAGTGTGTTATGGTGTCTGTAGCTGGAGCACATACACATCCCTGGTGGAAGAGGCATTGTTAATACTACCCAAGTCAAGGCTGTGGCTCATCCCTCCTCTCTGCAGGGGTCCATTGCATCTCATTTGTCCTCATGGTCCCTACCCATGGCTAACACTTACAGGTCTTTTACATAAATTACAGACTATTATTCTCACAAGTCCTTCTAGCACTATATATACACCTTTTAATATGCTTATTATATTGGTCAGAAGTGCTGGGGCAAAGCTCATTTTACACCAACAGGTCAAAATATAAAACAACAAAGCCAGGCAGGGATCATCTCTGCAAAGCTATTAGCACCCGAACAAATCTGTTTATGGAGAGGACATAAAGAACAAGGTAACAGGAAAGACATATTATGATGTCATTGCAGGTTGATCATGTATTGTTTGATAAAAGACATTCAATTTCCAAAATATCTTAAAAGTATAATTTTTTAAAAATATTTTTGTAAACCATACCTTCTTTACCAGAGTGCCCCACGGCTCATTTGCACTTGTAGACGTCAATGCCACCCCTCTGAAAGGCGGTGTATTGCTTTTCAGAGCATTGAAAGGTGGCTTGGATGTAATGTGTTGCTTCCTCACTGCTTGTTTTAAAGAGGAAGTAAACCCTGATGGGTTTACTTCTTCTTTGTCTCCCTGTAAAGGTAAAGCATAATGGGCTACTATGCATGCACTTACCTGACACAGGAGCCAGTGATGTCACCGCTATCCCCTGTAGCATGGAGCATCCATCTTCTTCCGGGTATCGCTGCTCCAGCCACTCACAGCTCCGGAGCAGCGATGACGTCACTCCCGTGCATGCGCACGGGAGCCGCCACTAACGGCATATCGCCGCTAGCGGCGCATGGGCCGTAGACAGCGTGCCTGTTTTTTTGTAAATATCTCCTAAACTGTATAGGTTTAGGAGATATTTCTTGCACCTACAGGTAAGCCTTAATCTAGGCTTACCGCTAGGTCAAGTGGTTTGTAAAGGTTTATAACCACTTTAAAGCGGTAGTAAAGTTAACAAAAAAAGAAAAGTGTCTTCCCTGCAGATTTAAGCCACAATGTGCTAATATACACTGCATACTAATACATTGGGGGTTATTTACTAAAGGAAAATCCACTTTGCACTGCAAGTGCACTTGGAAGTAAAGTCGCTGTAGATCCGAGGGAGACATGCAAGGAAAATAAAAAACAGCATTTTATCTTGCACATGATTGGATTAAAAAATCAGCAGAGCTTTCACTCATTTCAGATCTACCCCTTAGCCCCTGTACACACGGTCGGAGATTTCCACAACCAAATCCGTCGGATTTTGCCCGTCGGATTTTGTCCGTCGGATCTTGTCCGAAACTGTTGCATACACACGGTCGGACAAAGTTCTTTCAGAACGTGATGACGTAATTTCGTTACGATGGGACTACATTCAGGCTAGTAGCCAATAGCTTTGATGTAGGAATTTGATCTGAGCACGCGTGGCACTTGGTCCGATCAAAATTCTCTACACATGATCGGAGTATGTCCGATCGGCCCAGTTGGTCGGGAAATATTTCCAACATGTTGGAAAATTGGGTCCGACGGATATTCCGACGGAATCAGTCCGATGCATCCCACACACAGTCGGATTATCCGACGACACGGTCCGATAGGACACATTCCGACGGATTCTCCGACCGTGTGTACAAGGGCTTAGATTTAGAGCGACTGCACTTCCAAGTGCACTTGCAGTGCAAAGTGGATTTGCATTTCGTAAATAACCCCCATTATGTCACTTACGTTTATAATGGAGCTCTCCAGCAGATCCCTGTCACCACTTCAACCGGTCATCTTCTGGGTTTGCGGGCTCCAGCAGTCTGATTGGCCGAGCTGTGATGATGTCACTACCGTGCATGCAGGGCTGGTGCAAGAATTTTTGACACAGTAGGCGAAACCTCATTTTGCTGCCCCCTGACTCCACCCCCTTTGCCCTGCCCATGTATACCCCACCTTTTTAATGAAGTGCCCCTTAAATGCAGCCTCACCAATGCCCATCAAATGCAGCCTCAGCCTGCCAGCGCCTATCAATGAATGTTTGCTTGCTTCCATCCATCCAGGAGTCGGGACACAGACACAGCCCTCCACCGCTGCTGTGCCTCTGACTCTATGTGTGAACGGAGCTGCATGCTGATTCTGAGCTTAGTCGCTTGCTGCAGAGAGAAAGAACACCAGTGGCCGGGTGCCCTAGGCAGCTGCATAGTTTGCATAGTGGTAGCACCGGCCCTGTGCGCATGTATGTAGGGGTGGCCGTTTCTTCAGAGCGCATGTGCTCACTGGAATATCTTGTAAATGGTGCACATTTAGGAGACATTTATTTTACCTGCAGGTAAGCTTTCTTAAAAGCTTACCTGTAGGTAAAACTGGTAGAAAAGCATTTACTACCACTTTAAGGCCTCACATACACTGGACATTTTACTAACTCTCCTAAACTCCTTTCCTCCTGGCAGCAGTATTGTGGTAGAAATAAGCGCTTGGCACTTGTAAACTCATTTAATGCATTTAGGTGCATCAATCGCATTGGCTATAATAATAATAATAATAATAATAATAATAATTGATTCTGGTCATTGAAATGAATTAATCCCAAGTGCTAAACTTCTCCAGAGCTTAGATGCCTTTAGATGCATTTATACACGTTTAGGCGTGTTTTTTTCCTACCAAAACTCTGCTGCACCTGGACGCACTGGTAGTGGTTTTTCTTTTCTTTGCCTCTAAACACCCCTGCCTTTAAACTCCTCTAAACGCGTATGAACATCGGAAAAAAAATCCAATGTGCATGAAGCCTAACCCTTAAAAAGGCACCACTGGGCCACAACTGCATAAATTACACCTGGTTGCAACATTGCCCTATTTACTTGAATATAATTTTTGCCATGCAGCAAAAAGATAGAAAACAGCCCCATAGTGTAGTAAAAGGTAAATCCCATGAAGTGTATTATTAAAATTGCACTCACATAAAAGATAAAATCACTTGCATATCCCATGAACAAGATTGTGATCCCCTGAAGAAGTCACGTGCTTGTGACACAATGCGTTTTGCGGAGCTCGATCACATCACCACGCACGAGTTCTCTATCTTTGTTTGAGCTAATTTTAGTGGACGAGTGGTACACCGACACCTTAAAGGGGTAGACACTTTTTTTGTTAAGAAGTTCCTGGGAGGAGAGAGCAAGACCTGAAGAATTTGGTACCTTTGGAAGTGTCCTTATGAACTAATGACCTATGTGATATGGGTCATAACTGGAAGGTGAAGACAATGGTTGCACGGAGGGGGAGCACAAGTTTGTAGCACTGGAATAGTAGCCATGGGAGTTGGTGGTCACACAGAGTGTAAAATTTGAACAGATTGAGAATACTTAATTTTTTTAATACCCATGTGTTGGCTGAAGTGTTACACACACTGTAGTATTTGTCACTGGACTGGACTTTTATTATACTTGCCAATGGTGCACTGTAGTTTTACTGCTACAGTGCGGGCCAGCTGCACAGAATCATATATATATATATATATATATATATATATATATATATATATTTATTTATTTTGCAATTCCAGGCAGAGGAGGCATGTGCATCCGCTCACCTGGCTGGCTCCGGCACACAACGATCCCCAGTTCCTGGCCAATGATTTATGGCAGATCACTGCCATTACTAGTGTAAAAAAGAACACAATTCCAGTATATATCTCATAGTTTGTAGATGCCATAACTTTCAACCAAACAAATAATGACATACTTATTGGGATTTATTTACAAAAAGTATGTAGCAGAATAAATTTTGGCCTAAGTTTATGAAGAATTTTTTTTTTTTATTGGCTATGTTTTATAGCAGAAAGTAAAAATTTTAGTTTTTTTTCAAAATTTACATTTTTTGTTTTCGTTTATATAATAAAACATGCAGTGGTGATCAAATACCATAAAAAAAATGCTCTACAGTGATTTGAAAAAGTATGTGAAATGTTATAACCAAAAATCTAAATGTATTTTATTGAGATTTTATGTGATAGACCAACACAAAGTGGCACATATCTGTGAAGTGATAAAAGGTTTTCAAATTTTTTGACAAATAAATATCTGAAAAGTGTGGCGTGCATTTGTATTCAGCCCCCTTTACTCTGATACCCCTAACTAAAATATAGTGGAACCAATTGTCTTCAGAAGTCACCTAATTAGTAAATAGAGTCCACCTGTGTGTATAAATACAGCGGTTCTGTGAAGCCTTCAAAGGTTTGTTAGAGAACCTTTGTGAACAAACAGTATTATGAAGGCCAAGGAACACAGCAGACAGGTCAGGGATAATGTTGTGGAGAAGTTTAAAGCAGGTATAGGTTATAGAAATATATCCCAAGCTTTGAACGTCTCACGGAGCATCTAATTTTTCAAGCCATCATCCAAAAATGTAAAGAGTATGGCACAACTGCAAACCTACCAAGACACGGCCATCCAGTTAAACTGACAGGCCAGGCAAAGAGAGCATTAATAAGAGAAGCAGCCAAGAGGCCCATGATAACTCTGGAGGAGCAGCAGAGATCCACAGCTCAGATGGGAGAATCTGTCCACGGGACAACTATTAGTTGTGAACTCCACAAATCTGGCTTTTATGGAAGAGTGGCAAGAAAAAATCCATTGTTGAAAGAAATCCGTAAGAAGTCTCATTTGCAGTTTGCGAGAAACCATGTGGGAGACACAGCAAACATTTGGAAGAAGGTGCTCTAGTCAGATGAGACCAAAATTGAACTTTTTGGCCTAAAAGCAAAACAATATGTGTGACGGAAAACTAACACTGCACATCACCCTGAACACACCATCCCCATCGTGAAACATGGCGGTGGGAGCATCATGTTGTGGGGATGCTTTTCTTCAGCAGGGACGGGGAAGTTGGTCAGAGTTGATGGAAAGATGGATGGAGACAAATACTGGGCAACCTTTGAAGAAACCCTGTTAGAGTCTGCAAAAGACTTGAGACTGGGGTCGAGTTTCACCTTTCAGCAGGACAATGAACCTAAACATACAACCAGAGCTGCAATGGAATGCTTTAGATCAAAGCATATTCATGTGTTAGAATGGCCCAGTCAAAGTCCAGACCAAAATCCAATTGAGAATCTGTGGCAAGACTGGAAAATTGCTGTTCACACACGCTCTCCATACAATCTGACAGAGCTTGAGCTATTTTGCAAAGAAGAATGGGCAAAAATGTCACTCTCTAGATGTGCAAAGGTGGTAGAGACATCCCCAAAAAGAGTTGAAGCATCGAAAGGTGGTTCTACAAAGTAGAATAGAAATGCACAACATACTTTTCAGATATTTATGTGTAAAAAATGTTGAAAACCATTTTTCATTTTCCTTCCACGTCACAGTTATGTGCCACTTTGTGTTGGTCTATCACATAAAATCCGAATAAAATACATTTACATTTTTGGTTGTAACAGGGGTATGAATACTTTTTCAAGGCACTGTATTTGTGGGAAAAAAAAAACACTATAAATTTAGTTTGCGTACAGCATTGCATGACCGCGCAGTTACCAGTTAAGTTAGTGCAGTGCCAAATAGCAAAAAACGGTCTGGTCATGAAGGGGGAGTAAAACCTTCCGCAGGGCAAGTAGTTATATATGTGTGGTACAATGCATTTGGATCATGTCTCCACCTCAGGGGTATTTAAGTTAGTTCAACCTGTCCAGAAAGTTTTGCTTACTAAGTACTTAACCCTGCCAGTTTGCCTCACATTCCATCTCTAAATAGATTCTGTCCTTGAGTACATAGGGAAGCCTTTAAGTACTTTATTTAGCAGGGCCTTGCACACTGTGTCCATGGGTGGGTCCTGTACTACAGTGCGCTGAAGCCCACACATGAGCGGACTGTCCGCCGAAACACTGTTCAGCGGACAAAGTTGAGCGAACAGTCCCCGCGTGTGTACGCGGCCTAACTCTTCTTCTTAAGCCGGTGGATTAAACATGGCCTGATCCCAATTCCCGGTTCTTCTGAATAAAGTAATACACTTAAGTTCCTTTATCAGTGATTCAGATCAGATAATTTATTTTCTCAAGACCTGTGCTTACTAAATAAATGTATTTTCCATGACGGGGTAGTTTACAATGAATAATACATGTAGCGCCACCACCGTAGGAACCTTTATTTAAGATGGGATTTTTTGTTCTCTGCCTTGACTTCCTTGAGAACTTCAACAGCTCTGACACACTAGATTGAATGTATGAACATGCAAAATCACAGAAAATCAATAAAATTTACACTTGATACCCAGTAATAGCACTATGTCAAAGAAAAAGGGTACTTAATCCGGTAGTAAAGGCAACTTAATACACATATAGTCACCCGATATTGTTGATAATGAGGTAAGCATAAAATAGTTTAACACTGACAGTAACACAGTAATTTAAGCATGCAGAGTGATTGACAGTAAGGGCTAGGTATAAGATGACACTTAGCATTCAGATCAGCATTATCAGTAGCAAGTCCACCTAAGACGTAGCAGTGGGCATTAATAAAAATGATTTACCAAACACAAGAGGTGTACTGACAAAGTGTATTGATGACAGCTCTGCTAGACCTAGATTGATTGGATGTGCACGGTCCATAATAATGGAAGGAATGAAACAGTAACAAATGGAACTTACAGGAAGATTTTACAAGAGTGGCAATCTTTTAGATTGTTCTTCTTCCGGCTGGCATTGGGGCACTTTAAGAAATGTTGGCGCACTTAATGATAGTCTTTAGAAACCAGCATGCTGTTTAGGTGTAGTTAAAGGTGTGGAATAGGGGCAGAATAGATGCAGCCTAGATGCAGTATAGAGGAGGTATAGATGCAACATAGATGTGGTATAGATGCAGTATGGGTGCAGTACACTCAATGTCCTGCCTCTAGTAACTCAGTTCCTGCAGGCAGTGTGAAAAATGGGCAGTGAGCCCTCTCACCAGTCCCTGTGGGGTGGCTGTGAACTCTTTCTGTAAAACTCTATTTCTCCATAGAATGCCTCCTGTGATCAGCAGTGCAGAGAAGAGGGTGAGAGGACGTTCTGGCCTCCCTTCAGCAATGTTGCGGATGCAATCGCTGTGACTAGTGCGGCTCTACCTTGGATGTCTCTGACCCTGGGCCTCAGGCTTGGTCCCTGTTGGTCTGTTCTCTCAGCAGTCTGGTCAGTATGCAGGCAGATGTGTTCTCATTGGTTCCTATGTTACAAAGAGGAAGAGGTTTCTCATGCAGTCAGGTTAAAAACCATCTCACCATTCCCACCTCTCCTAGTGTTTTGGGAACTGTAGTGTAAGAGGGTCCATTGGCTCTATTCTATGGCCGATGTCTTAAACTACAACTCCCATGGTTCTTACTGTCCTGCATAGGAGTCCATAGGCTTCTTGGTTAAAGCTCTCCCCCTGCTGGCCAGAGGGGATAGTGCAGGATGACATCCAGCATCACAGTAGAGAATGAAATAACAAAGGACAATGTCTCCTTCTCCGTATTTTTATAGCCCAACTCCTGGATACATATAACATCTTTAAACTCTCTTTCTCTTTACTGTACAGTACATTTAGCTGTGTTTTGCCCCCTCTTGTGGTGCTGCCCATACTTTAATTAAAGCAAAGTCTCACTCCAATTGTCAGTCCATACACATGGAACTTGGGATTGGGTCCCTTTGAAAGGTGAGTCACCAACATGGTACTTCACATCTGGAAACAGGCCCATAAACAACCACTCCCATGCCCGAACTGTGCCCCCGAGACTCGGGGAAGTGACACATACACATGGGAAAAGATGTCACAACGATTGTTAGTCCCCTGCAGCGCCAGTCAGAATTTAACACAACAGGCACAAATTATAATATTTATTTAGGCACCTTCCTACACACTAGTTCTGGTGACGACCAGGGATTCGCTCTAACTCTCTATTTTGGCTATGGGTCAGGAAGCAAAGTGAAATCTCCCAAATGGGACACAGATGAAAAAACCTTACAGAGGTTATAACCCCCCCCCCCCCCTTATCTATATACAGTATATAAAAAAAAAAAAAAAGTGTTGTCTTTAGTTTTTCTTTAAAGTTTATATTTCAATTATTCCTAGGCTACTCCTATTACTCAGAACAATCGTGAAGTTTGAAAAATCACTTTATGACGACCCCCACACATTTACATACTTAACCACTCAGGTGTTACTTTTTAAACACACTTCTGTCTGCTTTACTGGCTGGGAGTGTGTGTGTATTTGTAAAGCTGACTGTCAGCTTGCACATGGCAGTGATACGAAACTCTGTGAAGCTGCCTGATCAGTTCCACAACTGCTACAATGTGCCACCCCGGGCCCTGCCATGCAGTCATGGTGGGTGTCACTGCGAGGGGTAGAGGCAGTATAACAAACAGCTGTTCTTATTTATTGAATGGACAAGGAAGTGATGTGTATGACATCACTTCCTGATCTGGCCAGGGGCGGACTGACCACTGGGCCACTCGGACACTGCCTGGGGGCCCCATGCCACTAGGGGGCCCCATCAGGGTTGCCAGCCTCAGTAAAACCAGGGACAGTATGTGTTTTTTTTACATCTGTCTCTGAAATGTCCCTTACCGACATCCTTTTGATTATCCAAGTACCTTCTCAGCCAATAGAAACATGTCTGTGTATACTGTGTTTGTGTCTACTGTGTGGCCCCATAATCTCTGATTGCCCGGGGGCCCCATAATCTCTTATTGCCAGGGGCCCCATGAGTTGTCAGTCCGCCCCTGGATCTGGCACTGTCATTCAATGGGATCAATGCTCAGTGAAGCAGTTGGTAGAACACAATCTGCATCAGCTGCAGCAGAGTATAGTGGAGACATAGAGGGTCCCCAGACCCCAGATGTCTCCATAAAGAGAACCTATCACCTATATGCCATCAAGTAGGGGGTTATTGGTCCCCCATATGATAGCAATTTAGCTATATATAGCTATAGCTATATAAAAAATAGGGGGCGTTTAAACAAAGACAAAGATATATATATATATATATATATATATATATATATATATATATATATATATATATATATATATATATATATATATATATATATATCCTTCTTATAATACTATTATACTACGGAGCAGGTGCCCATTACCCAGCCTGTTGAGCCAGTGTCCGTTATCCAGCCTGTTGACACCTGCTTGCTAAATCAGTTCCTGATGCCCAGCTCGCCGCCCCTGCTGTCCATCCTGTTGCTCCAAGTCCCAAAGTTCAGCCTGTCACTCCAGTGCCTGCTGCCCAGCTTGATGTTCCAGTGCCTGCTGTCCAGTCTGATGATCTGATGCCTGATATCCGGCTTGATGATCCAGTCCCAGCTGTCCGGCCTGATGTTCCAGTGCCTGCTATCCGGCCTGATGTTCCAGTACCCTCTGTCCAGCCTGATGTTCCAGTGCCTCTGCCTGCCATCCAGTTGATGATCCGATGCCCAATGCCCAGCTTCATGACCCAGTTCCTGATACCCAGCCTGATGATCCAGTTCCTGATGACCCGGTTCCAGATACCCAACCTGCTGATTCTGTGCCTGTTGCCCAGCTTGCTGTGCCTCTGTCCGCTGCCCAGCTTGATGTGCCTCTACCCACTGACCAGCTTAATATGCCTCTACCCGCTGTCCAGGTTGATGTGATCCTACCCGCTACCCAGCTTGATTTGCCTCTACTCACTGCCCAGCTTTATGTGCCTTTACCTGCTGCCCAGATTGATGTGCCTCTTCCCGCTGCCCAGCTTGATATGCCTTCTATCCAGGCCATCTCTGATGATCCTTTAACCAAGGGGCAGCTTGATGTCATGATCTTTTGGCAGCTACAACTACGGTAGTTGGATGGTCTGGGGTACTGTGAGGAAAGGTTTCACCTGCTGGTGGCACTGTCTCTCCTATGGGCCGCAGTTTTGGAGCTGGCCGGAGACAGCCAAGCTCAGCCTGACTCAGGCAGTGGGGTTGGTATGGAAGGGTGCATGCAGGGCCAGCTCCAGCATAAGGCGGCATAGGCAGCCACCTTAGTACACCAAGATGGGGTCTAATAGAACGTGGGTGTCTCATAATGAGTACCTATAGGTCACCTATATGATAGCAATAATGCCATGTAAAAATAAAAAAATAGATGAAATAGTTTTAAACATTTAAAAAGACAGATAAAAAAAAAATTATTGCACCCCCCCTACACACACACAAAAACACATGTCCAGGTCCTACATAGCAAACAGCAATTGCCCTACATGTGTTAGCTAGTACCACCAGTATTACATGAGGTCTGCCTGCAGTTAGCATAGTGCTATACATGCACCAGAGCTCCTACATAGCTCTAAACCGATTTCAAGGTGCACACAATTTTAAGATTTGACTTGTTGGGTATCTAGTTATCTTTTAAATTTTACCCCCCCTCAAAAAAAAAGAGTAATAAATAGCATTTATGTGCATAAAAATGTACTCGTCCTTGTCCTTGAAGTGTAAATTATTGGTACATGGGAGTGACAATAAAACAATAACACTGATGCATTTCAGCAGAAGCCTAATGCCGCGTACACACGACCGGACTTTCTGGCAGACTAGGTCCAGCGGAATCAGTCCGTCGGACAATCCGATCAAGTGTGGGCTAATCCGATTGTTTTTCGCTTTAAAAATCCGACGGACCTAGAAATAGAACATTTTTCAAATTTGTCTGACGAATTCAATTCTTATCTGGAAAACCGTTTGTCTGTATGCTGGTGGTACGGACCAAATATGACGCAAGGGAAGCTATTGGCTACTGGCAATTGAACTTCCTTGTTTAGTCCCGTCTTACATCATCACGTTCAAAATGAATGGACTTTCGAATGGACTTAGTCCATTCCTGTGTGGCCAAGTCCATTTGTTTCGGAAAGTCCATCGGAAATCTGCCAAAAGTCAGTCGGGAAGACCGTCGGACCTAGTCTGCTGGAAAGTCCAGTCATGTGTACGCGGCATTAGTCGTAGCTAGTTTAAGACAGATATGACAAAATATAGATATGTGCACTTAGACAGACTCCACCTGTAAACAATTAGCATATTTCATTGAACACTCATGTCATACTGTTGTGGAAATTTTTACTAATGTATATTGTCAGATGTCCCCCAGTGTCAGTTTTGCTGTAATACGCTCATGCGAGCGTATTTGCACATACAGATGTTGATGGAAGACCATTGGTTGCAGAAACCTTCCCGTGGACATGGCAGATCTATTTGCTCTTTTAGGGATGGTCTCCTCTTTTAGACTGGTCACCTCATGGCGATTGCATTAACACTCCTATCAAACGGATCTGCGTACATGGGAACAATAGCATAACAATACAAAAATCATGGCCCACTGAGCCATGATAGAGTACGGCTCGCGTCATTGGTAGTGGTGGGAATGTGCAACAATCATGTTCAGAGCCCTGTAAGTAGTGTTCAAATTTGTGTCTCACAAGAAGCTGGCCCCATGGATCTGCACACGACCATCTGCTCACGTCACTACTGGAATTCTGTTTGAATATATACATGTGTGTGATTGGTTCTTTTGAAAGAATACAAGTGTCTGATTGGCTAATTCTGAAACCACCACCTTCTGTCTGCCTGTGTTACTTGGAGATAAACAAGTGTGCTTTCCCGGCATCATACAAGAAAGCTATGATTGTGAAACAGAAAAATCCACTTGACTTCCTGTTCCAGGAGCCTTCTGTGCATATCTCCTCCATGCACAGACATTAGCATTTTTTGAATTGCAGAGAAAGAAAAATAATCCATATTACCCTCATGTTTATATTTAAAGTGCTTTGATACATTGGACAGCTTTCTCTCATTACTATAAGCTACTCCATTGTAATGCTCGCTAATTCTTATGTGAAAGGACCTGGTGGTACATCCCACATACTGTAATTTGCACTGATCACACGCTATCACATAAACCACATATTTGGTGCTACAATTTAGTCCTTAATAGGAAATATTTTACCATTGTGGTATGAGGTGATAGACTTGTGATTTATATACTGTATTTTTTACTGAAAATTTGTGTTTCATAAACTGTTGTACTAATATTAAGCAACATAAGAAAATGCAGCGTCTTAAAGGGCAACATACAGGTATGTTAATATGCCTGTACATGCCATTCTGCAGATGTATATCGGAGTGAGCTGGTCGGCAAGGGGTTAAGCTATGTTTAAAAAAAACGAACAAAAAAAAACCATGAAAGCTGATTGGTTTCTATGCAGAGCTGCACCACATTTGGCACTCTCAAGTGTTAGTAAATCAACCTCAAGTCGTTAAAATACCTGTCTACCATTCCCTAACACTGCACCCTCTTTGCTACCAGGTGCAGCATGGGAGTTTTAGCTTGTCTCACATGGCCGCTGCCTGTAACTGGGGGGGGGGGGGGGGGGGCAGGGAATGCATGGAGGAGGGGCTTTCTCAGCTAAGCAAACTCTCCGACAATTGTATAACTAGCCTGAGATACAGAGGGACAGGGGAAATTGGACTATATCGGTACAGTATGAAGAAGTAAATTCAGATGTATACACAAATACATATATAATCTCTTTCTCCTCCCCCCTTTCCCTCCCCTTCACCACCCCTCTTTTTCCCCTCCCTCCTTCCTTCCTCTGTCCCTTCCTCACGCCTTCCCCATTCCCCCATCACACTCCCTCACTCAACTCACCCCTTTCCCCAGTACACTGACTTTACTCACAATCCTGCACTCCCAGTTTTTTCTCCCAAGTACATAATTTAGTCATACCACCTGCCTTATTCTATCTGTTTATATACCAGTCCAGTGATTTATAAATCCCCCCTAGTCACCACGGGGGACACCTTTGGTGGCGCCCTCTTTCCTGTGCATGCTAGGGTCTGGGTAAGCAGCTCTGCTCTCTTTCCCCCCTATATCTTTAATATTTTTATTGTTATTAATATTTTGGTATCAAATGTTATTACTTTAGTCAAGTGTATTGTCATTAATCACTTGTCAATCAAATTACAGATATTCTCCTGACTAAGCGGCATTAGTCCACGAAACTAGTAGAGATGCTATCTGTGATCAACTATCCCACTGTGATCTCCCCTGGTTGGGGATCATTGTCCTGGTGATATACATGGATTGTTACCATGCTTTTAATCTGTACTTAATTATTCGTTATGTGCCATTCATTTTGTATTAATACATTTTATTAACCAGAAAAACACAATAGCAGTGCTCGAATAACCAATATAAAAAATGTTCAAATTAATATGTTCAAACAAGTTCATTTATTGAATGCACGAAAAATTTATTCTGTAAAAAACACACAATTATCAGTATAAAAAGGGAATAAAAGTAATTGAAGATTGTCATGATGACACACATATGATTGTGTGAATTGAGACACTTTGGCATATAATGTATATGATACCACCAGATGACACGGAGTTAACATCATGAGTTAGCTCCAAGTTCTAATCTCTAAATATATGATCCAATAGCCTAATGTGCAAGGCAGGATGTGATGATCAAGATAGACTCAGCTCCTGGTATTAGCTCTGATTACAGTGTGTTCCGTTGCGCTGTATTGTAGGGGATGTGCGTTTATAAAACTCACTGTGGCGGGCTGAGCAGGTTGGCTAATAGTTGGCTGTAATAGTGTCTTGCAGAGAGCCCTCGGTGATACACGTGCAGCCACTAAGAACACATGCCGAAAACCGGGATCTATTGTGTTTTTCTGGTTTCTATTTATCCATTTTATCCCAAGTGGTTGGCATCTGCACTGGATACCCAGTATTTTTATTATTAACTTTCTGCTATGACTTGAACTTGGTCGTTTATGGACTGCCAGATTTAGCACCAAAGGACTTCTTTTGTGTACCATTTTATTAACCACTTGCCGACCGCCGCACGCCGATGCACGTCCCTACTTTGGGGACAGATATCGTTGTTATGGCAGCAGCTAGCTGGCATAACTCTGGTATCCCAGTGTTCGACCTGCGGTTGGCTACAAGATAAAAGTGAAATTTCTATATATTTGTGTATACATATGAATCTACTTCTTTATACTGTACCAAGATAGTCCAATTGCCCTTGTCCCTCTGGGAGGCTTGGTTGGGGACCAAGCATCCAATCTATTTTTCTCTAAGTTTCTGGATGATGGTACAATTTTCTATTTATCTTTTATCATTATTACTAATATGAATTATGGTGTGTCAGCCTATCTACTCTGCACTTTAGTCCCTCCCTAGTAGTTTCTAATCTGGTATGAAGCTAGACTTCTAACTACAAGAAGTAACTGTTGGATTCCTAACCCTACTCTATCCTATAGCGGTTATTGAGCCCTAAGCTAAAACCAGTTATAGAATCTCATACTAGAAAGGACAGGGTTAACTATTATAACAAGAGCTGCATAGAGTATAACCTAAAGTAATAGGACTCGTATATAAAGTTAAACCCTATTGCAAAGAAACAGATTCACCTACTAATATACTGGCTACACATACAGTAGCACAGACTGGCACTCTACATGTAACAATAGGACTGGTAAACTTTGTCTGTCATAATGTACAGATGCCCAACCAGAAAGCCATGGGCAACCGCAGTAAAACTATGAGCACATAACAATACTTGCATAATATTATCCACTTCTGGTCTGGGTAAAAATACAACTGTGGCCAAAAGTTTTGAGAATGACACAAATATACATTTTTACAATTTTTCTCATTTTTTTTAGATCTTCCTGTCAGATGTTACTATGATATTCTGAAGTATAATTACAAGCATTTCATAAGTGTCAAAGGCTTTTATTGACAATTACGTTTATCCTTCTTTTTCAAGACCTCTGCAATTCGCCCTGGCATTCTGTCAATCAACTTCTGTTCCACATCCTGACTGATGGCAGCCCATTCTTGCAAAAGCAATGCTTGTGTTTTTTGCATGTCTTTTTTGTTCACCCGCCTCTTGAAGATTGACCACAAGATCTCAACAGGATTAAGGTCTGGAGAGTTTCCTGGCCATGGACCCAATATTTCAAGGTTTTGTTACCCGAGCCACTTAGTTATCACATTTGTCATATGGCAAGATGCTTCATCATGCTGGAAAAGACATTGTTCTTCACAAAACTGTTCTTGGATGGTTGGGAGACATTGTTCTCAGAGGATATTTTGTGCCATTCTTCATTCATGGCAGTATTCTTGTGAGGGAGCCCAATCCCTTGGCTAAGAAGCAACCCCACACATGAATGGTCTCAGGATGCTTGACACAGGACTGATGGTAGCGCTCATCTTTTCTTCTCCTGACAAGGTTTTTTTCTAAAATGTCATTGGATGCACTTTATTCAATGGAAAGTGGTGTTTGGTGCACTTTACACTTAACACGCAGCAACCAAAAAAAAGGGGGTGTACTGCACTGTATACAGCACTAAATGTTATGTAATGCAGTGTAAAACACTACATTACACAGACACACTCCACAGATACACTACCATGTACTGCAGTAAAACTGCACTGATGCACTTCAACATACTGCAGTATAACTGCACTTATATACTACAATATACTGCAGTAAAAGTGCACTAAAGCACTACAATATACTGCAGTAAAAGTGCACCAATGCACTACAATATAATCCTGTAAAAGTGCATTGACGCACTACAATATACTGCAGTAAAAGTGCACTGACACACTACAATATACTGCTGTAAAACTGCCCTGACACACTATACTGACACACTTCAATATAGTTCAGTAAACTGCCCTGACTCACTCCACTGACACTAAAGTAAAAAAGGGAGGTTGCACTACACTGACGCTGCTCTATCACTATATTCACACTGCACTAAAACTCTACATTTGCAATAGAATCACAATAGCACACTATAGCACACTAACTCTCTTGTAGCATTGAACAGAGCCCTGTTCCATCTCCACTCCAACATCATACTGCAAATGGATCCTCTGGGAAAAAAACTTTTATAGTGTGGGGTGGCTCTATGAACAATGAACCATGATTGGACACAGTCATCATTACTTTCTCCAATCCTGGCTCTGTGCCCTGACTGGGCAAAGCCTTCATTACTTCAGCCAATCAAAGCTTAGAATGCACTGTGTGGCCCGCAATGCATTGTGGGGTGTTAGGATGTTCGACCATTTGTTCGGCTCACCCGACAATTTGGGTGTTCATTGAATGGGTGAACAGCCAAACTTTTGCTCAGCCTGAACTGTTCGGCCATCACTAGTGATGGACGAACTTCCGACGGGACGTTTCGCGAACGCGAAACGCGAACGGACACAAACGTTCGCGAAAACGACCGTTCGCCGCGGGCTCCATTGACTTCAATGGGAGGCGAATTTCGCAAACCTTTAGGTCGAATTTGCGGCCACGGGGTAATTATTAGGGGGTAGCACGTAGTCCCACCACCTGGACAATAGCATAATACATGTATGAGGTGAATTTGGGATCGATAACTACAAGCATTTTTTTTTTATTTGGGAAATTGTTCTGACAATTCAGGACTATGGAGCTAATGAAGGCAATGGAGGAGAGGGAAGGTCAGGGACCAGGGTAGGCAAACAAGAGGGTGCAGGAGATACAGAGCACTGACAGCAGCACCGTAATACAGAGCACTGACATCAGCACCGTGACATACAGCGCTGACAGCAGCTCCGTGACATACAGCGCTGACAGCAGCTCCGTGACATACAGCGCTGACAGCAGCTCCGTGACATACAGCGCTGACAGCAGCTCCGTGACATACAGCGCTGACAGCAGCTCCGTGACATACAGCGCTGACAGCAGCACCGTGACATACAGCGCTGACAGCAGCTCCGTGACATACAGCGCTGACAGCAGCTCCGTGACATACAGCGCTGACAGCAGCTCCGTGACATACAGCACTGACAGCAGCTCCGTGACATACAGCGCTGACAGCAGCTCCGTGACATACAGCGCTGACAGCAGCACCGTGACATACAGCGCTGACAGCAGCTCCGTGACATACAGCGCTGACAGCAGCTCCGTGACATACAGCGCTGACAGCAGCTCCGTGACATACAGCGCTGACAGCAGCACCGTGACATACAGCGCTGACAGCAGCTCCGTGACATACAGCGCTGACAGCAGCTCCGTGACATACAGCGCTGACAGCAGCTCCGTGACATACAGCACTGACAGCAGCTCCGTGACATACAGCGCTGACAGCAGCTCCGTGACATACAGCGCTGACAGCAGCACCGTGACATACAGCGCTGACAGCAGCTCCGTGACATACAGCGCTGACAGCAGCTCCGTGACATACAGCGCTGACAGCAGCTCCGTGACATACAGCGCTGACAGCAGCTCCGTGACATACAGCGCTGACAGCAGCTCCGTGACATACAGCGCTGACAGCAGCACCGTGACATACAGCGCTGACAGCAGCTCCGTGACATACAGCGCTGACAGCAGCTCCGTGACATACAGCGCTGACAGCAGCTCCGTGACATACAGCACTGACAGCAGCTCCGTGACATACAGCGCTGACAGCAGCTCCGTGACATACAGCGCTGACAGCAGCACCGTGACATACAGCGCTGACAGCAGCTCCGTGACATACAGCGCTGACAGCAGCTCCGTGACATACAGCGCTGACAGCAGCTCCGTGACATACAGCGCTGACAGCAGCTCCGTGACATACAGCGCTGACAGCAGCTCCGTGACATACAGCGCTGACAGCAGCTCCGTGACATACAGCGCTGACAGCAGCTCCGTGACATACAGCGCTGACAGCAGCTCCGTGACATACAGCGCTGACAGCAGCTCCGTGACATACAGCGCTGACAGCAGCTCCGTGACATACAGCGCTGACAGCAGCTCCGTGACATACAGCGCTGACAGCAGCTCCGTGACATACAGCGCTGACAGCAGCACCGTAAGCAGCCCCAGGAGGAAGTCAGCACAGCACAGGGATGGTGTGATCCCCTCATAATAAGAACCCCCAGGAGGAAGTCAGCACAGCACAGGGATGGTGGGAGCCCCTCATAATAAGAACACCCAGGAGGAAGTCAGCACAGCACAGGGATGGTGGGAACCCCTCATAATAAGCAGCCCCAGTAGAAATATGACACCGCTCAACCTCTTCAAAGAGGAGGGTAGGGGCATATAGTACGGTGTGCTTTTTTGGGTCAGGGAAGTGAGCCAAATGAATTAAGAAGGTCTGTGTGCTTGATTCCAAAAATTGTTTATAGACATATACATGGTCTACTGATCACATGTGTTGAATTCCTCCGAGATCCATGCCTCATTCATTTTTAGAAATGTGAGGTAGTTAACACTGTGGTGAGCTAGGCGAGTACGCTTATCGGTCACAATCCCCCCTGCTGCGCTGAACGTCCTTTCGGACAGGACACTGGATGAGGGGCAAGCCAACAGTTCGATTGCAAATTGGGCAAGCTCTGGCCAGAGGTCAAGCCTGCCCACCCAGTAGTCTAGGGGTTCATCACTCCTCAGAGCGTCCACATCGGCCGTTAACCCAATGTAGTCGGACACCTGACGGTCTAGGCGTTCCCTGATGCTGGATCCGGATGACACCTGTCGATGGGTCGGCTGAAAGAATGACCTCATATCCGAAGTCACCAACACATCTTCAAACCGGCCTCTTCTTGCAGGCGCTGTTGGATTGGTACCCGCAAATCCTTCTCTGGGAGTGGGAATTGCTCCTCTGCCAGCGCACGCAAAAGCAGAATGCAGCATTTCTCGAAGCAAGGCCTGGAAGTGCTGCATTCTGACAGCCCTCTGCGACGGCGGTAACATTTCCGCCATTTTGTGTTTGTACCGGGGGTCTAAGTACGTTGCCACCCAGTACTGGTCCTTGACCCTCATGCTTTTTATACGGGGGTCCCTATTAAAACACTGGAGCATGAAGGCCCCCATTTGCACTAAAGTGGAAGCGGTGTGGTGGCCTGGCTCCTGCTCATCATCCAGGATAATGTCGTCCTCTTCATTCTCCTCTCCCCATCCTCGCACAACAGGGATCCCAGAAAGGTTTAAAGCATGCTCTTCTTGCTCCTGCTCATCCGCCCCGGCACCATCCTCCTCTGACTCCTCATCAGACTCCTGTTGTTGACTTGTCTCAGATAGAGTAGCCCCCCCTGGGAATTCATCCAGCATTGCGACTTCCTCATCTTCCCGCTCCTGCTCCTCCACAGCCTGATCAATGACACGACGCAATGCACGCTCCAGAAAGAAGGCATAAGGTACCATGTCACTGATGGCGCCATGGCTGCGACTGACCAGTTTGGTGATCTCCTCAAATGGCCGCAGAAGTCTGCATGTGTCGCGCATGAGCAGCCACTGGCGCGGTGAAAAAAAACCCAGCTCCCCAGAACCGTTTCTTTCGCAGAGTTCATACAGGTAGACGTTAACTGCACGTTTCTGCTGGAGCAGCCTATCAAGCATATAGAAGGTTGAGTTCCATCGCGTCGGGCAATCGCAAATAAGACGTCTGACCGGCAGATGGTGTCGCCGCTGAATGTCAGCAAGGCGAGCCATGGCCGTGTAAGATCTTCTGAAATGGGCCGAGATTTTCCTTGCCTGCCGCAAGATGTCCTGGACCCCAGGGTATTTGACAAGGAATCGCTGCACGACCAAGTTTAAGACGTGTGCCATGCACGGCACGTGCGTGATTTTGCCCTGTTTCAATGCGCTAAGCAGATTGGCACCGTTGTCACACACCACTTTACCAACTGTCAAATTGAGCGGTGTTAGCCACTCATCTGCCTGTGAACGCAAAGCTGAAAGGAGTGCCGGGCCAGTGTGGCTCTTTGCTTCCAGGCACAACAGACGCAGCACGGCATGGCAACGTCTCACCTGGCATGTGGAATAGGTTCTGGGGAGCTTGGGCGGTGCAGTGGAAGAGACGCTAGCAGCGGAAAAGGAGGAGGCAGCTGAGGAGGAGAGGGAGGAGGATGGAGTAGGAGGAGGAGAAGAAGAGTCAGGCCTGCATGCAATCCGTGGCGGTAAAACCAAATCTACACGGGTGCCACGGGTTACATGCTTGACGGCCGTCAGAAGGTTCACCCAGTGGGCAGTAAAACTGATATACCTTCCCTGCCCGTGTTTGCTAGACCACGTGTCTGTGGTCAGATGTATCTTGGCACCGACACTGTGTGCCAGAGATACATTCACTTGCCGCTGAACATGGCCATATAGCTCTGGGATGCCCTTCTCTGAGAAATACTTCCTTCCTGGGACCTTCCATTGTGGTGTTCCAATGGCCACAAATTTGCGAAAGGCCTCCGAGTCCACCAGTTTATATGGCAGTAGTTGGCGGGCTATGAGTTCTGACAAGCCAGCCGCCAACCGTTGGGCAAGAGGGTTATCCGGCGTCATCATTTTTTTACGCTCAAACATTAGGCCCACGGAAGCCTGCCTTTTTGCAGAAAAATGTGAGCTTGGCGTGATGGAAGGTGGAGTGGAGGACAATTGTGAGGAGAGAGGAGAAGGAGAAGTAGAAGACGAGGCTGGACGGTGAGAGCCTGCAGTGTGGCTTTGTGTGTTCCGTTGCTCCCACTGGGCTCGGTGATGGCTGCTCATGTGCCTTCTTAAGGCGGTCGTCCCTAGGTGAGTATTGGGCTTACCGCGACTAACGCGTTGACTGCAAAGATTGCAGATGGCAACGCTATTGTCAGCAGCGGACACGTTAAAAAAAGCCCACACTGCGGAGCCATGTGCCGGTGTCCTGGGAGCGCCAGATGTGACCGTACATGGTCGATGACTCGCTCCTGATACATTTGCAGTCTGCTTTGTCCCTGCTGTGCAATGTAAGTCATTGCTGCTTCTCCTCCCTATCTGCTGGTCCATATCTCCCTCTGAACTCCCCTCCTCTTCCTCTCTTGTGGGCACCCACGTGACATCACTAGACACGTCATCATCAACGTCACCTTCCCCACCGCTATAAGTAGAGTAGGCAGCAACACCGGGGACCAACCTCCTCCTTGGGCTGATCTGGGTACTGGCGTCAGACTGCTGAGTAGCGCTTGTTGCTACCTCCTCTTCCTGATCCAATACCAAGAGTGGCTGCGCATCAGAAATGTCCTCTTGATATGGATCGGAAAATAATTCCAGTGACTCAAGCGGAAGGTATGTGGTGGTGGTGGTGGTGGTCGTGTTGTTGGTGGTAGTGTCTTTGGGGGTGCACATAGCAGAGAGTGAAGAAGAGGGTGCAGATCGAGAGGATGAGGAGGGTGCAGAAGAGTAAGGCTGAGCGAGCCACTCAACCAAGTCTGGTGCATCCTTTAAAGTAATTGAACGCACCTTCTGCAACTTCCCACTTTGGCTCAAGCCTGTTGCTCCTGCCCTACCCCTACCACCCCTGCGGAAGGGCCTGCCTCTTCCTCTGCATGTCATTTTTTAAATGACCCTGTGACAAAACTCTTAGTCCCTATACCGCTGAAGGACTGCTGCAGTATAGGTGAGCGGTCAGCAGTGGTGCACGTCAACCCTATCTATTGTGGACCTATAGCGGTCCTTACAGAACAGCAGACTGTACCGCACTCAAGCCTATGTACCGTAGCACCCTATACCAAGTTACCAGTCCTTATAAGAACTTTTGTGGACCAAGCAGGTTGTGTATTAGTGTTTAGCAGACTGTACGTCAGTCCCTATACCGCTGAAGGACTGCTGCAGTATAGGGCAGCGGTCAGCAGTGGTGCACGTCAACCCTATCTATTGTGGACCGATAGCGGTCCTTACAGAACAGCAGACTGTACCGCACTCAAGCCTATGTACCGTAGCACCCTATACCAAGTTACCAGTCCTTATAAGAACTTTTGTGGACCAAGCAGGTTGTGTATTAGTGTTTAGCAGACTGTACGTCAGTCCCTATACCGCTGAAGGACTGCTGCAGTATAGGGCAGCGGTCAGCAGTGGTGCACGTCAACCCTATCTATTGTGGACCGATAGCGGTCCTTACAGAACAGCAGACTGTACCGCACTCAAGCCTATGTACCGTAGCACCCTATACCAAGTTACCAGTCCTTATAAGAACTTTTGTGGAACAAGCAGGTTGTGTGTTAGTGATTAGCAGACTGTACGTCAGTCCCTATACCGCTGAAGGACTGCTGCAGTATAGGGCAGCGGTCAGCAGTGGTGCACGTCAACCCTATCTATTGTGGACCGATAGCGGTCCTTACAGAACAGCAGACTGTACCGCACTCAAGCCTATGTACCGTAGCACCCTATACCAAGTTACCAGTCCTTATAAGAACTTTTGTGGAACAAGCAGGTTGTGTGTTAGTGATTAGCAGACTGTACGTCAGTCCCTATACCAATGAAGGACTGCTGCAGTATAGGGCAGCGGTCAGCAGTAGTGCACGGCAACCCTATGTATTGTGGACCGATAGCGGTCCTTACAGAACAGCAGACTGTAACGCACTCAGGCCTATGTACCGTAGCACCCTATACCAAGTTACCAGTCCTTATAAAAACTTTTGTGGACCAAGCAGGTTGTGTGTTAGTGTTTAGCAGACTGTGCGTCAGTCCCTATACCGCTGAAGGACTGCTGCAGTATAGGGCAGCGGTCAGCAGTGGTGCACGTCAACCCTATCTATTGTGGACCGATAGCGGTCCTTACAGAACAGCAGACTGTACCGCACTCAAGCCTATGTACCGTAGCACCCTATACCAAGTTACCAGTCCTTATAAGAACTTTTGTGGACCAAGCAGGTTGTGTATTAGTGTTTAGCAGACTGTACGTCAGTCCCTATACCGCTGAAGGACTGCTGCAGTATAGGGCAGCGGTCAGCAGTGGTGCACGTCAACCCTATGTATTGTGGACCGATAGCGGTCCTTACAGAACAGCAGACTGTAACGCACTCAGGCCTATGTACCGTAGCACCCTATACCAAGTTACCAGTCCTTATAAGAACTTTTGTGGACCAAGCAGGTTGTGTGTTAGTGATTAGCAGACTGTACGTCAGTCCCTATACCAATGAAGGACTGCTGCAGTATAGGGCAGCGGTCAGCAGTAGTGCACGGCAACCCTATGTATTGTGGACCGATAGCGGTCCTTACAGAACAGCAGACTGTACTGCACTCAGGCCTATGTACCGTAGCACCCTATACCAAGTTACCAGTCCTTATAAAAACTTTTGTGGACCAAGCAGGTTGTGTGTTAGTGTTTAGCAGACTGTGCGTCAGTCCCTATACCGCTGAAGGACTGCTGCAGTATAGGGCAGCGGTCAGCAGTAGTGCACGGCAACCCTATGTATTGTGGACCGATAGCGGTCCTTACAGAACAGCAGACTGTAACGCACTCAGGCCTATGTACCGTAGCACCCTATACCAAGTTACCAGTCCTTATAAGAACTTTTGTGGACCAAGCAGGTTGTGTGTTAGTGATTAGCAGACTGTACGTCAGTCCCTATACCAATGAAGGACTGCTGCAGTATAGGGCAGCGGTCAGCAGTAGTGCACGGCAACCCTATGTATTGTGGACCGATAGCGGTCCTTACAGAACAGCAGACTGTACCGCACCCAAGCCTATGTACCGTAGCACCCTAGACAGACCAAGTTACCAGTCCTGATAAAGAGCTTTGTGGAACAAGTGAGTTGTGAATGATTAGCAGACTGCAGCAGAAGGGCAGCAGTCAAGTATAATATTCTTTCTATATTTGGAAGAAAGAATATTATACGTGTACAAGCCTATTACCGTACCACTGATACCAGTCCTGAAAAGAACCTTTGTGGAACTAATAGTAACAGCAAGTCTTTAAAATTATCCTCACTGCCTGACACACTGCTTCCTGCCTGTCCCTATACAAATTGGCAAAAAAGAGTAGGCTGGAACGATTAGCTGGAACAGCTCTTTTGTGGACCTGATAGTAACAGCTAATGATGATGATGATGATGATGATGAAGAAAGACTAATCTGGCTGAGCTGTCCCTAAAATAGCAGCATACAGCGCTCTGTCCCTTTATCTAAACTGACAAAAGAAACTCAGGCTGCTGACCTAACACCTATACCAGTCCTGAAAAGAACTTTTGTGTACCAAATAGCTAGCGTTTTCTCTGTCCCTACTCCACACAGGATCCTTTCCCTACAGTGACAGAAGAAAGAATGTAAAATGGCCACCGGATCGGGTGTATTTATAGGTTAGGGGGAATGTCCAAGTGTCCATGAGCTGTCATGTCTCAATTGGTTGTCCTGTAACACATGATAAACGTGTCACGAAAGGTTAAAGTTCTTGTATACATTAAACACGTAAGTCCGCCGGGGCGAACGACGGAAAAAGGCGTTCGAACCCGCGGACGGCGAAAGTCGGAAATTCGCCGCGAAACGACCGCCGGGCGAACCGTTCGGCCATCACTAGCCATCACTACTGACTAGTTGTCCTGGTCAGTCTTGGAGACCAGAAGCTATAGCAGTAGAGAGGCTCCCACTGACCAGTTGTATAAGTAGACAAGTGGATCACCCTGGTAGATGACACCAGCTCACCCGAGGTGTGGGATCTGAGCACTAACTGGTTTTAACCAGAGCTCCTGATAGTGGAGATGGGTTTTGGTGCAGGTTAGTACCAGATTGTGGTCCTCAGCATTGCTCCACCTGGAGATTAGCAAGTCGGGGTACAGTAACAGATATTAGCAGGTAGGGATCAAGCAGAAATGTAGTCGTAAACAAGCCAAAGATCAGTAGCAAGTGGTTGCAGGTTTAGATCAAGCATAAGTATAGCAGAGGAATAAGCCAAAGGTTGATAATAAATGGTTACAGGTTGGGACTAAGTAGAAGAATAGTCAAGGAGCAAGCCAAAGGTTAATAATGAGTGGTAGTAGAGATGAGGATAGCTTCAGGTATACAAAGGAGCAGGATATTTGCTGGAGAGAGTACAATCTTCTGGCAATCAGGAAGTACTAAGGCATGGTTTAAATAGGAAGTTCATTGGAGGTTAAAAGAATTCAAGGTTCACCAGAAACAAGGCACAAGGCAAGATTATCCATGTTATCAGAAAGGATGCTGTCATTTGTAGCAATACCCCTATAGGAGTTGCTGATGTCAGGGTTCCCCACTGCTGTCCACTGTGCCCAGCCAGTCACACAGCATTTTGTTCTTGCATCCAGACACAACAATCAGTCCTTTAATTCGTTTTTGCTTTTTTCTTTTTTTTTTTTTTTTAGGGGAAAATAACTTGGATGGGGTTAGGGATTATGGGATGCTCAACTTGAAAAATGTCCAGCCACAAAGCCAGGGACAACTTCCTCCCTATTTATAGATCCTCTTCTTCCTCTTCCTGCACAAACCTGGTTCCTTTTGTGCAGCTTTTGCTGGGTCCACTCCTTTGGGAACAAACAGTCTCTTGTTAGCTCAGCAACAGCCCATTAGGGGCTAGGATCTCTCTGTCCCATAATAAATGAACACATGTTGAGTAAACTGCATCTTGCACCACCTTTTGCCTCCCCGTAGACACTGATCTCCACTCTACCACTTGCAGAAATGCTAACCCACCTGGCTGCTTCTTTTTATCAGTCCTTATGACTGACATACACTGAAGACTTCCCAGAGCAAGGTTAGATGATGACATTGGCACACTGCTGTCATCAAGAAAGACCTACTACAGCTGGTAGTCTCCCCCCTTGTCTGTTACTGCACAATGCTGATCAACTCACTCTGTCTCTTTTTGCTCCTGCTGCCTCTGCAGACAGGGTCCCTCCACCTGCCTCCTGTGGTAGGATCCTTAAAGGCCAGTCTTCTGAGCTCCAGCCTGAGGTAAACCTCCCCCCAGCAGGGGTCCCTCAAGGGCCCCCAACAGACTCCCTCAGCCCTGACTCTCCATCTTCCACCTACTCCCTTGCTGGCATGGCTCATTTCTTGGGGGATTAGCTAAGGGCCCCGAAATATTCAAGGAAACCTCTCCTAGCTTCCACCCACTAATCTGCATCTCAGGTGGCCCAGCAAGATGAGCTTCTGCCAGATGCAGCAGAGGTCATGGGTTCAGATCCTGGCCATAACACTAATATACCATGATGTTCAACACTTGCTTGCCAGAAGTGTACTAGCCCCATTAGGGGAGGACCTGAAGGGGGGAGTGCAGTACTTCAGGTTGAGCTGTATATGACATGCTCCTAACCACGTCACTCTGCATACTGGGCTGCACATCACATACTCTAGACCACAACACAGCAGTGTCTGGAGCTGAGTGGCAGGCAGGGATGGGGGAAGAGGACAGAGAACACAGTGGATGACAGAGGCATGTAAACTGACCATGGTGTCAGGGCTCAGAAGCCATTATAAACCATGGTCAGTTTACAGGGGGAAGGGCAGGATCAGCCAGGTATTTTAGGTTATACAAGGGGCCAAATTACACAGCACAAGCACTGTGCTGTATAACATGCTTTACGGGAACAGGGTCTTTTTTTTAGGGAAACAAACACTTTAAAAAAGACATCTAGTCAACTGTAGGTTAGTTGTCAAACATGGAAGAGTGATAAAAGACTCCAAAAGGAGGTTAAGATGATAGGAGCATGTTGGACACATACACATTGTACATACATTTTTTCTCCATTGCTATTCATTGCAGTTTTAATAATATGTTTACTGTTTAATTTAGTTCGTCCAGTGTAGGCTCAAACACAGTTCAAAGTCAAAAGATATGACCTACTCTGCTGTTGGTGTAGTTATTTTACAAATGCAAGCAAAACCTAAGGCTGTAGTCACACCTATACATTTTGGGAATGCACGTTTCTGCCTGCGTTTCTGGAAATGCATGAAAAACACAGAAAAACATGCAATGCCCTTGCGGTGCCATTATTTCTTAATGGCACTGCAAATGAGGGTAGCAATCAGTTTGTTGCATTCAAGTGAACAGGCTGCACTATGCCGTTGCACGACAAAGCGATGTGCTGCTTAGGTGTGAATGCAGCCTACTACCCAGTTCACACTACACAGGGCTTCTCTCTTTCACATAGGTTTCCTGCATGACTCATTCATATAGGTGACTTCATACTGTTTATAAAAAAGGAAAAGGCACCCCCACCATACACGTGGGAAGTTCTGAAGCTTTCAGTTTGAATCACAGTTGATCTTATGTTGTTTCTAAAGTTTAATCAAACGTGTAATACAATATTTTATCTGCAGAGCAACTGAAAAATACCCCAGAGCTGAAAGACCAGAGGCAGAGGAAATTGACCCACAGCACAGACATAATTACTTTCTTTGATCATTTTTTATGTACATATTTTAAATGTGACCCAATCTTTGTGCAGTCCCTTCATTGGGCAGTTTTCAGGAGCAGTGCACAGATACCAGCAGTATACAGACCCCGCCATCAGAGTTCAGTACACCCACTTTAGCAACTGTTGACTGCAACCCTTTAGTACACAGAATATGATTTTAAGTGATCCAGACTCCTCCCTCAAGAGTTGTCCAAATATATTCTTTACCAGATGGCTGTAGTGAAGGTGTCACGATCAGGGGTCAGGCTCAAAGACCAATTGCTATAGCAGTAGCAGAACTACCACCAACCAGCAGGATAGGTACACAGGCAGTCACCCTGGATCACATGAGCAATCTGGGTCTAGTAGTGGACAAGCAGGTAGGGATCAAACAGAAGCGTAGTCAGTAAACAAGCCAAAGGTCATTACCGAGTAGTTGTAGGATGGGATCAGGCAGAAGTATAGTCAAGGAACAAGCCAAGGGTCGATAACGAGTGGTAGCAAAATATGGTTGGCAGCAGGGAAGACAAGAGCAAGATACTTACTGGAGACAGCACAATTAAGGAAGTGCAGAGACATGGCTTAAATCAGGAAGTTCATGGGATGAGCAAAGAGTTCAGAGTTCAAGACAAATGAGGTTCAAGACAGGATCATTCAAGGAATTGTCAAAGACACTGTCCAGCATTCCAGGTAGCTCAGCAAGTAGAGATGTTGACTGACACTGCAGAGATTATGGGTACAAATCCAATCCATGGCAGAAGGTTTTGTCTGTCCTTTGTTCTGTTATTATTTCTAAAATAAGGAAACAATCAAAATAACATCATTGTTAAAGGAAACATATTTTGGGGAATATGCTATTTCTTCTGAAAATCTCAGTTTTCATGGTTTCATACTGATACAAAGGCTTCAATAGTTTAAGTTATTGACTTGGTACAGGTATGAAAATCGGAAACTCTGACTTCACTTGCTGTGAGCTTGTTTTTGATGGCTTACAAAGTCTTGAGACGTGAAATGGTAAAGGCGTTAGGATTTTCAGAGGTCAGAAATGGCATACCTTTCTCAGTACAGGTTTTGTTAAACCCTGTTAACAAAAAATATGTAAATTTTGGCATTGTACTCATATTTTAAAAAAACTCCGTAAAGATAACTGTTCTACGTTTTGGAGTCTTTTAAAATAGAATTAGCTCATTGGTGGTCTGTAGTGTCTTGTAATAGGACTACTAAATAGAAATAAAGCTAAAATAAACTGGCTTACCACACCAGCATTTGACCTGGATTAGGCGAATATTGTTATATTGCCCAGTCCTTGAGAACTGACTTCTGGTCTGTGTTGAATTTATACTACCTGTCCCCAAGACCAACTGCTCTGTGACACCCCTTCCTATGCCAGAGAACAAGAAAGATTTAATAGCATGCTAGCAAGTACCTGCACAAGGCAATCCAGTGGAAATGGGCCATTTGTCCACTATACATCAATACATCTAGAAAAGCTTTGCAAATGCTAACGCTCCTAATGCTTCTATGCAGAAATAGTGCCCTGCCTCTGGTCAAAGATTAAGAAAAAGTAGCATTTAGTGCAAAGTAGCATTTAAACAACCTGCAGGGTGTTCCCTTTCAAACATGATGATGCCATTAACTCAATGAGGTATGTTTTTATTTTGTTGCATCTCCACCGCAGCCGGCTGGTCACCATCCAGCTGTGTTTGGAATGAGCAGAGAGCTGAGAAGCGCCCCTCCAGCAGACACGTACTGACTACAGTGATGATACCCCCATGTTGGGACCATGCTTGTTTTAACCACTTAAATGTGAGTTGCCTATTAATTTATCTACATTAAATTTTGTCAGATTTCTACACCCAGAGGTGCCTCTTCCTTGTGTTTTCTTGCAGTACTGTTGGAACATGGTCTCTGTTCCCCCCTGATGGCAGCCCTGAGTGCGGAATATCCCTCCTCTTCACCATCATCCCACACGGTCTGTGGACGTTTCAATGACCACTTAGACTGTTATCCCTAGTAAATACATATTATCCATGACCATACAGCACCTAAACCTAAAACTGTGGGGCATTCAGAGCTTTTAGTCTTTTGCACCATTTACTTGTATATAGTGTCAATTAGAGTCAATGGTCGTCAGTCTCCTACTTTCAGACTTTGTTGGGGCACTAGGCAGGGGTGTCCATTGTCTCCCCTGCTTTTTGTCATTGCCATAGAGCCCTTGGCTTGTCTTATACGGGCCTCTTCAGATGTCACTGGTCTGATTAGAGGTGCTATGGAGGAAAAGATATCATTATATTCAGGCAATGTTCTTTTGTTCCTAACCAATATTCGTTCATCTTTGCAGGCAGTGATGAAATAAATTTAAGTTTGGCAGGTTTACTCTGCTTGCTATAAACTGAGAGAAATCAATGTTATTACCTTTGGACTCCCTGCCAGATCCTTTACAGTGTCTCATATTAGGGTAGGTTCTTCCATAAAGAAGCTGGGTATAGTTGTCTCTCCTTCACTGCAGTCATATATTTCAGATAGTAAAGATTTCAAACCAAAAGTAAAATCTGGAATAAGTTGCCCTTATTGGTAGTAGGCTGTATTAATTTACTTAAGATGATATGGATGCCTCTGCTTTGGTATTTTTTATATAATGCTCCTGTTTTCTCTACAGGTGAATTAGTTGTATCAATTTGTTAAATTGCGCCATGCTCTACAGGTTAATTTTTCTTCAGTTGAGGTATTTTTTCCTCCTACACTTGTTCTGGATAAAATAGTACAGGTAAGGTCAACTAAGGGTCTAACCTGTGCAACATATATGGCATTGTTAGATAAGTTCCTATTGAATTTTCCCATTCGCTCTAGGGCTGGGAGGGAACAGAATATTGGCCCTATTTCTGAAGAGGCTTGGGACAACATCCTTCGGTCTCTGCCTCGTGTTTTTCTCTCTCTATCATACAGACTAACTCAGGTTATAAAGAACTCCTCAATTTTTGCATGATATAGGCTTGAGATCTGAGTCAACCTGCGCAAGGGTCGACAATACAGGTACAATGATACATCCCTTGTGGCAATGTCCAAAACTCAAAGAGATATTGGGCGGAGGTTGTTGGTACTCTTAATGGGCCCCTGGATGGCAATATCTCGGTTGAACCACTTACGCGCCTACTGATTCTTCTATTTATACTGCTCCTATCTTGAATACTATTAGGTGTGCCATTTTTGTGGCCCGTAAACAGATTGCCCTTAAGTGGACCTCTCCTTATCCTTCTACCTTATCTGACTGGATGTTTGATCTAAATAGGATTTTTTTTTTTTTAAAACATACATATTTCTTAAGAAACTCCATGAGGAAGTTTGAGGATATCTGGTCACAATGGCTTTAGGCTATGTCCCGCTAGTGATATAGATCAATCTGCACAATAAGCATTGCTTTATATGCATATGGCTATATGTGACTATGTTTGTATATACACTGAGAAAAATTATAAATGCAATACTTGTGTTCGCCCCTATTTATTATGAGCTGAACGCAAAGATCTATGACTTTTTCTATGTACACAAAAGGCCTATTTCTCTCAAATATTGTTCACAAATTTGTGTTAGTGTGCACTTCTCTTTTTCCAAGATAATCTGTTCACCTCACAGGTATGACATATCAAGATGCTCATTAAACGGCATGATTATTGTACAGCTGTGCCTTAGGCTGGCCACGATAAAAGGCCACTCTGAAATGTGCAGTTGTATCACACAGCACAATGCCACAGATGTCAAATTTTTGAGGGAGCATGCAATTGGCATGCTGACTGCAGGAATGTCCACCAGAGCTGCTGCCCTTGAATTTAATGTTAATTTCTTTACCACAAGCCATCTCCAAAGGCATTTCAGAGAATTTGGCAGTACATTCAACCAGCCTCACAACTGCAGACCACTTGCAACCACATCAGCCCAGGACCTCCACATCCAGCATCTTCACCTCCAAGATAGTCTGAGACCAGCCACCTGGTACTGCTGCTGCAACAATCAGTTTGCATAACCAAATCATTTCTGCACAAACTGTCAGAAACTCTCTCAGGGAAGCTCACCTGCATGCTCGTTGTCCTCATCGGGGTCTCGACCTGACTACAGTTCGTCGTCGTAACCAACTTGAGTGGGCATATGCTCACATTTGATGACGTCTGGCACTTTGGAGAGGTGTTCTCTTCATGGATGAATCCTGGTTTTCACTATACAGGGCAGATGGCAGACAGCGTGTATGGCATCGTGTGGGTGAGCGATTTGCTGATGTCAACGTTGTGGATCGAGTGGCCCATGGTGGCGGTGGGGTTATGGTATGGGCAGGCATATGCTATGGACAATGAACACAGGTGCATTTTATTGATGGCATTTTGAATGCAGAGATACTGTGATGAGATCCTGAGGCCCATTGTTGTGCCATTCATCCACGACCATCGCCCCATGTTGCAAGGATCTGTACACAATTCCTGGAAGCTGAAAACATCCCAGTTCTTGTATGGCCAGCATAATCACCGTACATGTCACCCATTGAGCATATTTGGGATGCTCTGGATTGATGTATACAACAGTGTGTTCCAGTTATTGCCAATATCCAGCAACTTTGCACAGCCATTGAAGAGGAATAGATTAACATTCCACAGGCCACAATCAACAACCTAATCAACTCTATGCAAAGGAGATGTGCTGCACTGAGTAAAGGCAAATTGTGGTAACTCCAGATACTGACCGGTTTTCGGACCCCCCGAACCTCCCCAATACAGTAAAACTGCACATTTTAGAGTGGCCTTTTATTGTGGCCAGCCTAAGGCACACCTGTGCAATAATCAAGCTGTCTAATAAGCATCTTGATATGCTACACCTGTGAGGTGGATGGATTATCTCAGAAAAGGAGAAGTGCTCACTAACACAGATTTAGACAGATTTGTGAACAATATTTTAAATAAATAGGCCTTTTGTGTACACAGAAAAAGTCGTGCTTACATTATATATTTTGTATAATGTGTTTGTACTGTTGTAAATGGCAAAATAATTTTTTTTTTAAGTGCTTACATCAGAGAATGGACAGCGCTATCACTACTATGCTACAAAAGTGTGCTCACACCCTCTAAGCACATAAACAAATTCTATATACCATCACAAAAAAATAATAAATGCACAAAAAATATAATTTATTCAGTAAATTGCTATGTACAATTTGCAAAGTCCAAATTCCAAAATTGTGTGCAAGAAAAAATAAGTATATATTTTATTATATCTTTTCATGTGAATGTACAGCTTGTATAACAGTGTAAATTTGCTGTTCCCTCAAAATAACAACACACAGCCATTAATGTGTACACTGCTGGCAACAAAAGTGAGTACACCCCTAAGTGAAAATGTCCAAACTGGGCCCAATTAGCCATTTCCCTCCCCGGTGTCATGTGACTCATTAGTGTTACAAGGTCTCAGGTGTGAATGGGGAGCACCCACGTGGGCATGTCAGTCCAAATTCTGAACCGTATTGGAAACACCTGAGGTAATAGGTGCATGGGATATTCAATCTAAATTAGACATGCAATCCCAATGCAAAACTACCAGGATTCCTAAAAAAAAAACCCACATAAATATACATAAGACCAAAACAAAATCTATATATATAAATAAATGTACATGTATCAATAAAAACATTACAATACAATGATCTTTTCCTTGTATTTGTTTATTGTAGCACAGAGTTATCAGAGAAAAATTGCACAATTAACACTAAAATAGTGTAATGGTGTTATAACCATATACCTACAAGCATAACTCCAATACTCCTGTGAACACACTACCATGAATAAGACATCTCAATCCGAAAGAGAGAAAATATTAAACTCAAATCTGCACAGGGATAAGTATATGTAAAGACTCCCTAAATAAGGCAAACAGGGACACGCAAATATAAAAGATACAGGAGTCATTACAAAAAAGCATCAGAGAGAGTAGAATAATTAAAATCAAATGATCATGAAATGTTTAAACTCAAACTCGTATTTTTTACCCAGGGATAAGTGTGCATGTAATGGAGAATCCCCGGGAAACCTTGAAAAGGACCGCACAGGAACATATTACCAGGAAGCATGTAAAACAGACAAAAACTGGCAAAAATCAAGCAAAAATCAAGCAAAGATCAAACTAAAATAAAACAAAAAATGAATAAAATAAAAATAGAACAGAGCAAAACAAAATTCTCTGAACGAACGTGTCAATGTTATTATTTTATATTTTATTTAAATTTAAATTGTAGTTGTGACTCTGGTTCTCATATACTATATTTTAACCCACCCTATTAAAAGTGATACGATAACAAATTAAATCAACTATTTTATTTCATAATGATTAATTAAAATTAATATTAATTCAATTCATCATCATAATAGGCTAAGTAGTCTATAAAAAAACAATTATATATTGAATGGTAAATTATATTAATTTAAACTTTAATTGTATCAAAATTATAACTATAATTACAGGACACAAATTAAACCCACTAAAAGGTTCCCCTATATAGTAGCCATCATGTACCATATATAGTAGCCACCATGTCCAAAAAGGCCAAAAAACAAATAATAAGTAAATGTTATTACTGTAGATTGTTATTATAATATTGTCACCAAAACATAAAAATATAAAATATGTAGAAAAATAGTGCTCTTTTGCTTATTCATAGAAATTGGATACATCCCATTAAAAATTTAAACCTGACGGCTTTCTCGTTTACACAATAACCTAAATTTACCCTCCCACTTAGTGGCATAGTAATCTTCTCCATACCCTGAATAACTAAACTGGATACATCTTTGTGATGGTGTTCATTCCAGTGTCTCGCTATATTGGTGAAGTGATTTTTTCGATATCATATAAGTGGTCATGTCCCTTAACCTATGCATCGTACGGCCTACATATCATTTTGGACATAGTGTACATGTGATTGTGTAAACTAAAAACCATGTACTACAGTTAATGAAAGATTACATTTTTAAAGGGTTTGCCTGTGCTTTCTAAGAGCATCACTTCCCCTCTTTTTATGAATGAACAATAAGAGCAGGTTTTAACTCCACATGCAAAAGTGCTCTTAAACTGTAGCCAATGTGTGGCTGAATTGCAGCTGGTGTTAATTTATGGTGTGTTCTCTGCAATATTGCAGGCACTATTGATGATGGATTTAGGGTGGCCTCTCACCTCAAATCTCAATACCATATCTGTGGCTTCTCTCCTAAAATCTAAATTATTAATACATATTAGTTTTAACCGTAAAAATTTACCTACTGGTATACTTTTGATGGTGTGTTTTGGATGGCTAGAATCTGCTCTCAGCAAAGTGTTACTCACAGAGGGCTTTCTATAAAGACTAGATGCTATCCCATTGCCATCACTAATCAATACAACATCCAAAAATTCAATCAGTTCCAAACTACAGTGTACAGTAAACTGTAGGTTAAAATCGTTGTCATTCAAGTAATGCAACCAATTCTCCAATGCTATGTCCTGCCCTGACACCACAAACAGAAAGCGATCTATGTAGCGACAGTCTTTCCTCTGCTAAGATGTCCAAAAATGCGGGACCTCTCCCACCATCCCATATAAACATTGTCTAGGGAAGGAAATTTGGGTCCCATGGTGGCCGGGGGGGCCTTTTGGAGATAAACATAAAAAAGTTGTGGGTAAGTAAATATTCCAGATACATTAAAATAAATTCTTGAAGGGCAAGAGAGAACTGACCTGATTTGGCCAAAAAGACCCCTGAGTTTAAGAAAGGTTACTGTGTCAGATCATTGGCATATAGCGTCTTCTTTGTACATGACAGAATCAAGGACCACTAGAGATCCCCCTTTATCTGCACTCCTAATAACTTTGTGTTAGTGTCCTTGTTTAAACTTTTTAATGCTTCCTTCTCATCGGTTGTAAGATTATCCTGCATGTGACCCCTATTCTGCCAGATTAGTCAGATCCCTCTTTACCAAACTCTGAAATAAATTTAAATCATTGCCCCTGTATCCTACCAGGTAAAACAAATCTAAACTTTAATGTAGTTACCAGAGGACCTGATGTATGATCATCTGGGCAAGGATAAGATTCACTAGCCAAATCCATGAGGTCATTTAAAACACACACATCAGAAAAGAGTTGAGGAGAGGGAGGAGACTCACCTATAATGGACGGAGCCCTTTCATCTAAAGCATCTTTATTGTCCGGTTTGTTGCAATATTGTTTCCTTAAAGTTAAAGCTTGTGTGCATTTATTAACACCTGCAAGGGAACTGCACGCCCGGTGCGTGCTGGTGCGCATGCACGCGCGCATGCGACTAAAAGAACCAGCAGGATCTTTGGTACCTGATCCCGGCTTCCCATCTGACCCATCTCTGCCTGATGTTCCAGTACCCTGCTGCCCGCCTGTTGATGAACCCGGATATTCTTGTGACCTTGCTCAGGTGCCCTGCTCGGCCCAGCGTTACTGCCCAAGTGTTTGCAACCACAATCCTGCGACCAGCTGAGACTTGCTGCTCTGTAACCACAGTCCTGCAACCAGCTGTGACTTCCTGCTACAGGATCCCGGGCTTCCATCTGCAGGCACTCATGTGCCTCCTGTCCCTTGGCTCCTTCTGTTCCACTCTCAACGGACCTGGACTGGAGATACAAGAGAGGCCGACCTCGTCATTTCAGTCTCCCCTCAGGTACATGACAACACCCAACAGCGTTCCAAACAAATCAAAGTGCTTAGTAGGGCAAAAATTTAAACCCCTAGATAGGGGAGAAATCCCTGGTGCCGTCAAAGGGCGTTGAGACACGTTAACTACATTGACAGTTAATGTGGGACCCGATTCCGTAGTGAATAGTGCCTTCCACTTTCTTCCTTTTTGTTTCTTCCCTCCTCTTTGTTTTCCTGACTTTTTCACTGATGTCTTCTCTTTCTTTTTCTTCTTGTTGAAACCATGAGCACCTTGGTTTAAATCTTGTCTGTTTGTTGAACGACACCCATCAGCTGATTTAAGTCAGGAGAAGAATCCAAGGCTGTAGCAGCTAGAGTGTTATTGGTTGCCTCACTATCATAGTCTGATAAACTGACCCCTTTCTTGTTGGAAAATTTCCTTGATCAACCAGAATAGAATGGGGGCTTTCTCTAAGTATAAACATTATTTATTTCGTAGTTGATTCGGTCTCTGGTCATTTTATCTTTTTACGTGACCATGACTCCCTTCTCCAGCTTGTCAAGTGTTTTTCTGAGCTGACTATGCAAATCAGAAAATCCTGCAAGATTTTGCTGAATTGACAACTCTTTTTGAATCACAGACATTTAATTTTGTAAGCGTTTAATGTCCTTCTTTTTAGAGGTAATGATAGTTTGCATCAGCTTGAAAGAACAAGTTGACAGAGTAGTAGTTCATTCCTGTTTCAGCTCATCATCAAACAGATCAAAAGTGAGGAACTTTTTGATCCTGAGTCCATGCAGAATTTGTTTCAAGGTAAGGTATTCAATTAAGGTATTCACATCCCAATATGACCTAACCTCTTTAGCCATAAGTTGCTTAAGCTTCCGAAAGGACCGTTTCAAGATCACATCAAATCTGTAGTCTGAGTCTGTAGATTGGGATATCCCTCCTTAACAACCCACACAAAGGGGGTTGTCCGATGGTACTGTAAGGGTCCTACTGAACCTGGCCTCTGAGTCTATGGTAACCGATCCGCTGTCTGCCATGCCCATCATATCAGATGTAACAAAAGCAGTGTATTGAAAAGGACAAGAACAGAGACATAGGGACAAAAATTCTGACGTGTTTCACACCACTGTAGGGTGCTTAATCATAGCTGCCAGAACATAGGCTGACTATCCATATATAAAGCGTTAGAAAAAATCAATCAATCAATTAAAGAATCTCATATAAGGGGCCAACCAAATGAGCATGTCAGTCCAAAATCCAGAACCGTATGGGAACCACCTGAGGTAATACAGGTGAATGGGATATTCGATTTAAATTAGACACGCAATTGTGTTGCGTTTGTTAAAATATGATTTTTTTTTTCAACTGAAGCAGACCTGTTTTTCTGTGGTGTGTTGTGTAGCTTGTGCTAGGTAAAATGCTGCTTAAGCTGTTTAGGAAAAACAAGGCTGTAGAGGGTTCTGGTGGCCACAGGGAAATGTGCAGCTTACCTATCTGGGCCAGAGACAATGAGTGGAATCCTCTTGCTAAAGAATTTGTAAAGTATGCTTCTTCCTTGAATCTGACTTGGGGGGGATAAAGTCTCAGATCATTTTGTAGATTTTAGCCTTAAGGGGTTGGATTTAAGTAAAAAAGAGTAGAGGACAGTGTCCACAGTGAGTTGGTACTGCGTTCATACTATTTATTCGGAATCACATAGAAGGGAGAAGGCAGAAGTTGAGGTATTAAAAGACCAGCTAGCAGTTGCTACAGAGTATGTTTGTTCAACTACTAGTCGGGCTGATGATTTGCACGCGTGGTGTTCAGCCCTCATGACCAAATCAATTAATGCTTTAAGGAAAAGGAAAGGCCGTAAACCTGTTAGTAAAGCCAGGGTACGTGCCATTGTCACAGCCCAAAACTGGGGAAATATGGACAGCCTCTAGAGTCAATAATAGAGAGTAGGGAACTGAACCTCCCCATTCAGTTCGCACCAGAACTTTCGAACGGACCGAAAATTCGAAAATTGAAGTCTATGGGACTCGAACGTTCGAAATAAAAAGTGCTAATTTTAATGGCTAATATGCAAGATATTGTCCTAAAAAGGGTTTGGGGACCTGGCTTCTGCCCCAGGGGACATGGATCAATACCTAAAATGTTTTTAAAAACTGACGTTTTTTCGGGAGCACTGATTTTAATGACGATTAAAGTTTAAAAAAAGTGAAATATTCCTTTAAATATCATGCCTGGGGGGTGTCTATAGTATGCCTGTGAAGTGGCACGTGTTTCCCGTGTTTAGAACAGTCCCTGCACAAAATGACATTTAACGGAAAAAAAGTCATTTAAAACTGCTTGCGGTTTTAATGTAATATCTGGTTCCGGCAATATGGATGAAAACCATTGAGAAAATGGCATGGGTAGCCATTGCAATTGTAATTACACGCCCCTGTTTAACAGGGGCTGAAAAATTGGGCCTTAGGCACTGGTGCTGGTGCCACGACACTGCAACCTCTCCCATATACTCTAGTTGTAGTGCAGGAATGAGCCCTGCTGCAAAGCATTGCATCAAAAATTGTAATTACATGCCCCTGTTAAACAGGTGCTGAAAAATTGGGGTGGTGGCATCACCCAGAACCAAAAATGTTCTTCCAAGATATCAGTGGAGGAGGAAGAGGATAGACAGTCAACATAACAGGACAGTCACTTAGCATCAGCATAGGCAGTCTTGAAGGGATGTGATATTTAAAAAAAAATTATTCAGTTACATCAGCTTCAGGTGCTTGGTAGCTGTGGGTGATCCAAGACTGAGTAATCTTTATGAAGGTCAGTCGATCAACCGAGTCGGTGGACAGGCGCACCCTGTGATCGGTAACAAAGCCACCAGCAGCACTGAAGATGCATTCCAAAAGAACGCTGGATGCAGGACAGGCCAGTAGCTCAATTGCATACTGTGCAAGCTCTGGCCAGTGATCCATCCTCAAGACCCAGTAAGCCAGAGGATTTTCGGTGGGAAAGGTGTCCAAGTCTGACCTTGCCCCTAGGTATTCCTGCACCATGTAAATCAGACGCTGGCGATGGTTGCTGGAACCAATCATACCTTGGGGCTGCGGACTAAAAAATTGTCTGAACGCATCGGTCCGACGGCCACCTTCTCCACCGCTCCTTCTGACCGATGCCTCAGCAACATGTTGTCCAGGACCAGGAGGTTGTAACCGCCCAGTCTCTGGGAACGTGTTGCACAGACCTTTCTACAAGGCCTCCCAGAGATGTCTCATCATCTGCTCCCTCTGCGACGGCAAGATAAGGTCCGCAACCTTACCCTTGTACAGTGGATCAAGGAGAGTGGCCAGCCAGTAATGGTCCCTCTCCTTGATCTGAAGAATACGAGGATCCTTCCGCAGGCTTCGCAGGATCAGGGAGGCCATGCAGCGTAGGTTAGCTGAGGCATTCGGTCCGGAGTCCTTTAGATCACTAAGGACAACATGATCCGCAGCTACCTTCTCCCAGCCACGTACAAGTCCACGGGTTTCTTGGGACTGTAAATCATCCCTACAAGACTGCTGCTGCTGAGTGACAGGCTCCACCTCCATGCTGACACAATCATCCTCCTTCTCCTCCTCATCCTCTTCCTGTGTGATGGGTGGGACAGCAGGAACACTGTCTGGATAAAGGGGGCCTGGAGAGGCAAGGAAGTCCTCCTCTTCCTGCCTCTGTTCTGCCTCAAGTGCCCTGTCCATTATTCCACACAGCGTATGCTCCAACAGGTGGACAAGAGGTACAGTGTAACTAATGCATGCACTGTCATTGCTCACCATCCTTGTGGCCTCCTCAGTGACAGGACAATGCATGCATCCCTAATCATGCCCCACTGGTGTGGTGAGAAAAAAACCGAGCTCCCCTGACCCTGTCCTGGTGCCATAGTTGCACAGGTACTCATTGATGGCCCTCTTCTGCGTGTGCAGCCGCTGCAGCATGGCCAACGGGGGAGTTCCACCTGGTGGGCATGTCACATATAAGGCGGTTCTTGGGCAGGTTCAACTCCTTTTGGAGCTCAGCCAGCCGAGCACAGGCATTTAATGATCGGCAGAAATGCACACAGACTTTCCTGGCCTGCTTCAGGACATCCTGTAAGCCCGGGTACCTGCCCAAGAACCGCTGAACCACCAGGTTAAGGACGTGAGCCACACTGGGCACATGGGTCAGTTGTCCCTGTCGGAGGGTGGAGAGGAGGTTGGTGCCATTGTCGCAAACCACCATTCCTGGCTTAAGCTGGCATGGCGTCAACCACCTCTCGGTCTGCCCCTGCAGAGCTAACAAAATATCTGCCCCAGTGTGGCTCCTGTCCCCCAAACAAACCAGCGCAAGCACAGCATTGTTTTGCCTGCGTACTTGTGTAGCCCCTTGAACGCCTATGGAGCACCGCTGGTTCCGAGGACAGAGCACTGGAAGAGTACATGGAGGAAGAAGAAAAGGAGGGGGTGGAGGAGAGAGGTGTGTCACAACCAGTAGTAGCATTTTGGAGACGTGGTGGTTGAACACCCTCTAACACTAATGCACCTTGTCCTGCATCCTTCCCAGCTGCCAGAAGAGTGACCCAATGGGCCGTGAAAGACAGGTAACGTCCCTGTCCATGCTTGCTGGACCATGAGTCAGCGGTAGTATGCACCTTACCACTGACTGCCCTGTCCAGCGAGGCAAGGACATTGCCTTCCACATGCCGGTAGAGAGCCGGAATCGCCTTCCGTGAGAAAAAGTGGCATTTGGGGAACTGCCACTGAGGAACTGCACATTGCACAAACTCACGGAAGGGGGCCGAGTCTACCAACTGAAAAAGTAGCAGTTGAAGTGCTAGCAATTTAGCCAAGCTAGCATTCAACCGCTGGGCATGTGGATGGCTGGGAGTGAACTTCTTTCTACGGTCCAGCAGCTGGGGCAGGGAAATTTGCCTGCTACAATCGAACGTGGCTGTACTGCTAGCAGAGTGCCCGCAAGTACTTGGCTGTGACACACCTAATTCTACACCTTCATTCCTCTCAGTGCCGGTTTCAAAGAGGACTGAAGGTCTAGTGGGGTTGGAGATCCCAGCTGATGTGTGTGTATATATTTATATTTGTGTGTGTATATATATATTTACATCTGTTGTGTGTGTGTGCATATATACAGGTCCTTCTCAAAAAATTTGCATATTGTGATAAAGTTCATTATTTTCTGTAATGTACTGATAAACATTAGACTTTCATATATTTTAGATTCATTACACACAACTGAAGTAGTTCAAGCCTTTTCTTGTTTTAATATTGATGATTTTGGCATACAGCTCATGAAAACCCCAAATTCCTATCTCAAAAAATTAGCATATCATGAAAAGGTTCTCTAAACAAGCTATTAACCTAATCATCTGAATCAACTAATTAACTCTAAACACCTGCAAAAGATTCCTGAGGCTTTTAAAAACTCCCAGCCTGGTTCATTACTCAAAACCACAATCATGGGTAAGACTGCTGACCTGACTGCTGTCCAGAAGGCCATCATTGACACCCTCAAGCAAGAGGGTAAGACACAGAAAGAAATTTCTGAACGAATAGGCTGTTCCCAGAGTGCTGTATCAAGGCACCTCAGTGGGAAGTCTGTGGGAAGGAAAAAGTATGGCAGAAAACGCTGCACAACGAGAAGAGGTGACCGGACCCTGAAGAAGATTGTGGAGAAGGACCGATTCCAGACCTTGGAGGACCTGCAGAAGCAGTGGACTGAGTCTGGAGTAGAAACATCCAGAGCCACCGTGAACAGGCGTGTGCAGGAAATGGGCTACAGGTGCCGCATTCCCCAGGTCAAGCCACTTTTGAACCAGAAACAGCGGCAGAAGCGCCTGACCTGGGCTACAGAGAAGCAGCACTGGACTGTTGCTCAGTGGTCCAAAGTACTTTTTTCGGATGAAAGCAAATTTTGCATGTCATTCGGAAATCAAGGTGCCAGAGTCTGGAGGAAGATGGGGAGAGGGAAATGCCAAAATGCCTGAGGTCCAGTGTCAAGTACCCACAGTCAGTGATGGTCTGGGGTGCCATGTCAGCTGCTGGTGTTGGTCCTCTGTGTTTTATCAAGGGCAGGGTCAATGCAGCTAGCTATCAGGAGATTTTGGAGCACTTCATGCTTCCATTTGCTGAAAAGCTTTATGGAGATGAAGATTTCATTTTTCAGCACGACCTGGCACCTGCTCACAGTGCCAAAACCACTGGTAAATGGTTTACTGACCATGGTATTACTGTGCTCAATTGGCCTGCCAACTCTCCTGACCTGAACCCCATAGAGAATCTGTGGGATATTGGGAAGAGAAAGTTGAGAGACGCAAGACCCAACACTCTGGATGAGCTTAAGGCCGCTATCGAAGCATCCTGGGCCTCCATAACACCTCAGCAGTGCCACAGGCTGGTTGCCTCCATGCCACGCCGCATTGAAGCAGTCATTTCTGCAAAAGGATTCCCGACCAAGTATTGAGTGCATAACTGAACATAATTATTTGAAGGTTGACTTTTTTTGTATTAAAAACACTTTTCTTTTATTGTTCGGATGAAATATGCTAATTTTTTGAGATAGGATTTTTGGGTTTTCAGGAGCTGTATGCCAAAATCATCAATATTAAAACAAGAAAAGGCTTGAACTACTTCAGTTGTGTGTAATGAATCTAAAATATATAAGTCTAATGTTTATCAGTACATTACAGAAAATAATGAACTTCATCACAATATGCTAATTTTTTGAGAAGGACCTGTATATATATCTATCTATCTATATATATATATATATATATATATATATATATATATATTAGGGGTGCAATGGATCAAAAAACTCACGGAACGCATCGTTCCTCGGATCAGAGTCACGGATTGGATCATTTTTCGGATCAGCAAATAATAATTGAATTTGCAAAAACCTGTGAAAATTCCACCACCATATAGTCCCCACTGTAATATCCACAATCTCCCCCACTGTAATATACATCTCCCCCGCTGCAATATTCACGTCATCTCCCCCACTGTAATATTGGCTGAGCATGGCTGGGTATCGCTGAGTATGGCTGGGTATTACCGAGTATGACAAGTATTGGCTGGGTATTGGCAAGTATTGGCTGGGTATGGCAGAGTATGGGCAGGGTATGGCAAAGTATTGGCAGGGTATGGCAGAGTATTGGCAGGGTATTGGCAGAGTATTGGCAGAGTATTGGCAGGGTATTGCAAAGTATTGGCAGAGTATGGAGGGATGGCTGTGACTGCAATTGTTACAGAGCAGCGCTGTGGGCACTACAGATCCAGGCCACAGCGCTGCTTCTATCCGATCTCTCCCCTCCACTTTACAGAAGGGAGAGAGGACCCTTCATGACGCCGGTTTGTTTACATGTGATCGCTCCATCATTTGACAGAGCGATCAAATTGTAAATGGCTGATGGGTGCACCAAGATAGCTGCCGCTCCGGAGCTAGGCCTTTCCTAAGGCCGAGACCACGGATCGCTGCGTGTTTTCCGATCTGAGCAGGGTGGCCCATTCGAATCACGGAATAGTGACGATCCATTGCACCCCTAATATATATATATATACTCACACAGATATATATATATATATATATATATATATATATATATATATCCTCCGCGTCCTTCACCTTTGTGTATTACAGTGTACACCCGTGCAAAGGCAGTGTTGTGACTACAGAAGTACAACTGATGCTGTCATTTTGACAGCTGCGCAGATGATGCATCGCTGATAACGCAAGGTGATGTGTACACACATGGCTGTAAAATTAAGAGCATCAGTGAAGTCCAGTACACACTGCGTTTGCATAAGTGTATATGTTAATACGCCCATTTAAAAAACGCCATATATACTTTACACACACACATATATATATATATATATATACACACACACACACACACACACACATACATATATATATATATACACACATATATATATGTACATATATATATATATATATATATATATATATATATATATATATATATACACACACATATATATACATACACATACAAGGAAATCCTTCCCATCACAAAGGAGAATTGCTTCATGTAGAAGGTTTGGGAGGGCAAACCACACCAGCAGTTAGGATACGGGGGAAATTGACTAATGGCAAGGGATCAGGATTTATGACAAATGTTTTGGTATCAGAGTTACCAGAAAATATTCTTGGTATGGATGTATTTCAAGGTCAGTCAATTCAAACTGAAAGGGGTGCATTCAGATTTGGGTATCCTGATAAAGCGTATCTGGTTAGGGCGGTGAAGGCTGTGGTCAGAGGTCATGCGAAATGGACCCCTGTCTACATTCCTCCACCAGAGAAGTCCTTTCTCATCTCCGGTGTTCCTGATAAAGAAACCTGATGGGACATATAGAAGGACGGTGGATTACAGAGGTCTAAACAAAGTGGCTCCTCCATTGAAGTCAGCTGCACCTGATATGATCTCAATTGTTGAGAACATTTCTAAAGAGGCAGGAGAATATCATGCTATGATAGACCTGGCTAATGCTTTCTTTTTGATTTTGATAGACCCAGAGTGTCAAGACCAGTTTGTTATGGTGGGGGGTCGCCAGTACACTTTCAAACAAAAAGGGATTACCGCTCCAGCCTCTCAGACACACCACCAACGTAGATCCCTAATGAGACACTCAGGTGCTGGCTCTGCGCAGTATAGAAAATAAAAAGAAGTTTGTGGATGGCCGCACGTCAGAGAAATGGCATCTTTATTGGTCAATAAAATCCAAATGCAGTCGCATATCAAATATGGAAAACAGACTAAAAAAGCAAAAAAGGCGTGAAACACGTTCAATTTTTATCCTGTTTTTCCATATTTGATATGTGACTGCATTTGGATTTTATCGACCAATAAACATGCCATTTCTCTGACGTGCGGCCATCCAGGAACTTTTTTTATTTTCTCTGCCAGTACACTTTCACCGTGCTTCCTGAAGACTATGCTTATTCTACAATTTGTCATGAACTGATTGCCTGAGATTTAAGTACCATGAGTTTGAAAGTCGCTGTGTTTCACTACATTGATGACATCATGATCTCTGAATAAAAAAGATGTGACTGAAGCACTGCAGTTGCCGATACAGCACATGGAGAACAGAGGGTGGGCTATCGACAACGACAAAGTTCAAGGACCTGCCACAGAAGTGAAATTTCTGGGAATAATGTGGACTGGGAAGCAGAGGAAAATTCAAGAGACAATTGTGCAAACTATTCAGGCACTGTCGCCCCCTACTACCAAAGAGGAGGCACAGAAGTTCATTGGAGTTGTGGGGTTGTGGAGATCATTCATCCCATATCTTGAACTGATTCTGAGGCCTATATATAATGCCCTCACAAAAAAGAGTTCTCATGGGGTTCAGAGCAGCTGACCGCATTCCTGGCTGCTAAAGAAGTTATTTTAGCATCAGGGATTCGGACCCGTGGGACAAGGAGCACCATTTCAGCTGGATGTTGTGGAGCAAAATAATACCATATCTTGCAGTCTGTGGCAGCCAAATGAAAATAAAGGACTGAGAGGAATACCTATTGGATTTTGGTCCAAACAACTTACAGGGGCACAGAAGCGATACACCCCCTTAGAGAAGTACCTGTTTGGGGCCTACACAGCACTTCAACATGTAGAGACCATTACAGGAAAGGACATAGTCACCATCCATACTGCATTGCCAATAGCAGGATGGGTGAGAGATAATGGACTGACTACTAGGGCAGCTATAGCCCAAAACCAGACACTGATGAAATGGAAGTGGTACCTTCAAGAAAGAGGGGATATTGTAGCTGGGGATGATAGAGACATTTCAAAACAGTTGGCAGGGCTTGTTCATTTTACCAGCACCCAGCCAGAAGAACAAATTCCTGTGGTGCAGTAATCCCCCATTCAAGAGGCTCCACCCTTTGAGTCTCTGTCAGAAGACATGAAAGAGTCAGCGTGGTTCACTGATGGTTCAGCCCTAGTCGCCTCATCTGGGCGAAATTGGACAGAAACAGCCTACAACCCAAGTAGGCCAGACTGCTGGTTGGAAGCTAAACGGTGGGGACGTGGAGTGGAAAGTGTGCAAGTCTTGCTTTTTGACTGCTGGTGATTGTCGGGTTGCATTTTTATGTTCTTTTTGGGAATTTTCCTTGTAGCTTTTTAACACCTTTTTCTGACACTTTTTAAACAGCTTTTTTTCTTTGCTTCCTTCAGCCTACTAATTAAGGGGAGTGGTTAATTGGTCACAGGTGCTTGAGGCCTATATAACCTTGTGTAGACCACATCTGAAATTGCCAGACTGCTGGTTGGAAGCTAAACAGTGGGGACTATTCTGACTCCGATTGTTGTGAAGCGACTATCCCTTGTGAGACCTCCATGCCTGGCCTGTATAAGATATAATCACTGAGGACAATCCTCATCAGATAGTTTGAACTCACCAAATACATACAAATACATCCATCCACAAAATGCTTTTATTCTGAACATCAGGTTACAGCAGATGACAGGGTACAAACAGATGAATGGGTCGTAGTGTTTATGCGGTCAAAAGATTAAATTGTCTGTAGCGTACAATGCAGAATACATGTGCCCTGCTACATGTGGCTTGTAGCTGCATCCATGACACAGGAAGTACAAACTTAGGAAGAAGGGTGGAGCATTAAATACAAAGGAAGTGTGTCATAACATAAGGGAAAAATAAATGAAGAAACAAGTGCATTACCACAAAAGGTCACTAGATGGCAGCATGTGAATTAAATAGAAATGTCCATAGAAAATGGTTAGAAAAACAACCTGTATAAATTCTATGCCCATTGGGGCAGTACACTCCCAGGCTGGCATACTAGATGTCATTATATACATCATAACGGTAGTTATGCAACTGTAAATAGCAAACGTGTAATTTGCTAGATGTCTTCAAGAGCTGAAAGACATAAAAAGAACATGCATATAATGCAATACCAATTAACTCTTAATTCAAGGCTTCAAGTTATATCAACTAAAGTCTCAAGACACTTTCTTCTTGAAGTCACATGTAGGATCCAGCAGCATAGGCAAACAAATTCATTCTCCAAAGGGTAAGAGCAGAATAAGTTCTGTGATAGGTCTGATGAAAGTCTTTACAGTCCATTGTCTTGAAACCTTCACCTCCACATTACGTACCTTACCATCATCACTAGGAACGCTCTTTACAATAAGTCCCATGGGACATTCGATTCTTTCAGCTTGCTGGTCCTTAAGCAGAACAAGATCTCCAACTTGTATGTTAGGGTTCAGCCATTGCCATTTCATGCGTCCTTGCAGAGTAGAAAGATACTCCATCTTCTAACAATTCCAAAAGAAGTTGGCGAAGTGTTGTACTCACTTCCACTGGTCATAGCACAGATTTCCTGCTTTGAAGTTTCCAGGTGGAACAGGAACAGACCCAAGCTTCTGGATAAGAAAAGTAGCTGGGTTAAGGATAGTTGAGGTCTCTATATCTTTGGACACTGGAACAAGTGGTCTTGAACTGATTATGGTAGATGCCTCTGCCAGGAAGGTGGTTAGAATCTTGTGGGTAAGTCTTGTGGAGTTAAAGTTCATAAGCATAGAGTCCAATATTTTACGTGTGATGCCTATCATTCTCCCCCATGAGCCACCCATGTGGAAAGAATGAGGAGAATTGAATATCCATGTACAGCCTTTTTAAGCTAAGAAGTATTCGATTGGTGTAGAGTTAAGCTGTAACTCTCAACAGGCTCCAATGAAATTAGTTCCACAGTCAGATCTTAGTGTCTTGACTGGTCCTCTGATGGCTAGGAATCGTCTTAAAGCATTGATGAAACTTAAGGCATCCATAGATTCTATTGCTTCAATGTGTACTGCACACACACTCATGCAAGTGAACAGCACTGCCCATAGTTTGCTATTTGCTTGGCCACCTCGAGTTATGCGGGCTGTTACCATCCATGGCCCAAAGACATCCAGACCAACATGAGTGAAAGGTGGGTCAGTACTTAACTTGTCAGCTGGCAAATCTGAAATTTGCTATTGCTGGTGTTTCCCTCTCAGTTTGCGGCACAGAACACAGCTGTGTAGTGTAGCCTGCAGCTCTTATGGCACCCTCTGTGAAGTGTCTACCTTGGTGCTTAATCCCTTCATGGTATGCTTTATGAACAAAGTGGTGATGTGATGGAGAGCAGGTATAATGAGAGGATTCTGTCCTTGCTCACTCAACTCAACCTTGTTTAAACATCCACCAACCCTTAACATGCCATCATTGTCAATGAATGAATTCAGGTTAGCAATTGGACTGTTTTTTGCAATGTCCCTCTTGTCGCGGATACATTTAATTTCTGAGCCAAAGACACTCTGTTGTACACTGAGTATTATGATCAGTTCACCTTCAACAATGTCTTTGCAGAAAGAAGCTTTTGGCACATGTACCAACCTTGACAGTGAGCATCTGTGGGCTTTGTGTGGAAGCAATCTGCAATATGCACTAACCTTGCGATTGTGCATACAAGCCTTTTCCACTTGGGGAAACGTTCAAATCGTTGACAGCCCAAGACAAGTCTTTGTTCAGTCCTGGCGACAAGGTTTTTAACTTCAGAACGAATCTCTGGATCCTTGTCAGGTTCTAGAAGACTTAAGACATCAGCTGTGGTTTCTTCTGGATGATCCAACAGGAATTCAGGCCCTGTTAACCAAGAAGAATTTGCAAAGACACTTGCAGACACTAGCCTGGTGGCATGGCCTCCAGGGTTAATTTCAGATGGAACATAATGCCATTGTTCAGGTTTAGATGATTTCCTGATTCTCTCTACACAGTTGCTGACATAGACATAGAAACGTTTAGTCTGGTTGTATAGGTAGCCCAGAACAACCTTGTTGTCTGTGTGGAATCTGACATCATCTATTTGAATGTCTAGCTCACGCAGTATGAAATCTGCAATTTCTACAGCTAGCACAGTCCCACAGAGTTCAAGCCTGGGAATCGTGTGTTCAGGCTCAGGTGCTAACTTAACTTTCCTAAACAGAAACCCTATGTGGGCTTGATTAGAAGAATTTCTTAGTAAGCGACAGCTGCTATGGTCTCAGTAGATGCATCTTTCCTTTGACTTTTGACAAGGGAGGCAGAAGTGTAGCAGCATGGTATACAGATTACATCTAAGGCATGTAGAGATTGTTTCCTGGGCTCCCACTTTGAAATCTGGTTTATCGTAGTGGAGCATCCCAATCTTTAATAGTCTCTGAGAACTAAGTAAGGATTTACCTTGTATGGTGATGGGGGCTACAAATCCCAATGGATCGTATAGGCTGTTCACTACTGACAAAACACCATATTTGGTAAATGGCTTGTCTGCAGAGCTGACTTAAAAACTGAAGGTGTCTTTTAACAAGTCCCACCGTAGCCCCAGACTTCTCTGTACAGGTGGTATGTCCATTCCTAGATTCAAGTCTTTAAACCCTGTGGCATGATCGCCAGGTTGAAAGGCTTTCATAATAGCGACACTATTTGAGGCAATCTTGTGTAGTCAGAGGTTAGCCTCGGAAAGCATACCTTGTGTCCTTTGGTGCAGGTCTATCGCTTCTTTGTCTGTTGGTAAAGATTTAAAGAAGAAGTAAACCCTGATGAGTTTACTTCCTCTTTCATTCCCTGCAAAGGTAAAGCATAATGGACTACTATGCATCGCATAGTAGTCCATTATGTGTCACTTACCTGACACAGGAGCCAGAGATGTCACCGCTGTCCCCTGTAGTCCGGCGCATCCATCTTCTCGGTGGGTCTCGCTGCTCCGCCGCTGTCATTCGACGAAGCCGCGATGATGTCACTCCCGCGCATGCGCACGGGAGCCGCCATGCGCGGCATATCGCCGTTGACAGCGATGCCTGTCTTTCAGCAAATATATCCTAAACCGTGTAGGTTTAGGAGATATTTCTTGGACCTACAGGTAAGCCTTAATCTAGGCTTACATGTAGGTCAAAGTGTGTTGTAAGGGTTTACAACCACTTTAAGTCCATTGTCCACAAAGAAGTCTCTCTCGACAAAGTGTCGAGCATTCATGCCATACTCCTTTTTCCCATCAAGGGCAGTCCTTCATAAACCGTATGTTGCAACAGTGGGTGAGGGACTATTTCAGAAAACATGCACCTTCATGCGGTATTCAATCATTTCATTGTCCATATTGTTGTCACAGTGCCACAGAAACCTTAGGGGGTTCCTATGGTCTTCACACACAATGAAGCAATGAAACATTTGTTCATTGTTAGCAGTTATGGCAACGGCTCTCTTCTAAACCTCATAAGTACACCTACAAGGTTGTTGGTTAGGGTCAGACCAGTGAGAAGAACATCGTTCACGGATACGCCTTGATGCTTGGCACTGGAGTCAAATAGTACCCTGATTTGCTTTGGCTTACGTGGATGATACTCTCCGAAGGAGGCCGGTATCAGCACTCATCGTGTCTTTGAAGTGGTGGGACTGGTTCGGCATGATGATTGTCAAAGATCCTTTTCATAAAGGTAATGAAATGTTCCTTCATTTCAGGCCTGTTCTTTAGTGTTCATTGAAGTGAGTTGAATCTGGATAGAGCATGTTCACGATTGGTTGGGAGTTTAACCCTTGCAGCGTGAAAAGGTAATGGTGCAACCCAGCTGTAAGCTCTTGTACACACGGTTGGACATTCCGATGGACAATGTCCGATAGGACCGTGTTGTCGGATAATCCGACAGTGTGTGGGCTCCATCGGACTGTTTCCGTCAGAGTATCCGACAGACCAAGTTTTCCAGCTGGGCTATAAATTTTTCCGACAACGTGATCCGATCGAACTTTGTCTGATTATGTGTAGAGAATTCCGATCGGACAAAGTGCCACGCATGCTCAGACCAAAGCTATTGGCTACTAGCCTGAACGTAGTCCCGTCCTAACAAAATAACATCATCACGTTAAGTACGATCGGATTTTCTGACAACTTTGTCCGACTGTGTGTATGCAACAGTTTCGGACAAAATCCATCGGACAAAATCCGACGGATTTGGTTGTCGTGTGTACAAGGGCTTAGACTCATTCTGGAAGAATTCTTTGTTCATTATTTTGATGAACTATCTGTCTTCGACTGACAGGGCTATTTTGTTGTCATCGCTTGTAGTACAAAACACTGTGGTACCTAGGTTGTCATCACAAAGGTTAGGAGTGACATCAAGTACTTGTATGATGTCAAGAGGCTTCTCTTTTACTTTGTAATGGTGAGGGTACTGTTTAAAGTGGGATGCACGTCTGTTTCCTAACATGTAAGTTTTGAAGGAGTGGATCTCAGATGACGTACGCATTCTATCCAAGCATACGTTGCCCACGATTACCCAGCTTAGATCAAGTTTGTGTGCATAAGGGGCATCATCAGTTCCATTGCACTGCTTGCCTACTTTGTGTACTCTGAGAACATCTCTTCCTAGCAAGATCAAGATTTCAGCATTCATGTCCATTGCAGAAATTTGATTAACAAGGTGCTTCAAGGGAGGATGGTGATATGCAGCTTCTGGGGTAGGAATTTCTTCCCTTTCATCTAGTATCGGGTCACACTCGACTAATGTTGGTAGGGGTATGCCCTCTCCCTTATTGATATGAGAGACCATGAACCCATTGGCCCTTTTACCAAAGGTCTCTTCATGACCAGAACAGGTTCTGAGAGAATACGGTGATGCATGTCCCTCTATCTATACCAAAGATTTCAAACAATTTAGTTCTTTTTTTATAATTCATTTTTATTCATTTATAATATAGTTATTACACAAGCAGTAAACGAAAATTTAAGAAATAACGCTTTGCAATACATAGTGTAATACTTTACAGTGCATATTGTCATTATTTACCCTACCCTCCCGCTTCCTTCCACCCAACCCTCTACCACCCACACCTTTCCCTCACATCACCCAAACTTTTGAGTATATTTGCATTCTCAAAAAAAAAAAAAAAAGGCTTGATTCAGACCTCCATCAACACCCCATTACATGGCACCTCATCCCGATTAGAAGTATCAATAGATTTTTGGAAAGACCAAACCAGGGAAATGGGACATTAAGGGTGCAATATTCAAAGAAAAAATTATATGTATATAAAAAGTTTATAAATATTTTATTATAACAATCCCATAAAAACAAACAAAAAAGCAGCCTTTATAATCATACAAAAATGTTGTATACAACTTGCGATCCAGAAAGAGGTATGGTTGAGGTAGTTGTAATTGATTTATCCCGACATGTTTCGCTTAATGCTTCATCAGAGGATATGCAAACTACCAAAATAACAAAATCAAACAATAAAGAAAGAAAAACATAAGTTAGGTTTACAAAGTCCAATTCTTTAGACAGTTTACATAACTCTGTACATATAATCAAACATATATATTAACAAAAGGCATGAGTAGGGCTCTAAATGGAAAGGTATGCTCACCCCCACTTCACCAACCCATTCACCGCCACAGAGGTCGTCCAGATGACATAAAAGATGCAAGGGCAGCAAGCCCGGCAGCCAAATGATATAGCAAGGAGGGCACAGACAGCGGCTATTCGGGGCAAATTGATAAAAGAAAAAAAAAATATATATTTTTTATACACATTTTTTATATATTTTATGGAGGACAAATATATTAGCTTTTCAATTGTATTACGGATAAATTCTATCAGCAGCCGAGTCCATGATCACGATCGGATCCATTGATTTATGGGGGTATCCTTCTTTTTCCTATTTTCTTACACTCCCCCTTTCGCCTCCTGTTCATTACCTTCATGTAAAATCTTATAGAGTTTCTACCCCAGATGCACTGGCGCTAGCTTGCAGCCTGTGTTACTGTGGCATTAGGGAGGAGCATACGGACGCCCAAGGACATCGTAGCTCGTTAGGATAATGTCCTTCCGAGCGAGTTGTCCGATTGTTGGCAGCAATGCCTGCGTATTGGTCTGAGGATTTTTACATCCAAGGGTAGTGTGAGCATGATGTGCTGAATGCCGCACTCCCTGTGTACTCGCTGTGTTTGTATCCAGCGTTACATTAAATGCCGGTGACTACACCGTTGCATTATGGGAAATGTAGTTTCCCATTCTATCTTCCTCTCTCGCGCATGCGCATTGCTGCCTTAGGCCGCGTACACACGCACGGACTGTTTGCCCAACCTTGTTCGTCAAACAGTTTCGGCAAACAGTCCGCTCAAAATTTGCATGAGCGGACTTGCCCACACACGAGCGGACTGTTTGACGAACAAGGTTGGGCAAACAGTTCGCTCAAGCCCACGTAAGGAGGAGGCAAATCCGCCCATTTCGAGCGCGTGTACAGGTAGGCGGGGCCCGCGAAGGAGACGTCGCGGGCTCCGCCGCCTGGAATGGGCTTAAAGGGGAACCCCAACGCCGAAAAAAATCGGCGTGGGGGTTCCCCCAAAGTCCACACCAGACCCTTGTCCGAGCACGCTACCCGGCCGGCCAGGAAAGGGGGGCGAGCGAGCGCGCCCCCCCCTCCTGAGCCGTACCAGGCCGCGTGCCCTCAACATGGGGGGGTGCCTTGGGGAAGGGGGGGCCGCGCGGCCCCCCCACCCCAAAGCACCTTGTCCCCATGTTGATGAGGACAAGGGCCTCTTCCCGACAACCCTGGCCGTTGGTTGTCGGGGTCTGCGGGCGGGGGGCTTATCGGAATCCGGGAGCCCCCTTTAAGAAGGGGGCCCCCGGGTACCGGCCCCCACCCTATGTGAATGAGTATGGGGTACAATGTACCCCTACCCATTCACCTGTGAAATAAAGTACAAAAAAAAACACAACACAGGGAAAAAATATTTTATTGCACAGCTCCGGGGGGTCTTCCGTCTTCGGGGGTCTTCTCGCCGGACTCCTCCGCTATCTGTGTGTAGCTCTTTTACTAGCGGAGGAGTCCGGCTTTCTTCCTCCCCGCCGCCGGCCTCTTCTCCCGACTTCGGGGGTCTTGTCCCCCTCTTCGGTTCTTCTGCCGGGCCACCGCGCCTTCTTGTAGCTCTTTTACAGGCGGTGGCCCGGTCTTCTGTCGCCGCTGCCTTCCGTTCTTCTGTCGCCGCCTTCGGTTCTTCTGCCGGGCCACCGCGCCTTCTTGTAGCTCTTTTACAGGCGGTGGCCCGGTCTTCTGTCGCCGCTGTCGTCGCCGCCGCCGCCTTCCGTTCTTGTTCTTCTTCTTGTTCTTCTTCTTCTTCTCCTGGAGATGTTGACTCGACGAGCTCTCCGGCCGGAATGCCAGGGACACGCTCCGCTGCCACTTATATAGTGACAATGGGGCGGTGTCACATGGTATATGTCACATGGGTTGGTCACATGGTGACCCCGCCCCCTTACGATGTCATAGTCCCCATGTGACATCAACCCATGTGACCAACCCATGTGACATATACCATGTGACACCGCCCCATTGTCACTATATAAGTGACCGCACAGCGCGGCTCTGGCATTCCGGCCGGAGAGCTCGTCGAGTCAACATCTCCAGGAGAAGAAGAAGAAGAACAAGAAGAAGAACAAGAACGGAAGGCGGCGGCGGCGACGACAGCGGCGACAGAAGACCGGGCCACCGCCTGTAAAAGAGCTACAAGAAGGCGCGGTGGCCCGGCAGAAGAACCGAAGGCGGCGACAGAAGAACGGAAGGCAGCGGCGACAGAAGACCGGGCCACCGCCTGTAAAAGAGCTATAAGAAGGCGCGGTGGCCCGGCAGAAGAACCGAAGAGGGGGACAAGACCCCCGAAGTCGGGAGAAGAGGCCGGCGGTGGGGAGGAAGAAAGCCGGACTCCTCCGCTAGTAAAAGAGCTACACACAGATAGCGGAGGAGTCCGGCGAGAAGACCCCCGAAGACGGAAGACCCCCGGAGCTGTGCAATAAAATATTTTTTCCCTGTGTTGTGTTTTTTTTTTGTACTTTATTTCACAGGTGAATGGGTAGGGGTACATTGTACCCCATACTCATTCACATAGGGTGGGGGGCCGGTATCCGGGGGCCCCCTTCTTAAACGGGGCTCCCGGATTCCGATAAGCCCCCCGCCCGCAGACCCCGACAACCAACGGCCAGGGTTGTCGGGAAGAGGCCCTTGTCCTCATCAACATGGGGACAAGGTGCTTTGGGGTGGGGGGGCCGCGCGGCCCCCCCTTCCCCAAGGCACCCCCCCATGTTGAGGGCACGCGGCCTGGTACGGCTCAGAAGGGGGGGCGCGCTCGCTCGCCCCCCTTTCCTGGCCGGCCGGGTAGCGTGCTCGGACAAGGGTCTGGTGTGGACTTTGGGGGAACCCCCACGCCGATTTTTTTCGGCGTTGGGGTTCCCCTTTAAGCCCATTCCAGGCGGCGGAGCCCGCGACGTCTCCTTCGCGGGCCCCGCCTACCTGTACACGCGCTCGAAATGGGCGGACTTTCCGAGCGGGAACAGTCCGCTCATTTCGAAAGTACAGCGGACAGGCCCACACACGGGCGGACTGTTCGCTCAAACACAGTTTCAGCGGACAGTTTTTCGGAATTTCCGAAAGACTTTGTCCGTCCAACTGTCCGCTGAAACTGTCCGCTGAAAGCCCACACACGGGCGGACTGTCCGCCCAAACACTGTTCAGCGGACAAGGTTGGGCGAACAGTCCGCCCGTGTGTACGCGGCCTTAGACGTCCGCATCGAGCCGGTGACGTCAGACGCCGGCTCGATGGACGGCGGCTTTATAGCGGGACACAATTATACCCGGCTCAGTTGCGGAGGAGCCGTGCTAGGAGAGGGTCTACGCAATTGAATGGTTAGTAACAAACCCCTTAAGGATTCCTTTATTGGGATTTTTTTATTTTGTACTAATTAATTTGTGATATCTTCCTCTTATATTTTAGACACCCTGTGAACAGGCTGAGAAGCTTGTTGGGTGCGCTATCCCTTGTAGCCCAATTTACCTTGTATGGGCTCCTGGATACTCCTAGTGGTTTGATAACAATATTAAGTGGATTGTGAGAAGGAATCTCTACTTCTCTATTGAATATGTAAGTTGATAAATTATATTTGCATTCTGTTGTTTACACATCCATCAAGGGGCATGGAGAAGTGGGAGAGAGAGAAAGAGAGAGAAAGATCTCAAAGAATTTAGGCTTAACCAGGGATCTGTTGCTTTGTTCATCTATTATGGCATACATCCTAATAGCTTTCCCATTTTGACCCATTGGGTATATCTTGACTAGGCATATCTTAGCACAGCATTTGGGATCTAAGCCTTGTCCATAGACTTCTGTGCATGAAAAGAAACGTTAGCTGTAACTGGAGCATGACCTTGTTGCTCCCCGCCATGATTGAGACAGGGCTGGAGGTAGGAGGCTGCTGTGAATTGTCTGAGGGTGGGACCGATGCATTCTGTGCACTTGATGAAAACTTTTGCAGTCTTTAGCAAAATAACATAACAAGCACAGCACCTGCATCATATTCCAAGTTTCTGAAGAAACTCCCTGTGCTCTTGTAACGTCTTTGCCCTAAGCCCATCACATTTCTTTAGGGAGTGAGGCTTCTTGTGAATAGGTCACTGATGATTAGAGTCTTTATCTCTGTCACCCAAATCATTTTGGTGAGCAGGAGATGAAACGGGTGATGAGATGTCTGTCCTTTTAACAGATATTGTTCTATTAAAGTCTCAAGGTTTAGCTGCTATGTTATCATACCTCGATGAAGATGATGATGAAGCAGGCAAGTTGGGTTCAATGCAGCTGAAGCTGGGATCGTTTCTCGTCCAGGCTTGATCATTGAGGAACGCGCAAAAATATGTAAATGAAGGAAAAGATACGTTATAGTCTCTTTTGTACCTTGAGCCCTGTTGTGCCCATTTCTCTTGCAGGCCATATGGCAGTTTAGACACCACTGGATTGACACCATGAGCAATGTCCAGGAAGCTTAGTCCAAGTAGATGTGGGTCTCCAGTAGTTTCATAGTTTTCTCTGAGTTTCTGTGTAGGTTTTATTGTACGTTTGGGTCTTACACTTGTTTCTAAAGAACTTTAGAATGGACTTTCTAATGAACTTTAAGCCAAAGACTGAAACACCTTTTCAATGACAGAAATATGGGAGGGCTTGCATTTAAGGAAAATTAATGTTTAGCATGAGTTTTCTTAGTAATGAAGTTGTAGCGGTATCCCCGTAGGGGCTGCTGATTGACTCTAAACCCCAATGGCTACCCCGACTCTGCAGGTCCTCTCTCCCCTCTGACACTTCAGGTTCCATTTTCTAGGAGGTTTGCAATGGTATCAATGAGAGCCACACACACAGTATAACTGAACAAAGATTACAGTGACAATTCACTGTCCAATTTATTTACCATAGCTTTGGGACCCGTCACTTCACCAACTGTAGTAATAGATGGAGTCTCACACAAATTGTCAATTAACCACTCAGGAAATTGACTAAGGCCGCGTACACACGCGGGGACTGTTCGCCCAACTTTGTCCGTCAAACAGTTTCGGCAAACAGTCCGCTCAAAATTAGCATGGACGGACATGGCCACACACGACGGACGAACAGTTTGCTGAAACCGTGCGCGATGACGTGAACGGCACGTACGACGGGACAAAAATACGACGTCCTATACACTGCATTATAACTTTCGGCGTGAAAATCCTTTCTGAGCATGCGCGCAACTTTGTTTGACGAACAAGCCTACACACGCGGGGACTGTCCGCTGAAACAAGGTTTCAGCGGACAGTTTTTCGGAATTTCCGAAAAACCTTGTTCAGCGGACTGTTCGCTGAAACTGTCCGCTGAAAGCCCACACACGAGCGGACTGTCCGCTGAAACTTGGTTTCAGCGGACAGTTTCAGCGAACAGTCCCCGCGTGTGTACGCGGCCTAAGAAGATAGCACAATAAACACCGTGACAATTCAGACATAGGGGATGACAATAGATAAAAGTCAATATGTGCATAAACTGATCATTCAATGATTACGATAGGGGGGTATATGCAAACAGGTGTACAGAAGGACAAGTGCTCGATATTATTGAAACTGGTACTGAACACCTTTCCCCTGAAATCTCAATGCATACACCAGAACCACAGCAAAAGTTATGAACATGCAATGGTACAATACAATAGATACATGTATATATCCTATACTCGAGGGCCCCTAGGTTGTAATGCAATGTCCCAAATGCAAAGTGAACTGTGGTATTTTGTAGAAGATTATAGAAGTCATTGTCCTCTTGATCTTCAGCTAGTTCAGGGTATTAGACTGCAGTATTTGTAAATCCAACAAGTAGACAGCAGGCTATAGGAAAAAGTGATGTGCTGATAATAGTGTACTTGCAAAACAGAAGGCACTTGTATATTTCCTCCTTAGCAGTGGATGTGATGCACCATTAACTTTATAACACAGGGAAAGCAACCCTGAAACTCCACTGTATGCAGGCTATGGATGAATGAGAACACTTCTGTGGCACTACAAGTCCCACCAGCAGTCTGTAACTAAATAACATGGCAACTGTGCAAGTGCCCGCTCACCACAATGGCCCAGATGCTTGTGAGGCTCTTTTCCTGATGTCTCAGTCCGGTCCAAGTGGGCGCCGTCACACCGCACCGCTCCTTCTGATGGCTGGTGACTGTAATGCAGGAAACCTCTAGAAATGTTGGGTTCTCCAGTCCATCCACACACTGGTCCAGCTGACTATACTCTGGAACTCCTCAGAGGCCAAACAATTCCGATCCGTGCCTTACCAGCCGCAGCCTCCCCATCACACACACAGACCTCACTGCTGGCAGGTTTTGAATGGCGTCCCAAGAGAAAAAAAATGAAAAGAAAAAATGGCCATGCTGCCCCTTTTATGTCACTACCCAGTAGGCTGCTCTGTGACCTGGCATTGTGGGTAGGTAGTTCACAGACTGAGTTTTAGTACATGAGTCACTTTCTCATTGACTACATCTCCCACAATGCCTTGGAACATGGCTTTAATGAGATCAAACAAAAGTCTTAATAGCATTAAATAGAAAGCACACTAGAGGGAGCCACACTCTTACTTATAACCTACTGCAATGCATACATTAGCAAAGTACGGCTACACACTCCCCCTGCTTAAACTCTTTGGTCCCCCAAAGACATGAAGGTTAACTCTATGCAGCTGAAAGGAAAAATTAAGTCATTAATTCCTAATCCCACTCTAAACTTGCCAAATATCGACACACTGTTGGATTCTCTTGACAAAACTGGTACATTCCATCAGTGAGTTCATAACCAAATATTGAACAGGCCAGGGCAAGTGCCGTGTCCCACAAGTCGGTGCCAGAGGTTAGAGTAGAGTCACCCCCTACCCAATTAACAGTGGAGGGTGTAGCTTCAGGAGCTAGTCTATGAATAGTATGAACTCTCTCCCAGTGTGTAATACATAAGTTTCTTGGGAAGGTTCTTGGGAAGGTGCACATCCCGCCTTAACCACATGGGTGAATAAGTTCCAGTAGGCTGTGCTGAGTCTTTGGCTGCAGTTACAGGAACTTGTATTGACTCCTCAAGTTCAGGATCTGACAATACCTCACTGGAGAAATCCATCAGATCTTCAGCCTTTTGTTCAGGAACAACTGCTACAGCCTTGATCCCCTCCGCATGCTTCCTTGGTAACATTTTCTGCAACTCTGGTCCAAGGGATCTACGGACCACCTTTCCTGATTCCACTGGCCAAGGCGGTACCTCATTGCCGACATACTTTGATCCTTGAGGCAGATGCTTCTGACTGTGGTGGCAAAGCTCTAAGCCCTTGTACACACGGTTGGACATTCCGATGGACAATGGCCGATAGGACCGTGTTGTCGGATAATCCGACAGTGTGTGGGCTCCATCGGACTGTTTCCGTCGGAGTATCCGACGGACCAAGTTTTCCAGCTGGGCTATAACATTTTTCGACAACATGATCCGATCGGACTTTGTCCGATCATGTGTAGAGAATTCCGATCGGACAAAGTGCCACGCATGCTCAGATCAAATTCCTAGACCAAAGCTATTGGCTACTAGCCTGAAGGTAGTCCTGTCCTAATGAAATAATGTCATCACATTAAGTATGATTGGATTTTCTGCCAACTTTGTCCGACTGTGTGTATGCAACAGTTTCGGACAAAATCCGTCGGACAAAATCCATCGGACAAAATTCAACGCATTTGGTTGTCGGAATGTCCGACCGTGTGTACAAGGGCTTAGAGTTTCAATCTCTTGGGTACTTTCCCTTATTCTTTTCAAAGTACTGGCTATGGACATTTCTACCTCAGACCAAAACCAGGTCGACACTGCACCACATCATCATCATCATTATCAACCCTCCTTCTTGTATGTGAATATGAATGCACAGAACTAGGAGCTTGAGAATATCCGTAATCTTCTCCAAACTCATCATCTTCTTGATCCATTACTTCAGCTTAATTTGGTATCTCCTTCTGTGAGTGTGTGCGAGGCGGAGTTGACTTTTGAGGAGGTAATTGAGGTGCTTGAGGTATCCTCACCGCCTCTGACAGTGGTAACAAGTGATTCTGGTGCCACATCTTCCTTGGTCCCGTCTCCCCTTCAGGTCTAATCTGATATACCAGTAGACCAGGAATTTGTTTACACACAATATAAGGCTGCGGCCTCCACCGATCTGCCAGTTTGTGCTTTCCAGGCATGCCCAAGTTCTTTAGTAACACCCGATCACCTGGTTGCAAAGCCTGAATCTTTACTCTTGCATCAAAATTTCTCTTATTTTGGGATTCTCTGGTAGCAGCATGTTCCACTGCTTTCTCATAGGCCTGTCACAGATTCTTTTGTAGTCTGTTTACATATCCTTTATGCAACGTTAATGAAGTATCATCCAGAGAGGTGCCAAAAGCCAGTTCAACGGGAAGTCTAGCTTCCCTCCCGAACATAAGACGGTAAGGGGAGTAAATACTGGATTTTTACTTGTAAGCAACAAGTGTCAAAAAATATTTAGCCTTTGGTTAAACTGAGAACTTCTACACACGGAGTTCAGCCCATTGAAGAAGAAACATTCTATCATTTTGTTCTTTTCTTGGCAGACTACCCAGAGGGGATGAAAGTGCTTCACCGATGTCTTCAGGCAACTTACATTGACTTCTATCACAGAAGTCTTCTGCAAGTCATAATAAGCATAATGAGCAATGTTTTTGACTTTAAATTCATGGTAAAGAACGTTCGTACGAAAATTCGTATTTTGTACAAAACAGAACGGAATTTCGGACACGAAATACGAATTACGAATTAATTTTATTACGAATCGAAACGGAACAGAACTAAACAAATTTTTTGACGGCGCCCATGTCTAGTTTCCGATCCCCCAGATCTCAAGTTTGCGAATGGGGATATGGCTCAGGTATTTGTCATAAAAGTCCCGGTATAGCAACATTACCTGCGCCCCTGTGTCCAGTAAAGCTTTAGTATAGACTTCCTCAAATTGCACTGGTACAATCGGGAATGGCCCCACTAGCTTTTCTCGGAAGTTTGCAGAAACATGCTGAGTGCGAGCAGAGTCCCCATTCTTCTTCTTCTTAGTATTCTGTAAAACTCTAGCAGTGACCCTAGGTGGTGTTGCCAAACCTCTTTGAATTGGGCTAGTGGGACAAACTTTTTCAGGAGTATTCTGATAGCACCTAACTGTGGTCCTGGGTGACGGTAAAGCATTGACCCTCTGTGCCTGATTCCCTGACCCCGGTCTCAGGTTACTTGAGCATCGGTGTGGGCCACCCTCACCTTCTGCGGCCTCATCCTGGCCCCTTTTTTCATCTGCTTCTTGGAGCTCTGTTTTCCAGCGGGGTTCTCAGTTGGCTCCTTCACTAAGACCCCCGACAGTTTCCTGCTGGTTGATCTTTCAATAATGTCTTCAGCATCTTTACCAACTCCTCTAGCAACTCAAAATTCAGTTCCTTCTTTGGACACTGTACCTTAAAGTGTCCGGGATCATCACACTTGTAGCACTTCCGAACACCCATCTGCTCAGTCTGGCATTGGGCTTGTGCTCCCATCGCTTGCAACAAAACTTGTTGTAACTGCTCCTGTGCTTGGCTCCATCCTCTGTTAGCTTGACCGGAGTCACCTTTGGGGTGGACTGCACACTTTTTTTTGTGTTTGTGTTGTGTGTTATTTATGTCTTGTTTGTGGTTTGTCCTTCATGATTCATGTTGGGTTTTCTTTGGAAATGGACATTTTTTACAAATGGTCTTTTGTTTTTTTTACTAATGAAATTATGGTTAAATATGATATTTGAAATCTAAAATAAATTATATATTTCTAATTAACCTTTTTGTATGCGGTAAAGAATTTTTGTTTGGTGTCAAAAGTACGGTAACCTCTTTTTGCAGCTCGTGCCTATCGAACTGCGTCTTTTTTGTTTGTAGAACTCCTAGAGTGTTCCCCCAACTCAAACTCCTCATCACTCTCTTCCACACTGCCCTCCACATGCACCGATTGTGCATCAATGTTCTCATTCTTCTGACCAATCCTTATGGTGAGTAGAGCCTCTTGGTATTTTTCATCTAGGATAGCCTCCTCTTCTCTCACCAACCCCATCAGCTCTGGGTAAGAAGGGGCTTCTTTGGTGCCTTTTAGGAGTAATTGGAAGACAATAGGATGGTTTGGCCTAGCTCCTTGTAGAGTCTGGCAGGATGGATATCATTATGGGTTGATTGCTGCAACGGTGTTCACTTTTCTTACTTAGTCTGCTTATCTTCAGCAAACTGTTTGCGGGCTTTATTGTGCATCATCTTATAACACCATAAGAGTGCGGCCATTCAGCTTTTCTTCAATTCCCCAAGCAGACTAAGGACATGGATTACTGGAACCATGTCCTGTTGTCTGATGAGACCAAGATAAACTTATTTGGTTCAGATGGTGTCAAGCATGTGTGGCTGCAACCAAGTGAGGAGTACAAAGACAAGTGTGTCTTGCCTACAGTCAAGCATGGTGGTGGGAGTGTCATGGTCTGGGGCTGCATGAGTGCTGCCAGCACTGGGGAGCTATAGTTTTTTGAGGGAACCATGAATGCCAACATGCACTGTGACATACTGAAGCAGAGCATGATCCTCTCCCTTTGGAGACTGGGCCACAGAGCAGTATTCCAACATGATAATGACCCCAAACACACCTCCAAGAAGACCACTGCCTTGCTAAAGAAGCTGAGCATCTGTAGGGCATCCTCAAATGGAAGGTAGAGGAGTGCAAGGTCTCTAACATCCACCAGCTCTGTGATGTCATCATGGAGGAGTGGAAGAGGACTCTAGTGGCAACCTGTGAGCTCTGCTGAACTCCATGCCCAAGAGGGTTAAGGGAGTGCTGGAAAATAATGGTCACAAAAAAATAAGAAATATATTGACACTTTGGGCCCAATTTGGGCATTTTCACTTAGGGGTGGACTCGCTTTTGTTGCCAGTGGTTTAGACATTAATGGCTTTGTGTTGAGTTCTTTTAAGGAGACAGCAAATTTACACTGTAATACAAGCTGTACACTACTTTAGATTTTAGCAAAGTGTCATTTCTTCAGTGTTGTCACATGAAAAGATATAATAAAATATTTACAAAAATGTGAGGGGTGTACTCACTTTTGTGAGATATTGCATATGTGCAGAAAATAAAGTCCATATTATAGAAAACAAATCATGCAAAGCTCATATAACCAAAACCAATAAAAGTCCCAAGTAACATTAACTGTGAAATTATAAAAAACTTGAGTGATTTCTTCACAAATTCTTTCTGGTGTACAACAAACACCCAGTGCTACCCACCACCACAAGTACTAAATAAATTCACTAGAGCTCGATGCTGGAAAAATTATAAAACAGCTAATGTGCATAACACTCTGGGAGAGTCTTCAGCTTGATAGCTTTGCCACTCAAAAGGCATCAACTGATGTTAACTGCTTCCTGCCCACGCTAAAGCAGAAAGACAGCTACAGCGTGGGTTACAATGCCGGGAGGGAGTACATGGATGCCCTCCAATGATCTAACTGCCCACACGCCCCCTGCTGCATGCGAGAGGGGCGATCTGTGATCCGTGAGTCCTTTGGACTTGGCTGATTACAGATCAGGGTAAAGGGCCAATCACACCGGCCCTTTACCACGTGATCAGCTGGATGTAAACACAAGCCGTATCTGCTTTTCTCTCCTCAGGCTGACAGCATGAGGATAGAAGAAGAAAGTCGATAATCTGCTTCTGTTAAAGGGACATCAGTCTCGCCAGTGCCCACCAGTGCTGCTAATCAGTGCATCCAGCCTGGTAAATAGAATTTCTGCGTGAGTTAAGAAAAGGTCAAAAGGGAACCTACTGGCATGATATCCCCAAAAGTCCTAATCCCATGTCTAGTCCAAACCTTTGGATCTTGGATAGTGCAAAAGTGTTATAGATTAGGGTTCCTCCAAAGGGGCTGTGTGGGTGACTATTGATTGACCTGTAGGAACCGACACCTAGCAACCCCCACACTTTAAGTGTAACTTTGGTAGGAGCAGGAAGCACTGCATAAGCTCTGGGGCATCTATGGACCAAGTTACATGGTTCTGAAAGAGAACCCAGAAATACAGCCTCCAGGCAGACCGCAGCATTGGATCGCGATCCAATAAACCACCAGTAGGCAGTGACCAGGGTACCCCCCAATAATACAACTGAAAGTTAGGTAAAGCTAAGCTTTCGCAACAAGACAGGAATGGCAAGGTAGATTTTGCCAATCTGGGAAGGGCCCCCGTATCAAATAAATGAAGTAACACAACGGTCAATCTCCTGAAAAAAGGAATTTGGTACCCAAACCGGGCAATTCCAAAAAATATACATACATTTTGGCAGGAACATTAACCTAAGTAAATTGATGTGTCCTAAGAGATTGAGTGGGAGATTAGACCAGGAGGCACACCGTTTCTGGAGAAGTGAATTAAGGGATATACGTTTTTAGCTATGAAAGCTGACAGGTCTCGGGTCAGTCGTACCCCCAAGTATCTAAATTTGTCCACCCAGCACAGGCAGGAGGAGCAAGCCACCTGTCGATCCCTGAGTCTAATGGCAACAGAAGGTACTTGGACCAATTAATTCAGATCCCAGAATACGTACCAAAGGTGTCAAACAGTTCCAGGGCTGCCAACAAAGGATTCACATCCTGTAGATATAACAGGGCATCATCAGCATAAAGTGATAATTTTCCTTGAGCTGCTCAGATCAGAGACCTCAGACTCTAGGAGAATCTCATATCAAGATTGGCAAAGGTTAAAGGGCTAAAGCAAACAAACTAGGTGAACGGGGACAGCCTTGACGGTTACCTTGTCGCAGCAGGAACGAGTCAGACAATGTAGAATTGGTACAAACTCAGGCATGGGGGGAGCTTAAGCCACTGTAAGAAGGTAGGCTCAAAGCCTAATTTCCGCAGTATCTCCCATAGGTAAGTCCACGCCACTGAAACAAATGCCTTCTCAGCGTCAAGAAAGACAATGACTCTAGTGCCCATATTGTCATGAAGAATGGACACATTAAGAAAAGGTGTCGAACATTAATGCCGGGACCCTTCCCAAGCATAAAGCCCATACAGTCATCCAACACCTTAGAGAGGTGCGTGGCTAGGATTTTCAAGAGTATTTTCGCATCCACATTTATCAACAAAAATAAGCCTATAAGAGGAAAAGTCCTGAGGGTCCTTTCCAGGTTTAGGCACAAACACGATAATTGCCTCTGCCATAGAATCAGGGAGTCCAAAGAGAGATAACGTGAGTAGAGATCAGTGAGCCTAGGAGGTAGGAGTTCAAAATGTAGGGAATAGAATTCCCTAGGAAGCCCATCTGCCCCTGGAATCTTACCACCCTGAAGTTGCCCTATGGCTTCCTGAACCTCTTCCAAGGAAATATCAGAATCAAGTTTCTCCTGGGTGGAGGGCTCTAGGGTGGTGAAAAAAATGGAAACCAAAAAGACTGCTAACTCAAAAACTCCATACTGCACACAGGAAGAATAGAAGTCCAGATAATTTTACATGAAGCAGGTGAAAATTAGGTCATGAGAGGTAAGGAGAGTACATCTCGAAAAGCTCCTATGTGCGTAAGCGTAAATTGGCTTTTAGCTAACTATGCCAGTAGGCGAACATTTTTGTTCCTGTATTTGAATAGTTGCTGGTTTAATTTAAGTTCTTCTTTAATGCAGTCTCAGACAAAGTGATATCTTTTTTGCAAAAAAGCATATGTAATTTGAAATTACATTTTTTTAACCACTTCAGCCCCAGAAGATTTGGCTGCTCAATGACCAGGCCATTTTTTGCAATAAGGCACTGCGCCACTTTAACTGACAATTGTGCGGTCATGCGATGCTGTATCCAAACAAAATTGATTTCCTTTTTTTCACACAAATAGAGCTTTCTTTTGTTGGTATTTGATCATTTCTCCGTTTTTTATTTTTTGTGCTATAAACAAAAAAAAGAGTGACAATTTTGAAATATCACAATATTTTGTACTATTTGCTATAATAAATATCCCCAATTTTTTTTTCTATTTGCTATAATAAATATCCCCAATTTTTTTTTTAAAAAAAAGCTAATTTTTTCCTCAGTTTAGGCTAATATGTATTCTTCTACATATTTTTGGTAATAAAAATTGCAATAAGCATATATTTATTGGTTTGCAAACCAAAATAGGGGAACGATTTATGGCATTTTTTATTATTATTATTTTTTTTACTAGTAATGTCAGCGTTCTGTGATTTTTATCAGGGCTGTGACATTACGACGGACAGATCAGGCACTTTTGGCACATTTTTGGGACCATTGACAATTATACAGTGATCAGTGCTATAATAATGCACTGATTATTGTGTAAATGTCACTGGCAGTGAAGAAGTTAACACTATGGGGTGATCAAGGGGTTAAGTATGTTCCCTATTTTGTGTTCTAAGTGTAGGGGGATTGGAGTGACTAGAGGAAATTACAGATCGTTATTCCTAGCTAGTAGGAACTCACGATCTGCCTGTCCTTTCCTCACAGAACAGGGATTTGTGTATTTACATACACACATCCCTGTTCTGGCTCTGGTCATCGCCACCATCTGTCACACACATCGTCACCCCCGCAGTACAGCGGGTGCATGTGCGCCTGCTATCCTGCTTAAAGGGACTGACGTACAGCTACAACAGTTTGCGGGATCATGCCGACCTGCTGCCGTATAATGATGGCGGCTGGTCGGCAAGTGGTTAAATACACCCTTTCTTCTGAAGTTTATGTGTGTCTGTGAAACTGTCACTTCAGTGCCTCATCATCCGTGTCACCTATCAGCGCCACCTACCAGTGCCCATCAGTGCCACCTCTTAGTCCCCTTCAGAGCTGCCTATCGGAGTCCTTCAGTGCCACCTATTAGTGCCCATCAGTGCCACCTATCAGTGCAGCCTCATCAGTGCCTCCTCATAAGTGCCCATCAGTGCCGCCTAATCAGTGCCTATCATTGCCACATATCAGTGCCCATTATTGCTGCATCGGCAGTGCCTACCAGTGCCCATCAGTGCAGCCTATCAGTGCCCATCAGTACCCATCAGTGCAGCCTAATCAGTGCACATCAGTGAAGGAGAAGAATGGCCTGTTTGCAAAATATTATAACAAACTATGACAATTTTTTTTTTAATTTCGGGACCTTTTTTTGTTTGTTTAGCAAAAAAAGAAACCACCCCCCCAAAAAACCCTTTCTTTTTGTCAAAAACCTAAATTTGAACAAAATAAAGCTCTATTTGTGTGAAAAAATTATAAACAATTTGGTTTGGGTTTGGGCATAGTGTTGAATGACTGTGCAATTGTCATTCAAATTGTGACAGCGCTGAAAGCTGAATATTGGCCTGGGTAGGAAGGGGGTAAAAGTGCCCAGTAGGCAAGTGGTTAATTTCATATATTCCACAGATCACATTCCTTTCTTGCCTCTTCTTCCTTTATGTGATCTGTGGAATATATGAAATTAACATTGTGTGGTGCCTTTTGAGGGGAAGAGCTATCAAGCTGCAGACTCTCTTCCAGAGTGTTATGCGTATTAGCTGGTTTATAATTTTACCAGCATTGAACTCTGGTGAGTTTATTTAATACTTGCAGTGGTGGAGAGTAGGGATGGCCTTGCGGTTCGCCCGGCAGTCGGTTCGCAGCGAATTTTGCGTGTTCACGATTTGCCAAACCAGCGGACTTCTGCCGCTGTTCGTGCGGCAGACATATGCGTTTACATTGTGAAAGAACTTTGACCCATGATGACACATCCATCATGGGGTACATGACAGCCAATTGAGACATTTCAGCACATGGACAATTGGACATTCCCCCTACCTTATAAATAGACCTGATCTGGCGGCCATTTTACATTCTGTCTTTTGTCAGTGTAGGGAGAGGTTGCTGTGTGGAGCAGGGACAGACTGTAGTGACACAAATCCCTAGCTATTAGGTCCACAAAAGTCTTTTTAAGGACTGGTATAGGTGTACAGTATACATGGTTCTGGTGCACTGCTGCTGACTGCTGTGCTGCTGATTGCTGAGTGCACTGCAACAGACTTGAGCCAAAGTGGCAAATTGCAGAAGGTGCATGCGATTATGTGAAAGGACGCACCAGACTTGGTTGAGTGGCTCACTCAGCCTTACTCTTCTGCACCCTCCTCATCCTCTCGATCTGCACCCTCTTCACTCTCTGCTGTGTGCACACCCAAAGACACTACCCCCAACACCACCACCACCATATACCTTCCGCTTGAGTCACAGGAATTATTTTCCGGTCCAACACAAGACATTTCCGATGCGCAGCCATTCTTGGCATTGGATCAGGAAGAGGAGGTAGCAACAACCGCCACTCAGCAGTCTGACAACAGTATACAGATCAGCCCAAGGAGGAGGTTGGTCCCCGCTGTTGCTGCCTACTCCAAGATTTCTAATTATAGTGGTGGGGAAGGTGACGTCAATGATGACGTGTCCAGTGATGTCACATGGGTGCCCACAAGAGAGGAAGAGGAGGGGAGTTCAGAGGCAGATAGGGAGGAGAAGCAGACGGGAACTTAGATTGCACAGGAGGGACAAAGAAGACTGCTAATGTATCAGGAGCAAGGCATCAACCATGTACGGTCACATCTGGCGCTCCCAGGACGCCGGCACATGGCTCCGCAGTGTGGGCTTTTTTTAACGTGTCCGCTGCTGACAATAGTGCTGCCATCTGCAATCTTTGCAGTCAACGCATAAGTCGCGGTAAGCTCAACACTCACCTAGGGATGACCGCCTTAAGAAGGCACATGAGCTGCCATCACCGAGCCCAGTGGAAGCAACGGAACCCACAAAGCCACACTCCAGGCTCTCACCGTCCAGCCTCGTCTTCTACTTCTCCTTCTCCTCTCTCCTCACAATTGTCCTCCACTCTACCTTCCATCATGCCATCCTCACGTTTCTCTGTAAAAAGGCAGGCTTCCGTGGGCCAAATGTTCGAGCATAAAAAATGATGACACCGGATAACCCTCTTGCCCAACGGTTGACCGCTGGCTTGTCAGAACTGATAGCCCGCCAACTACTGCCATATAAACTGGTGGACTCGGAGGCCTTTCGAAAATTTGTGGCCATTGAAACACCACAATGGAAGGTCCCAGGAAGGAAGTATTTCTCACAGAAGGGCATCCCAGAGCTATATGTCCATGTTCAGCGGCAAGTGAATGTATCTCTGGCACACAGTGTCAGTGCCAAGATACATCTGACCACAGACACGTGGTCTAACAAACACGGGCAGGGAAGGTATATAACTTTTACTGCCCACTGGGTGAACCTTCTGACGGCCATCAAGCATGTAACCCGTGGCACCAGTGTAGATTTGGTTTTACTGCCACAGATTGCATGCAGGCCTGCCTCTTCTTCTCCTCCTCCTACTCCATCCTCCTCCCTCTCCTCCTCGGCTGACACCTCCTTTTCTGCTGCTAGCATCTCTTCCGCTGCACCGCCCAAGCTTCCCAGAACCTATTCGACATGCCAGCTGAGACTTTGCCATGCTGTGCTGCGTCTGTTGTGCCTGGAAGCCAAGAGCCACACTGGCCCTCCACTCCTTTCAGCTTTGCGTTCACAGGTAGATCAGTGGCTAACACTGCTCAATTTGACAGTTGGTAAAGTAGTGTATGACAACGGTGCCAATCTGTTTAGCGCATTGAAACAGGGCAAAATTACACATGTGCCATGCATGGCACGTGTCTTAAACTTGGTCGTGCAGCGATTCGTTTGTCCAATACCCTGGGGTCCAGGACATCTTGCAGCAGGCAAGGAAAATCTCGGCCCATTTCAGAAGATCTTACACGGCCATGGCTCCCCTTGCTGACATTAAGCAACGACACAATCTGCCGGTCAGACGTATTATTTGCGATTGCCCAACGTGATGGAACTCAACCTTCTATATGCTTGATAGGCTGCTCCAGCAGAAACATGCAGTTAACGACTACCTGTACGAACTCTGCGGCAGAACAGGCTCTGGGAAGCTTGTTTTTTTTTCCACCGCGCCAGTGGCTGCTCATGCGCGATGCATGCAGACTTCTACAGCCATTTGATGAGATCACCAAACTGGTCAGTCACAGCCATGGCGCCATCAGTGACATGGTACCTTATGCCTTCTTTATGGAGCATGCATTGCGTCGTGTCATTGATCAAGCCGTGCAGGAGCAGGAAGATGAGGAAGTTGCAATGCTGGATGAATTCCCAGGGGGGCTACTCTATCTGAGAAAAGTCAACAACAGGAGTCTGAAGAGGAGTCAGAGGAGGATGGTGCCAGGGCGGATGAGGAGGATCAAGAAGAGCATTCTTTAAAACTTTCTGGGATCCCTGTTGTTGTGTGTGGATGGAGAGAGGAGAACGAGGAGGATGACATTATCCTGGATGATGAGCAGGAGCCAGGCCACCTCACCGCTTCCAGTTTAGTGCAAATGGGGGCCTTCATGCTCCAGTGTTTTAACAGGGACCCCCTTATAAAAAGCATAAGGGTCAAGGACCAGTACTGGGTGGCAACATACTTAGACCCCCGGTACAAACACAAAATTGCGGAAATGTTACCACCGTCACAGAGGGCTGTCAGAATGGAGCACTTCCAGGCCTTGCTTCGAGAAATGCTGCATTCTGCTTTTGCGTGCGCTGGCAGAGGAGGAATTCCCACTCCCAGGGAAAGAGTTGCGGGTACCAATCCAACAGCGCCTGCAAGAGGAGGGTGGTTTGAAGATGTGTTGGTGACTTCTGATATGAGGTCATTCTTTCAGCCGACCCATCGACAGGTCTCATCCGGATCCAGCATCAGGGAGCGCCTAGACCGACAGGTGTCCGACTACATCTGGTTAATGGCCAATGGGGACGCTCTGAGGAGTGATGAACCCCTGGACTACTGGGTGGGCAGGCTTGACCTCTGGCCAGAGATTGTCCAATTTGCAATGGAGCTGTTGGCTTGCCCCTCGTACAGTGTCCTGTCCGAAAGGACGTTCATCGCAGCAGGGGGGATCGTGACCGATAAGCGCACTCGCCTAGCTCACGACAGTGTTGACTACCTCACATTTATAAAAATTAATGAGGCATGGATCTCGGAGGAATTCAACACATGTGACCAGTAGACCATGTATATGTATTTATTTAATTGAGCACACAGACCTTTTTTCTACCTTTGGCTTACTTCCTTGTACAAAAAAAGCACACCGTACTATATGTCCATACCCTCCTGTTTGAAGAGGTTGAGCGGTGTCATATTTTTGGGTCCCACAGCGAGTTGCTGGTATCAGTGCTGCTGTCAGTGCTCTCTATCTCGGTGCTGGTGTCAGTGCTCTCTCTCTATCTCGGTACTGGTTTGGTGTCAGGGCTCTCTATCTCGGTGCTGGTGTGGTCTCAGTGCTCTCTATCACGGTGCTGGTATGGTGTCAGTGCTCTCTATCTCGGTGCTGGTGTCAGTGCTCTCTATCTTGGTGCTGGTGTCAGTGCTCTCTATCACGGTGCTGGTGTGGTGTCAGTGCTCTCTATCTTGGTGCTGGTGTCAGTGCTCTCTATCACGGTGCTGGTGTCAGTGCTCTCTATCACGGTGCTGGTGTGGTGTCAGTGCTCTCTGTCTTGGTGCTGGTGTGGTCTTAGTGCTCTCTATCACGGTGCTGGTGCGGTGTCAGTGCTCTCTATCTCGGTGCTGGTGTCAGTGCTCTCTATCTCGGTGCTGGTGTCAGTGCTCTCTCTCACGGTGCTGGTGTCAGTGCTCTCTCTCACGGTGCTGGTGTCAGTGCTCTCTATCTCTGTGCTGGTGTCAGTGCTCTCTATCTTGGTGCTGGTGTCAGTGCTCTCTATCTCGGTGCTGGTGTCAGTGCTCTCTATCACAGTGCTGATGTCAGTGCTCAGTCTCTATTGCGGTGCTGGTTTCAGACAGTGAGGGAGATAGCAGGGGAGAAGCCAATTAGCAGGCAGTGCCAGCACCATGGCTGAGGATCGGCACTGGACTGGCACCTCCAGACCACTGCAGTGGAGCCCTGCATAGGTGGGGGTAAGGGCCGGGCAGAGGGAGGGGCTCAAGCACAGGTTGGCACACTGGGACACTGGCACAGGACTGCGCTGCCCTGACTGTAGCACTGATCATCTCCTGCACCCCCTTCATAGCCTGCCCTGACTTTGCCTTTCCTCCATGGCCTTCATGCGCTCCTGAATTGTCAAAATTTCACAGACAATGCTTGTTGTTGTCGATCCCAGATTCACTTAATACTTTTATTATGTTAGTGTCCATGTGGTGGGACTATGTGTGCACAGCTAGTAAGTATTTTGTGGCTGAAAATATGACCTGTAGGTTTTTAAGGTTCGCCTGCCATTAAAGTCAATGGGGTCCGCCGTGAACTTTGCGGTTCGCAAACTTTTGGCCGCGTTCGCGGTTCGCGTTCGCGAAATGTCCCGTCGGAAGTTCGTCCATCACTAGTGGAGAGAGCACTAGGTGTTTGGTATACACCAGAAGGAATTTCACAGTTAATGTTACTTGGGACTTTTATTGGATTTGGTTATATGAACTTTTGCATGAATATTTTTTATATTATGGACTAGGGATGAGCTTTTATGACAATAACTTGCATATAAGCCTTTAAAATTAGCACTTTCGATTTCTCCCATAGACTTTTACAGGGTGTTCCGCGGCTTTTCAAATTTGCCGTGAATACCCCAAATTGTTCGCTGTTCAAGCAATGTTCGAGTCGAACATGAGTATGCATACATATGCATATGTTGCACTTTGCACTTTTATATATTACGATATATAAGATTTGTATATAAGCTTATGCCGCGTACACACGGTCGAACTGTTTGACGTACTTACTCCGTTGAAACACATTTCAGCGGACAATCCGCTCGTGTGTGGGCTTCAGCTGACTTTTTCAGCGTGCAGTCCGGAGTACTAAGAATTTCGGTTTTTCCAAAAATCTGTCCGTCGTACTTTGGTTTCAGCGGACAATACGGTCGTCAGTATGCTAGTTCGACGGACTAAGAATGGCGCATGCCCAGAAAGGATTTACACGGCGGAAGGGTGCTTTGCTGTGTCTTGGACTTCCTATTTCTAGTCCCGTCGTACGTGCTGTACACGTCATCGCGCAAGCTTTCGTCGGACTGTTTGGGTATCCGTGTGTGGTCAAGTCCGTTCAGTGGAAAGTACGACGGATTGTCCGTCGGATTGTATGACGGACTAAGTACGTCAAACAGTTTGACCGTGTGTACGCGGCATTAGAGTGTGTGAGCCCACTTAGAGTATGTAGCATAGTAATGATAGCGCTGTCCATTCTCTGGTAATATTAGTACTTTGATTATTACATCAAAGTAGGATAGCAGCTGCCCTATATTTTTTATTTTCTACTGATTCTTTCTGTGGTGCAGTTCTGTAAAATTTCCCTGCCATACAGATATATGCATATACGTTTCAAATGAACCAATGGCTATAAAAGTCAAATTTTCATGCATTTTATTTTTGATGCAGCACACTGCCCTTCTAAAGCACTGAATAAGACATTTTCTAAATATTTTAACTTTAATCCTATGAATCATAGGTATTTGCTAAAAAATATAGAATTAAAAATAAAATAGCAAAAGAAAAAATCAAGGATGCTTCTCTTGAGAATGTTTTTTTTAATAATACAGATTAGGAAAGTAGGTTCCATTGAAACTACACAGACTACAGGAAATTACAAAAGCGAAGCTCTGTATGGCAATGCCAAGTGAAAGGCCCCTTTGGTTTCACTTTCAGGTTCTCAAGTTTAATTGTCAGAAATGTATATCTGAGGTTGTGGTATTACCTAGAATACTAGAATTACAAACATGTAATTCTCAGCATTTTTATTTGGTACATACAAAGGCACAACTATGAAAAATGATTCCAGTGCAAAATCCACATAAAGCCCTCTAAGCTCTAATGTCCTGAGACCACTACAAAACTTCTATGTTTGTAAAAGAATAATGCTGCAATCTTCAAGGAAATGTCACATATTTGGCACAAGTGTCTGAACTACAGTCCCTAAAAATTTTTTTCATCCCTATAGATGTTTTCATATTTATTTGTCTTAGAACACTGGATGCAAAGGAATACCCACAGTAATTATGAAAATCCCTTTACAAAATTATGCTTTGTCTAGATTTAAACATTTTAACAAGTCCTTACTTTTAAAGGTACAGATGGGCTCTCATTCTTGATTGTGGAACATATCTTAGGATTAGGGATGAGCCGAACACCCCCCGGTTCGGTTCGCACCAGAACTTGCGAACGACCCCCGCGTTCGGTACGAACGTTAGAACCCCATTGAAGTCTATGGGACTCGAACGTTCGAATTGGAAAGTGCTCATTTTAACGGCTAATATGCAAGATAGTGTCCTAAAAAGGGTTTGGCGACCTGCCTCCTGCCTCAGGGGACATGGGTCACTGCAAAAAAAAGTTTTAAAAACTACCGTTTTGGCGGGAGCACTGATTTTAATGACGATTAAAGTGAAAAAAAAAAGTGAAATATTCCTTTAAATATGGTGCCTGCGGGGTGTCTGTAGTATGCCTGTGAAGTGCCACGTGTTTCCCGTGTTTAGAACAGTCCCTGCACAAAATGACATTAAACGGAAATAACACCATTTAAAACTGCTTGCGGTTTTAATGTTATATCTGGTTCCTGCAATATGGTTGAAAATCATTGAGAAACATGGCATGGGTAGCCCTCCCTGCCCATTACCAGCCTATTTGGGTCTTGTACGCATATTAAGGGGAACCCCGTACCCATATTAAAAAAAGGAAATGCGTGTGGCCCCCAGGCCTTATATACTCAGAACAGCAGTATACAGGCGGTGCAAACAAGACAGGGACTGTGTAGGTTTGTTGTGTTAAGTTGAATCTGTTTGTCATTTTCAACCGGTACATTTTTAAAGTGTAGCTCCAGTCAAAAAAAATATCTTTAAGCTTTTTGGAAAACATAGGGAAGGGTTATCACCCCTGTATAATTTGTTTTGTCGTCCATCTTTTTTCATCTCACTTGCTGCTGTCTCCTTGCGTTTGCAAGTAGGAGATGTTTGTAAGTTGGATGTTTGAAAGTAGGGGCCTGCCCTATATTATAGCGGTATGTACTGGGTACAGAGCACGCAGACAGCACGCACTATCTCCTAACACTACTGACTGCAAGCTCTATTATTAACCACTTGTTAGCCCAATGTTTGCATAAAGTGAAAGATGAAGTTATGCTGAGTAAATAGATATCAAACATGTCACTCTTCAAAATTGCACATGCCCGTGGAATGGCGCCAAACGTCGCTACTTAAAAAATCCCCATAGGCGACGCTTTAAATATTTTTTTACTGGTTACATGTTTTGAGTTGCAGAGGAGGTCTAGGACTAGAATTATTGCTCTCGCTCTAACATTCTCGGCGATACCTCACATGTGTGGCACATGCGAGCACATGGGGACATGGGCGCTTTAATTTTTATTTTATTTTTTTATTGTTCATTTTACTTTATTTATTTTAGTTTGACATTTTTTTTCCCAAAAATATATTTTTGATCACTTTTATTCCTATTACAAGAAATGTAAACATCCCTTGTAATAGGAATATGGGGTGACAGGTCCTCTTTACAGTGAAATCTGGGGGGTCAATATGACCCCACATCTCACCTCTAGGCTGGGAAGCCTGAAATAAAAAATAAAAAAAAGATTCTGGCTTTGATCGTACTGGCGAGTTGGTAGAAGCACCGGAGGGCGGTGAGGGGTGGGGGCGTCTATGGCTGGGTATTTCAGGGTATCACCGAGTATGGCTGGGTATCTCTGAGTATGGCTGGGTATGGCAATTTATGGCAGGGTATTACAGAGTATTGGCGGGGTATTGGCGGGGTACTACAGAGTAATAGCAGGGTACTGCACTGCAGAGTAATGGCGGGGTACTGCACTGCAGAGTAATGGCGGGGTACTGCACTGCGGGGTACTGCAGAGTAATGGCGGGGTACTGCACTGCAGAGTAATGGCAGGGTACTGCACTGCAGAGTAATGGCGGGGTACTGCACTGCAGAGTAATGGCGGGGTACTACAGAGTAATGGCAGGGTACTGCACTGCAGAGTAATGGCAGGGTACTGCACTGCAGAGTAATGGCGGGGTACTGCACTGCAGAGTAATGGCGGGGTACTGCAGAGTAATGGCAGGGTACTGCACTGCAGAGTAATGGCAGGGTACTGCACTGCAGAGTAATGGCAGGGTACTGCACTGCAGAGTAATGGCGGGGTACTGCACTGCAGAGTAATGGCGGGGTACTGCAGAGTAATGGCGGGGTACTGCACTGCAGAGTAATGGCAGGGTACTGCACTGCAGAGTAATGGCAGGGTACTGCAGAGTATGCACTGGTATTGCAGAGTATTGGCAGGGAATTGAGGGGTTAAATTCGGTGAGCAGCGATGTGGGCACTGCAGATGCAGCCCACATCGCTGCTGACACCGATCTCTTTCCCCTCCGCTGTACCGATCGGTACAGAAAGGGGAGGTAGGAACAGGCGTCATAACATGACGCCGGTTTGTTTCCAAGTGATCACTCCGTGATTTGACGGAGCAATCACGTGGTAAACGGCCGCTATGAGCGGCCGTTTACCGTGATGCACCGGGTCCTATGGACCCGGCGGTCACGGATGCTCTCGAGTGCGCACACCTCGGGGCACGCGAGAGCAGAATTCTGAGAGGCCGTTAATTAACGGCCTCTCTGAGTTAAACAACCGCCCTGAAGCCGTTAATCGGCAATGGGCAGTTGTTAAGTGGTTAAAGCTAGATCACTAGCTATATAGGTGAGGTGAATATAGTGGTGTATACTGCAGTCAGGGCACAGACAACAACCACTACACAGCAGCAAGATAGGAAATCAGCCAAAAACGATTGGTGTGTACTGTGTTGAAGGTACACAGAACACCCACTGCTTCAGATGCAAAGTAACACACTACAGGAGGCCGCCTTAAAGGCGGCCTTATATAGTGTGGGGCGTGCACTACACAGCCTGAGCTATGATTGGCCACAGGCAGGATGCCTGTGGCCAATCATGGCTCTCCTCGCTGCCGGCGCTGTGATTGGCCAAGCATGCGGGGTCACAGTGCATGCTTGGCCAATCATCGGGCAGCAATGCACTGCGCCAACGCAGTGCATTGTGGTCCGCGCGCGCGTCACTCGAATTTTGACGCGAACGGCCAAAACTTTCGGAATTCGCCGAACGGCCGAACGGCCAATGTTCGAGTCGAACGTACGTTCGACTCGAACACGAAGCTCATCACTACTTAGGATCATTTTATATGACTTTAGGGAGATCGGCCATTGTTTGCTATAGTTTGTGCTTTCAACAGATGCAAATATACAATAGTTCAAGTTGTAATTGTTACTGTAGGCTAAACAACTTTTTAATTAATTACTGAAAATTACAGAAAACATTAAAGAGAACAAGTTCTAAAATTATTTTGACATGTCTTAGGATTTTGTTCCTCAAATGTTGTTCAATCAGTTGTTTATTGCTTTTTAAATTACTGTTCTTTGACACTTCTTAAACATTAGGGTAGGGATGAGCTTCGTGTTCGAGTCGAACATACGTTCGACTCGAACATCGGCTGTTCGCCCGTTCGGCGAATTCCGAACGTTATGGGCCGTTCGCACAAAATTCGTGTGGCGCTCACGGCCCACAATGCACTGCGATGGCGCAGTGCATTGCTGGCTCATTTGTGGCCAAGCATGCACTGTGACCCCACATGCTTGGCCAGTCACAGCGCCGGCAGCGAGGAGAGCCATGATTGGCCACAGGCAGGATGCCTGTGGCCAATCATAGCTCAGGCTGTGTAGTACACGCCCCACACTATATAAGGCCGCCAGCACAGCGGCCTTGTGTAGTGTGTTGGCATCTGTAGCAGTTAATGGGTGTTCTGTGTACCTTCAACACAGTATACACCGATCGTTATCGGACGATTTTTCGTTCTTGCTCTTCTGTAGTGGTTGTTGTCTGCGTGCCCTGACCGCAGTATACACCGCTATATTCACCTATATATCTAGCGATATATCTATCTTTTATAATAGAGCTGTCAGTCAGTGTTAGGAGATTGTGCGTGCTGTCTGCGTGCTCTGAACGCAGTATACACCGCTATATCCAACTATCTAGCTAAATATCTTGCTCGTTTTAAATCGAGCTCTCAGTCAGTGTTAAGAGATTGTGCATGCTGTCTGCGTGCTCTGAACGCAGTATACACCGCTATATCCACCTATATAGCTAAATATCTTGCTCGTTTTAAATAGAGCTCTCAGTCAGTGTTAGGAGATTGTGCATGCTGTCTGCGTGCTCTGAACGCAGTATACACAGCTATATCCACCTATCTAGTTAAATATCTTGCTCGTTTTAAATAGAGCTCTCAGTCAGTGTTAGGAGATTGTGCATGCTGTCTGCGTGCTCTGAACGCAGTATACACCGCTATATCCACCTATATAGCTAAATATCTTGCTCGTTTTAAATAGAGCTCTCAGTCAGTGTTAGGAGATTGTGCATGCTGTCTGCGTGCTCTGAACGCAGTATACACCGCTATATCCACCTATCTAGCTAAATATCTTGCTCGTTTTAAATAGAGCTCTCAGTCAGTGTTAAGAGATTGTGCATGCTGTCTGCGTGCTCTGAACGCAGTATACACCACTATATCCACCTATATAGCTAAATATCTTGCTCGTTTTAAATAGAGCTCTCAGTCAGTGTTAGGAGATTGTGCATGCTGTCTGCGTGCTCTGAACGCAGTATACACAGCTATATCCACCTATCTAGCTAAATATCTTGCTCGTTTTAAATAGAGCTTTCAGTCAGTGTTAGGAGATTGTGCATGCTGTTTGTGTGCTCTGAACGCAGTATACACCACTATATCCACCTATATAGCTAAATATCTTGCTCGTTTTAAATAGAGCTCTCAGTCAGTGTTAGGAGATTGTGCATGCTGTCTGCGTGCTCTGAACGCAGTATACACAGCTATATCCACCTATCTAGCTAAATATCTTGCTCGTTTTAAATAGAGCTTTCAGTCAGTGTTAGGAGATTGTGCATGCTGTTTGTGTGCTCTGAACGCAGTATACACCGCTATATCCACTATGGCAGCACGCAGGTAAAATCACCTGGTTGTATTCAGGATGGGAAATATGTGTGTCCTAGATTCAGGCTTTATGCAGACTTTTACAATTAGAGGGGAAGAGTTAATGAGCCCAGCTGTAGTAAGTGGGCTCATTAAGACCTCTACAAAAAACCCCAGCATGCATAGGGAGATGCTCCATCCTGGAACCAGTTTTGTGTGTATAGACTGGGGAGTCTGAGATCTGTTCTGTGCGGTGAGTTAACGCCTGTGTGGCAAACCCCTACAATAGAGACAGGGACTGAGGCAGCACAAGGCTGCACCCAGTTGTTAGACAGGGAGTCTACGTGTGTAGTTAGAGGTCAAGCTGACCAGGATTTATTTTCTTGTTTTATTTTGTTTGGCTGTTATATGTATCACTGCATGTAGCCTAAATAAACCGGATCTTTTGTTTTTTGCACCTACACCGCTGTCTGCTGTGCCTGACTTTGTGTTGTGAACCCATCCAGGGGGTCACACACACCCGCTACCGAGCGAACCCCCTCACAGTTGGTGGAGAATTTTGGCAGTTTTTTTTTTTTTGTTAAGGCCAGCATGGAGGAGATACTGAGACAGCTGGCTCTAGCAAATGCAAACCAGCAGCAAACAAATGCAGCTTTACAAAAGAGCCTTGCAGCTCAACAACAAGACCAGCAGCAGGCAAATGCAAATCAGCAGCAGACAAATGCAACTTTGCAGCAGAGTTTGGAAGCCCAGCAGCAGGCAAATGCAAATCAGCAGCAGACAAATGCAACTTTGCAGCAGAGTTTGGAAGCTCAGCAACAAGCCCAGCAGCGATCTGAAGCCCGCTTCATAGACCTGTTGCAGAAGCAAGAGCAGAATTTTCAACAGCAAATAGAGACATTGATACAGCAACGTCCGCAGACCAATGAAGCAAGTGGGTACAATAATACCGCAACCTTTGGTGTGAGCCGTTTACTGACAAAAATGACTGGAGAGGATGATCCGGAGGTGTTTTTGACCACATTTGAAAGGACTGCTGAAAGGGAAAAGTGGCCTAAGGAGCAATGGGCTGGACTGGTGGCCCCTCTGTTAACTGGGGAATCGCAGAAAGCTTATTATGACCTAGAGCCTGACCAAGCAAAAGACTATGTGGTGCTAAAAGCAGAAATATTGGCACGGCTGGGTGTCACCCTGGCAGTCCGGGCTCAGCGTGTGCATAACTGGACTTTTCAGGTTGGAAAACCTCCCAGGTCTCAAATGTATGATCTCATTCACCTGAGCAGGAAGTGGCTGCAGCCAGAGATTTTGACCGCACCAAACATTGTGGAACGTGTGGTTATGGATCGTTTCCTGAGAGCTCTTCCTACTGCCATCCAAAAATGGGTAAGCCATGGAGACCCAGAAAATGCAGATAAACTTGTGGATCTGGTTGAGAGGTACTTGGCTACAGAGAACTTGACCACCTCTTCCAGGGACTCACGGACTTTCCCCCCTAAGACCAGATCATCCCCAGTGGCGGGTAAGATGACTCCAAGGGGTGAGGGTGGAGAGAGTGAGAGGGTGGGAGTTCTACCTAAGGTCTGGCGGGAGCAGCCCAGGAAGCCCATGCTGCAAGAGGCAGCGAAAAAAATTATTTGCTACCGCTGCCGGCAAGAGGGACATATTGCAGCCAATTGCCCAGTTGTGGATGAGCCTATGCAATGTGACTTTATAAGGGAGAGACGTCAGTCGCTGTTTGCGACAGTTGCATGCACTGCCATTCGGGGACCTGAGAAACATTTATGTAAAATGTGTATTAATGGTAGACATGTTGATGTGTTGCTAGATTCAGGTAGCCTGGTAACATTGATAAAAGCTGAATTAGTTACTACAGAGGTCTCTGGGAAGAACAGGGTGGCTGTTATTTGTGTGCATGGGGACACCCGAGAGTATCCTGTAACTTCAGTGTTTTTTGAGACCCCCAAAGGTAACCTCTCTCATCAGGTGGGGTTAGTGTCTCAGTTACCACATGATGCTATTGTGGGAAGGGATTTTCCAAAATTCTGGGAACTCTGAGATTGTCCTGAGGCCCCCATTGGTGCCCCTATAAACCAGGAAGATGACCAGAATTCCTCTGGGAGTGGTGAGGACTCTCCTGAATTTCCCTTGTCGGTATTGGCGGGGGAAACTCGAGAAACTGGGGAGGAGCCAACATCCTCAGATGAAAACATGCCGTCTGTGGAGTTTTCGGATCTTGAGGTTCACAGGGAAAATTTTGCCACAGAACAGTTAAAAGACCCCACCCTAATAAAGGCACGGGAAAATGTGGTGAAAATAGATGGCGAGTTAGTGAACCCAGATAAGACTTGCCCTTATCCTTACTTCACTATGGAAAGGGACCTGCTGTATCGAGTGGCTCAAAGGGCAGAAGAAACCATTGAGCAACTTGTAGTGCCCAAACCTTACAGGAAGTTGGTGTTAGAATTGGCTCATGGACACATTCTGGGAGGTCACCTGGGGACAGAGAAAACCAGAGAGAGGGTATTGCAGAGATTCTATTGGCCTGGGGTCATGAAGGAAATAGAAAAGTATTGTTCCTCCTGCCCTGTGTGTCAGAAGTCGGCACCTATGCCACATTTCCGTAACCCACATGTACCTCTTCCTATCATTGAGGTCCCCTTTGAGAGGATCGCAATGGATTTGGTAGGTCCGATAATGAAGTCTGCTAGGGGGCATCAGTACATTTTGGTTATATTGGACTATGCCACCCGTTATCCGGAAGCAATTCCTCTCCGAAATACCTCGGCCAAAACCATAGCCAAAGAGCTATCCCTTGTTTTTAGCCGCGTGGGTATTTGTAAGGAACTGCTTACGGACCAAGGTACACCCTTTATGTCCCGGGTTATGAAAGAATTATGCAAGTTGTACAAAGTGAAGCAATTGCGTACATCTGTGTATCACCCCCAAACAGATGGGTTGGTTGAAAGATTCAACAAAACCCTAAAACAAATGTTAAAGAAGGTGGTGGATAGAGATGGAAAGAATTGGGATTGTCTAATACCTCTGATGTTTGCCATTAGGGAGGTACCCCAATCCTCTACGGGTTTCTCACCCTTCGAGTTGCTCTATGAGAGACACCCAAGAGGGCTGCTGGATATCGCCAAGGAAACTTGGGAAAATGAGAGTTCTCCTCACAGGAGTGTGATTGAGCATGTCGCCCTGATGCAAGATAGAATTGCACAGGTAATGCCAATTGTAAAGGAACATTTAACCCAAGCGCAGTTAGCACAGCAGAGAGTGTACAACCGTGGGGCCAAGACACGTACTTTTTCCCCGGGGGATAGGGTCTTGGTGCTAGTCCCTACGGTTGAAAGCAAATTTCTGGCCAAATGGCAAGGTCCATATGAAGTAATTGAAAAAATTAGTGAGGTGAACTACAGGGTTAGACAGCCAGGAAGGCGAAAGCCGGAGCAGATCTATCACGTCAATCTGCTGAAAGCCTGGAGGGATAGGGAATCCCTAGTCGCAGAGACTTTGTCACAAGTACAGCCTGATTGCTTAGTTCCTGAGGTTGGAATAGCAGACACCTTATCGAAACCCCAACAACAGGAGGTTAAAGAGTTTGTACTTCGTAACAAAGAGATTTTCTCTGAGCTTCCGGGACAAACATCTGGCGTAGAGCATGACATTATCACCCCGCCAGGAGAAAGGGTAAAACTAAAACCTTATAGAATACCAGAGGCCCGACGGGAGGCAATACGTGGGGAGGTTCAAAGGATGCTGGAATTGGGTGTGATAGAGGAGTCCCAGAGTGACTGGTCCAGTCCTATTGTACTAGTGCCCAAACCTGATGGGAGCTGGCGGTTTTGTAACGATTTTAGACAATTAAATAAAGTTACAAAATTTGACACCTACCCCATGCCACGTATAGATGAGTTGGTTGACCGGCTGGGAACAGCCCGATATATGACAACTCTTGATCTCACCAAAGGGTATTGGCAAATTACCCTGGCCGAGTCGGCCAAGGAGAAAACTGCGTTTGTAACCCCAGATGGGGCATTCCAATATAAGAGAATGCCGTTTGGGTTACAGAATGCACCGGCAACATTCCAGCGGAAAATGGATAAGATTCTGAGGCCCCATCATAAATATGCTGCAGCTTACCTGGATGATGTGATTATCCATAGCACAGACTGGGTCTCACATTTGCCAAAAGTACAAGCAGTCCTAGACTCTATCCGGGAAGCTGGGTTTACGGCCAATCCAAAGAAGTGTACCATTGGACAGGAGGAGGCCAAATATCTTGGGTACACTATTGGGAGGGGGGTGATAAAACCCCAAGTCAATAAAGTCGAGGCCATACAGAGTTGGCCACGTCCCAACAGCAAGAAACAGGTACGAGCCTTTCTGGGAATCGCTGGCTATTATCGACGATTCATTCCCCATTTTGCTTCTCAGGCTGTGCCCCTCACCAACCTGACAAAAGGGAAAGAGTCGGTTATGGTTAAATGGTCCCCAGAGGCTGAGGAAGCATTTCAGTCCTTAAAAACAGCCTTATGTAGCCAGCCAGTGTTGTACTCACCAGACTTCTCTAAGGACTTTGTTGTACAAACTGATGCATCAGACGTTGGGTTAGGAGCAGTGTTATCCCAGGTCTGGAACGGGGAAGAGCACCCAGTCATTTACCTCAGCAGGAAGTTAAAGTCCCATGAGGTAAATTACTCCACGATTGAGAAGGAATGTTTAGCAGTGAAGTGGGCTCTAGACTCCCTTCGGTACTATCTGCTAGGTAGGCACTTTGACCTGGTGACTGATCACGCTCCTTTAAAGTGGATGGCTCAAAACAAGGAGACCAATAGAAGGGTAAATAGGTGGTTCCTGGCCCTACAGGAATTTAACTTTACAGTTAAGCATCACCCTGGTGTTAAAATGGGGAATGTGGATGCTTTGTCTCGGATACATGCGTGTCTGGCTGCTTGTGTTACAACCCCAAGGTTGAAACAAGAGGGGGGGGTATGTGGCAGCACGCAGGTAAAATCACCTGGTTGTATTCAGGATGGGAAATATGTGTGTCCTAGATTCAGGCTTTATGCAGACTTTTACAATTAGAGGGGAAGAGTTAATGAGCCCAGCTGTAATAAGTGGGCTCATTAAGACCTCTACAAAAAACCCCAGCATGCATAGGGAGATGCTCCATCCTGGAACCAGTTTTGTGTGTATAGACTGGGGAGTCTGAGATCTGTTCTGTGCGGTGAGTTAACGCCTGTGTGGCAAACCCCTACAATAGAGACAGGGACTGGGGCAGCACAAGGTTGCACCCAGTTGTTAGACAGGGAGTCTACGTGTGTAGTTAGAGGTCAAGCTGACCAGGATTTATTTTCTTGTTTTATTTTGTTTGGCTGTTATATGTATCACTGCATGTAGCCTAAATAAACCGGATCTTTTGTTTTTTGCACCTACACCGCTGTCTGCTGTGCCTGACTTTGTGTTGTGAACCCATCCAGGGGGTCACACACACCCGCTACCAAGCGAACCCCCTCACACCACCTATATAGCTAAATATCTTGCTCGTTTTAAATAGAGCTCTCAGTCAGTGTTAGGAGATTGTGCATGCTGTCTGCGTGCTCTGAACGCAGTATACACCGCTATATCCACCTATCTAGCTAAATATCTTGCTCGTTTTAAATAGAGCTCTCAGTCAGTGTTAAGAGATTGTGCATGCTGTCTGCGTGCTCTGAACGCAGTATACACCCCTATATCCACCTATATAGCTAAATATCTTGCTCGTTTTAAATAGAGCTCTCAGTCAGTGTTAGGAGATTGTGCATGCTGTCTGCGTGCTCTGAACGCAGTATACACAGCTATATCCACCTATCTAGCTAAATATCTTGCTCATTTTAAATAGAGCTCTCAGTCAGTGTTAGGAGATTGTGCATGCTGTCTGCGTGCTCTGAACGCAGTATACATCGCTATATCCACCTATATAGCTAAATATCTTGCTCGTTTTAAATAGAGCTCTCAGTCAGTGTTAGGCCGCGTACACACGGGCGGATTGTCTGCCCAACTAAGTCCGTCAGACAATCCGACAGACAGTCCGTCCTACTTTCGAATGAACGGACTTGACCACACACGACGAACAGACAGTCCGCTGAAAGCTTGCGCGATGACGTGTACGGCACGTACGACGGGACTAGAAATTCAACGTCCAATACACTGCAATGCAACCTTCGGCCGTGTAAATCCTTTCTGAGCATGCGCCATACTTAGTCCGTCGAACTAGCCTTCTCACGAGCGGACTGTCCGCTGAAACCAAGTTTGGACGGACAATATTACGGAAATTCCGAAAGACTTAGTCCGCCAGACTGTCCGCTGTAAAAGTCCGCTGAAGCCCACACACGAGCGGATTGTCCGCTGAAACATGTTTCAGCGGACTAAGTTGGACGGACAATCCTCTCGTGTGTACGCGGCCTTAGGAGATTGTGCGTGCTGTCTGCGTGCTCTGAAAAAGACGGACGGCAAAACAAATTATACAGGGGTGATAACCCTTCCCTATGTTTTCCAAAAAGCTTAAAAATAGTTTTTTTGACTGGAGCTACACTTTAAAAATGTACCAGTTGAAAATTACAAACCGATTCAACTTAACACAACAAACCTACACAGTCCCTGTCTTGTTTTCACCGCCTGTATACTGCTGTTCTGAGTATATAGGGCCTGGGGGCCACACGTATTTCCTTTTTTTAATATGGGTACGGGGTTTCCCTTAATATGCGTACAAGACCCAAAGGGGCTGGTAATGGGCAGGGAGGGCTACCCATGCCATTTTTCTCAATGATTTTCAACTATATTGCAGGAACCAGATATAACATTAAAACCACAAGCAGCTTTAAATGACGTTATTTCCGTTAAATGTCATTTTGTGCAGGGACTGTTCTAAACACCGGAAACATGTGGCACTTCACAGGTATACTACAGACACCCCCCAGGCACCATATTTAAAGGAATATTTCACTTTTTTTCATTTTAATCGTCATTAAAATCAGTGCTCCCGCCAAAATGGCCGTTTTTAAAAGTTTTTTTTGCAGTGACCCATGTCCCCTGGGGCTGGAGCCAGGTCCCCAAACCCTTTTTAGGACAGTATCTTGCATATTAGCCGTTAAAATTAACACTTTTAATTTCAAACGTTCGAGTCCCATAGACTTCAATGGGGTTCTAACGTTCGTACGAATTTGGGGTCCGTTCGAAAGTTCTGGTGCGAACCGAACCGGGGGGTGTTCGGCTCATCCCTACATTAGGGTATGGCCAGGTTAAAAAACATTCACAAAACCAACAAAAATATTGCTCCCATAGCTGTCTGTAAAGGAATTGGAGGTAAGCAAGAGACATTTACCCCATCTCCTATGGATAATTGAATTTTGATAACATGAGTCTTCTGCCTTGTCAGAAACCATGAATCAGACTGAGACAGAAGTACAGTTAAATCACACTTGTTTAATAATAAAAATAAATAGAACAAACGTAGTCAAAACATAGCCACATTTCAGAAACCAGAAAGGATAGTCAGACAAGCCAGAAAGTCAGGAAGCAAGGGAATAGTGCAGTGGAACTGCAGGATCTGGAGTCAGAAGGAATGTCAGCCAAGCAAGTCTTTAACAGGAACGCAGACGATAGTCTCTGTGATGTTGACCAAGGCAGAGATCATATGGGCTGGGTCGCTTAAGTAGGAAGGACTGACGAGCAGGATATCATCAACAGTTGAGTCAGTGTGGAGAGATAGGAGCTGGCAATTAGCTGACAGCTGAGTGGCAGCTCAGAGAAGGAAGGGCTGAGCCCAGCCCTGACAGTATCCCCTCCTCAATGACTCCTCCATCTCAGAGGACCACCAGGCTTGAGAGGAAAACATCTATGGAAATCACAGAGGAGGACAGGGACATGTAATTCCGAGGATGAGACCCAACAGCGTTCTTCCGGACCGTACCCTTTCCAATGCACCAGGGTACTGTATGCGCCCGCGGAAGTCAACAATGGACTGTACCATACTCCTCATGGTTCTCAACCTGTACAGGGTGAGGACGAGGCACCGAGGTGGTAAAGAGGTTGCAAACCAAAGGTTTTAGTAAGGAGACATGAAATCCATTTGACATACGCATATTAGAAGGAAGGTCTAATGTGTAAGCCACTGGGCTAATCCTGCAAAGAATACAGAAAGGGCCGATAAACCACGGTGCGAACTCCACAGAGGTAACACGACGTCAGAGGTTGTGAGATGACATCCAGACCCTGTCCCCACCCTGGTAGGAAGGCACAGGCAGGCGTCTGCGGTCAGCATGGAGTATGTACCTATCGTTAGCATGTTGCAAAGCCTCCTGAACTTGTGCCCAAGTGCAACTAAGACCACGAAGATGCTCCTCTAACGCAACATAGAAGGTTGGAAACCATAGTTCACGATAAAAAGAAAATAAAAGCAGAATTCAAGGCACTATTGTGAGCAAACTCCACCCACATTAAGAGATCTGACCAGTTGTTATGATGGTCAGAAATATAGCAATGTAGGAATTGCTCCAAAGACTGATTGGCTCATTCTGCGGCCCCATTAGACTGTGGGTGATACGCAGAGGAGAGAGCAAGCTGAATTCTCAACTGTGCACAAAAGGCTCGCCAGCAGCGGGACACAAACTGACTACCCCTATCCGGGACAATCACCTTGGGTAGCCCATGAAAGTGAAAGATCTCCCGAGCAAAAATGGAAGCTAGTTCCTTAGAAGTGGGCAATTTCTTAAGTGGAATACAATGAGACATTTTCGAGAACCGGTCAACCACCATAAGGATGACTGTGTTTCCCTGGGAGTTGGGTAACTCCACAATGAAATCCATAGACAGGTGGGTACAGGGCCTCTCTCCATTGGGTATGGGTTGTAGGAGGCACACTGGAAGGTGTTGTGGAGTCTTACTCTGAGCACACATGGAACAGGCAGCTATGAAGGTGGTTACATCAGCATGTAGACTAGGCCACCAGAAGTGTTGGGAAATTGCCCAAAAGAGTTGATTCTTCCCAAGGTGGCTAGCAGCCTTGGGAGAATGGTAAGTCTGGAGCATGGCAGTATGGAGACTCTTTGGAACAAAGCAGCAGTCACAAGGTTTCTCAGGAGGAGCATGGACCTGCACAGCAAGAATTTTGCCACCCAATGGAGAAGTGAGACTGATGTAGACCGTAGCCAGAATACGATCAGGAGGAATCACAGGAACCAAAACCGACTCCATCTTGGAAGTGGAGGAAAATTGTCGTGACAAAGCGTCAGTCCTTACATTCTTAGTACTGGATAAGAATGAGACAGTGTAATTGAAACTAGACAAGAAAAGAGTCCATCGCACCCTTCTGGGAGAGAGGCGTTTAGACAAGAATGTGAGATTCTTATGGTCGGTATGAATGAGAACAGGCACAGTGGTACCTTCGAGGAGATGTCTCCATTCTTTCAGGGCTAAAATGATCGCTAACAGCTCTCTATCACCAATCTCTTAATTGCACTCCGCAGGTGACAATTTCTTAGAAAAGTAGCCACAAGGATGCATAACGCTCTCAGAGGTAGGGCATTGAGACAGAAGGGCACCAACTCCAGTCACAGAAGTATCAACCTCAAGGATAAAAGGTAACATAGGATCAGGATGTGCCAACACAGGAGCAGAAACCAAGGCAGCCTTGAGACTCTCAAAGGCCTTAATGGACTCCGGAGACCAACTCTGTAGGTTACCGTCCTTTCTGGTCATATCAGTCAGGGGCTTGACCAGAGACAAAAAGTTATGCAAAAACTAATAATAGTTGGCAAAGTCAAGAAAATGCTACAGAGGACGAAAACCCATGTGTTGGGGCCACTGTAGGATTGTTGAAAGTTTCTATGGATCCAATCGAAAAATCAGCAGTGGAAATTACATAACCCAGGAATTTAACCTGTTCACGGTGGAATTCACACTTCTCCAATTTTCAATAGAGCTTGTTCTCTCTTAGTTTCTGAAGCACATGACAGACACCTGTGTGGTGGCTCTCCAGGGACTTGGAAAATATGAGGATATAATCAAGACAAACCACCACACATAACTGCAACAAATCTTGGAGGACATAGTTTTTAGAAATTCCCGGTAAACTGCCAGGGCGTTACAAAGGCCAAAAGGCATTATAAGGTACTTATAATAGCCTGTTCTGTTATTAAACGCAGCTTTCCACTCGTCATCCTCCTTAATTCTCATAAGATTGTATGCCCTTCTCAAATCAAGCTTTGGGAAAATTGTTGCTCCCTTGAGGCAGTCAAATAACTCTGTAATCAATGGAATTGGATAGGCATTCTTAATCATGAAACGATTGAGACCCCTATAATCAATACTTCAAAAAGTGACCTGCCTGGCCACAATAAAGGCACAATCTCTAACTGCTCCTAAGGGTTCTCTCATCTGTAGAGAGATGCGTGAAGCCCAAATGTTTGGGTTCACCTTCACTGATTGACTCAGTACCAGGAGGAATGGAAGGTGAGGGAGACAAGGGTGAGACTGCAAAGCTCGGAGACAAATGAACAGGAAGATTCTGCAAGCGCTCCTTAAAAGAGAGTCTTTCTCTGAGTCTGGAGTCAATGAGGATGGCAAGCGTGATCAACTTCTACAGCTCAGTGGGTATATCTCGGGCTGCTCTTTCATCCTTGATGGTATCCGAGAGACCATGAGAAAAAGCAGCCATGAGGGCTTCATTGTTTCAAGCAACCTCTGCTGCCAGAGTACGGAATTCAATGGCGTAATCGGCAACAGTTCTCGTACTCTGTTTGATGGACATGAGGCACTTGGCAGCAGAAGCGGAGTGTGCGGGAACATCAAATACCTTTTTAAAAGAAGTCCCAAACTCAGGGTAACTCGAGACAACAGGTTTTTGCTTTTCCCATAGAGGGTTTGCCCAGGCCAAGGCTCTCTCAGAAAGCAAAGATATTACGAAACCTACTTTGCTTCTGTCCGTGGGAAATGCCTGAGGCAGCATCATAAAGTATATCTCAACCTGGTTGAGAAACCCTCTGCTTTGGACTGGATCCCCCCCAAATCACTGGGGAAGTGGAGCAGAACTAGACATATCTCTTATAGAGGTAATACTCAAGGCGAGTGCCTGCACAGTGACTGGAGCAGCAGCAGGGGTGGCCTGCAAACAGAGGTTGTACTGGAGCAGCCACAGTGGGAAATTCCAGGTGAGCTGTGCAACTCAGGAGCCTTTGTAACGCCAAGACAAACTGATCCATGCGGTGATCCTGCTCATCCAATGTGGAAAAAATATTACCAACAAGTGGATTGACTGCATCTTCTGAATTCATGGCCTTTGTCTACTGTCAGAAACCATGAATCAGACCCAGACAGAAGTACAGTTAAATCACACTCGTTTGATAATAAAAAAAAATGAAAAAACATAGTCAAAACAAAGCCAAAGTTCGGTAACCGAAATAGATAGTCAGACAAGGCAGAAAGTCAGGAAGCCAGGGAACAGAGTAGGGGAACTGCAAGCAGGATCTGGAGCCAGAAGGAATGTCAGCCAAGCAAGTCTTTAACAGGAACGCAGGAGATAGTCTCTGTGATGTTGACCAAGGCGAAAGGAAGAGATCATCTGGGCTGGATGGCTTAAGTGGGCAGGACTGACAAGCAGGATAACATTAACAGGTGAGTCACTGCAGAGAGATAGGAGCTGGAAATTAGCTGACAGCTGAGTGGCCAGCTCAGAGAAGGAAAGGCTGAGCCCAGCCCTAACATGCCTACAGAGACTGGGGAGTTGAGGGCAGCACAGAAGCTTGAAATGTCAACTTATGGTAAATTTTCATTATCAGTTACAGCATATGTAGTTACTTTATAATAATAAATTATAAAATAAAGATGTAGGTAGCTGGGTCATCAGTGACACAAAAATACGCTATTTTTTTCATGCTGGCTTTGCCAAGTGGCACCAAAAATATGCAGGCATCATCAGTCAGGAGATCAGTCTGCAACTGTTCACTGCTCACGCAACTCTGTGCCCTAGCAACCTCTGGAGGAATCCTCGTGTTTCACAGAACATTGATTAAAAAAGTCTTAGAGCATAAATATGCATATTTCATTTGATGTGTGTGCGTGTGATGGCAGTAACAGTGATTTCTAACTGGCTTTGCATAATATTTGTGTTTTTCTCATATTACTTCGAATAATAGAATAATGTGCAAGGTGTACAGGAAGTAGTACTAGTGGTAGTGGTGGCAGAGACACAATAAAATAACAATAGATGGGTCATTGGGTGATCATAGTCATAGCGCTTACCCAGCACAACCCTTTTAAGAAGTAGGGCATCTGGGAGAGCAATTAAATTGCCAGGGGGTTGGTTTTTAGAATTCTGGGCATGTAGATATGAATCACTCTTGGTGTTAGCAAAGAGGTCACGCAGAAGAGGTAGCAGTAAGGTTACCACCTTCTCCTTTTACAGTCACAGGATCAGCCCTTTCTTTTAAAAGTACAAAAATATGTTTGCTTGCAAAGTTATACTTAATTAGTCATTACTGCTTGTGCTCCCCAGTGCCTGAAGGGGCAAGGTGTCCAGCAGCAAAATTCACTAAACCACCAATGATTTTAATAAAGACTCTATGGTTTATGGAAAATGTTGCCCTCTCATAATAATGTTTTTTCCATTTTCCCATGATTAGGCACTGCTTTTGAAAATCAAGCTTTATCAAGCATGTTGCAGGCAAATCATATCACAAGCAGCATTATCCAATAATTATGGGTATCTGAAAATGATTGTCATTTATATACATATTTATTCTTGCACATGTTTTACTTTTCATTTTGCACAATGTACTACACTAACTTCTTTAGGCATTGTTACTCAAATACATTTCAATGTTCCAAAGCATACATGTAATTATGGCAGTTTATTACATACAATTACATTTTTGCTTCAGGTGTATTACTCTTCCCATTTAGTTTTTTTTTTCAATTTATGATATGTTGACTGCAATATACAAACATAAAAACAATAAAACTAACTATGCAAAGACTTTCGGGAACTCATAAAAGTCACTCTTTGGAAAAAAAAATGTTCCACATTTATGGAAAGTGCAATTCCCTGTGGAGTTCCCATCTAAAACGAAAGAAAAGAAAAATGGCCAATTATTTTTCTGTCTCAAAGAATAAGTGATGTGTAAGAGAGTGACAGCTCTGAGAAAGGAGACAACACTTCATTAAAACAGCTATTAAACATTTTGAATATAATGTCATCTCTTCAGCATTTCATGTATTAACCAGTCCCGAAGAAAAATTTACTTATAGTCTAGGATTGAATTATGTGGTATCCGGTTACATAAGTAATAATACATGTGAATATTTTTTTTGTCTTTCATTTCAATAACCAGGTAGAACATCATCACAGTAATCCTGCTGTGCATTCTGCTAATTAGTCTAATTGCCTTAGGTGAAATGGTAAAAAATGGTCCCCTCTTACTACATGGGCTGGATGTTCAGATGAATATAAATTCATCTGAACAAAGAAACATCTTATTCATTATATCAATATGAATGTCAATACAACTGAGGAACATCTCATTCTTTTTAAGCATTGAGCTATTGAAGATTCAGCACCTTTGTCCAGCTTCACAAATGCCTAAAATAAAGAGATAGTACTCATTATGCCTTCTGATTAAATGGAAAATGTCCAGTGGGTGAAAAAGGCAAGATATAGCTCATGTTTAAAAAGAAGCACATGCATATGTTTGTAGAAGGGATCTCAGTGAATGCTTTTAGAAGAACAAATTTGCTAAAAGGGTCCATTTTCAATTTCAGTTTTAGATGCACTTGGTATACTTGGAGCCTTACTCATAGTGAGCTTATTATTCATCTTGCCCTTGGCTGATGTGAAGTACACAGTCTTTTAATGATATTGTGTTGCTCATGCAGCACATTTCAACAAAACCTTAATTTATGTATTTGGTGGGCTTCTAGGTAATATTTTCCAGTGGTATAATAAAAGAAAGAACTTATTTTTGCTATTCAGAAGAAGATTTTACTTAGTGATTATCATTACAGATAACTATTTTAGTTTTTTGTTACGTTTTATTTAAATTTAATTTGAGACTTATTAAACTAATAATCAATATCTGATTGGAAATAATTTTAATGCTAATACTCTTGGAATGGACTGAAGTGTCTCCTTGCAAGATTTTGCCTGCTCAACATTTCCCAGGAATCTTCCCGGAAAGACAGTGATATCACACCCAGCAATGCGGATGATGGAGATAAGACAAGTGTAAATCTAACTTTTTTTTTTACAGGTACATTTTATATCTAGTAACAGTAAATGATTTGTAAAGAGGGAGTGGACCCAGGTATTTTGAGTGGACCTTGCATTTTACTGCAGGTTCCACTTTAAACCCTACAACTTTTTTATATTTTTGGGATCTTTGCGTAGATTGAGGAACAGTTCATATATTTGTCAGGTTCTGTATCTGCAGGTACTGTGAAGCAATTCACCCTCAAAGTTCACAGTCAAACCTTCTTAACACCTTCCCAGGGACACGGCTTGCCACCGGGCACACACGAGCAAGGCGATGTGAAGGACATCATGAGACGTTCCATTTAGGATGGAAAAGTGACCTCTAAGCTGTCATTCTGCTATAGGCCAGATGTTGGCATTACCATCCTAAGTGGACATCATATGATGTCCTTCACATCACCACTGGGGGCACGCAGCACGGTGATCGGTGATGAGCTGTGTCCCTCAGGCACAGCACATCACCGAGCAGGGTAAAGAGCTGATGACGTAGGCTTTTTACCATGTGATCAGCTGTGTCCAGTCACAGCTGATCACATATAAACAAATGTCAGTTATCGACATTTCCTTTCCTCTTTTATCTGAGCACGCAACCTGGCAGGCCACAGGAAAAGAGGGTCTGACAAGAGAGTGCCCCCCTCCTGAACTGTGCCAGGCCACATGCCCTCAACATGGGGAGGGTGCTTTGGAGTAGCCCCCCAAAAAACCTGGTCCGCATGTTGATAGGGCCTCATCCCCAAAACTCTTGCCCAGTGTTTGTGGGGGTCTGCGGGCGGAGGCTTTTTCCGGAATCTGGAAGCCCCCTTTAACAAGGGGACCCCCAGATCCCAGCCTCCCTCCATGTGAATTGGTAACAGAAACATTGTACCCCTACCATTTCACAAAAAAGTGTTAAAAATAGTAAAAAAGACAGGAGACACTTTATTAAAAAATAAAAATGTCCCACAATGTATGTAAATCCATCTCTTGTCGCCGCTGAGCTGAAAAAAGAAAAAAAAAGCAGCAACAGCCCGCCTCCATGGGAGGCTCCCACCAAGTGACGCTTCTTCTCGGTGACAGATGTTATACAGCTGAGGGTGGGGCCACCTGGCAATGTAAATGGGTGGCCCCACCCCCTCTGACGCCATGTGACATCAGAGGAAGGCGGGGTCGTCCGTTCACTGGAATCCCCCTTCATCAATGATTCATGATCCATGATTTGACCAAGTGCTCAAAGCAAGGTCCTGACCTCAACCTGATAGAACACCAATTTGATGAATAAGAGTGGAGACTGCGAGCCAGGCCTTCTCGTCCACAATCAGTGGCTGACCGCACAAATGCACTTCTGGAAGAATGGTCAAACATTTCTATAGATACATTCCTAAAGCTTGTGGACAACTCTAAAAATCTGCATCTGAAATGTATGTAAAAATTTCAGCTGAACCACTGAACAGCCGCTTTAGAAATTCACAGTGAAAACAATCCCCTGTTCCCCAAAGCCTCTTGATTGGCCCCTAATGTTAACCCCCTCCCTGTGACATTTATACAGTAATAAGTGGCTATTTTTAGCTCCGATCGCTGTATAAATGTCACTGGTCTCAAAAAAGTGTCAAAAGTGTCCGATCTGTCCGCCGCAATGTCTCAGTCCCGCTAAAAATCACAGATCGCCGCCATTACTATTAATAAATAAATAAATAAAAATGCCATAAATCTATCCCCTATTTTGTAGATGCTATAACTTTTGTGCAAACCGATCAATATATGCTTATTTCGATTTTTTTAACCAAAAATATGTAGAAGAATACATATTGGCCTAAACTGATGAAGAAATTTTTTGGGGGATATTTATTATAGCAAAAAGTAAAAATTATTATATTTTTTTTCAAAATTGTCGCTTTTTTTTTATTTATAGCGCAAAAAATAAAAACTGCATAGGTGATCATATACCACCAAAAGAAAGCTCTATTTGTGGGGGAAAAAAAATCTTAAGTTTTGTTTGGGTACAACATCGCATGACTGCACAATTGTCAGTTAAAGCGACACAGTGCCGTATCACAAAAAATAGCCTGTTTATTAAAGCGGGAGTCCGCCGGGAGTTCCGCCGTTTTTTTTTTAAAAGCCAGCAGCTACAAATACTGCAGCTGCTGACTTTTAAAATAAGGACACTTACCCGCCCAGCGCGCCCGCGATGTCGGCACCCGAAGCCGATCTCTAGATCGTCTCTCGGGTGCTGCTGCTGTCATCTTGGGTATGGGAATCAGGAAGTTCATTTCCCGGTTCCCTACTGCGCATGCGCGAGTCACGCTGCGCATAAGGATGATCCCGCTGCCTCTGGGATCCATGTGTTTCCCAGCAGGCAGCGGGGGACTTTCGGAAAGGGGCGTAATCTACGCCCCTTTCCGCAGATAGCTATGCCGGAAGTGGGTGCAGATACCTGTACTGTACAGGTACCTGCACCCCCCCCCCCCCCCTGAAAGGTGCCAATTGTGGCGCCGGAGGGGGGGAGGATTCCAATGAGCGGAAGGTCCACTTTAGGGTGGACCTCCGCTTTAAGGGAGCAAATCCTTCCGGTCCTTAACCACTTCAGCCCCGGACCATTTTGCTGGCCAAAGACCAGACCACTTTTTGTGATTCGGCACTGCGTTGTTTTAACTGACAATTGCGCGGTCATGCGATGTGGCTCCCAAACAAAATTGACGTCCTTTTTTTCCCACAAATAGAGCTTTCTTTTGGTGGTATTTGATCACCCCTGCGGTTTTTATTTTTTGCGCTATAAAAAAAAATAGAGCGACAATTTTGAAAAAAACGCATTATTTTTTACTTTTTGTTATAATAAATATCCCCCAAAAATATATAAAAAAATGTTTTTTTCCCTCAGTTTAGGCCGATACGTATTCTTCTACATATTTTTGTTAAAAAAATAGCAAAAAGCGATTATTGATTGGTTTGCGCAAAAGTTATAGCGTTTACAAAATAGGGGATAGTTTTATGGTATTTTTATTAATAATTATTTTTTTACTTCTAATGGCGGCGATCAGCGATTTTTATTGTGACTGCGACATTATGGCAGACACATCGGACATTTTTACAACGGCATCTCTCCCTTCAGCCGCCCCGTGAAACGATTGTGGGACCCGCGACCGGACTCATGGGGGTCCCGACCACGGCGGCGCGCTCACGATGGCAGGGCGGCAAATTTAAAGGGACATATAGGTACACCCATTTGCGCGCCCCTGCCATTCTGCCGACGTACATCGGCATGCGCTGGTCGGGACCGGTTAAAGGGGTTGCAAACATTCAAGGTTTTTCACCTTAATGCATTCAATGCATTAAAGTGAAAAAAAACTCCTATGCTGCAGCTGCCCCCCAGAGCCTCCCTTTTACTTACCTGAACCCTTTATTTCCAGCAGCAGGGAAGAGCACACCAGCTCTAGCCAGTGTCTTGGGTCCTGATTGGATAGATTGGTAGCAGCGCAGCCACTGGCTCCCACTACTGTCAATCAAATCCAATGATGTGGGAGCTGGGAGGATGTCTGTCAATAGACGCAGCAGCAGGGCTTGGAAGCGAGTGCCCCTAGGGAGAGCAGCTCTCCAATGGGGCACTGGAGAACAGGAGGAGCCAGGAGCGCCACTGAGGGACCCCAGAAAAACCAACTGCATGGAGGAGGCAAGTATATGTTTGTTTGTTTTTTAAAGAAAAAACACAAACCTTTAATTACCCTTTAAGGGGTTAAACACATTGACTAGGCCACTTTGTTAATGGAAACCCCTACCAGACATTTTTTTAAATCAAGAAATCAACATAATAGTATATTTATTTCACTGGTAAATAGCCTCTAAAATATTATGGGGGGGGGGGGGGGGGGCATGCACACAGTCTTTACCCACTTTGACTAGGTTACTTTGTCAGGATAGGACCCTTGCTAGCCATTTTTTTTTAAAGTTTAAAAGTTTATTTATTTTGTGGAAAGAAGCTTACTAAATATAGTAATGACTACTTACTGACTAGGTCACTTTGTCAACAGGCCCACATCATCCAGGTTTAATAAAAAAATAGCATTATAATGTTCATTTTTTATTTAAAAAGTCTATTTTACTAAACCCCCCCCCCAAAAAAAATTCTATTGGGCCTTTAAATATATTTGCTAAACACTAAGCCCTTGTACACACGGTCGGAGATTCCGATGGAATGAGTCCGATCAGACCGTTTTGTCGGATATTCCGACTGTGTGTGGTCTCCATCGGACTGTTTCCGTCGGAGTATCCGACGGACCAAGTTTTCCAACTTGTTGGTAAAATTTTCCAACAAAATGCTCCGATCGGACATACTCCAATCATGTGTAGAGAATTCCAATCGGACAAAGTGCCACGCATGCTCAGATCAAATTCCTACATCAAAGCTATTGGCTACTAGCCTGAACGTAGTCCCGTCGTAACGAAATAACGTCATCACGTTCTGAATGATCAGATTTTCCGACAACTTTGTCCGACCGTGTGTATGCAACAGTTTCAGACAAAATCCGGCGGACAAAATCAGATGGATTTGGTTGTCGGAATGTCTGACCGTGTGTGTACAAGGGCTTACACCTTAAATATAAAAACGTAAAATAAAATAGCACTCTCAAAAACCAAAGGGGACACAGCAATGAAACAGCTAATGAAGTTGTTGTTAACAAACGAAAAAAGGTATTTTGCCCTGGGAAAACACTCTATTATGCAACGTAAATCTTCTAAAAGAGTAAGAAAAATGCAGTGTGGGGAACTCAAAAAAGCTGCTTCTCCACTTTTCTGGCATTAATCTTCTGTATTGTGCCAAATTCACAAAGCGTTTGCAAATCTTTTGGTTTTGACAGCGATTTGTGCACCAAACTCAGGAGGTAGTTCTAAAATAAGCCACCTTTACATTGAATGTACAAAATTCTAAATAAAATAACAACACTTTGTATCCCTTGAAAGTGGAACTAATTAAGACCAACTCTCTTTTTGTATACAGAGAGACAAACTGGAGCAGACAGATTTTGCGAAAGTGTCTTGCATGAATTTTAAAAATGACGCAGCATGCGCTAAACTCAAGTACAATCTCTAGACAGATATATGAGAAACACATTCGCAAAATCTGTTTGTGTCAGATTTTATGATTCCTGGGGGTGGGACTGTAGGTACATGTAAATATGAACATTTTCAGCAGTGATGACAGCATTTCTCCCTGGAAACACTCCAAACTCTCTGTAGCACCGTACAACTCTTTATTAACGTGTCTAAGTGTAAATACTGAAAGACATTGTTAGCAATCAGACCCAGTGCATTAGCACCTAGCTTCCCTTGCAGTTTCCCTAATTTCACCATGTCTGTCACACAGTGACCAAAAGCTTCTGGAAACTCTGCATTTTATAAGGAGGGGGCTGGCACATAAGAAAATCTCCATGACTGACCCTTTAAGGCCACCCAATTGCAGTTCAAAGGCCAGGAAGTACATTGCTAGTAACTGGTTGCTAGAATGCAAATGCTACATTAGTGTGCGATACTTTCGAACCACAAATGACATGGGTTTGAATTTAATTCATATGGTCGACCTAAACCCCAAGCTTATCCTTATTTGTGAACTTTGTGCCAAGCCTCATTGAAATGGGGGGGGGGGGGAGGAAATCATTTTTCAATTCTTTAGATTTTTAGGGATAATAAGGCTGGCCATACACGGTTCGAATCTCGGTTGGTTCAGCAGGAACCGGCCGAGACTGTAACCATTAGTGGACAGGCTGAATGTATCAAGTTGATTGATCAATCAAATTGGGTACAACCAGCCTGCCGGATTCACTTACAATAATCACAAGAGGCTGCTATAGCTGCTAGCGATAATTACTGTCTTCTCCCAGCGGGAAAGGCTTCCCCTGGTCCCTCACTGGGGGAAGACAATAGTCTGGAAGGAGCGATTCCCACACACTGTCTGTGTAGATGGGGGAATCGAGCACAAGAAATACGCTCCACGTGTGACCAGCATAAGAAAGCTATGGTCAAACAAAATTAGTGGGAAGCTGGTCACTGCCATGAGGAACATGTACCAATGTCAAAATTTTATGAAACAATAAAAGAAGAATTCATTATTTTAAAAAAAGACAAACAATATCTCTGCCTATGCAGAATTGTCTGCTCTCCCTACCACACTGACAAATGGATGCAAAACACACAGTAAAAAAATGTGCAACCCGCATTACGCCAAAATGTCCAATGGCTGCTGTGAGCCCATCCTTCAGAACACCTGCCAGAACATTTTCTTCCCAAAAGTGCATAGTGCAAGAGCCAATACAGCAAGACAATCACAAACTTTGCTTAAATATGAATCAAGGTTGTGGTTTTACTGGGGATTGTAATTAATCACATACAGTTGTACATGCTGTCTGTGTATTTTATCTAATATTTTTTTTCTTAGTAGAAGCTCACATATTGGCATTAGCCTTTAAATGTACAAACAATTATAAGATTAAATGTCAAAGGTAGGAGATAATTGTTACATGCGGCCCTGGCTATTCTGTCTTTATTGTTGGCAGATGAAAAGCTTTCAAGAGATGATCATGTTTTAGCACTGATGTATTCTGATTAGTTAGAGTTGTCATCAAGGCCAATGAGTAGCTCACACATCATGATAACACCTTTCATACCCATTGTCTTATTTCTGCCATTAATGTTCCTTTGTAAATCACATAACCTGTACTTCTGAGACCCAAGAGTATGCTTTCCTTGCAACAGAGGATATGACAATCTGCGATTACTTCTTCCATTGGTGAAATCCATTACTGCACCCCCTTCTACTTTTAAAATTGTATGATTTTGCTGGTGTGAAGAATACCATTAGTCACAGTTATTGAACTTCCTCTGTTACTGTATTTTACCAAAGAATGTACTTTTAAGGAACATGTCTTGTTTGAAATCCTACACAATAACTGTCTTTGTAGAGCACTTTCAACCTCATTGATTTATGTAAAATTGAATGTTGCAAATCTGAGTGCTTAAAGTGGTATTAAACCTCAAAATAAAAATATATTGCAGCTTAACAAAATGTGATGGCTGAATTTGTTTTCTTTTTGTAGGTTTCTTTTTTTTTTGCTTTAATTAAGTCTTAGCCCTTGTACACACGGTCGGAGAATCCGTCGGAATGTGTCCTATCGGACCGTGTTGTCGGATAATCCGACTGTGTGTGGTATGCATCGGACTGATTCCGTCGGAATATCCGTCGGACCCAATTTTCCAACATGTTGGAAATATTTCCCAACCAACTGGTTCGATCGGACATACTCCAATCATGTGTAGAGAATTTTGATCGGACCAAGTGCCACGCATGCTCAGATCAAATTACTACATCAAAGCTATTGGCTACTAGCCTGAATGTAGTCCCGTCGTAACGAAATTACGTCATCACGTTCTGAATGATCGGATTTTTCGACAACTTAGTCCGACCGCTTGTATGCAACAGTTTCGGAACAAGATCCGACGGACAAAATCCGATGGACAAAATCCGACAGATTTGGTTGTCGAAATCTCCGATTGTGTGTACAGGGGCTTAGGGAGTCTCCACTCTGCATGGAGTAGCAACAGGGACAATTTTTCAACATCAGTACTGTTCAACTGGGGACGGGATAGTGTTTTGCCCCATACACGCGGTCCGATATTCTGATGGAAAAAGTCCAATCGGATTATGTTGTCAGAAAATCTGATGTGTGTGGGCTCTATCAGACTTTTTCTGTCGGAATTTCCAACGGAAATGTTTTGTTCTAATGATACCCATGAGGAAGTAATTACGACGAAACATGTCAGGGATGTGCACTGACGTGAGACGCCTCTCTACTGACAAGCTACACTGTCGCCGAAAGCAGCGACCAAGGAGTGGGTCAGAGTTCACGCTTGAGTGCACACGTCTGGTCCGCCGAGGCCGCAGTACACCATTGAACCATTGGCAGTTGTTTGCTGTGTGTTTACACTTAAGGTTTTTTTCTACTATGTGAAATGTGAGTGCAATCATTGTGTTGGTGTGATTTAATAAGCAGTTTTTTACATTATCACACTATGTGGAGCACTTTTTTTACATATGGAGTCACTTTGCTGAGTTAACACATGGATGTTCATCTTTTATCCCCGGAGTGGGTGTAATAGTGTAGAAGCCTAAGGCCGCGTACACACGAGAGGATTGTCCGTCCAACTTAGTCCGCTGAAACGTGTTTCAGCGGACAATCCGCTCGTGTGTGGGCTTCAGCGGACTTTTTCAGCGGACAGTCTGGCGGACTAAGTCTTTCGGAATTTCCGTAATATTGTCCGTCCAAACTTGGTTTCAGCGGACAGTCCGCTCGTGAGTAGGCTCCACTCCTCGCACATAGGGCAGCCCATCAACTTGAACGTGCTACCCTACATGCAATAATCACCTCTAAGAAACTCCAGAATTTTTTTTAGGGTAGACTGGTGCATTTTAGGCCGGGTTCACACCGCTGCGATGCGGGAACACCGCGAATCCGCGACGTTTTCCCGCATCGCATTACTCCCGCCGGCAGTTCACACTGCCCTATGCGGACGGCTGGGAGTGTCAATGATATGTTAATGACACCCCCAGATCCGTCCGCATATCGGAGTGCGATCTGCCGACTCGCACAGGAATCGGATCGCATGGTGTGAACCCCCATGCGATCCGATTCTGTTGCGGACCAAAAAAAGGGTCCCGTGCGAGTTTGCTGCGGGAGCGATGCGAATTCAGCCATACTATCTGTATGGCTGTACTCGCATCGCTACGGAGATCGGATGTGATTTGCGGTGCGAATCACATCCGGATCTCCCCCCGCAGCAGTGTGAACCCAGCCTTAATGTGTTTTCAGCACGTTGCTGAAACACAAGGCAAAGCGTGCATTTTCTGTGCGGTTTGCCATGCTTTTGGAAATGCACAGATGTAGATGGAGTCTTGTTCTTGTGTAAACACACCAATTTCAGTTTCAGGCCCCATTCCCACCTAGCATAGTGGGAATGCACATTTTTGGCTATTTTTCCCCATGACATGCATAGGGAAGCCTGTTGATTTCAATAGGGTGCCCTACAAGTGGTAAAGTAGCACATGGGACATTTTGGCATGATGTGGGTTGCACATTTTTTACTGTGTGTTTTGTTGCTCATTTTTTCATGTGGCATAATGTATGTTTGCTTATGAATTTGGTGTGCTGTTAACAATTAATGGCACCGAAAGTGCAACTGGTTGATTTTAGGTGTAAAAAGGTGGCCATACACTATACAATGTGATTGTACACTCTTTGTACAATCTCCTTTAGATTTACCAAAACTATATAATAGAGGACACACCATCTATTCAATCACTCTGTATCCAATCAGGCAGGCCTTTGCATTACATAGTTAATGGAACATCTAAAGGAGATTGCACAATCAGACAACACCCTTGTCCTGTTTTCAGTACTACAGCTCTATCCACATATGTTATGTGATTGCTCAGCTCCTGCACACACTGCCAAAGAAGCAATCTATGCAAGATGAAAGTAAGGTAGAATAAATTTGATGCGTGTGTATTTAATGAGAAAGCTGATCAATGATTGATTATATTGGAAAACAATGTACCTAGGGAGGTGGGCGGGAGTCATCTCCTGGAGGGGGAAGGCAGCTGCAGGGTGTGTGCTACTGAGGTCAACTGATTTAGTCCTTGCTATGTCTTAACAGTTTTCATGTCCTATGGTATGTCCAGGAAGTAATGGAGAAGTGTTTTTATACATTCCCTGCATTAAGGTAAAAATAAATTACCACTTGTCCATCCCCCCCCCCCCCCCCCCAACACTTAAGCAGGTAAGTATAACATGTTTATCATTTTAATAAAAATAATAGACTTCACAATAATTTTAATTAAGTCCTTGGTTGTAGATTTGAAGTTTATACTTTAAGTTAGCTTTTAGGCCCAATTTCAGTACCAGAATGGGCATTGCAGAAAGTGATATCTGGCTAGGGTAAACTGTAATAGGATGTATATCCACTTGATCTCCGAAAGGTTTACCCACTTCATAAACAGGCCTTTTTCTGCGATATGGCACTGCGTTGCTTTAACTGACTTTACTTGAACTGACAATTGCATGGTCGTGTGACACTGTACCCAAATACCATTTTTGTTCTTTTTTTCTCACAATTAGAGCTTTGTTTTAGTGGTATTTGATCACCTCTGTGGTTTTTATTTTAACACTCTGCTATAAATTATACCCAATAAAAAAATGTCAAAAATTGAATTTCTTCATCAGTTTAGGCCAATATGTATTCAACTGCTTATTTTTGGTAAAAAACACAATAAACATATATTAATTGATTTGTGCAAAAGTTATAGCATCTGCAAACTATGGGGGATATTTGTATTTATTTATTAAGAGTAATGGGGGTGATCTGCGACTTATAGTGGGACTGCGATATTGCGTCAAACAAATGGGACACATAACTGACACTTTTGACACTTTTTTTGGGGACCAGTGATACTAATTCAGTGATCAGTGCTAACAAATATGCCAAATATGTCACTGGGAAGGGGTTAACATCAGGGGCAATCAAAGGATTAACTGTGTGCCTGGACTGTGCTTACTCACTGTGGGGGAAGTGCTTTGACTAGGAAAAGGCAAAGATCCTGGTTCCTGCTTTGCAGAAACACAGGATCAATGCCTTCCCTTCTGACAGAAAACAAAACAGAAAAGGAGGGGGGCACCGACCTAGTGCATTACCACAGAGCTTTATTCAAATCGAACACATAGCAAAATGACTACTCACAAACGAGTATTGATAAAAGGCATAATCAATACTACAGTGTCCACTAATCCGAACATTAACAAGCCCGGACCTGATGTCAAGTCGACCGAATGATACCCCAACACAACGGCTGATGCGTTTCAGGGGAGAACCCCTTTCCTCAGAGCCTAAAGAGCCCTTCTGACAGAACAACAATCTGCTCTGTTTACAGATTGCCATTCTGCCTGTGTCCTGTGTAATCGGCAGGTTCCGGCAAACATCGAGTCTGTGGTATCTGCCTCTGGGCTCCGGCTATGTATAATCACAGCGGGAGTGGGTCGCTGACAGTTCCTACGTGTGCCCCAGACCCTGAAGTGTCAGATCAGGTACCTAGTACCTAGCAGAGCAGTCACCCTCCCGCAGTATATCTGCAGTGGGCGGCCACAGACCCTTTATGAAAGTGATTTTTTTTAACATTGACAAAATAACAAAGATTACATGACAGGAGTATTTTTTTTAACAGGTTAACTGAAATAGGGTGTCTTTTATATCTAATAACTTTCTTTTCTTTTGAACATTAACAAAATAACAAAGATTAAATGATAGGAAATGGATGGTGTTCATTTAGCAGTAATGTTAGGGATTTTCCCAATCTAAAATCAATGCATCCACTTTAGGCATTTTGGGAACAGTGGACATGAAACAGTAACATCACAAATGGTTACAGTTGCTTGGAAACCAGTAAGGTGTCAATGGACCATGATCTAGGGGCAGGAAAGTTACATGGACATGCCACAGTTTTACCAGTGATTTCCTGTTTCTTTATAAATGGATTACAAACCTTCAAGGGATAGGAGACTTGAAGAAGGGTAACTCAAAATCAATATTTTGCTTTTAAAGTCGTAAGGGGAGGCCCAGGAGGGATGCACTTACTCCTTATTCTTTATTCTCAAAGGATGGGCTGAAAAGTGGCAAGACATCTCTATTTTTTTACTTAGGTTGGACATTCCAGACTAGCAACCCACTTGTTAACAACTGGTGCTTTGCATTCTAACATCATGCACTAGTTTGTTTTTAGAAAGGGTATGTACAAATATTATCATTGATTCCAGAAGCTTAGTGTCAAAAAAGATATGTAATAATATGGAATTAAGTTAAAGACCAAGATATAACATAACAATATTAAATTGTTACTTACATAGACCTATATATAAACTTTTAACGTTAAGCTTTTTATAGAATAATAGAATATTATAGAATAGAATAGAATATTCATATATATAAAACAATATTTTATGTTTACATTTCAAGTAACTTGTGACTTGGTCGTGTTTACAATGTACTTATTAAAGGTTATTTATTACAGCTCTGTTAGGAAAAGGTTAACATTAAGGTAGGATAATGAACAACGCAGTATATTATATCAATCCCACCAGCAAACATTTCATCTGTACTTTGCCAATCGTATGAGGCCAAAGCATTTCCCACTCCAAGCCACACCTATACAGTTGGCCAAGTGCAATAACAGCTTAATGGTGGGGAGGGAAAGGTGGGGGCTAATATCTTGGATGTCTATAGGTCATGGGAATGAAGTAAGTGTCTCTGTATTATTAGATGTTGAGTTGTCAGCATGAAACCAAAAGTGTGGTATCAAAGTGTGGGGGAACCATCCACCAATGGTTGCCAGATATTGGTATAGCATGCGACCTGATCACACAGGACTGCTTCAACTTTAGCATGAACTATAGCTTGAGTTACTCTGGTTTTAACTTAAACCAGGTTCAATGAGGACATTTCCAAGGCTGTAGTATGGTTTGTTTAGCAGCTGTTGTTACCTAAGAATAAAGTGAACTTCTCTTTCCCACTTCTTTCTATAAGGCCATTCAAGAATTCCTTCCCGACTCTCTTTATGTAAACTTAGACAGATTTTTGATATTAAGCCCTTCGTTGACTTAGCTCGCATAATTTTCTGTAGTACCGGTATGCTACACCATTCTATTTCCTTCCCTCTAAACTGCTCTGCCATTGCATGTCTTACCTGCAGATATCTAAAGAAGGACTTATTTGGGATTGTGAATTGTTCCCTGAAAGGATTTTAGCTTTCCGTTCTGATAAAGCTGGTGAATGTACTTTAGGCCACATCTTTCCCATTCCCTAATTAACCCTATTTTCTGTATCTCGCCCAACTTGCTATTTGCCCATAGGGGGGAATATTCTGTTAAGCCTCTATATCAGTATAGTTAAATCCACTTTATTAATAAAGTGACGGAAGTGACGATCGACACCTAGACTTTGAGAAAGTCACGTGGAATGTGACGCAACGCGTCAGGGAGGAGTCTAGGTGTCGATCGTCACTTCCGGTCGTGGCCGAGACCGGAAGTACCCGTGTTTACATCTGCGAATTACTACATTGAAATGTAAGTGTGGATATTTTATTAATAAAGTGGATTTAACTATACTACACATTGGCGGCCCCCTTATTCTCTTATATATAACCCGGATTGTGAATTTTGGAGGAAATAAGCTGGTGTTCTGGAGGTTATAATTCTAAAGAGGTGGAAGATTACTTACCAACCACCCCTCAAGCGTGATCCGGTCCTTAGGGACCTTGAGTAGAGGTGAGAGGCTGGGGGAAACAAGGGGTGCACTTGCAGCACTGAAGTGTGGAGGAACGGTGTAACCTGCACTTGTTCACATTGCATGAATACCATCATTTGCTGGACTGATTGCACATTTTTTTGAGTGGACTGTGTTCATTTGCACTTTGCACTGGATATTTGTTTTTGATTTACCTTAGTTTTTAAGATGTTTATCCTTTTGGCATGACTGTATGTTATGCGATTTACACCTTTGCACTGTTGCAGGGATTGATTGATTGATGCAATTATCATTATTTTGTCATATTGATACTTTCATGCACTTTACTATTGGTATTTTGTCATATTGATAATTTTATGCACTTTATCTTTTTGCACTATTTTTACCTTTTTGCAAATTTTTTTATGCACTGTATGAATTTCTTCTTATAGATGATATTTATTTATATTAATATATATACATAATTTTGGAGAGTATACATTTAGTAGTATTTATATATTTTAGTTAGCGCCACATAAAACACCCCCGTATCTGTACTTTGAGTGTAGAGAACACTTTTATATGTGAGCAGCTTTCTATAGCCAAATCTAGTTCTTCTGGCGAGGTTGTGCGCAACAGTATTTATCTATTTTACAAGGATAAATGACGGGTGTATTGGAACGAATGGGAGTGTGAGGTGTGGGATTAGCGAAAAATATTCACCACTTAGATTAAGAAAAACATATAGAGATTAATGTTGCTTTCCCCCTTTTTTTTTTCTTTCCTTTCTTCATTTTCTCTCCCTTCCATTTGTGTTTTTTCCAATTGTATGAGAGTGATGTTTGTTTTGTAAAAATTTAAAAGAATTTAATAAAGATATGAAGTAAAAAAAAAAGAAAGAATAAAGTGAACTGATTTTTCGTGATGGTGTCTGGTTAGTAGCTCAAGAGGTCTACCACTGGATCAGGGTCAACCGAGTGTGTAAACAAAGCAGAGATAATCTGAAAAATTTCTGACCAAAATTAGATAACTACAGGGGTGATGCAGATTTTCAAAAAGGAGCAGGTTCAGTACAGCACTGATGAAGCCCTCATTGATCTTTTTACATAATTTTTATTGAGTGTTATAGGATAAGTTCACCTTTAAGGAGAACATAATAATTGCACATATATATGCATTCATTTTTTTTCTTACAGGAGCCTGGATGTAAGGCTCCTGCTCACTCACTCTCGCAGGGGTTTTCAGTTAGAAAACTTGTGGAAAAGTGAACGGACTACAAGCACACTGATTGGTCCACTTAGCGTCCATTGAGAGCTACAAATCGTCTGCTGTCCTGGAAGATGAGACTTGTAGTATATTTATAAATGTGAAATAACGTTCCACGCTATCCCTGTGTATAAACCACCTATTACTCAACTCTATATACTATAAGAGGCAGCTTACACCACTATGCATCTGTACAAAATGCAAAGAATCTATATAGTCACAAAAAAGTGCAGCTCTCTCTTTCAATAAAGTGCATTCAAATTATAGTGCATAAATAAATACCCCAAAACATTGTAAAAATCATCTATATATAATATATAAATTTACGTGAGTCCATCTTTTCTTTTAAATATATATATACAGTCCATAAATACATGATTCATTGTCTGTGAAAACAAGTGTTCAGTCCCATACACCAAAAGCTCTTCAGTAATGGCCTCTGAATACCACAGTGTACTTCACCCCACCTATGGGTGTCTTCTCACTTGCTTGAATGGACCTCACTCATTTAAGGAGGTCTGTATGTGCTTTGCTGTGTTATAAGTGGCACCACTCCCATTTGCTGTACACTCCAAACCCAAAGCTCTCAGCAGCTCTCAGCATGGTGTCAATCATATACAGTGCCTTGCAAAAGTATTCACCCCCTTGTCTTTTTACCAATGTTTTTTTTTAATCTGAATTATATGTGATGAATCAGAACACAATAGTCTAAGTTGGTAAAGTAAAATTAGAAAAATATATACATAAAACTATTTTTCAGAAATAAAAGACTGATAATTGGCATGTGCGTATGTATTCACCCTCTTTGTTATGAAGCCCATAACAAACTCTGGTGCAGCCAATTACCTTCAGAAGTCACATAATTAATGAAATGATGTCCACCTGTGTGCAATCTAAATGTCACATGATCTGTCCTTACACATACACACCTTTTTGAAAGGCCCCAGAGGCTGCAACATCTAAGCAAGAGGCACCACTAACCAAACACTGCCATCAAGACCAAGGAACTCTCCAAACAAGTAAGGGACAATGTTGTTGAGAAGTACAAGTCAGGGTTAGGTTGTAAAAAAAAATCTGAATCTTTGATGATCCCTAGGAGCACCATCAAATCTATCATAACTAAATGGAAAGAACATGGCACAACAGCAAACCTGCCAAAAGAAGGCCGCACACCAAAACTCATGGACCGGCAGGGAGGGCATTAGCCAGAGAGATACAAAAAGGTACACCATTTGCCCCTATCTATAGCTGGCTATCATGGTAAGAAGCCTTGGAAGGCTAACAACAGTTATAAACAAGGCCAAGGATAAATCCAAGATAAACAACAAGCTTAACTTACCAAACAGCCCACAGAAAAACAAGTCGGTAAGTTAAGCTTGTTTTTTTCCTTGGATTTATTCTTGGCCTTGTTTATAACCATTTATCAGAGAGGCAGCACAGAGACCTAAGGTAACCCTGGAGGAGCTGCAGAATTCCACAGCAGAGACTGGAGTATCTGTACATAGGACGACAATAAGCCATAATCTCCATAGAGTTGGGCTTTATGGCAGAGTGGGCAGAAGAAAGCCATTACTTTCAGCAAAAAACCAAATAGCACATTCTGAGTTTGTGAAAAGGCATGTGGAAGTCTCCCAAAATATATGGAGGAAGGTTCTCTGGGCTGATAAGACTAAAATTGAACTTTTTTGCCATCAAAGAAAATTCTATGTCTGGCGCAAACCCAACACATCACATCACTTAAAGAACACCACCTCCCACAGTGCAACATGGTGGTGGCAGAATCATGCTGTGGGGATGTTTTTCAGCAGTCAGGACTGGGAAACTCATCAGAGTTGAGAGAAAGATGGATGGATCTAAATACAGGGATATTCTTCAACAAAACCTGTACCACTCTGTGTGTAATTTGAGGCTAGGACGGAGGTTCACCTTCCAGCAGGACAATGACCCCAAACACACTTCTAAAGCAACACTTGAGTGGTTTAAGGTGAAACATGTAAATGTGTTGGAATGGCCTAGTCAAAGCCCGGACCTCAATCCAATAGAAAATCTCTGGTCAGCCTTAAAGATTGCTGTTCACAAGCGCAAACCATCCAACTTGAAGGAGCTGGAGAAGTTTTGCAAGGAGGCCTGGGCAAAAATCCCAGTGGTAAGATGTGGCAAACTCATAGAGACTTATCCAAAGTGACTTGGAGCGGTGATAGCCGCAAAAGGTGGCTCTACAAAGTATTGACTTTAGGGGAGTGAATAGTTATGCACATTGACTTTTTCTGTTATTTTGTCCTATTTGTTATTTGCTTCACAATAAAAAAAAAACATCTTCAAAGTTGTGGGCATTTTCTGTAAATTAAATGATGCAAATCCTCAAACAATCCATGTTAATTCCAGGTTGTGAAGCAACAAAACAAGAAAAATGCCAAGGGGGGCGAATACTTTTGCAAGGCACTGTAGGAGGCAAGAGCAAAGAACAATAGTGCAAAACCCTAATAAAAAGTTTTTATTTTCATAGACAAATCCACTGATGTTTCAGAAGATGGGCATTTCACAATACAATCCTCTTGCATACACAGCTCCACCTAGTCCCAGCTTGATTACCTCACCAACCACCTCAGGCGTAGCACCCAATGGGCTTTCCCAAAGGGTCAGAGCCTGTCAGTTCACTGTCTGGTAAAAGGTTGTCAGCAGGGCAGCAAAAGAAGAGCAATTTCTCTGGAGCCTGAAAAGCATAAAAAAAAAACTGCCGTGATTTCTAATTTATTAGGTAACTTAAAGCCTGACTAAAATTTCTGCTAAAAAAATAAAAATATTTAAACAAAGGCTGCAATAAAACTATGGGGACTATTCTATGGGGACTATTTATTAAGGAAATGTGCTCAGTGTCTCTTCTCCTGCAATTTTCCCAAGTGAGTTTTAACATTATTCACAGTCAGGTTGACCCTATTTATAGTATTATAAATGTGCACCAGGCAAGTGCGAAATCACTAGCCAGTGAACAGCTGTCAAATACGACTTGCATTACAGATGTAAACAAATATTTTTTTTCAACCTGCAATTGAATGTGTCATCAGGAGCTCTCCATAGTGCTGAAATTGTGTTACATAGCAGTCTGTCCTAGCAGGGGGCATGTAGGACAGTCCAGTGAGAGATCTCTGCTCTCACATAGTGAGCTGTGCTCCTTCTCTGTACCCTGCAGCTTGATGGAGGGCAGTTTGGACTGGTAATAGGACTCCAACATAAAAAAAGATAGGAGTTATCTATACATAAATCATAGGGGTTAATTTACTAAAACTGAAGAGTGCAGAAATTTGTTAAAGCTATGTATAGTAGCCAATAATCTTCCAGCTTGTTCAAGTAAGCTTTGACAAAAACCTGGAAGCTGATAGACATGTGCATTAGTTTTCGTCCGAATTTCAGCTATTTTCGTTTTCGTTTTGACAAACGATAACGAAAGCACAGAATCCGAAAAACGAAAGATCCGACATAAATAAATGCTTTATTTTCGTTTTCGTTGTTACAACAGTTCGATATAGAATAGGAGATTCGACGTGACTCTGACAATAACAATCTGTGCCTATAGAACCTGTGGTCGAATGTGTCTAACCTTACCTCTGTTAGTCCAAGATTATATAGAGAACATATTCGACAGAGAAAAAAGATTTGATAGAGAGAAAACATTCTGCAAGTTACTGTCCTAAAAAGTGTTTGGGGACCCGGGTCCTGCCCCAGGGGACATGTATCAATGCAAAAAAAAGTTTTAAAAACTGCCGTTTTTTCGGGAGCAGTGATTTTAATAATGATTAAAGTGAAACAATAAACGTGTAATATTCCTTTAAATTTCGTACGGGGGTCTATAGTATGCCTGTGAAGGGGCGCATGTTTCTGGTGCTTAGAACTGTCCCTGCACAAAGTGTCATTTATGCAGGAAAAAAAGTCCTTTAAAATCACTTGCAGCTATTATGAATTGTCGGCTCCGTAATACAGAGAACACTCATTGAAAATCATTGAAAAAAAAGCGTGGGGGTCCCCCAAATTCAATTACCAGGCCCTTCAGGTCTGGTATGGATATTAAGGGGAACCCTGCGTCAAATTTAAAAAAAAAATTACGTGGGGGTCCCCCTAAAAATCCATACCAGACCCTTTATCCGAGCACGCAACCTGGCAGGCCACAGGAAAAGAGGGGAGGCGAGAGAGTGGCCCCCCTCCCTCCTGAACCGTACCAGGCCACATGCCCTCAACATTGGGAGGATGCTTTGGGGGTCTGTGACCCCTCAAAGCACCTTGTCCCCATTTTGATGTGGAGAAGGGCCTCATCCCCACAACCCTGAGCGGTGGTTGTGGGGGGGCTTATCAGAATCTGGAAGCCCCCTTTAACAAGGGGACCCCCAGATACTGGCCCCCCCGTTTGAAATGGTAAGGGGGTACAAAAGTACCCATACCATTTCACAAAGAAAGTGTAAAAAATAGTTAAATAAGACAAACACACTTTTGAAAAATTCCTTTATTAAAAAAAATAAAAAATAAAAAAAAGATTCCAGCGGTGGTAATCCACTCTTGCTAGCCAGCGACGGACGATCATCTCTCCGGGGTCCAGCGATGGCTGATCTGAATCAGCACAGCAAATCCATCCATCTTCTGTCTCCACAGAGGAGACATTGTGGGGATTCCGGCGGCCTGACGTTTGTTACATGCGGAGGGCGGGGCCACCCGTCACCAGACCCCTCCCCCCTCTGATGCAAGGGGAAAACACGGGCTTCCTCGTGACATATGGGTGACCCCGCACCCCTCTGATGTAACACAGGCAGGTTTCCGTTACATCAGAGGGGGGCGGGGTCACCCATACGTCACGGGGAAGCACGGGTTTCCCCTTGCGTCAGAGGGGGCGGGGTCAGGTGACGGGTGGCCCCGCCCTCCGCATATAACAAACGTCAGGCCGCCGGAATCCCCGCAGTGTCTCCTCCGTGGAGATAGAAGATGGATGGATTTGCTGCGCTGATTCAGATCAGCCATCGCTGGACCCCGTGGATTACCACCGCTGGAATCTTTTTTGTATTTTTTTTATTTTTAATAAAGGAATTTTTCAAAAGTGTGTTTGTCTTATTTAACTATTTTTTACACTTTCTTTGTGAAATGGTAGGGGTACTTTTGTACCCCCTTACCATTTCAAACAGGGGGGGGTGGGATCTGGGGGTCCCCTTGTTAAAGGGGGCTTCCAGATTCTGATCCCCCGCCCGCAGACCCCCACAACCACCGGCCAGGGTTGTGGGGATGAGGCCCTTCTCCGCATCAACATGGGGACAAGGTGCTTTGAGGGGTCACAGACCCCCAAAGCATCCTCCCAATGTTGAGGTCATGTGGCCTGGAACGGTTCAGGAGGGAGGGGGGCCGCTCTCTCGTCCCCCCTCTTTTCCTGCGGCCTGCCAGGTTGCGTGTTCGGATAAAGGGTTTGGTATGGATTTTTATGGGGACCCCCACGTCAATTTTTTTTAAATTTGACGCGGGGTTCCCCTTAATATCCATACCAGACCTGAAGGGTCTGGTATGGATATTTAGGGGGAACCCCACGTCAATTTTTTTTAAAAATTTGACGCAGGGTTCCCCTTAATATCCATGCCAGACCTAAAGGGCCTGGTAATTGAATTTGGGGGACCCCCACGCTTTTTTATTTATTTATTATTTTATTTTTTTTATCAATGACTTTCAATGAGTGTTCTCTGTATTACGGAGCCGACAATTCATAATAGCTGCAAGTGATTTTAAAGGACTTTTTTTCCTGCATAAATGACACTTTGTGCAGGGACAGTTCTAAGCACCAGAAACATGCGCCCCTTCACAGGCATACTATAGACACCCCCCTCCCCCGTACGAAATTTAAAGGAATATTACACGTTTATTGTTTCACTTTAATCATTATTAAAATCACTGCTCCCGAAAAAACGGCCGTTTTTAAAACTTTTTTTGCATTGATACATGTCCCCTGGGGCAGGACCCGCGTCCCCAAACACTTTTTAGGACAGTAACTTGTATATTAGCCTTTAAAATTAGCACTTTAGATTTTGAACGTTGGAGTCCCATAGACTTTAATAGGGTTCTAAAGTTCACACGAAGTATGCTATATACTAGCTCCGTCTAATCTTCTTTATACATTCGACAGACACCATAAGCCTTCAAAGACAAATTCGACCGCAATTCATGTGGATTTTCGGATGAATGCAATTTTTGAATGAAAAACGAAATAAATAAAAACGAATTTCGGGAGTAACGAAATAAATTAAGTTTTCGGACAAAAACGAAATTCCGAAACAAAATATTTTACTCTGCACATGTCTAGAAGCTGATTGGTTTCTATGCAGAGCTGCACCAGATTTTGCACATTCCAGTTTTAGTAAATCAACCTTATAGTTTACATGCAGACTCAATTGGCATAAATACTTTTTATTGAGACTTCAACTGAGCTTTAAATGTAAAAAAACTAATAAGAACAATTACAAAAATGAATGTAAAACTTCCTTTGTCTGTACAAAGAATTTACAGGTATTATTGAATACAACATTGCCTAAAATACATGTCATTATGGATTGGGGACTGCGATAAGATGTCACCTTTATTTAAAAATATAACTATCCAGCAGCAGATTTAAATAACCACTATTTTAGACCTTTTTCCACTCTACGCATAAATCCAAGATTTCCTGTTAGTCTCAGGAAAACACATTGAGATCCTATCCTGAAGGTACAGGGACCCAGCGACACTGCATAAGTTGTTGTTTCCATCCACACCTAGTTCCTGCTGGTGATGTGGCTCAGCTGAGGGTACATATTTACATATCTGGTGGGTATGAGAAAGAATACGTTCCTTCTGGTCTCAGGTCTTTCAGGTCTACAACAAGGTATATGATGAGTCGCTGACCCCTACACTGTAGATCGCTCTCCTATCAACGCTCCCGGGCTTCGTAGCCTTTCAGAAACAATGTCTGTTACGTTTTTTCCTTTCAGCTGCAAGGCAAATTATCACTTTATTTTGGAAAAGGATGCACCCCCCCTGTTATTACTGTGTATGTCCACTATGAATGATATTATGCAGGTTTGGAAGAAATGTGGGTGCCTGATAATGACACTTTTGATAAACAAAGTCTTGTGGTATATTTGCGTCCACATTTCTTCTCCCGAAGCCCTCACAGAAATGCCTACACTCTCTTAGCTCATATGGAGGGTGACCTAGCAATGCTTTGATATTCCATAGCTCTTTATCACAGGTTAAACCCGCCTCATTTGTCAGAAAATGTACCCATTCCTTGACTTTCCCTTTATTACCCTATTTTTATTTTTATTTAAATATAGTTAGATGCTTCTCTGGGCCCAACAGATCTGCGGATCTCCCATCTCTCTTCCCCTGTACCTAATTTTTCTCCCTCCTTCTTCCTTTATTCCTTTCTTTTTTTTTTCTATTTTTCCCTCTTTATAAATTTGTTCGAGTTTATATAATTTTAGGCAACTCCCACATTGCTTGCTCACTTTAGGTATTATCAATATACTTGACTCCTCCGCTATGTTGCAACCTCCAGCTCAGACTATGTGATGTATACATGATGTGTTCTAGGCAACAGCCTCTCATATTGGTATTACAATATTTGATTATTGTATGTTTTCTTTTATATTAAGTGTAAAACAATAAAAATATTTTCACCTGTAAATTTTCAACTTTTTTTTAACTGCCTAAAACAGCCTTTCTCAACGTTTTCAACACAGAGGAACCTTGAAATAGCTCTCTAGTCTTGAGGAACCCCTGCTAAAAAATTAGAACTCTACAACTGTTTGATGGTCAGTGAGAAGAATGCTCCTTACACTTGTGGGCTTTGGGAAGAATTACCTCCTTACAGATAGCTAAAAAGATCAATGGTGTGAGTGGGAACTTATCTGAGAGGGAGAAATTGTCCAATGCTGAAGGAACCCCTAGTAACCTCTGGAGCAACCCAAGGGTTCCACGGAACCCTGGTTGAGAATCACTGGCCTAAAACATTATCAAGTGTATTGCATTTTTATAAATACAATTTAAAATGTATATCGTTAAAGCAGACTTTCATGCAGGAAGAGAAGGGCAGCTCATCCTCTTCCTCCTTGGCTCCAAAACATTTGCAGCATTTGTATTTTTGGGAAGGACCTATTTATGACAGGTACTCACCTTCTCAATCCTTGTCTAGGCAAAGATAACAGATGATGGATAGCAGCCTCTTGGGACATGTCACACATCTCAGGAGGCTGCAGGGGCAATCTTACTACATTGCTGTGCTTCATTCTTGCACAGTGGGGGAGCTGGCTGTGAGACATCGGAAAGTCACAGCCAGCTCCCAAATCCAAGATGGTGGTGCTGGAGAGCTAAAACGCAGAGAAGAATTGGTTGCAAGGAGGACAGTCCTGGAATCCATGGGCTGGTAAGTGTCGGTTTCCAAACAGTACAGTATTTGTAGCTGGTGACTTTTAATTTTTTAATTTTTTGTACTTGTTGTTTCCATACTTCATCCCTTTGAAACACAGATTATTGACTAGTTCACGAACTGTTGCCTACAGTAACAGTCTTCAAACGAGTTGTGCCATCCTTGGAAGCAGACAATGTTTCAGCTAAAATGTGGAGCCATCTCAGCATCTTGTTTTTGCCATCAACATGTACAAAATATTGTACCAATTAATAAGAGACAACATATTGTTTCTACAGAACAGGCTGAGTACCGTATGTGATCACAAAATATGGATTATCGTCGAGCAGTTCACTACAACACAAGCCCATATGGCTCTTTCCATCTGTAGTTAGTGGTTTATTTACAAAAATCTGAATTCATTGATTGCAATTATTTACACAACACTCCATGCTGTAAATTCCCAAAAGATCACAGCACACGTCAAGCCAAATGTTTTAAAATATGAGAAATCTGACCATGAGATGTGAAATGACACAAAATAAATATTTATAACATACTTGTTGGTACTGCTGTATTTATTTTTTTGTTTTAATGCTGCATTTTATGGCTTCAGAATAAGAACAGAACAAACTAATAAATTGTTGGGTCTCATTTACTTTAAAAATGTAACTTCAGAATTGTGCCTAAATAGTGGATTTACCCTCAGTCTGGAATTCCCCCCACCCTTGAAAATAGCAGTGCATTTTCTGTGCTTAGGCACCCCTTGTGTTTAAAGACTTATAGCTGTATACCCTATGTTAACAAAAGTATTTGGACAGCTGCCTTTGCACACACATGAAATTTAATGGCATTCCAGTCTTAGTCCATAGGGTTCAAGTTGGACCACTCTTTGCAGCTATAACAGCTTCAACTCTTCTGGGAAAGTTGTCCACAAGGTTTGGGAGTATGTCTATGGGAATGTTTGGCCATTCTTTCAGAGGTGCATTTGTGAGGTCAGGTACTGATGTGGATGAGAAGGCCTGGCTCACAATCTCCACTCCAATTCATCCCCAAAGTGTTCGGGCCAGTCAAGTCCCTCCACCCCAAACTCGCTTATCCATGTCTTCATGGACCTTACTTTATGCACTGGTGAGCAGCCATGTTGGAACAGGAAGGGGCCATCCCCAAACTGTTCCCACAATGTTGGGAGCATGAAAGTGTCCAAAATGTCTTGGTATGCTGATGCCTTAAAGAGGAAGTAAACCCATCAGTGTTTACTTCCTCTTTGTCTCCCTGCAAAGGTAAAGCATAATGGGCTACTATGCATCGCATAGTAGCCCATTATGTGTCACCGCTGTCCCCTGTAGTCCAGAGCATCCATCTTCTTCCGGGTATCACTGCTCCCGCCACTCACAGCACTGGAGCAGTGATGACATCATTCCCGCGCATGCACATGGGAGCCGCCATTAACGGCATATCGCCGTTAGCAGCGGCATGCTGCTAGCGGCGATAGTGCACCTGCGTGCCGCTGTCTAAGGCGCATGCGCCGTAGACAGCTGTCACTGTCTTTTACTAAATATCTCCTAAACCGTGTAGGTTTAGGAGATATTTATTGGACCTACAGGTAAACCTTAATCTAGGCTTACCTGTAGGTCAAAGTAGTTGTAAGGGTTTACAACCACTTTAAGAGTTCCTTTCACTGGAACGAAGGGGCCCAGCCTAATCTCTGAAAATCAACCCCACACCATAATCCCACCTCCACCAAATGATTTGAACCAGTGCACAAAGCAAGTTCCATAAAGACATGGATGAGCAAGTTTGGGGTGGAGGAACTTTACTGGCGTGCACAGAGTCCTGACCTCAACCCGATAGAATACCTTTGGGATGAATTTGAGTGGAGGCGAGCCAGACCTTCTCGTCCACATCAGTGCCTGACCTCAAAAATGCACTTCTGAAAGAATAGTCACTCATTCCTATAGACACACTCCTAAACCTTGTGGACAGCCTTCCCAGAAGAGTGGAAGCTGTTATATACAGTAGCTGCAAAGGGTGGGCCAACTCAATATTGAACCCTGCGGACTAAGGCTGGGATGCCATTAAAGTTCATGTGCATGTAAAGGTAGGTGTCCCAATACTTTTGTTACTATAGTGTATCTTATGTTTGTGAGTGCTAAGAAACTGCTACATCTTACTTTTTGTTTGTGATTCGGTAGTGTCACTACTCAGCTGCTGACTGTCTTCCTTGCTGAAAAGAAAGTTGCAGATCATGGATTTAAAAACTTTAATAATCATATATTATGCTATGTTAAGATAAGGCAAAAAAGCACTATAAATGCATTTTACTGTGACCCAAAAGAATGTGCCAATACATTAACATAGGAGACACACTATTGTGTTGGAAGCAAAGCATCTCAATAATCGCTTACTATTTGGCTGCTTCCTATTGACTGATGATGTTTGGATACTAAGTAGATGTAAAAAAAAAACTGATCACTATTTCAATATCTTTAAATTTTCAGTCGTGTAAAATAAGTTCTGAAACATACGGATTCAGCTTTGATCCACACTTCCTTTGAACATATATGTGAGTCATCCTTTGTCTAAAGGTATAAATATGCCTGATCTGCAAATCTCTTAGCCCTTGTACACACGGTCGGACAATCCGACGGATTTTGTTCGAAACTTGTGTTGCATACACACGGTCGGACAAAGTTGTCGGAAAATCCGATCGTACGTAACGTGATGACGTTATTTCGTTACGACGGGACTACGTTCAGGCTAGTAGCCAATAGCTTTGGTCTAGGAATTTGATCTGAGCATGCGTGGCACTTTGTCCGATCGGAATTCTCTACACACAATCGGACAAAGTCCGATCGGATCATGTTGTCAGAAAGTTTTATAGCCCAGCTCTAAAACTTTGTCCGTCGGATATTCCGACGGAAACAGTCCGATGGAGCCCACACACAGTCGGATTATCCGGCAACACGGTCCGATTGGACATTTTCTGACGCAATGTCCGACCCTGTGTACAAGGGCTTAAAGGGAGGGAAATGTCTGACCCCCCCAGTTTATATTTACTAATGAGAAAAAGACTTAGGTGGGCCTTTGGAACCACAGCAATGGACCCAAATCTGGGATACAACTGCCCACAATTCATTAAACTCTTAATTCCCAGAGATCAATTGCAAGCTCCTCTTTAGGTGGTACATGGTGCCCGTTACAATATTTAACTTCACTCAAGGCAACTTGGATTGCTGTTTTTGTGACTTTGGTTTGGCTGGCACTCTGGTACATGTTTGGTGGGTATATCCTAGAATTAAAATGTTCTGGACTAGGGTATATCAATCATTTACACAGTTTTGGGAGACAGCATCTCCTAAAATCCCCATGAAGCTTTAATAAAACTAAAATCTTTCTCCTGTACCTCCAGTCAATATAAACTTGTGTCCTTCATCTTCACAGCTGCTAAACAAACTCTAGCGAGAACATGGAAACCTGGATCTCTGATAGTTGTGCAGGTGAAACAAAAAAATTTCATGGTACATATTCAATGAAAAGCTGGCAGCTATCTTACATGACAAAGTCAAACATTTTTAAGACCCCTTTCACACCGAGCTGACACTGGCATCATCGGTAAAGCGGCGCTATTTTTAGCTTTACCGGCACTATTCGGGGTTAAAACTGCTCCACAAGTGGCTGAAAAGGGATTAAATCCGCCTGAAAAACGCCACCGGTGCAGCGTTTTGCCGGCGGTATCGCAGCACTGCCCCATTGATTTCAATGGGGAGCAACAAAAGAAGCTGCTGGCAGGACTTTTTGTGACACCCTGTCAGCACACTGCTCCAGTGTGAAAGCCCTCGGGCTTTCACATTGGAGTGAATGGAGCTTCTTTGGCGGTGTGAAAGGGGTCTAAAAGATTTGGAAACTGGGGATATCTAACTACTTTGGGGGAACTTTAAGGCTGAACTCCAGGAATTCAGCAACTTTGATAAATGTGAAGGCATACTATGAGTTAAGTCCAATGATGTGCATGTCACCTTCTGGACTTATCTCTTTAATTTACATCTGACAGGTTTATTGTGTTCCAGGAATATCGTTTCTAAAAACTCCAAAGCTGGACACTCTGCAATTGCTCCACTCCTCCTTCTGTCCAATCACAGAAGTCTTTGTATTATGGGACCTCATTCACAAAATACAAGGGCTTCTGTGAATTAACAGCAGAGGGGAGGGGAGGACAAAACTGCTATGTATGCTTCTCTCCTCTCAAAGCCCAAGTGTGTCCTCTGAGAGTGAAATAATCCTGTCAGATGTAAATAATAGAGAACAGGCCATGAGGTGGCATGCTCCTCATTGGGCTTAACCTATAGTACGCCTTCACTTTTTTTTAAGTGGCTGAATACCTGCAAATACATGTTATACCCATATTTTTAAATCCTCTTTAAGCCATATGTCAAGATATGTACTTCTGTAGAAACATAGAGATGACAAGTATATGTTTTTTGTTAATATGTTGTTTGATCAATAAAAATGTATTGAAACAGACAATAATAAACTGATGTCTAAGAAATGGAAATATATGTTTCAGATCTTAGAATCATGATCCTTGGTCAGAAATTATGCTTTGATAAAAATACAATGGATGAGGGGTTATCAAACTTTCTAAATGAAGGGGAGAGTAGAAAATGCCAAAGGGTCAGTGGTCAGTAGAAGTAAAAGATCCCCCAGGATTGGGAAGAGGCAAGAATTAAAAATTCCCAAGCATCTGTGGTTAATAGTAGGAGAAATAATGGCCCATCGTTGGTGTCAGTGTGGCGTTATTTCTTCTCCCTCTAAAATATAGGGCCTATTTTTTGGTGTCAATGGGGGGATAAGTGCTCCATCATTGGGATAATGAGAGAAATAATGCCCAAATTTTGGTGTGAGTGGAAGGAATTGTGCTACAAAGGCCAGTTTAACTGCAGGCTACAGTTTGGGAACCACTGCATTGGAGTCTGAAAATATAGGTAATACAAAGATTTATTGTGCTTGTCAGGGGGCAGGTGAACGTTATGTTACAGAACTAAATTGTAGTTAACCAGATTATTTTAAAACTAAAAAAAAATAAAAGTCAGTAGAGGCTCTTGGCAAGGATGCTAACTATAGAGGTAACTGGTCTTCACTAGAGTCACTAATGTAGTAGTTAGAATTTGCCAAATCCAAAGCATGAATTCAAGGATTGCATTCCTGGAGGCAGTGGACAAGTCAGAAAACCTTAAAAAAAAAAGTTGCTTTAAAGTTGACGAAAGCTTAGCAAATGCTTTGTAAAAGAAAACTGCACACATTTTCCATATACAAACCAAAAGCACAAATTTGTACAAAGCTTTAATTTTAAAAATATATTTTTATGGATTGTGTTTTAAACTATTTCAAGATTAAAGGATATTGTAATGCAAATTTCAGGGATTGTTCACTGAAGGTCCTAGTGAATATTTTGGCATTGTGTATTTTTTTGTCATGAGAAATACAAACTCCAACAATGTTTATAAATGATATTATATTTATTATTATATAATGTCCAGATAATTTTTCTATTTATTATAGCAGTATTTTAAAATGGTAAAAATAATCAGGTGAAATCCATGTTAAACACATTTTGCACTAAGAATATTGCTGATTAAGACACAACCTTGATCCTGGAGAAATGTTTTATTTTTTTCTTCACAATAAAGGTTTATTGTAAAGTTAGAATGAATACAAACAAATTATGGTATATTATAAAACAAGAGAAAAGGGGTAATAATGGAGGGATATCATGTTCATTAATCCATATGATGTTAGGTTGGTGTTGAAAATGGATACAATGTCATACATTACATATAAAACGTTTTCAAAATAAGAAGTACAGTACATTTTTTTATTGTTCTATTGTAAATGTTTTATTTTTAATGCAGGTAATGAAGAGGGATCTTTTTATTAAGGTGGCACATTTTTACATTTCACAAGCATGCATATCAAACTTAAAAAATATAGAAAAACATGGCAAATTTACCAGTGAAATATGACGATGGGCGCCTAGAAAAATCAATTATTTGACTTAAAAAAAAAAGAAAAGTCTCTTTTTATTCTAGTATTTCCTTTTCTATACAGTGCTGGTTGTTGGTTTTAGAGAGGAAATGGCTAAGACTGCTCTCCATCCTTCATGTTTTCTTATGGTAATTATATGCAGCACAATGCCTATTACGACCTTACTTGAATCTCTCTACAACATGCATTTGTACTAGTTTATACTCTGAGGCAGCTTTGCTTAGGATCTTCTTGCTCAATTCACATTGTAACACAAACACGTCTTTTGTTCCCACATACCTTAGTGGATTCAATGGCTTCCTGATTATTAAGATCATACTGGTCTATATATTAACAGTTTTTCCAGACACGTAGTTTAGCATATTTTCTTTGAGGCAGTACATGAAAGAGGAATACACTGACTGAATTAATATATCACTTCCTTCTGGCTGACTTTCTATGACACAAAAGGCAGAAGACAAAAAAGAACCATGTTCATGTAACTCTTATGCTTCTATTCATTAACATCCATCCAAAAGCAAACAAGGCAAGACTAGTAAAATGTTACTGAATGTAGAAAAAGAGGTACATTTTTTATTAGCAATCACAAAATTTTGATAATTACCTGGGTAAAGATCACATCCGCTGAGAAAAGCAGAGTTCTGTCCAAAAGTTTGAATATCCTATTGGATAAAGTAGTAGTGCTAAAATTGTAGTAATAATAATAATAATAATAATAATAATAATAATAATTAAGAATTACATATTTCAGCTGCAAAATGCAATCTTACTTATATAACATTATTGCTATTAATATTAATAATATTACCAGTAGTAGTATAAGCAGTAGCTTATATACTCTTATTTGAATATTTCTATATTGTTAACACTTAAAGTTAACACATTGGTTAAAGGAAATGCCCACCCAAAAGTGATGTTGAATCGTATAGGCTGAGAGTGAGTGCCTGGCTTCTTACATCTCTTTCAACTCCAGTGGAACTCTATCATAGTTCCTTGCTGTGACCTTGCCTTGCTTGGATTTTTAGTTGTCCTTGCCCACTTTTGGGGTGGTCCCACGTTTCCTATTACATTATCCACAATATGAATTGAAATGGAAACTTAGCATGGAGATTGTGACATCACCCCATAATGGTTCTCGCAGCTGTGTAGACCTAAGAACTTGAAATGAAAGATCTGCTCACCTCAGGCTAAAACTACCTCTCTTAATGCATTTTACTCAATATCATCCCTGCCCCTTCTTATATACTGGTTGTGGTAGCTGTGCAAATCTAAGAATTCAAGATTTGAGATCTGTTCAATTTAAGAGAGAGAAATTTAGGAGTAAAGATCTTGCCACTGGAAACATCAAGAATTATTGGAAAATATTAGAAGTTTTAAAGTCGTATTAAACCCAAAACCAAAAATGTAGTATATTGCAGCTTACCAATCGTTAGTTGTGGTGGCTGCATTCATTTTATTTTCTAGGCTTTTCTGTTTTTAGTTGGTGATCTGGCCAGTAACACATCTCCTGTATTAGAGTGTCTCAACTCTGGATGAAGGAGCATAGATAATAGCAGACTGGGATAAGGTTTTACATGAATTAATAAAGACTGAAAAGAAAATAATGTAGCCATCACATATAAGAATTTGTAAGCTTCGATGTGATAAATGTTTGCTTTTGGGTTTAATACCGCTTTAACTTTCCAGCATCTACAGGCAGGGCTGCATTTACGACAATGACACTTAAAGACAAGTGCCTACAGGGTAAGTGGGAGCAGCATCAAGCCTTTAAATGTACACATTTTGACAACCATTAACTTTTCTTGTCTCTCTCTTTTAGCCAAATATAGACATTTGTGGCTATTTTAACACAAGAACTGTTGGGGTGAAAGGGCTGCAGGAGATGCTAAGGCTGACCATTCTCCCATCAACACAGACAGCGCTGACAGGGGAATCCCTCCTGCTGAGCAATTGTCTGCTCCTGGTAGGGGCTTGTGGGGGGAAGCCATCCAGCCAGGAGAAGGCAGTGATTATTGATAGTGGCTATGGAAGGATTTGATCAGTTAACTTGGTACATTAAGCCTGCCCATTAATGGTTCTAATCTCAGTCGATTCCTGCTGAGCTGTCTGAGATTCGGACCAGGTATGGCTGGCTTAAGAGGAATCAGAAGACTCACCCTATTTCAAGAAACATGAAACCATGCTTGTTTCCTCTTGTTAATTAAGGTGACCATAGATGGAATGATTTCCCCATGGTTCAAGAAAGGAAATCGCTAGATTCCCCCATTAACACAGTCAGTGTTGATGGGGTAATCCCACCCGTGGAGCTTATGTGATCTTCCAGCATGGGTGGGGGGAGTCATCCCTGCTGGGAGGTCACACAGTGATTATTGCTAACAGCCATAGCTGCTGGCAATAATTGCATGAAAAATCTCACATGTTGGCTGTACCCAAGTTGATCGATCAATCAACTTGGGTACAACCAGCATGACAGATTTCTCTATGGCCAGCTTTAGTCTGTACAGTTGAACAATAGCTATGAGTATAAACAGACACCATTGTCTCTGTTTTAATATTGAATGTAAGGATTCACACCTGTTTAACCATTGTGGTATTCTCACTCTTGATATTTTTTAAACTGTATATTATGATTGAAGAATGCAGGAAGATAGATAATGCTAAATAAATAAATAAACAGAGGGCCTGCTTTCTCCAATAGCACAGGATAACTTCAGTTGTTACTAAAATAATTGAATGATGCAAGGGGAGGAGCTAGTACAAAAAGGTGTCACAATTTGAAGTGTGCCTAGGGCAGCAGGATGTCCAAACATGGTCCTATTGACAGATACAGAAATATCCTTTTTGGTGGGCTGACTCTATAATCATGATGTCTGAAAATGATATTTAAGCAATTATATTTTCATTATTATTATTATTATATGCATTTTTAATATTAATGGTCATAATGCAGCTATGCCCTGGCACTAGGCACTTAAGTATGAAGTGATGTGATTTTTTTTTTTTTGTATTTCTAACAGAACCAGTAAAAACATCCATAGCTTGATGCAATGAGGAGGAGCCAGTTATGTACAAGAAATTGTGTTTTGTTTTTGGTGAATAGTTGCATATAATAGAACATATTCAATTCACACTTTAGATGAAATGTTAAGTTTTTCAATATTATTAAATGATTTGTTATGTCATGACCAATAATGAAAGACAATAGCTAAATCTGTGACTTAAGAGAACTCTATTCGTATGTGTGTGTATGTTTTTTAATTCATCTATTAATAAAGTAATCAATATACAGTAGATATAATTCATATATATTATTATATACAGAGGAATGGATGTACAGTCATTCACAGAAAATGCTTAGTTTTCTACTCTCATTTAAATAGATCAAAGCTCTTTTTAATTCAAGTTTTCTAGTGAATATTGGTGATTTCCTTTTTTACACGTATGTTAGGAAATCACTTCACTGGAATCATTAAAAGGCATTGCAAACTTCAATCTGACATAATACCAGTATAACATCAGTCATCCCCTGTTTTTACTTACCCTTAATTAACTACCATATGGATGATTGTAAGTGCATTCAGTGAATACTTATTTGCATAAATAATATTAACTGACTGTTTAATTATCACCCTCTCAGTTCTTCAATTTGCTCCTCACTTGTTTTGGAGCACTAGGCCATGTTCATGAGATCTTATGGTAGGAAAAAAAGAGTATAATGAATAAAATGTTCTCTTAAATATACTGTAAAATTACCCTGTTTCAAAATGTTCACGTAAATGTACAGCTTATTCTAAAACCCCTTATATTTTCAATGTGTTTTATCAAAGAAAAATTGCTATTTTATAAATGTTTCAAACATTTACAGCCCCACTTCTGGCTGCTGTTAAATTGGGATCACCTTCACAGCATGGATTAAATGTTTGTTTGACTAGGAGAGGATAAGTACAAATACTTACCTTATTTTCCAATCCTGCAGATTTCCTTCTCTCTGTGTTACTGGCCCACCCAAACCATTTCATTTTGCTGCCTTGCTGTTTACAGCTCTGTGATGTATTCATGTACAATACAGGGCCATCATTCCAGCATTGTATTGAAGGACAGCAAGGACATTCTGGACCACTAGAAAGCATCAACCAGCTGAGATTCGATCCACCTATGAGAAGACTGATTGTACTGAAGCCGATCCATTAATTCTTTGCATGCGATCCATGCCAGCGGCTATAGCAGCCGGTAGAGATCCCTGTGTTGTGCCTGCAGGGAAGACTCCCTGTCAGCAGAACACAATAGTGCGGTTGAAGGGAAACACTGACTGTGTTGATGGGGGAAGCAAGTGATTTTCTTTCTTTCCACCCATGTTGAAAGAAAAGAAAAGTGTATCATCCATAAAGTGAAGTCTGAGAGGAGTAGCACACACAACCCAATATGATTGCAAAATCCACACACAGGTGCCTGGGCTCAGTGTGTCTGTACACACCAGAACACACACCAAACGAGACCTGGGAGTGCGCGCTCAATTCTGAAAAATAGAAGGAGATCCAGTAGCAATACTTAAGCTGAGCTCACACTGGTATTAAAAGTGTGGCATTCAGGCATTCAGGTGTTTGAGAGGCGTTAAAAAGACCCCTCACATACAATTGACAGCAGATAGTGCTGTTCACAGTAAGCTTTAGCGTCACATCGCTTCAAAAATGAAGTCTCATGTCGAGTCAGGAGGCATTTAAAGCCTTTCAACGGCTCCCATTCAAGTCTATGGTAACGCCTCTCAAATGCTCTGGCAGGCAGTTGCAGAGCATTATGATTCGTTCTTTTACTTTAGTGGAATAGGTATTTGTGGAGCAATTTAAACACTCGTTAAATGCTTCAAAACTGCCCATAGGGCGTTTGGGGAGCCCATTTAACTCATCATTAATGCTTGTAAAATGCCTGTCTAATGCCCATACTAAAGCTAAAGCTCATTGACGCCTGTCTGACGCCCATACTAACGCCATGGAAACGCTATAGGAGTCTTTGTTGAGCGTTAGAAATTTAGGCAAGTGTGAACAAGCCCAGAGCAGTCAGATTCACAAGCATAACTCTCCTGCTGTGTACACACGACAGGACTTTTTGACGGACTAGGTACGACGGAACAAATCCGCCAGACAATTCAATCATGTGTGGGTTTCATCAGACCTTTGCTCTAAAAATCAGACGGACTTTAGATTTAAAACATGTTTCAAATCTTTCCAACAGACTTTCCAACTGACTTTTTCCAGTCGAAATATCCATTTCTATTTATGACGAAAACCGACGATAAGGCAGCTATTGGCTACTGGCTATGAACTTCCTTATTCTAGTCCAGTCATACATCATCATACATCATACAAAATTCTGGAAAGTATTGACTATATTGCTTCTAAATTGTACAGGATAGAAAAATGTGTTACTCGCATAAGTGTAGTCTCCTTCTATCCTGTACAATTTCGAAGCAATATAGTCAATACTTTCCAGAATTTTGTGAAGATGGAGCTCTTGTCTCTAAAAGAGGCCATGAACATTATCCCTGCATCTAAAACCGAGAATCAACCCCTGTTGATCTTAGTGCCCGCAAGGATATTGTGATATGGGGGTCAGATAAGGGAATGCAGTAATAGTGCTTAATGAGAAAGATTAAATTAGTGATTCCCTTAATTATTGCATGCTTAGTTCTGATCCAACCCAGGTTTTTAAAAATAAGCTAGAACATCTTATTGACACAGGATTAGAAATAAGAGACCTAACCAATATATTTTGGTGGATTGCCTGGTCATTCTGGTATTCCACCATTTGCCCAAAATCCACAATAAGGATATTCCACCTAGAGGGCGCCCAATAATAGCAGGTAATAGGGTCCCTCTTTGAGAGACTTGGGGAATGAGTGGATCAATTTTTACAGCCAATAGTGATAAGATTGCCAGGATACATTAAAGATACAACTTCAGTTTTAAGACATGTTAATGATATTCACTGATAAGATTGTTTCTCTTGGGTTACCTTGGATGTCAAGTCCTTTTATTTGAGTATCCCACACTCCCTAACACTGAAGTGCCACCTGTCTAAATATAGCACATATGATCCCCCATTGAAAGAGTTTCTTTTTTTGTCAGTCACCTTTTTATTAGAACATAATTATTTTAACTTTGATGGGGTTCACAATGCTGTGGGGCCTCCATGGGAGCCAAGTTCTCTCCCTCGCTAGCCAATCTAAATTTTCTGATTATATGGATGCTGCTTTGATTTCCTTTGTTTCGTATTTGAATGACAATAATTTAACTCTTGAATTCACTTGGAAGCATAATAAGGATAGTATAAACTTTGTGGATATTATGCTCAATGGCAATCAGAGCACAGGTGATATAGAGACAAGAACTTTCCTGAAAACCCAGCGCAGTAAATTCCTTACTTCTGGCTACTAGTTGCAATCCCTCCCACACCATTCCCTCCATTCCAGTTGAAGAATTTATCAGGGCCAGGCGTAATTGCTCTACTCTGGAAAGCTTTCAAAAAGAATATCATAACATCTCTTTACGGCTTAGAAATCGGGGATTCCAAGAGTGGCACTTGAACAAAGCCATTGCCATTGACTCTAATAGAGATAGAAATGATTTTAATTTGCAAAAAAAGCAAGCCCCTGAAAAATAGGATGGAGGAAAAGGGCAGTCGCTCTGTGACATTTGATACTACCTTCTCCAAGGAGTATAACCAAATTAAACAAATAATTAACAAATATCTCCCTGTTCTTAATGGAGTCACTTAGCTACAGTACTTTCTAATGGCTGTAATTTCTCCTGTCATCATGCTTGCACCTTGGGTAACTCATTATCCCCTAGTCTGTATAAGTCAGTTTCACCATCTAATACTTGGCTCAGTGCATATATATATATATATATATATATATATATATATATATATATATATATATATATATATACTGTGAGGGGTTAGCTCGGCAGCGGGTGTGTGTGACCCCCTGGATGGGTTCACAACACAAAATCAGGCACAGCAGAGAGCGTTGTAGGTGCAAAAAACAAAAGATGCGGTTTATTTATGCTACATGCAGTGATACATATAACAGCCAAACAAAAATAAAACATGAAAATAAATCCTGGTCAGCTTGACCTCTAACTACACACTTAGATTCCCTGTCTAACAACTGAGTGCAGCCTTGTGCTGCACCAGTCCCTGTCTCTGTTGTAGAGGTTTGCCACACAGGCGTTAACTCACCGCACAGAACAGGTATCACACTCCCCAGTCTATACAACACAAAACTGGTTCCAGGATGGAGCATCTCCCTAAGCATGCTGGGGTTTTTTGTAGAGGTCTTAATGAGCCCACATACTTCAGCTGGGCTCATTAACTCTTCCCCTCTAATTGTAAAAGTCTGCATAAAGCCTGAATCTAGGGCACACATATTTCCCATCCTGGATACAACCAGGTGACTTTACCTGCGTGCTGCCACATACCCCCCCCCCTCTTGTTTCAACCTTGGGGTTGTAACACAAGCAGTCAGACACGCATGTATCCGAGACAAAGCATCCACATTCCCCATTTTAACACCAGGGCGATGCTTAACTGTAAAGTTAAATTCCTGTAGGGCCAGGAACCACCTATTTACCCTTCTATTGGTCTCCTTGTTCTGAGCCATCCACTTTAAAGGAGCGTGATCAGTCACCAGGTCAAAGTGCCTACCTAGCAGATAGTACCGAAGGGAATCTAGAGCCCACTTCACTGCTAAACATTCCTTCTCAATCGTGGCGTAATTTACCTCATGGGACTTCAACTTCCTGCTGAGGTAAATGACTGGGTGCTCTTCCCCGTTCCAGACCTGGGATAACACTGCCCCTAACCCAACGTCTGATGCATCAGTTTGTACAACAAAGTCCTTAGAGAAGTCTGGTGAGTACAACACTGGCTGGCTACATAAGGCTGTTTTTAAGGACTGAAATGCTTCTTCAGCCTCTGGGGACCATTTAACCATGACCGACTCTTTCCCTTCTGTCAGGTTGGTGAGGGGCACAGCCTGAGAAGCAAAATGGGGAATGAATCGTCGATAATAGCCAGCGATTCCCAGAAAGGCTCGTACCTGTTTCTTGCTGTTGGGACGTGGCCAACTCTGTATGGCCTCGACTTTATTGACTTGGGGTTTTATCACCCCCCTCCCAATAGTGTACCCAAGATATTTGGCCTCCTCCTGTCCAATGGTACACTTCTTTGGATTGGCCGTAAACCCAGCTTCCCGGATAGAGTCTAGGACTGCTTGTACTTTCGGCAAATGTGACACCCAGTCTGTGCTATGGATAATCACATCATCCAGGTAAGCTGCAGCATATTTCTGATGGGGCCTCAGAATCTTATCCATTTTCCGCTGGAATGTTGCCGGTGCATTCTGTAACCCAAATGGCATTCTCTTATATTGGAATGCCCCATCTGGGGTTACAAACGCAGTTTTCTCCTTGGCCGACTCGGCCAGGGGAATTTGCCAATACCCTTTGGTGAGATCAAGAGTTGTCATATATCGGGCTGTTCCCAGCCGGTCAATCAACTCATCTATACGCGGCATGGGGTAGGTGTCAAATTTTGTAACTTTATTTAATTGTCGAAAATCGTTACAAAACCGCCAGCTCCCATCAGGTTTGGGCACTAGTACGATAGGACTGGACCAGTCACTCTGGGACTCCTCTATCACACCCACTTCCAGCATCCTTTGAACCTCCCCACGTATTACCTCCCGTCGGGCCTCTGGTATTCTATAAGATTTTAGTTTTACCCTTTCTCCTGGCGGGGTGATAATGTCATGCTCTACGCCAGATGTTTGTCCCGGCAGGTCAGAGGAAATCTCTTTGTTACGAAGTACAAACTCTTTAACCTCCTGTTGTTGGGCTTTCGATAAGGTGTCTGCTATTCCAACCTCAGGAACTAAGCAATCAGGCTGTACTTGTGACAAAGTCTCTACGACTAGGGATTCCCTATCCCTCCAGGCTTTCAGCAGATTGACGTGATAGATCTGCTCCGGCTTTCGCCTTCCTAGCTGTCTAACCCTGTAGTTCACCTCACTAATTTTTTCAATTACTTCGTATGGACCTTGCCATTTGACCAGAAATTTGCTTTCAACCGTAGGGACTAGCACCAAGACCCTATCCCCCGGGGAAAAAGTACGTGTCTTGGCCCCACGGTTGTACACTCTCTGCTGTGCTAACTGCGCTTGGGTTAAATGTTCCTTTACGATTGGCATTACCTGTGCAATTCTATCTTGCATCAGGGCGACATGCTCAATCACGCTCCAGTGAGGAGAACTCTCATTTTCCCAAGTTTCCTTGGCGATATCCAGCAGCCCTCTTGGGTGTCTCCCATAGAGCAACTCGAAGGGTGAGAAACCCGTAGAGGATTGGGGTACCTCCCTAATGGCAAACATTAGATAGGGTATTAGACAGTCCCAATTCTTTCCATCTCTATCCACCACCTTCTTTAACATTTGTTTAAGGGTTTTGTTGAATCTTTCAACCAACCCATCTGTTTGGGGGTGATACACAGATGTACGCAATTGTGTCACTTTGTACAACTTGCATAATTCTTTCATAACCCGGGACATAAAGGGTGTACCTTGGTCCGTGAGCAGTTCCTTACAAATACCCACGCGGCTAAAAACAAGAGATAGCTCTTTGGCTATGGTTTTGGCCGAGGTATTTCGGAGAGGAATTGCTTCCGGATAACGGGTGGCATAGTCCAATATAACCAAAATATACTGATGCCCCCTGGCGGACTTCATTATCGGACCTACCAAATCCATTGCGATCCTTTCAAAGGGGACATCAATGATAGGAAGAGGTACCAGCGGGTTACGGAAATGTGGCATAGGTGCCGACTTCTGACACACAGGGCAGGAGGAACAATAATTTTCTATTTCCTTCATGACCCCAGGCCAATAGAATCTCTGCAATACCCTCTCTCTGGTTTTCTCTGTCCCCAGATGACCTCCCAGAATGTGCCCATGAGCCAATTCTAACACCAACTTCCTGTAAGGTTTGGGCACTACAAGTTGCTCAATGGTTTCTTCTGCCCTTTGAGCCACTCGATACAGCAGGTCCCTTTCCATAGTGAAGTAAGGATAAGGGCAAGTCTTATCTGGGTTCACTAACTTGCCATCTATTTTCACCACATTTTCCCGTGCCTTTATTAGGGTGGGGTCTTTTAACTGTTCTGTGGCAAAATTTTCCCTGTGAACCTCAAGATCCGAAAACTCCACAGACGGCATGTTTTCATCTGAGGATGTTGGCTCCTCCCCAGTTTCTCGAGTTTCCCCCGCCAATACCGACAAGGGAAATTCAGGAGAGTCCTCACCACTCCCAGAGGAATTCTGGTCATCTTCCTGGTTTATAGGGGCACCAGTGGGGGGCTCAGGACAATCCCAGAGTTCCCAGAATTTTGGAAAATCCCTTCCCACAATAGCATCATGTGGTAAGTGAGACACTAACCCCACCTGATGAGAGAGGTTACCTTTGGGGGTCTCAAAAAACACTGAAGTTACAGGATACTCTCGGGTGTCCCCATGCACACAAATAACAGCCACCCTGTTCTTCCCAGAGACCTCTGTAGTAACTAATTCAGCTTTTATCAATGTTACCAGGCTACCTGAATCCAGCAACACATCAACATTTCTACCATTAATACACATTTTACATAAATGTTTCTCAGGTCCCCGAATGGCAGTGCATGCAACTGTCGCAAACAGCGACTGACGTCTCTCCCTTATAAAGTCACATTGCATAGGCTCATCCACAATGGGGCAATTGGCTGCAATATGTCCCTCTTGCCGGCAGCGGTAGCAAATAATCTTTTTCGCTGTCTCTTGCAGCATGGGCTTCCTGGGCTGCTCCCGCCAGACCTTAGGTAGAACTCCCACCCTCTCACTCTCTCCACCCTCACCCCTTGGAGTCATCTTACCCGCCACTGGGAATGATCTGGTCTTAGGGTGGAAAGTCCGTGAGTCCCTGGAAGAGGTGGTCAGGTTCTCTGTAGCCAAGTACCTCTCAACCAGATCCACAAGTTTATCTGCATTTTCTGGGTCTCCATGGCTTACCCATTTTTGGATGGCAGTAGGAAGAGCTCTCAGGAAACGATCCATAACAACACGTTCCACAATGTTTGGTGCGGTCAAAGTCTCTGGCTGCAGCCACTTCCTGCTCAGGTGAATGAGATCATACATTTGAGACCTGGGGGGTTTTCCAACCTGAAAAGTCCAATTATGCACACGCTGAGCCCGGACGGCCAGGGTGACACCCAGCTGTGCCAATATTTCTGTTTTTAGCACCGCATAGTCTTTTGCTTGGTCAGGCTCTAGGTCATAATAAGCTTTCTGCGATTCCCCAGTTAACAGAGGGGCCACCAGTCCAGCCCATTGCTCCTTAGGCCACTTTTCCCTTTCAGCAGTCCTTTCAAATGTGGTCAAAAACACCTCCGGATCATCCTCTCCAGTAGGGATGAGCTTCGTGTTCGAGTCGAACGTACGTTCGACTCGAACATTGGCTGTTCGGCCGCTCGGCGAATTTCGAACGTTTGGGCCGTTCGCGTCAAAATTCGAGTGGCGCGCGCGCGGACCACAATGCACTGCGGTGGCGCAGTGCATTGCTGGCTCATGATTGGCCAAGCATGCACTGTGACCCCGCATGCTTGGCCAATCGTAGCGCCAGCAGCGAGGAGAGCCATGATTGGCCACAGGCATCCTGCCTGTGGCCAATCATAGCTCAGGCTGTGTAGTGCACGCCCCACACTATATAAGGCCGCCTTTGAGGCGGCCTCGTGTAGTGTGTTAGCATCTGAAGCAGTGGGTGTTCTGTGTACCTTCAACACAGTACACACCGATCGTTTTTGGCTGATTTCCTATCTTGCTGCTGTGTAGTGGTTGTTGTCTGTGCCCTGACTGCAGTATACACCACTATATTCACCTCACCTATATAGCTAGTGATCTAGCTTTAACCACTTAACAACTGCCCATTGCCGATTAACGGCTTCAGGGCGGTTGTTTAACTCTGAGAGGCCGTTAATTAACGGCCTCCCAGAATTCTGCTCTCGCGCGCCCCCTGGGGCGCGCACTCGAGAGCATCCGCGACCGCCGGGTCCACAGGACCCGGCGCATCACGGATCACGGTACATGACGGAGTGATCACGTGGTAAACAAACCGGCGTCATGTTATGACGCCGGTTCCTCCCTCCCCTCTCTGTACCGATCGGTACAGAGGAGGGGAAAGAGATCGGTGTCAGCAGCGATGTGGGCTGCATCTACAGTGCCCACATCGCTGCTCACCGAATTTAACCCCTCAATTCCCTGCCAATACTCTGCAATACCAGTGCATACTCTGCAGTACCCTGCCATTACTCTGCAGTACCCCGCCATTACTCTGCAGTACCCCGTTATTACTCTGCAGTGCAGTACCCTGCCATTACTCTGCAGTACCCCCCATTACTCTGCAGTACCCCCCAATACTCTGCAGTACCCGCCATTACTCTGCAGTACCCCGCCATTACTCTGCAGTGCAGTACCCTGCCATTACTCTGGAGTACCCTGCCATTACTCTGCAGTACCCCCATTACTCTGCAGTAACCCCCATTACTCAGCAGTACCCTGCCATTACTCTGGAGTACCCCCCAATACTCTGCAGTACCCTGCTATTACTCTGTAGTACCCCGCCAATACCCCGCCAATACTCTGCAATACCCTGCCATAAATTGCCATACCCAGCCATACTCGGAGATACCCAGCCATACTCGGTGATACCCTGAAATACCCAGCCATAGACGCCCCCCACCCCTCACCGCCCTCCGGTGCTTCTACCAACTCGCCAGTACGATCAAAGCCAGAATCTTTTTATTTTTTTTATTTCAGGCTTCCCAGCCTAGAGGTGAGATGTGGGGTCATATTGACCCCCAGATTTCACTGTAAAGAGGACCTGTCACCCCATATTCCTATTACAAGGGATGTTTACATTCCTTGTAATAGGAATAAAAGTGATCAAAAATATATTTTTGGGGAAAAAAATGTCAAACTAAAATAAATAAAGTAAAATGAACAATAAAAAAAAAAAAACATTTTTTTTAAAGCGCCCATGTCCCCATGTGCTCGCATGCAGAGTGGAACGCATGCGTAAGCCCCGCCCACATATGAAAACGGTGTTCAAACCACACATGTGAGGTATCGCCGAGAACGTTAGAGCGAGAGCAATAATTCTAGTCCTAGACCTCCTCTGCAACTCAAAACATGTAACCAGTAAAAAAAAATGTAAGCGTCGCCTATGGGGATTTTTTAAGTAGCGTCGTTTGGCGCCATTCCACGGGCATGTGCAATTTTGAAGAGTGACATGTTTGATATCTATTTACTCAGCATAACTTCATCTTTCACTTTATGCAAACATTGGGCTAACTTTACTGTTTTTTTTGTTTGTTTTTTAAGCACAAAACTGTTTTTTCCCCCCAAAAAACGCGTTTGAAAAATTGCTGTGCAAATACCGTGTGAGATAAAAATTTGCAACGACCACCATTGTATTCTCCAGGGTCTTTTGGTATGCATATGCTGTGTGTGTGAAATAACCTGATAATATGACAATTTTGTGGAAAAAAAAAAAAGGAAATAGGCCGTCAGTACTTCAGGTGTGATCAATTTTCAGATATTGGCACCATAGCTTGTGGACTCTATAACTTTCACAAAGACCAAATAATATCCACCAATTTGTACTTATTTTTACCAAAGATATGTAGTAGTATGAATTTTGGCCAAAATTTATGAAGAAAAAATTACTAATCTGCTAAATTTTATAACAGAAACGAAGAAAAATTCATTTTTTCGCAGAATTTTCGGTCTTTTTTCTTTTATAGCACAAAAAAAAAAAAACTGAGAGGTGATTAAATACCACCAAAAGAAAGCTCTATTTGTGTGAAAAAAAGGACAAACATTTCCTATAGGTCCAGTGTTGCATGACTGAGTAATTGTCATTCAAAATGTGAGGGCACCGAAAGCTGAAAATTGGTCTGGTTATTAAGGGTGTTTAAGTGCCCAGTGGTCAAGTGGTTAATAATAGAGCTTGCAGTCAGTAGTGTTAGGAGGCGTGCTGTCTGCGTGCTCTGTACCCAGTACATACCGCTATAATATAGGGCAGGCCCCTACTTTCGAACATCCAACTTACAAACATCTCCTACTTGCAAACGCAAGGAGACAGCAGCAAGTGAGATGAAAAAAGATGGACGACAAAACAAATTATACAGGGGTGATAACCCTTCCCTATGTTTTCCAAAAAGCTTAAAAATAGTTTGTTTGACTGGAGCTACACTTTAAAAATGTACCGGTTGAAAATTACAAACAGATTCAACTTAACACAACAAACCTACACAGTCCCTGTCTTGTTTGCACCGCCTGTATACTGCTGTTCTGAGTATATAGGGCCTGGGGGCCACACGCATTTCCTTTTTTTAATATGGGTACGGGGTTCCCCTTAATATGCGTACAAGACCCAAATAGGCTGGTAATGGGCAGGGAGGGCTACCCATGCCATTTTTCTCAATGATTTTCAACCATATTGCAGGAACCAGATATAACATTAAAACCGCAAGCAGTTTTAAATGGTGTTATTTCCGTTTAATGTCATTTTGTGCAGGGACTGTTCCAAACACGGGAAACACGTGGCACTTCACAGGCATACTACAGACACCCCCCAGGCACCATATTTAAAGGAATATTTCACCTTTTTTTTTCCACTTTAATCGTCATTAAAATCAGTGCTCCCGCCAAAACGGCAGTTTTTAAAACTTTTTTTTGCAGTGACCCATGTCCCCTGAGGCAGGAGGCAGGTCCCCAAACCCTTTTTTAGGACACTATCTTGCATATTAGCCGTTAAAATTAGCACTTTCCATTTCGAACGTTCGAGTCCCATAGACTTCAATGGGGTTCTAACGTTCGTTTCGAACGCGGGGGTCGTTCGCAAGTTCTGGTGCGAACCGAACCGGGGGGTGTTCGGCTCATCCCTACTCTCCAGTAATTTTTGTCAATAAACGGCTCACACCAAAGGATGCGGTATTATTGTAACCACTTGCTTCATTGGTCTACGGACGTTGCTGTATTAATGTCTCTATTTTCTGTTGAAAACTCTGCTCTTGCTTCTGCAACAGGTCTATAAAGCGGGCTTCAGATCGCTGCTGGGCTTGTTGCTGAGCTTCCAGACTCTGCAGGTGAGCTTTCTGCTGGGCTGCAAGGCTCTTTTGTAAAGCCGCATTTGTTTGCTGCTGATTTGCATTTGCTAGAGCCAGCTGTCTCAGTATCTCCTCCATGCTGGCCTTTAAAAAAATTGAAAAAAACTGCCAAAATTCTCCACCAACTGTGAGGGGTTAGCTCGGCAGCGGGTGTGTGTGACCCCCTGGATGGGTTCACAACACAAAATCAGGCACAGCAGACAGTGTTGTAGGTGCAAAAAACAAAAGATGCGGTTTATTTATGCTACATGCAGTGATACATATAACAGCCAAACAAAAATAAAACATGAAAATAAATCCTGGTCAGCTTGACCTCTAACTACACACTTAGATTCCCTGTCTAACAACTGAGTGCAGCCTTGTGCTGCACCAGTCCCTGTCTCTGTTGTAGAGGTTTGCCACACAGGCGTTAACTCACCGCACAGAACAGGTATCACACTCCCCAGTCTATACAACACAAAACTGGTTCCAGGATGGAGCATCTCCCTAAGCATGCTGGTTTTTTTTGTAGAGGTCTTAATGAGCCCACTTACTTCAGCTGGGCTCATTAACTCTTCCCCTCTAATTGTAAAAGTCTGCATAAAGCCTCAATCTAGGGCACACATATTTCCCATCCTGGATACAACCAGGTGACTTTACCTGCGTGCTGCCACAATATATATATATATATATATATATATATATATATATATATATATATATATTTTTTTTTTTTTCTTTCTATACCTCTACACTTGGATCTTTTTTATCTTCATGCTTGAAACACATTGATTCACTTTTATCTATAATCTATGTATTTAGAATGTTTATATATAGTGTTTTTATTGTGTTCTCTGTATTGAAGTATGCTATGATTTCTTAGTCTCATTTATGTGCCTGCATTATTGGTAATATTGTATTAACCACCTAATCAATCAACTGCTTTAATTTACTATGCAAATTTGTTTTAGGGTGGAGTTTGTACAAGTATACATTGTTTGCCATTTCTGTTTTAATGATGCTATGACTAAGGCTCTTGCTGAAATGCATCAGTATTTGTTAGTGTTGCTGGATCAATGCATCCATTTGTATCACTCATAACTTGTCTAAGTCTTTAAAGTGAAATAAAAGAAAATGTAATTGGTATATTTAAAAGCATAATCTATACATATGTGGTTTATCCGTAGGCTACAGTAGGCTCCTATGGACTGTGAGGAGTTGAATCACTGAAGGGGTAGAGAATGTTCACTTAGCTTAGTGAATTTAAAGTTAAAACTATGTCACTTTAAAAACCCAAAAATGTGCAAGAATGATTCAATAGATCACAGTTTTACCTTTTAACTAAGCTCAGTGAACATTAATTCTTTCAGTAAATAAGCCTCATTATTGTTAGTCTCCCCCATTTTACAAAGAGAGCAACATTAGCTGGAGCATCTCAGTATATGACACTGCCACCCAATTGTTTGTTGAGTCAACAACAGTACCCATATGTAATTAATTTGGATGCTTTGTTATGTGGACTGACATTCGGTATATATGCCGGGATTGACTAGTGCTCTCATTCTGGAAATTAACTCCTTCTGTAAAATATCTGACATCAGAGTTCACTGTACCACTATCTATTCTGGTAAAGGTCATCCTTCCATAGAACCTAGCTGTCTCTGTCCCTGCTAGGTGACCATTTCCACTGGGGCTGAAAGTAAGGAAAAGTGTAACAATTAGAATTATCCCCAGAGCACAAATCTTCCAATGCAGACATTTGTATCGGTGACAACCATCTAAGAGAAGATTTATCTCACTTTGGAAAGATCTTCTCTAATGTCTTGTTGTGTCTGCTGATTTGGGTTTTTAGCATTCCTTACTTTATCCACAATAGGAAAACATTTTTCCCTTATGTATACTTTAACAAAACTTGTTCCATGGAATTTGAAATCCACAATAGTTGGCATCTATGCAAAAGTTAGTTAGATCAGAGGTAAGTGCAAATCTAAACTTTGTTGCGTACCAGACAGAGTTTTAAGAATGGCAGCTTGACTATTGTCTCAGCTGGGATTTAACCACATAGATAAGCAGTTGAAACACATATATGACTTCTGTTTTACCTGCTATAGGCTTTCTAATTTTTTTTTAGCAAGACTTGTGATCCAGCCACCCCTGCCAAAAAACTTTAGTCAAGAATATGTCTCCAAACTGCTCAATATGCACTGATGAAGAAGCAGTGTAGCGATGGGCTCATCTTTGTTAATCTGCTTTCTTTGCCTGTATAATGTTCAGTTTCAGTACATGTGTGCTGCAACAGATGTTGACCAGCCCCTAATGCTTCCCTCCCTCTCCTAGTCTGAGTAATGCTGCTTTAACCCTTGCAGTGCAGAGGGACCCCACTGCAAATGCTCATTAAATCTAGAGGCTATAGAAATAAGGATTAATACTTACCTTACTACAGGCTCAGCCATGCAACTGTTCAAGCACTTCTCTCTCTCCCAGGAGCTCCCAGCTATTGTATGTGATAAGGCTGAGGGATTGCCCACAGCGTGTGGCCCCATGGAAAAGAGGACAATGTTGAAGCTAGAGCAGGGAGTACAGTAAGTAATAGAGCTCCATCAGATACCCCTAGCAATAATGAACTTTAAACTTTTGCAGTGCAGAGGGACCCTACTTCAATTGTATTTATTTTACAGTCCCAGAGTTCAGCTTTAGGTTAATCGTCCTTGGCTTGAATTCCTGCTAATTATGACAAACTTCAAGCTGTTGGGGGCCCTGTTAGCACCAAATAAAAACAAACACAAGAATGTGATACCAGATCGTACGATTTTCGTTTAGTCGGTACAGTTGTCATCCGAAAATACAATACAAATACATTACAACACATGACATCACTTCCGCTTTTTTTTCCGTGACTTTCAATTCAATTCAATTTCTACTTGCAACTAGTAAACAAAAAAAGTCGTACGATCTTTCGTACAGTATTCGGATCGTGTGTACGGGCCAGAAATCTGAACCCAGGAAAGTACAGGTCTTTGCTTCCACTAGTTCACACACTGCCCCTTTCTGACCATGGCAGAATGGTTACTCAGAATAAAGCTAAAGGGGGATTACATAAAAATGCTGAAAAGTAAACCAGACTTTGTGACTTTAGATTAGTGGCAGGAGTTTCTGGGTAACAATTGTTCAGACACCTTCTGACAGTTGTGTCAAGACATGCTTTGATGTCCTAATCACCCTATCTGAAGATTTCACAAGGACTACAGTAGCAGGAAAGAAATAGATGTTGGTCAGCCAAATGTAAATTAACATTCTTCCAGCTCCCTCCAACTAATTCAGAAACACAATATTTTGTATGTTTCACACATATATTATATTGAAATCTATCTGTATATACTTCTCAAGTATCTTATCTCTCCCTTTCACACATGTCAAGCAAATCTGCTATGTCTCAGGTGTCACAAATCTGTTTATAAGTGCTGTCAGCTGACAGTGTGAACCAGCTCTGCACAGACGTGAGAGCCAAGTAGCACGATTCCTATTTCTCAATAAATGTATTACTATTTAGCCTAGTTTCTTAAAGTATATCTAAATCCAAAAGCAAAACATTTAATTTACTGTAACTTGCCTGCCCTTAGATGTAGTGGATACATTAGTTTTCTTTTTTCAGGCTAAGCTCTTTCCCAGCAAATAAAAAACATATCTGTTAATCCTGCCAAAACTTCAACATGTTTGTAAATTATTTGTGCACTGAACTTAAATCTCAAGCAATGTTAGCTACCTTTCTACTTCTCTTCTGTGAATTGCAGGGCACCCATACCTAAGTTATGGAGATAAGGAAGAGGGGAGGTGTTTGCAGTCCAAATCACAAGAGCAGCCCAAGGTATCAGCTCTGCTCCTCCATTGATACAATATGCTGAGTGAACGTTGCCATCCTAGGATGGGAAGTGTGTTACTGGCATGGTCAGCAGGTAAAAATAAAGGGAATAAGCCTGAAAAAAAGGGTAACAAATGCAGCTGCCACATATTAAGCCCCATACATGCTATCAGATTTTCTGCAGATTTTTTCCTTCAGATTTACCAAAACCATATAATATGAGGTCAAACCTTAGGAGTTTCAATTTGTATGCAATCAGGCAGACCCTTGCACTACATGGTTTTGGTAAATCTAAAGGAAAAATCTGCAGAAAATCTGATAGTGTGTATGGGGCTTAAGCTTTAGGTTTAGATACACTATGTTTAACATTGTTCATTCTGTCAAGATACCCAGTTTAAACAACTATGGGCTATCCAAGCTATATATACTGTATTTCTGTGTCTATTAATACCTCTCACACATCATTATTCTTTTTTTGAAATGTTATTTTATTACCAAATATATAATTTATACCCATCATCATTCATCTTTCTATATTTGGGAGATCATTTTAATGGATAGCATATTTTAAGCTATTGTTGCAATATTCATCTTAAATTCGATTTAAAACCTAAGTGGATATTTTATGTTATAAATTACTGTGAATTATAATCAAATGCCATTTTCTTTCCCATAAAACGCTGTTTTCACATTTTATATTTCCTTATGATGATCTCCGCTAGCCTCTTTTGGCCACTTCTTGTTTACATACATCTGCTTCAATGCTGGCCACATATTATTTTTAAGAAATGGCTTCCTAAATACGAAATTGTGGTCCATACCTACCCAAAGTGGGCGGGTAGGTATGTGACAATGCAGGAGCACAAGTAGAAGGATGCTGTCACCTTATGACAAGAAATGCCTTAACAAAAACAGTTATAGTGGGACCACTGGATATTATTTTAATGAAAGCTGCCAGTTTAAAAAGACTGAAAACAATATTTGAAATTACTTAACATGTTGAAGAGTAGATACGGTTTTAGTGAATGGATTTACATATACGTAAGGGCCCATTCAGATATAGCTGTTCTGGTGCATTTTGTTAATGTGCTTGCATTAATGTGTGTTTTTTTTTCAACCGTTATTGTGCATTGCATTAAGGGCAGCTGATTCAGATAATTGGGCTGATAACACACAAGAACAGATGAAGAATTATATATGCAACCTTTCTTTTGTAATGAAGCTTGCGGCAATGCAACCAACCATTGTATTACTCTGCAACACATATGTGTTCGGGGTGTGTTAAAGCAGCTCTAAAGTCAAAAGATTTTTTTACCTTAATGCATTCTCAGCATTAAGGTAAAAAATGTTTATCATAATTCTGTCCTCCCCTTCCTTGTATAAAGGGGGAGAAGAGATCCAGTGCTGTGATATGGCTGTACTTCTTCTCCCCCTCTTCCTCTTCACATACCACTGGCTCCTGCTGCTGTCAATCAAATGCAGTGAGGAGGTAGTGGGGGCAGAGCTAAGCGCCATTGTGTGTGTCTATGGAGCGACTATGTACCATGTGCCCCCTATAGCAAGCTGCTTGCTATGGGGGCACACAAAGAAGAGGTGGAGCCAAGATCGCCGACAGGGGATCCCAGAACAGAAGAAGAGTTTTGGGACTGTTCTGCAACACCATTGTACAGGGCAGGTGAGTATACCATGTTTGTGATTTTAATTAAAAATATTTTTACCTTTAGTAACATTTTCATTTATTGGGTTGGGGTGCCATTAAAATTAAATGGCGCAATACTAAGCATATAACATGTTACTGCAATGCACTGCAGTGCAAAAGTTTTAGAAATTATTAATGTGTTATCATTATAATTGATGCGTTATAAAAAAAAAACGTTGTCAATAAGTCACTACAAGGAACTACTTGGCGGCTCAGTCCAATTACTCTGTCCTTCTCTTCTTAACAACTGTTGAGACAAGATATCAGTCAAAAGAGTTGGCAGAATATAATGGAGTGTAAAAATGGCTGCCTCCAATCCTCCGTGTACGCATGTAATTCATGTAATTAAAAAATTATACATACAGTAGGAACAAGCTTTTTTTAAACCGTTAACACCTACTAATAAGATTATTGACATCAACCTGATTTGCTTTATTTATTTTAAAAACGAGTCCACAGAAAACTGATGCTTCAGTTTTTGGTAGCTGCTACCCAATTGACAATTTCTTATATTTCCCTGGAACTCTATTGATAACATCTATGTACTTGAGTTCCTATGTCTGCACACCTTCTGTAGCCATTATGCAAGGTCCTCTATCTCTGTTTAAGCATTGTTATTAGTTTTATATTAGGGGAATACAACAGGAGGAGCTGGTAGATGCAAAGGTGGATGGGTATTGGTAACTATGGGGCTGAGATCTCTCTAAGACATAGACATAAGGGAAGCCAAACACTGAATTAGAACACACAGCACCATGTGTAATGAATTTATCCCTACATCATCAATAGAGTTACAGAGAAACCTAAGAAATTGTCAGCTGACTTCGTTTTCTATCTTCTGTCAAAAATTAAAAGATCAGTTTTTGGCTCACTGGTAACTTAAAATCCATTTTTTTTCAATTTATTAAACAAAATATCACATATAGGTATATTCTTTAAACTAAACGCTACATGTGACCAATGTACACACGGCCATTTGTATTTCCCTGTAACATCCGTTGTGTTATTTGTCAGCATGAAAGATGGTTACTCACATGGCCTTTATTGATCTTTCGAAAAAGGTAATGGACTGGTTATGGACATCTGAGCTCTGGGGAGGCGAATGGTGGAGCAGAGATGGGGCAATATATGCTTTATTTTTCTTAGTCTCTGATCTGGCTCCCACCCCTTGAAATCATTCATGTGTATGCCCATGTATGTGGTCATTTTGATACTCATAGATCAATAACACCTCAGAGAATACATTTTGTTCCATTATATTTCTGTAAAAAAACAGACCTGAGTGGTGCCAGAAATAAAAATTCTAAGTGCCAACGGCATTTGAGCTAAATTATTGAAGGAAACAGTTTTCCTTATTTCATGCTTGTAGTGTTCAGACACACTTGAAATGACACAAATAAATACATATTTTATGCATACATTTGAACTAGTAATGAGTACAGAAGAGCCTCTGACAATCAGAATTCCATATAAAAGGTATCAAAGCCAAAACTTTTTTTATTAGCTAGAGTAGATGCATCCCATTGTTTTCCATTGTCTGTGTGGAGAGAGATTCACACCATTATTTGTCCTGGGAGTAAAACTAGGCAAATCTCACAAAAAGTCACCAGAACAGTCATAGACATTTTCCAATGAGGAGACCTTTTCCAGTGACAATTGCCTAGGAGTAGATTTCCTCTCACTTTCTGTTGTGTTTCCAGTGCAGATAGTAAAGGGAAATCTCCATAGTGGAACACAGATGACAATAAAAACTTACAGTTTTTTTTTCCTATTCTTATGCTATCCAAAAAAAGTTTTGGCTTTTAGTTTACTTACAGTTTGCATATTCTGTCCTGAAAGTGGACTGCTGGCACTGCAGTGTTTAAGGTATATCAAAAGTCTTTTTTTTTTTAGTTTTATGAATAGAATATGAAAGCGTTGAAACCTTTTTCTGGTTTTTATCCCTGTCTGTTCCCACCGGGGAGATTCACAGTCTCTATTTGTCCTGGTGATCACTGTCACTGCCATAGAAAGTGACTGTTTCATGTGTAGATAGAAACGTATGTCTCCTCCTAAAAATCCTAGGTGCCTGGTTGTTGATTTTCAACTTCAATGCTTTTTGAGTCATTGGCCAATTATCTGAACTGGATTTGTTTTGAGTTACTAGTTTACCAGATACCTTTTATGTAATATTGGCATGATAGTACTGTCCTGCCTAGTCCCATGACTGTTGGTCTACTTTCTAGCCACAAATGGTCTGTTTGGGACTTTGACAGTATTATTACCCAAAAAATATATCAAAGAAGCTTTGGGACTTCAAAACTTGTTTGTTCAACAACATGAAAAGACAATAATTATTGGATGTGCTGATCAGCTCTGGTAAGGCTGCGTATGTGGAACAAGGCTGCCCTTTGGTAGCTACCATGAAAAGTGACATAAAGCATGTACATACACGACAAGCTCCAAACCAATGAGGAGTCCAAAATGCTTTAACTGTTCATACAATGATTACATAAAACAGGCAATATGTTTTGGGGGCAATTATGCACCCATTTATAAGGCTCAGTCATTTTTACAGAGCCTATATAGACTCAGAAAAGCAGATGCGGATAGCTCTCCTCATAAAAATAATTCAACAGGACAGAATATGCAGCCGTTAACATTGGCATGCTCTGCCCTGTTGAATTCTTTCTCAGTTTATACCCTTTTTTTTTAAAGTTTAATGACTAATGCTGACACCCAAGGAATTCATCATATTGTCAGGCAAATGTGTATAAAAAGAGTAACTAAGAAGTTTAATTGTGATTTTAAACTGGATGATGTAGAATTCAAGTGTATTCAAATCTGTTCACTAAAATCCCATAAAAACTTTAAAATATGAATATAACTTAAAGGAGTTGTAAAGTTCGAAGGTTTTTTTTTATCTTAATGCATTCTGTGTGCAGCAGCTACCCCAGCACCCTTAATACTTACCTGAGCCCCATTTCTGTCCAGTGATGTCCACAAATGTTTTGGCCGTCAGAGACTCTCCTTCCTGATTGGCTGAGACACAGCAGTGGTGCCATTGGCTCCTGCTGCTGTCAATCAAAGTCAGCAGCAGGAGCCAATCATAAGAGAGAAGGGATGGAGCTGGGCTACAGCTTTGTGTCTGAATGTCAAAAAAATATAATAATTATATTAAGAGGGGCCAGGCGCTACCAGTAGTGGCTAAAAAGAGATGTGTGCATATATGTGTATAGGCATAAATATATAACTGCACATACAACACCACCGGCTAGAAAATGCCGATAGTTATTGATGGTGAGACCCCCCACCATCCACTAATAGATGCAGGAGAGAGGAGTAGGCAGAGCAAGTGACAAGCAAGGCCATATACTTTTACCCCAATGATGTATAATAAAGTTCAGTGTTATTAATTAGTATGTACTACTGTCTATAGTATACTAAAAATAGCCCAAAATATAGATATCATACCAGACCCATGAGTGCATGTATAAACACTAATACCAACTCATGTAGCCATGTGCCCAATAAACAGGTTGATCACAACAACAAAAATATATATGTAAACCTAAATAATATTACCGTGCAAACTTATAAGGTGCTCGAGATATATATATATATATATATATGTATATATATAACGGAAAGTGCTATAATACACAATAAAATGCTAAAGGCCACAAGAGTGCAATGGATGCAAAAATGTGCAAAAGTTGCAAAGTATTGTGCAAAAAAATACTAAATATTATGATGACAAGTGAGAAAAACCAAAATAAATAAAAATAAAATTAAAATTAAAAATAAAAATAGGAATAAGCTTAATACATGAAGTCCATGGATAAATTCATATATAAACCAAATGGAGTCCTAAAAAATGCAGTCCAAAACAGATAGGAGGTATGTATCCTCAAATTCTTCAGGTAAGTGCAGGTTAAGGTGACTGGTGCTCAGATATATATAATTCAGGTGACTTCCGTGCTCACCCCCTCAGCTCCCCACTCACCAGAACTTTAAGCCCACGAAGGGCAGTCAGGCCTGTAAATCTCAGACAGCAGGGACTGGTCCACAGAAGGAAGATCCAAAGGAGGCAGTTTTCCACTCTCTTCTCCTTTCTTGATGTATAAGGAGGGCTAATATTGATAGATCGAAGTGTCCTCAAGAAGAAAAAAGGGGGCTCATAGTGTAGTAATTCCAGGTCTCAAAAGGTTAATTTTAAAAAACCATAAGCTTTATTGGTTAGCACGCCAAAAGGAAAAAAAAATTTTAAAATCAAATGACATGACCCCTAGGGGGGTAGTATACATAGAAGTTTACAGTCCCGGGATGACTATAAGTAAATGATCAAAGTCTTTTTTACAGAGTAATAAGAAAATTTACACTGTAAAATTTAAACCATAAAAAAAAAAAAATGATGAAAATATAAAAAAAGAAAATATAAAAAATGAATGAATAAAAAAAAAAAAGAAAAAAAGAAAATAGAAAAAAGGAGAACAAAAAGTGAGAAGGGAGATTGTGTTTGCACACCTTCTCTAATTAAAACTTTTGTGAGCAGAGGTACTTCTAGGTGAGACAGGTATGAGCAGGGGGAGAGAATCCTAGGTACAACTGTCTATGCCGTGGGGTCACGGTAAGACGACTCCCAGATGTGGCACCCTAGAGGAGGGTCATTTGCCGCTAATCCTCTCGGAGGATAGTGCCCTCCAGACCGAACTAAGGCTGACTGAATGTGACTCAGCTCAGGTGCCCTCATAGCAAGCTGCATGCTGTGGGGGCACTCGACAAGAGGGAGGGGCCAGGAGCACAGAAGAGGGACCCGAGAAGAGGAGGATCCAGGCTGCTCTGTGCAAATCCACTGCAGCATAGGAGGTGGGTATCACACGTTTGTTATTTTTATTGAAAAAATATTTGACTTTACAATCACTTTCAAGTCGTAATCAATATTTAAAAATATGCATCTTTCTTTAAACTAATATCTGGGGATTCTATCATAAAGGTCCTTGTTCAAGCACTTCCATGTATAGGGTGACAGCACTCTATCCCTTCCTTTTGCATTGCATTGACTACAAATGGCCATTTTATCACACCTTACACAGGAATAGTCAACTGTTATCATCATCAGGAAACCTGCCCTGAAAAAAGCCAAGCAATCTTCATTAGAAGGCCTGCGTTTAGTGAGACAAAGAGCCTGCAGAATATATGCAGCACAGATGCAACAAAGGACAAAAAAAATTTTAAACAAGAAAATTATTCTTAAAAAATGTCTTGAATATATGCAATGCTTTATAAAACGAAATATCAATTTAAATCTCCCTAAATTTTTACATTCTGCAATAATGGGACCTCTTCGTTATAAATGGATTGCAATGAATGCTAGTACAATTTGAGAAGTTTGTAGCTACTACAGTCTGATTTTTAGTATGGTGCCATCCATATCATGGCGGTCCACATCTAACATATGGTTAGATAATTTTCCTCATCTCCTGCTTCTATTCCAAATAAAATAAATATAAAAAGACAAGTAATTTTCTCACCTAATTTGCGTGCAGACTTGATAATTAAGTGTTGTTGGTTGCATCACCAGAACACATTTGTGAGATACTTACATTACTTTCTCTGCATATTTAGTGTCTAGTCTTGTAAATAGTGAAACTGGCTTATTTTTCTAAAATTTGTCTTTGAACATGTAAAAATATTTTCTTTTTTATGATATGAATGCCATGTATTTTCAACATAAAATGGCTACTTAACACATTTGACTTTCGATTTATGCTATTATTCCCTAGCAGGGATGGAAATTACATTTCATAAACAAGTCACCAAGGATGTCAAATGTGGTAACACATAATAAATATGCATTTACAATGAAGACATTCCTAATTGCCTATGTATAGGTAGAAATCATGAAATCAGTTAATATAACTGAAATATTTTAGTGCTGTATCTACATAGTTCTGTCTTACCATCTTTGATAGGTAGATGGATTGAACAGAAGTCTGAATCAACCATGTTCAAAATCAAGCAAGTTTCGATTTATAGAAATTTGTAATGTTTTAGGAAAAGATCTTTAGATTTTAGCCTAAAAAGACATTACTGAATGCCCATAAAAAAACATCAAATACATGACATGCTATTGTGGAAGACACTTTTTCAAAACTTATCTTTATTAATTTACAGTAAAAATCGAAAACTTGTCTTTGAGATCCTAATGTAATAGGACATTTTACAAAATTAAAATTACATAAAAGAACTACCGTATGAATTGTAAATTACATTTCCCCAAAGTTTATTAGAAATATTACAAATGCTATTTCTCATATTTTTATTTCCAATAGGCTCTACATAATTGCGTTGCATATTTAACCAAATTACATTTGCTATGCTATAGTATGTAATCTAAATAAATATTTTAATATGACTTAACTTTTAGGGAATATATCACATCAAATCAAGGCCAGGCCGATAACACACTTTTTATCCAGGTTTAGTAATCCACCTTCTTTGTCATAATATGAATGTGCCTTTATGTCCAATGGGAAGTAAACAGCAGAAAGGCTGAATTGGAAAGCAGTAAAGTTGATTCAAAAAGTAGCAGAGTGATCCGACTGGCTAGGCACTATGGCAAAAATGTATGTGTATCACTAGAATGGCTGTACATTTACAAACCTTTAAAGGTTAACTCCACTTTCGTGGGGAAAAAAATAGAAAATAAAGAGAAAATAATATAGCACATATAAATGTGACACTAATCATACTGTAATTGGATGTTATTAAAAACAACCTTTCCTTTTCAATCTGCAGCCACTGCAATTTTTGCATATTGCATTGCAATATGGCTACCTGGAGTTGTTCTGTACACAGAATGTGTACTGACCATTCCCTAGAAACATCATTTCCTGCTTGTGTGATTAGCTCACCAATTTTCCCAGAAGTCTGCCGAAGATACAAGTCAGATTTCAGGCATCCCCTGCAACAAAAATTTCATTTTTGGAGAGATACTTTTTAACCACTTTCAGACCGAACCATTTTGCTGTCTTAAGACCAGACCACTTTTTGCGATTCGGCACTGCGCCACTTTAACTGAAAATTGCACGGTCGTGCGATGTGGCTCCCAAACAAAATTGACGTCCTTTTTTCCCACAAAGAGAGCTTTCTTTTGGTGGTATTTGATCACCCCTGAGGTTTTTATTTTTTGCGCTTTAAACAAAAAAAGAGCGACAATTTTGAAAAAAACACATTATTTTTTACTTTTTGCTATAATAAATATCCCCGAAAAATATATAAAAAAACATTTTTTTTCTTTAGTTTAGATTACATATTTTTGGTTAAAAAAATCACAATAAGTGATTATTGATTGGTTTTCGCAAAATTGATAGCGTTTCCAAAATAGGGGATAGTTTTATGGCATTTTTATTAATATATTTTTTTTACTAGTAATGGCGGCGATCAGCGATTTTTATTGTGACTGTGACATTATGGTGGACACATCAGACATTTTTGACACATTTTTGGGACCATTGTCATTAATACAGCAATCAGTGCTATACAAATGCACTTATTCCTGTGTAAATGACACTGGCAGTGAAGGGGTTAACCAGTGGGGGGAGTGTAGGGGTTAAGTGTGTCCTAGGGGCGTGTTATTAACTGTGGGGGCGTGGCTGTGTCTTAGTGAACACTGATCTCTGCTCCAATCACAGGGAGCAGAGATCAGTGTCACTTGTTGCTAGGCAGAATGGGGAGATACTTCTGCATCTCCCCATACAGCCTCCCCGTGAGACGATTGCGGGTATCTCTGCGGCGATTGAGACCTGTGCGTGCCATTCTGCTGACGTACATCCTTGTTCACCGGTCAGGAAGTGGTTAATAGAAGCAAATCCAAAGGGATGCAGGAGCAGCAGATTTCCCTGCAGCTTCATACCTGACAGTTAATTGTGAAACCACTGCCATTAGATCCACTAAGTACATAGGCACAGACAAACACACATGGATTTCTTCAGAATAGCAAAATGTAGGAATCTGCAACAAAGGTTTTTATAATCCTTGTAATGTACACAGATCACCCAGAGGGGAATTTTTCTTTTCTCAACAAAAGTGGAGTTACACCTTATATATAATGTGTACTTGGCCTCCATATCCATCTAATTGTTCTCCTCAGACTGTATCTCCTCCATCTTCTAGTGCAATTCAAACCCACTATATCCACACAGTGGCCTCACTAAGAGGGCTTTCACACCGAGCTGCCAGGGGCATCGGCGGTAAAGCAGCGCTATTATTAGCACCGCTTTACCGATGTTTTAGCAGCACTATTTGGCTGCTAGTGGGCAGTTTTAACCCCCCACTAGTGGCCGAAAAGGGGTAAATTTGCCCGCAAAATGTCACCAAAGTGGCGTTTTGCCACTAGGGAGCAGTGGTAGAGGATCGGTGAGCTCACTTCCCTGCTCCAAAGAAGCTGCTGGCAGGAGTTTTCCTGACGCCCTGCAAGCGCACCACTCCAATGTGAAAGCCCTCGCCTGAAAAACGCTGGCAGTGTGAAAGAGGTCTTATAAATACCATCAGGCAACATCCAAAAGCAGGCTGGCAATTCCCTCCTCATATTTTTTCTTCTGATTCCCCTGTACTGACTTCAAGTAGCCTTAAAAGTCATCCTGTGCTGTTCTGTCCTTATAGTTCCTTCTTAAAATAAGGGCCAAGCTCAAAGAAGTGTAATTTAGGTTGGCCTCACTCTACAACAGTGGAACATAGAGTTGTGTGACATGATCAAACTTTGGCCAGATTTTTAGATGACTTGTTTACCCTACCACAGAAAGTGCCACACTTCTCCAGGGAACATGCCTCACAGATTAAGCATGTCTGGTTATATCCTTTTGGCTGTGGTATGTTTTGGTTTTAATTCTCAGTCAAAATCTGTATTGGTTTTAGGAACCAATAAGAAAGCATTCCAAAATTCTGCCAGGTGTTTTTTACCTGTGCCCTCATTTCCCATCACTTTCTGTTACTTTATCATAAAGTTTTGACTGTGACTTTAGATCTTCTGATCATTTTGACTTCTGGTGTTCACTGAGGATAAAACTCTTTTTGTACAGTCTTTGATTCAATGGTTAGATTGAATTGGCCACTTGCTGTATATGAAAAGTTGAATTCAACCCTTAAACTTAACATAATGCCTAACCTTTATCCTTTAACCCCTAAAGCCAATTCCTCAATGTAACATTAACCCTAAATACCAAGCCTTACCTATAAAATTCACCTTGACTCTTTCATCACAGCAAAACCTGTTCATTTGTATTTTCTGCAGTAGACTGCTGATCATTGTGTGGAAGCTGAAATATGAAACTTTTTCATTCACAATTGTTTTTCTGATTATTATTATTATTATTTATCAGTTTTTGTGATCCTCATTTGATATATTGCATATAATGTAACCTTTTTGTATTTGTATTTCTTCCATTTGTTTGAGGTTCACTGTGAGATATTGTAGAAAAAATACATTTCATAAATCAAACGTAAAACAGATAGAATGTTTAACCTTTACGTAATGTGTGCAGATTGCTTTTCAAGCAGACAGGTCAGGGTAGTCTACCGATTAGACATGCATAAGAAGACAGACCACATGATGTTAACCTTACACTGATGTTTTCGGGTGATCTTTAAGTAGGGTTTGCTGTAGGTGCTGAGTTACCAGATACATGAGTCCATCTTCGGATGGCTGCGGGGGCGTTAAAGGAATTTCTGGGTGTCTTTATGTGTGACTCCTGAAGAGGTGCTAAATTGCTGAAGGAAATTAAAAACAGGCATATTTGGGGAAAAGGAATATGTCATGCTGAAGATAAAAATGCCAGTTGATCTTTCTGTGTGACTTTTGCCCAACAGTGTTAAAATCAACTCCTATTATGAACAGATTCTAGATGGCTACTAAAAAAATAAAATAAACAAATAAGTATATATATATATATATATATATATATATATATATATATATATATATATATATATATATATATAAAACGGAAAGGCATAAAGGCAAACAACCTGGGTGCACACAGAAATCAACACAAATGTACACCAAATTGAAGATTTATATAAAAACACAAAACACTGTACAGTATGTGCTACATTTTTTATTTGCCCTAATTATTAACTTTTAAACATAACCTTGTGCTACCCATTTGTGTGTCCAAGCAGTACAGATACACAAATGTTTAGCATAATGGCCAGACAAATTTGCAATTAAGGTAACATTCTGGGATGAGGGAGGAGAGTACAAAATTGAGGAATTGAGGAATAAAAGGGAACTCTTTCTCCCTCCTCTCTCTCTCTCTATATGTATATATATATATATATATATATATATATATATATATATATATATATATATATATATATATATATATACAGTATCTCACAAAAGTGAGTACACCCCTCACATTTTTGTAAAAAAAAATTCATATCTTTTCATATGACAACACTGAAGAAATTACACTTTGCTACAATTAAAAGTAGTGAGTGCACAGCTTGTATAACAATGTCAATTTGCTGTCCCCGTAAAATAACTTAACACACAGCCATTAATGTCTAAACTTCTGGCTACAAAAGTGAGTAAACCCCTAAGTGAAAATGTCCAAATTGGGCCCAAAGTGTCAATATTTTGTGTGGCCACCATTATTTTCCAGCACTGCCTTAACCCTCTTGGGCATGGAGTTCACCAAAGCTTCACAGGTTGTAACAGGGGTTCTCTTCCGCTCCCCCATGATGTTAGGTGAGCTGGTGGATGTTAGAGACCTTGCACTCCTCCTTCCGTTTGAGGATGCCCCACAGATGCTCTATACAGTTTAGACATACTTGGCCAGTCCATTACCTTTATCCCCAGCTTCTTTAGCAAGGCAGTGGTGGTCTTGGAGGTGTGTTTGAGGTCAATGTCATGTTGAAATATTGCCCTGTGGCCCAGTCTCTGAAGGGAGGGGTTCATGTTCTGCTTTAGTACATCACAGTACATGTTGGCATTCATGGTTCCCTCAATGAACCTCAATGAACTGTAACTCCCCAGTGCTGGCAGCACTCATGTAGCCCCAGAACATGACACTCCCGCCACCATGCTTAACTGTAGGCAAGAAACACTTGGCTTTGTACTCCTCATCTGGTTGCTGTCACACATGCTTGACACCATGTGAACTAAATAAGTTTATCTTGCTCTCATCAGACCACAGGACATGGTTCCACTAATCCATGTCCTTAGTCTGCTTGTCTTCAGCAAACTGTTTGCAGGCTTTCTTATGCATCGTCTTTAGAAGAGGCTTCCTTCTGGGACTATAGCCATGCTGGCCAATTTGATGCAGTGTGCGGCGTATGATCTGAGCACTGACAGGCTGTCTCTCTACCCCCTTCAACCTCAGCAGCGATGCTGGCAGAATTTATACTTCTATTTCCCAAAGACAACCTCTGGATATGACGCAGAGCACGTGCACTCATCTTCTTTGGTCGACCATGGCGAGGCCTGTTCTGAGTGGAACCTGTCCTGTTAAACCGCTATATGGTCTTGGCCACTGTGCTGCAGCTCAGTTTTAGGGTCTTGAGCAACATTTATTTTTTTTAGATCATCAGCGAGTCATTTACCATGAGGTGGCGTGTTGAACTTCCAGTGACAAGTATGAGAGAGTGATAGCGATAACAACAAATTTAACACAACTGATCCTCATTCACACCTGAGACCTTGTAACACTGAGTCACATGACAATATGAAGAAGAAGTTCCCTGATGAAGTCACGTGTTGTGACATAATGCATAGGGAATTAACCGGACTACGAGAAAACCAGAAGTGACGTAAAGAGGCACCTGTAATGCCATGTAAATTACAGATCTGCTGTTTTGAACTCTTGTCATTGTAAGTACCCATTTGGCTTTAATAAACTAGTGAGTTTATATATACTACACTGTGGGAGATTCTGTTTATATTCGCTGTGAATGAATGGCCGTATGGAACGATTGTAAGCTATCATTTGTAATACACCATTTTGAGAGATATCATCCTTTGTTGCTGGATCCAGGGGAAGCACCAAACTACAGTGATCTCTGTAGCGTTTTTTACCCATATTGAGGTAAGAATATAGAGAGCACTAAATGGAGCACAGGAAGAGCGCACATTGGAAACCATCTATTGAAGATTTTTTTTTGATACTTCGTTGCACATAAGCACCTTTTGCACATTTGCACCTTTATTTTTATTTTTCAGAGCTAATGGACTATTATATCACTATTATCATCTGATTATATGGAATTGATTATTTCATTACTAATAAATTACTAATAAGTGTGAATAGCCCATCATTTACCTTATATATATGATTTGCTATTGCACTGCGTTTACGTATATTTATAGATACTTTTTTGATACTTTTTGCACTCTCGCACCTTTATTTCAGAGCAAATGGACTATTATACCGCTATTATCATCTGATTTTATGGAACTGATTATTTCATTACTCATATACTGAGATTAGCAATCATTAACCCTATATATAGGATTTGTTATTGCACTGCGCTCACACATATTTACCCATATTATTATTTTTTCAGAGCTAATGGACTATTATATCACTATTATCATCTGATTATATATATGGAATTAGTTATTTCATTACTCATATACTAAGAATAGCCCATCATTTACCTATATATATATGATTAGCTATTGCAGTGCGTTTACATATATTTATATATTATTTTTTGATACTTTGTTGCACATAAGCACCTTTTGCACTCTTGCACCTTTATTTCAGAGCTGATGGACTATTATACCACTATTATCATCTGGTTATATGGAATTTATTATTTCATAACTCATATACTGAGATTAGCAATCATTGACCCTGTATATAGGATTTGTTATTACACTGCGTTTACGCATATTTACTCATACAGAATTATTAGTATATAATTATTTACTGAAGCTGCACTTAGTTATTTGGTTGCACAGTGATATTTACAGAGCAATATTTACACATTAATTTTAAGATATACACAGCTTTTAATAAGTTGTGCTGATCACTTTTTATATCATAATCACTCTCAGATTATTACTTTCTAAAAATACATGATATTTTCCTCTAAACAGTTTATAGAGTATGTGGAAAAAAGGAATGGGTTTTGGGACTTTAAATGAGGGATGTATATGTGAATGATGTTATATGAAATACCTAATTAAAAATAAAATGGATGTCACAATCCCCGTAGGGTTGTCCATATAATCATGATGAATTAATAAATTGACGAATCCAATAAATTTAATTAAATTAATAAAATGTGATAATGAATATAATATATAATCTATAATATAAATAATATATAATACATATTGTAAGCGATTTACTCCATTTTGTAGACAAAATTCATGCATCCCACACACATACATAGACTACTGAATTGGCAATATATTGGCACCCCATCCTTTGAAGTGTCTACATTATTTAATCACTTCTATTTTCAGTTTCTATTTCCTAAAATGTATTATAAGTTTAAGTACAATCACTGGTGTAGATTTATACATAACATGCAAAGCGTACACACATTCACTGCAGGTACGCAGAGTTGTTTTAATTATCATCCCACACTGCCCATCCTTCACTCATTTTCACATTCTCCACTCATTTTTAATCACTTGTTCATTTAGTTTATATTTATTTTTTCACATCTTTTCACAGAATTGGGCATATGTCCCATATATGCACACCTCATGCTTTGGAGCTGCATCGTGGGGCACTCCATGGCTGCTGTTCTCCATGGCCCCCTCTTCAGTCTCCATTGGTTGTTGGGGAGGACGAGTTGTTCAGGGCCATCGTCCTACTCCATCATGGGGACTGCTGGGTCATACCTATAGGCTGTTCCTTAGATAATGTATACATTTCTAGCTCCTGCTCTCATTTGGAAAGCATGACACATTATCTGAGACTCTATTTACCCCATTCATTTATTTACTCCATTTACAGCGGCAGTAAGTGGTTAATGTACTTTCAAACGTAATTTTCATTTTTTTTTTTAGTCTGCAGCTTTCATTAAAATAATACCTGGTAATCCTGCCATGAAGGTCCTTGTTTAGACAATTCCTGTTATAGGATGACAATATTCTACTCCTGTCTTCCAAATCTTCTCCTGCATTGTACCCTTTTTATAAAAAAAAACAAAAACACTTTTTTGTTTATGATGCAAATCATCATTCTGTTCTGCTACAATATTATCTCTTTTTATATATGTCTAGAACATAAACAAAACAAGAGTATTGCTTTCCAATGACAGTGATGTTGCCCCCTAAAAAATCCCCATAGCAGTTCTCCATGATAGACAAGGTAATACACTTTCCTTTCCAGTGACCTGTGTCTTCTGTCTTCCCTCAACAGAAACACCAAACCACAGTCAGGCTTTTCAACATTCCACACTTCTGAAGGATGCCTGTGTCACAGGTCGCACACTGTTTTTTCCATTCTCTGGCCTCTGCACCACTACAGGACACAGAAGTTATGTAGGGGTCAGTGGGTGGAACCACTGTGCATGTTGGGGGTCACAAGCATCCAACACCTCCAGAAGTATAGAAAGCTAGAGGAGCTGATTGAGGTTGCAGTGCTTCAACTGAAGGAAAATAAGTGGCATGAGACAAAGAAATGCTTTGGGGAATTTTGATAGTTTGATGTCAGTGCCACTTTAATTATAAATGCAGTAACTAAACCAAATATCGCAAAGGAGGCTCCGCACCGCTCTGGCCATTCTCAGCCCCCTGAGCGCTCAGATCAAGCGGGATCTGGCCGAAAGCATCCCCATCTCTTTTTGGGAGACACAGGCACTGCCCCACATGCCAAGCGGCTCACAGAAAATCAAGGTAAGCCGCCAGCTGGACTTTAACCTGGCGGCCCCTGGTCCTCCCAAGATGGTGCCCACAGCTCACACATGCGGAAGCATAGAGAACCAAGACTCCATTGCAGATCACTCTTCTCCTTTCCAGCAACAGAACCACATGCTGGCAACACCTGTGAGTACCTGTTCCCCCCAAGGGATCTCCCCAGCCTCCACAGAGTCTTTACTAAACAGGACAGTAGGAGATATCCTCCAAACCCCCATGCTGCAATCCCCTGCTGGCCTGGCAGGCACCCTCCATTCCTCCCCCACACAGTCCATTCAGTCCCCGGACATGCATCATATGTTACAGAGCTTCTCTGAAATGCTGGCTGCAGGCCTGGCACACAACGCTACACAGATTACCGCCACCATTAAGGCTGATTTACAGAGTCTGGGAGCCTGCATAGGCGCCATTGAGCAGTTGGTTGACAATACTGCTGCCCACATCAACCAAAACACCAATTGCATCCAAACTTTACAAGACCAACTAGAAACTGCTTTATCCAAAATAAATTATTTGGAAAACAGGAACAGGAGGTACATCTTCCACATACGAGGGATCACAAAATCTGTTACAGACATCCCCAGCACTGTCAAGTTGTTTATTAAAGAGCTCATTCCTGATATTCAGGGCCACAGGCTGGAACTGGACAGGGCACACGGAGCCCTCCAACCCCCCGACAAGATGGCCTCCCAAGGGACATAGTCGTCAAGTCCCATTATTATGGCATCAAGGAAGACGTAATGAGAAAAATCCGCAACCTTGATAACCTGTCCTTCCAAGGAAACAAGATCCAGATCTTTGCTGACATTTCTCCTACCACGGTCCAGAAACCAAGGTCCCTCAAGCCCCTTCTGGAGGTCCTCACCCAAAACTCCATCAAGTACCTACCACTGGTCATTTCCATTTCGCCTACAGTTTCACTTCAGAGACAAATCTTATGGCTTCTCCAACTTTCAGGATGGGTAGCGTCTCCTGATGCAACTAGGACTTTTCTCCCAAGAACTCGCTCCACCGCACACAGCAGCCAAATCCAGATCCTCCAAATGCCCTCCCCCGAGCAGCCCTGTCACGTATCAGATAAGACCAGAACTGTGTGGACTGCAACAGAGGAAACCCAAACGTGTATAAGTGAAATATGATTTATTAAAGAAAGTGAATAATATAAATACAGCCACACAGTGCAATAAACCAACCAACAAAGACCCCCAAACAACAACAGACAGATATGTACAATAAATGGGAAATGCAAGGACCGTAAACGGTAGGCAGGCCAGGGTCATACACAGAGGATCAGCAAATAAACAAGGGCAGTCCAGAATCAGAGTCACAAGCCAGGCCAAAGTCATACACGGGGAGATCAGCAAATGGGGTAAGGAACACAGGACAGGGAGAGGATGGACGGATCAGACTGCAGGACAGGGATAATGGTAACAGGTTGGACAGGGTAGGGACCAGGACAGGGAAACAGGATCAGAACCACGGGTCACAGGTTCAGGGCACAGGAATAGGTTCAGAATCAGGATCACCAGCAGCAGGTCAGGGCACAAGGAACAATACCAAGGCGAGGTGTGTGTGCACCTGCCCGGTATTTATAATGGCTGCTGTCAGTCATGTGACGCCTGACTGTAGAAGGCAATACCTGCTCCACACTGCCAGGATCCCTCCGCTGGTGGACAACAGTACTGCGGACCAAAGATTACATAATTCCAGCAGGAGACACCTGCTGGTGGATCGCAGTACTGCATGCCAAATGATTGATATTACCAGCGGAGGGAACCCTTCCTGACAAGCCCTCTTACCCCGTTATGGAACAAACCAAAGAGACACTGTGACTGCCACCCTCCAAGATGAGAGACCCTTTTCCTAATCCCAGCTGGGATGTACCTTTTTCATTTTTTTTGAGAGATAACTCCTCTCCCACCATGATTGTGTAGGGGGCATCCCTGCATGGTCCTGAATTCAGGCTAGGTCTTTATTCACATTAGGTTAGACCCCATTAGCCCTTTTAATGGCTATCTGGGACACCTATCCTTATTGGATACTCCTCCCCGGATGGGGAAACCATTGCTATATGTTAACTATATTACTTGTGCCTATATGGCACCCTCCCTTTGGTTGGGCCTTCCGGCCTCATCCCCCACTTCCCCTTTCCCTTCTCATCCCTTCCCCTGCAGGTACCTCCCCCCTTCTAAATTAGGTTCTGTTACCTTTTACTACTAAGTGATGTTATGATTTTGAATGCCTCATGTTATTTATACTTTTAAGTCGGTCCCATACTGACTTGGCCCCCTAGTGGGGGGTCTGACGGCCGGAGCGGCTTGACCCGCCACTCGCTCTGTTGTGACACGGAGGAACTCAGCTCCCCTCTGGTGACAACAGGGAGACAACCCCTTACGGGGTTGCCCTTTATCTGAGTACCCCCTTTTTGGGGTACTTGATTTAGGACTTTACCAGTCGAGTTACTTTACTTTTAAATTTTATTCATGATTGTCTTAAGCTCATTTTGTGCCTTATATAAAAAACAATATAAATAAAGATTTGCACTGAATGTCCTCTTTATATTATTGTAGCAGCGCTTCCCAGTGAGAAGAGATGACATCAACAGTTCATAAAAAACAAGTCAATCAGATGGCAGAGTGAACATGTTAGAAGGTCCTTATTGTGATATGTAGAAAGCTTCCACCAAATTCACCACATGTGGCTCAAGACTCCCCTATGGGGATGCACACCCCAAAAAGCCAAGTATTAATGCGCCTTCACCAAAATCACTCCTCTGCTCATCCTTCCTCATCCACTAGATATCAGTGTTAATTTATTTAGGGCTCCCATATAGCATGTCAAAACAATGAAGATGATACCATAGTGTAACCTGATTTCACAATTTTATTAAATAACAGCCCCCTAAAATACATTAAGCGTACCAGAAAATCAATCTTTAGAGCATAAAATTGAAGATCACTGTGCCTGTTTGATGAGTCCCAGCAGCCAGAAGGAGACAGAGCGTTCGCTGTGTACACCAGGGAGCGACTTCCTGCTTGTTCGGCCTGTGGAAAGCAAAGTTGAGGCGCAAATGTCACTTCTGGTAGGTCCCAACACTGACGCATTTCGTCATATCCTGACTTCATCTGAGGGCCTCTCACTGGGAAGTGCTGCTACAATAATTTAAAGAGGACATTCAGTGCGAATCTTTATTTATATTGTTTTTTATTGTAGCGGCCATAACCCATTGCAGGGCGGCCTTGACTTAATGGGCTTACCTTCTCCTGGCCTGCTCCTCAGCGTCTAGGGATTCCCAGGGTTGGTACCCAATGACTTGTACACTGACACTGATAAAGTCCTTTTAAAAGGTTTTATTTTGCAGTATAACTCTCACACAACACAATCTCTTTGGGAACAGAGGGCACGGGTGAGGAACTCAGGTACCTTGAAATGCAGGTTTAACAAAGTCTCTACTTCCACCCAGAAAGTAGCCACTCACAGCTGGGTACTTCAAGGCTGAACAGACCTCTAGCCAGAGGTCATGGCAGTCAGCACGTTGACTCAAGCTTGAACAATCAACCAAAGATAAACAGGAACCTTTTTCCAACCATACCTGGAACGTTTCCCGCTTCCTTTGAGGTACTGGAAAAGTGTGGACTCGACAATGTCCTTCCCAACTCAGTAACCAGGCACTTCTCAGGATGCCACTTGTTGGCCCTCCTCCGAAGAGTCCTCCCCCGGTCACTTGCACGAGCTGTGGTGTCCCTCCAAGCCGAGAGTATACCTGGACACTCTGAATCCTCCCTCAGTTATAGCACCTCGGACCAGCAGGTTGTGAGACTCGGGAACAGACGGATCCCTACCCCAGACCAATCGGCTACTGACAGGAACATGTTGTGGGATTCCGAACACCCCGTGACCGGGACCCCTCACGGGGCTACCCCGGTCCTGGAACCAGAACAGACCACACGAGCCTCCCGAACAACTCCGGAACCCAGAACACATGACCCACACCTGCTTAAGTACCCCTTCCCAGACTCCTCAGCGGGCCCGGCACTCCCGCTGATTGGCTCCGAAAAGGCCATACCCAAACATCCAACCAAGCCTGGTTTTCACCTGTCATGTGCACCTCACCGCTCACATGACCAGGCAGAACATCAATCACGGCCTGGCCAGACTGGTGTTAAGGCTTACCTACTTAATTAACCCTCAGTACTGTAAGGTCCTGAGGCAAAAACTAAATTTACAAAGCGTGTGACATTTGGTCCCAAATGTCATCCGCTACATTATATATGTATCTATGTTTCAAAGTAGCCACTTATAGATATATTTATAAATTTTTGCACTGTACATATCAATTTTTTTAATAACGTTTAACCCGTGGGGGTTTAGTCCAGTAAGGCACAGGGTGGTGTTCAACTAGGGCACATTTTAGAACACTCCTTCTCTTTTCATTTTGTGCCTTACTAATCCATCTCCACCATTTCTACTCTTCCCTTTTATATCTTGTCCCCACCTCTCTCCTCTTCTCTCCTCCTTTTCCTTCCCCAGGAACTCTTGCGGAGAACTCTCCCTGCTCCACCCCCAGGTTTCAACCAGGTGACCGATCCCCCTAAAGAGATTACCAGCGCTCCCAATACTAAGGTAAGCTCCACTTACACATTCTCGCTGACCAACCCTGGCGCTCATGGCTGACATAAACTCTAATCAGCTTTTTCTAATAATGGCCTCCCATAACACACGGGGCCTTAACTCACCATCCAAATGACGAAAGGCCTTCCAGAGCTATCATGCCAGAAGCCTTGATATCGTCCTACTCCCGGAGACCCATTTTCCCGCCAGCTATACCCCCTCCTTCCTCCACCTTAGCTTCCCTACCTTCTACCTGGCCAATGCTGATGCCAAAAAAAGGGGGGTGGACATCCTTTTAGCTAAACGAATCCCCTTTGTACACGTCCACACACTTAAAGACACAGAGGGCAGGTTCATCCTTGTCAAGGGACTCATCGAGGGGGCTATGTACTCTATTGTTTCGTACTATGCCCCTAACCAGGGCCAAGCACGCTTCTTTGCCTCCATGCTCTCCACCCTCTCTCCCCTCCTGGAAGGTAGAGTTATTCTAGGGGGTGACTCAAATATCACATTTGACCACTAGTTAGATAAATCCTCCCAAAACGTACCCCATCTCAAACAAACGGCCAAACAAAGCCTTAGAATAGCCCGTCTTCTACACAACGTATGCCTAATTTATGCTTGGAGGGAATTAAACCCCTCAGCTAGGGACTTCACTCACTACTCTGCACCCCTTAAAACGTATGCCAGAATTGACCACATCTTTCTTCCTAACTCAGGTATTCACACATCGACTCGTGCCTTAATACATGAAGTTCTGTGGTCAGACCACTCGTTAGTAACCCTCATGCCCCGTACACACGAGCGGACTTTTCGACATCCAAACTCCGACGGACTGAGTCCGTCAGACTATCCGATCGTGTGTGGGCTGCAACGGACTTTAGCTTTGCTAAAGTCTGACGGACTTTAGAAATGAAGCATGCTTCAAATTTTCCCGACGGAACTCCGCCGGACCCGGTCCCCTTCGAATAATTCGCTCGTGTGTGTGCTACTCCGACGGACTAAAACCAACGCTAGGGCAGCTATTGGCTACTGTCTATGAACTTCCTACGTCGAATCCAGTCGTACGTCATCACGTTCGACTCCGTCGGAGTTTGGTGTGATGGTGTGTGGTCAAGTCTGTTCGGTCGAAAAGTCTGCCAGAACTCCGTCGGAACTCCGGCGGAACTCCTTTGGAGGTCTGTCAGACTTAATCCCTCTCGTGTGTACGGGGCATCAGAGTCTCCAGCTCCCTTTCAGCCACTGGGCCCCCGCAGTGGCTCCTGAGCAAATCCCTCCACACTAACCCAGTCCACTGTACCATGCTAGAAAAAGAGATCAAAGAGTTTTTATGCACAACGACACTGGAGACATGTCTCCAAGTTCCCTCTGGCGAGCCCATAAGGCTGTCCTGAGAGGCAAATAATCCAACTGGCTTCCAAACTTAAAAGGGAAAGAAAAGCGGACATTGAAAAAAAAGAAAAAGAATTCAAACTGCTAAGTAAAGCCAATAAGACTAACCCCACACCTGCTACCCTAGCTATTCTGGAATCCGCCCGGGCAGCCCTGAACTTAGCCTTAACATCCAACGCTGAGAAGCATTTGAGATGGCTGAGTGGCAGGTTTTATTTACATGCCGATAAAATTGGGCCCCACTTAGCAGCGAAACTCTCTCATAAAATTAAAACTTTTACCCTCCCCAAAATCAAATCTATTTCGGGATTACTTACCCAGAACCCCCAAAAAATCCTCAAAACTTTCAGGCCTTCTATTCTAATCTCTAGTCGACACCACCCCCTGGGGACCTGGACTCCATCAACTCCTTTTTGGAGGACATTAATCTCTCTACACTCTCAGAGTCTCATCTGTTCATTATGGAATCACCTTTCCGATTGGAGGAGGTCCAGAAGTTATCAAGAATCTCAAATCGCACTCTGCTCCGGGTCCAGATGGATTCTCAGCTCACTATTACAAAGCTTTTTCTGAGGTCCTCTCTCCTTGTCTGGTCCATCTCCTTAAGGCTCCCCTCTGGAACCAGCTGCTAACCTAGCGTATATATCAGTAATCCCTAAACTGGGCAAAGACCCTAGTGAAGTAGGCAACTATAGGCCCATTTAATTAATTACTAATGACTTAAAGATCATGACCAAAATTCTGGCAAATAGATTGGCCTCCTTTATAGATTCTTACGTCCATAAGAACCAGATAGGTTTCATCCCACGTAGACAGGGACCGGACCAGATCAGGAGAGCGGTTTACTTAATCTCCCTCATGCAATCCTCCTGGGACGGAAGCCCTTCTCAGCCAGGATATGTTCTCTCCATTGACCTCCAAAAGGCATTCGACGTGGTCACCTGGCCATATCTCTTCACCATCCTACAAAAATGGGGCTTTGGACCAGAGTTTCTCAGAACCCTGACATCACTTTACTCATCCCTGAAAGCCCAGATAAAACTGCAAGGTCACCTCTCTGATCAAATCCCAATCCTAAAAGGCACCAGGCAGGGGTGCCCATTATCACCAATCCTCTTTGCCATAGCAATAGAAACCTTAGCTCTTGCTATTAGACAACATCCTGATATTCACAGAGTGAAATGCGGCCAACGCACACACAAATGTGCTCTATTTGCGGACAACGTCCTTCTGTTTATTACTTCCCCTTTCATATCGACTCCCAACATTCTCCGACTCCTTAACTCATTTGGTTCCATTTCAGGCCTCAAAGTTAATATGGCCAAATCAATGGCTTTAAATATCACAACTCCCTAGACCTAGTTGACAGGCTTAAATCTAATTTTCCCCTTTCCTGGTGCACCTCCTCTCTTCCCTATCTAGGCGTGTTCCTCACCCCTAAAATAAAACTATTGTTACATCACAATTACCCCCCCATGCTCAAGAAACTTTCAGATGAACTTGCGCAGTGGTCCATATATAAAATGTCCTGGCTGGGAAGAGTAAATTTTATCAAGATGACCCTGTTACCCAAACTTCTCTATCTCTTCCGGTCTCTTCCCATACCCATCAAAAAGCACTCTCTAGACAAACTTCAGTCAGCAATTATACAGTTCGTTTGGGGGGGTAAGGGACACCGTCTCTCCAAGAAAGTATTGTTTAGAGCAAAGAGAAAAGGGGGTCTGGGTCTCCCTAATATATGGTGGTACTATCAAGCTGCACAACTTTGCCAATTCTCGGCCATCTATTCTAAAGGCCCAAAACCAGACTGGGTGGACATAGAAAGACAAGCAACCCCCAATCACACTTTTGATTTTTTTTTGCCTAATCAAATTCATTCTAGCAATATCTATAAAAGATAGTAAATGACATAGAAAGCCTTCATCAAAAGATTGTTTTTAGGATGCAAATATACAATGACGGCAGTGTTACAGTCATAAATTAATTGAGTGAGTGCTAGCATGTGGATGTTTCATAACTATTGTTGGAGACGTTTTGGCTCAGTCTCCTAAAAAGCTTTTGGGGCATTTCTTGGTGACAAGCAAAATTTGAAGTGCAGTTTACTAATACTATTTAGGAAAAAATGTAACAGTGCTAAGTAATTTAAATGTACCGTATCCTTATTTTCTGTTTTATTTAACCACTTGCCTGCCAGGCACTAACACCCCTTTCCTGCCCAAGCCATTTTTCAGCTTTCAGCACTGTAGCACTGACAATTGAGCGGTTATGCTACACTGTACCCAAATACATTTTTTTATCATTGTCTTCACATAAATAGAGCTTTCTTTTGGGGGTATTTAATCACTGCTGTTTTTTTTATTTTTTAGAAAAAAAAAAGACAAAACATTTTGGAAAAAAATAGGGTTTTTAGTTTTTTCTGTCAGTAAATTTTGTAACTAAGTAATTTTTCACTGATATGCGCTGATGAGGCGGCACCGATGGGCACTGATAGGCTGAACTGGTGTGCATTGATGAGGTGGCACTTATGGGCACTGATGAGGTGGCACTTATGGGCATTGATGAGGTGGCACTGATAAGGTGTGCAATTATAAAGCGTGACATGTTTGGTATCTATTTACTCGGTGTAACATCAGATTTCACATTTTACAAAAATATTGTGCTAAATTTACTGTTTAATTTTTTTTTAATTCATGAAAGTGTCCCTTTTCCCAAAAAGTTGCGTTCAAAACGCTGCTACACAAATACCGTGTGACATAAAATATTGCAACAATTGCCATTTTACTTTCTAGATTCTCTGCTAATATATATATATATATATATATATGTATATATATATATATATAATGTTTGGGGGTTCTAAGTAATTTTCTAGCAAAAAAGAATTTTAACTTGTAAACACCAAATGTCAGGAAGGGTTATTGTAATCAGGGCACTGATGATCAGTGCCCTGATTACATCTCTAGATGTCCCCCTGTGAGGAGCTGCCACTGATTGGCTCTCCTCTCTGCACACTCTGTCAGTGTGAGGTGAGGAGAGCTGATTACTGGCATCTCTATGTTTACATGTGACCGGCTGTGATTGGCCACAGCCGATCACATGTTTAAAGAGCTACAGAAGCGGCTCTTTACACAGATCCGGGTCGTGCCATGTCCTAGCAACATGGTGCGGCCACGATCGCAGAACTGTGTGCCCCCGCCAGGGGAGTGAGCCAGATTGAGAGTCAACAGTAGGTGATCTATACACATCAGATTGATATGCACCAAGACCACACATTGGTTGCAAGGAATGATCATATTATATGTTGACAATGTTGCTATAATATGTCTTGTTGATACATATCTTTTAAATGAATATATATTTGTATGAATAAAACTTGTGGTTTTTAGACACTCTTTTTTTGGCACTTAAAAATCCCTTTCCCCATCATCTCTTCTATTTGAGGAGATGTGGGAACCTACCCTCTGATTATTTCATTTGCATAGGGGATAGTGTCAGATCTTTGATTTCTGGGTCCCCCCCTCACCCAATTATCTAAGAGTCAACAGTAGGGTCTTTATCTCACTTATTTTGTCTGATACCAATTACCTGCACAGGAAGTAAAGGTAAATCTACCTAATGAGGACATAGATGTTATTACAATCTTGATAGAGGTATTTGTACTTCTTCACACATACTAGATAATCTGATAATTGCTGCTTGGGGCACGATTTTGGAGATTTTCTCTTACTTCCTGTTCTGTCTGACATTGGTACCTTAAACAAGAAGTAAGGAGATTTCCCCTCAATTCCTGTCTGTCAAATAGACAGGAAACAAGATGAAATATTCCAAATGGGCACATATTATGGTCCCCTAGCATACCCTCCCTTCATGCAAGGTCCCCTTTATCAAGGCAAGAGTATCCTTAGGCCACTTGGGCATGGAGTTTACCAGAGCTTAACAGGTTGCCAGTGTAGTCCTCTTCCACTCCTCCATAATGTCATCACAGAGCTTGTGGATGTTAGAGACCTTGCACTCCTCCTTCCATTTGAGGATGCCCCACAGATGCTCAATACGTTTTAGGTCTGGAGACATGCTTGGCCAATCCATCACCTTTATCCCCAGCTTCTTTAGCAAGGCAGTGTTCCATCTTGGAGGTATGTTTGAGCTCTTTATCATGTTGGAATACTGCCCTGTGGCAGTCTGGAATGTATGAAACGCTCTCCTGGCTGTATTATATGCCTTAAGTGTGTTACGGAACAAGAGACCATAAATGAGACTCGTCGCATTTAACCAAAGTTTCCTCGATCCATCAGGAGTTGAGAGTAGGATGGAACCGGGGTGCCTTCTTCATCCGCGCTGGGTTTCCGTATGGAAAACAAATGGAATTTAAGCCTGGACAAGACATCAGCTGCTACGTTACCTTACTCACTCCTGGAATAAAGTACACATGATGTTAACTTTATGCTGTAAAGATACCCAAACTAAACTATGAACAAATGACATGATAACAAGAGATTTGGACTTGCCTTTGTTAAGAATCTCAGCTGTAGCCACATTGTCAGTGTAAAGGCCACCATCTGACCAGACCAAGGAGGTCCCCATACTACAGCAGCAGCTACTATCAGATAGTTTTCAAAAAGTGAATGTTTGGGAAAAAGCTGGTATGATGAAAACCTCTGCAGGCCAGGGACCTGCAGCCAACTGGGGCCAAAAATAGTTGCATAGCTGTGGGAGGCTGTTGCATCAGTGACAACCTGGGGAGAGTCAGCCAAAGCCTGTGGGATGAACATTGATATGCCATTTCAATGAGCCAGGAAAGTGTCCCACATGATTAAATCAGCCTTGGCCCAGCTGTCTTAGGTGATGACATCATCCTCCTGATCATAGGCTTTGTGGCAGTAGGGACAATAACCTGGAAATAAAAGACCTGCCCAGCAGAATAATCCTCATCGCAAAATTTAACATGCCGAGGAGAGACTTAGTGTTTCTTAGCGCATACTGGTGACGTAACTATTTTATGCATTGATTCCCTGATCTGATTCAATTTGTCAAAGACAAGCTGGCCTGCATGACAACTGTGTCTAGGGTGGTTCCCACAAAAGTAATAACCTTTGCAGGACCTTCAACCTTATGGGCTGCGACAGGAAGGTTGTGATCCCTAAGAACTGACAATAGTATTTGAAGGTCAGTTGGGGCCTTAGCCGGTGATTCTATAAGTATGAAATCATCGAAACAATGAATAAGTTTCAGGCAACAGACCGACTCAGTCAGGACCCAACTAAGAGATTGTGCAAACACGTCAAATAACCAGGGGCTGCTCTTGAACCTGAAGGTTAGCTTATACATGTTTGTCCATTTAATACCATACCACTGCCACAAGGAATGTTTACCGGGTAACAATTTGAATGTGTCAGTTATATTTGCCTTTGACAACCACATGTTCTTGCCTGATTGAATGAGGCACTGCATGGAATGAGTGAGTTTAAACTTGGTACATGGGATGAATGAGGTGCTGACAAATCATAGATTAATAGGAATTTATTAGAAAACTTACCACATACCAGGCCAATAGGACTAACCCTCCATAGCTTGAAAGGGGGAGACTGGAATGGACCATTAACAATCAAATTCCTTTATCCAATTCCATTTGAATAAAATTTCACCAGTTTAGACATGGCCAATTTTAATTCAGGGCACTCAAAAGAGAATTGCAGCAATGCTACTAACCCGGTATAAAAAAATTCAGTAAATGCAACCACCAGAAAATCTGTGAGGGAAGGGGAAGGATGTGCTGACAGCAAGCATGTCAAATAGTTGATATTGACCTGGCCTAGTCATAGTGGATTAGATGGCTTTAGCGTACAAGCTGTTTTTGGATGAACCCTGAAACATACATAACCAGCATCTTGCCGTCTGCATTGCACATAATTACATGCCCTAAAGTTATAATTGTCGCAGATCTGACTCTTACCTAAATATAGAATCTGCCCACTGAGTTTATCCACCTGTACCATAGTAGCAGGTACAGCTGAACTGCTGGCAGTCGGTTTGAAGGATGCAATATGCTCATCAGTACCTGCGTTAGGGCAGCAACTAGTAGTTTGGGCTGAGGACTGACAAAGCAAGCAGACTGGAAACTTAAAACCTGCGAACTGTATAAAGAACAGTTCCATATCCAACCTACTCCAGTTACTCTGAAACTGGAATTGCAAGTTACACAACACTTTAGCTGCAAAGGGTGTGTAATTTGCAAAGGGACGTGGTAACAGTGGTTAAGGTCTTATGTATCAGGGTAAGTGACATAGCTAGGGTGTGTAGGGAAACCTGCTCCATGGTGGTGGAGACGGCAATTGAGGGGAACAATAGTTTAAATAATTCAGCCTTTCTGGTCATAGCTGAAATAGGGATGTCCTAGCGCTGAAGTTCCGCTAATAACTTTAGGTGTGTCTAAGTTCTGATGGAAGGAGCAGCACCATGTTTAGAACCTCTAACTGGTGAAGCAGGGAGCGAAGTGAAATCCTCACTGTCAAATACGTGAGACATGCTTGTTCCTGCAAAATCAATAGTAAGGATCAAAAATCTAGCGGTGGTATTAAAGCAGAAGTAACAGAAAACAAACGCCAAACAAACTAATTGTGAAGTGAATGTGAGTGGAGAACTAAAATCAGAGCAGTGTACGTGCAATTGCAGTATATACGTGAAGACCTATCGATAAGGCCATCTAAAAACCTGAAGCACGAATATACCTGAAGATTAGAACACAAGTCTAATCTCATAGGGTGTGGCAGACCATGAACCTGTGGCAATCAGACTAACGAATGAACTACTGATCTGCCTGAAGACCTGAAGTACGAGTCGGGTAGCAATAAGAGTTTAACTAAGTGACATGAAACATATGAAGTATGATTGCCATCTATGAGTGTCAATTTTACGTAATGTTGAAAAACCTGACGTATTTTGTGGGACAACATAGAAAAATAAAACATAATGCAGGACACATGATGACCAGACTTGAACAGTCAGGTATATAGTCAGGCAATATAACACGTCTGAAAAAGGAAGATTTGAATAAAAGACAATGCACTTAACAGAAATTATGAAAAGGCAACAGAGATGGATTGGAAAGGTGACCCTTTAATCCAGTTGTGGTCAACATGAAAAAGGATTTTATACGAATAAACGTAGAAACATACTTATCGAACGAACACAAAAAAGTAATGTGAACAGCGGCAAATACGAAATATGAGTATATTGAAAAGAAAAAATGTTAGGAAATATGAAAGTGGAACAAACAATGCTTAATCTGCGATCTCACTTGAAACCAACAAGACAGGAACGTGAAGTGTTGGAAACGTGCAAGAAACCGAAAATTAATGCAGACAAGGGAGTGACCCAAGAGAGGTGTAGATATAGTGCCAGAAACCCCTCCCACAAATGTAGGCTTAATAAATTAGCTTTCTACAGTATATACACACTATATTGTCAAAAGTATTAGGACAAAAAGAAAAAACTGTAAGCGTAAATATTTGTGTACATGGAGTAATATAGCAGGCAATATGAGAGCAATAACAGTTCAATAGTCCATACAGCAACAGTTCTTACGGTGAGGTGGCAGGAGGAAGCTGTCCTCAGAGAAAAGCCAATGGAAAGGGGAGAGACACAGGAAGCGCCAACCTGAGTGTAGTATATTAGATACTATTTATTGTCAAAGTAAGTTATGCACTTACAAGAAATAACAAAAAAAATCCATCTGTAAATGGAGGTGTCAGCAGGTGTAGATCGGCATCCAAAACGAAAGACACTTATATGGACATTTAGTTTCCATTTAAACTCACATTTATTTATTGCTGTGCTCTTAAACATCCCTGGGTAGGTTTAATATTAAGTGTCTGGCCGAGCCATTTTGTTATTAATGATCACATGACCTTCAGGTGTGCTAGAGCCTCTTGTTCTACGACCAGCCCAGACATATAAATTCCACCATTCCAGCACTTCCGCCAAGGCCTGTAGAAGGAGCTGATGCTCAGAGTACGTAGCCTCTTTTACCCAGTTGTTCCTCCCCTCATGTCTCTCTGCTTCCTGGTGATGTCATCTCCTTGTGATTAAGGGAGGCCCAGAACGACTTCCTGGTGGCCGCAGGATGGATTGAGGCTCCCCCAGTCATCTGCCAGAGGACTCTCATTTTGGATGCCTACACCTGCTGACAGCTCCATTTACAGATGAGCCTGTTTTTATGTTATTTCTTGTAAGTGCATTACTTACTTTGCTAATTAATCGTCAGGTTGGCGCTTTCTAGGTCTCTTCCCTTTCCTCAAAAGTATTGGGACACCTGCTTTTACACATTAACTTCAATGGTGTCAGCGTACTAAGACATTTTGGACAATTCCATGCTCCAAAATTTGTGGGAACAATTTGAGGATGGCCCCTTCCTTTTCCTACATTACTGCACACCAGTATACAAATCAAGGTCCATAAAGATATGGATGAGTGAGTTTGGGGTGGAGTAACTTGAGTCCCGACCTCAACCCGATATACCACCTTTGGGATGAATTAGAGTGGATACTGTGAGCTAGTCCTTCTTGTCCAACATCAGTGCCTGACCCCACAAACATTCTCATAGACACCTAAACCTTATAGACAGCCTTCGTAGAACAGTGGAAGCTGTTATAGCTGCAAAGGGTGGGCCAACTCAATATTAAACCCTACAGACTGGGGTGCTATTAATGTTCATGTGCGTGTAAAGGCACGCATCCCAATGCTTTTGACAATATAGTGTATATATATATATATATATATATATATATATATATATATATATATATATATATATATATATATATATATATATATATATATATATATATATGATTTGCATTTTAATTTTAACCTTTTGTGGACTGCCCAGGGCAGCCCATACAGTCAAAGTGATATACTGGTACATTGCTGCATGTTTCCGGGTTTAATTTGTAGATGCTATAACTTCCGCGCAAACCAATCAATATACAATTATTGTGATTTTTTTTTTTTTTTTTTTACAAAAGACATGTAGCAGAATACATTTTGGCCTAAATTTATTGAGAAATTCTATTTAAAAAATAAATAAATAATTGGATATGTTTTATAACAGAAAGTAAAAAAAAAACATTTTTTTCAACATTTTCAGTTTATTTTTAGTTTTATATGATAAAAAATAAAAAACCCAGTGGTGATCAAATACCACCAAAATAAAGCTCTATTTGTGTAAAAAAAAAAATTATATAAATTTTATTTGGGTAACCCCGTAATTACCAGCTAAAATAGAGCAGTGCTAAATAACAAACATGGCCTGGCCATGAAGGGGTGAAAACCTTCCGGAGATGAGGTGGTTTTACAAGGTGAAAGTTCACATATACATTGAGTGTTTCCCACACTGTCAAGGAAGAGGTTTCCAGGGTTTCCTTTTGGGAAATTTTTCATTTCTTCTTCTATCAAGTCTTTTGTTTGGTCATTCTATAACCACTTTAGCCCCGGAAGGATTTACCCCCTTCCGCACCAGAGCACTTTTTGCGATTCGGCACTGTGTCGTTTTAACTGACAATTGCGCGGTCCTGCGACATGGCTCCCAAACAAAATTGATGTTCTTTTTTTTCCCACAAATAGAGCTTTCTTTTGGTGGTATTTGATCACCTCTGTGGTTTTTATTTTCTTGCGCTATAAACAAAAAAAGAGCGACAATTTTGAAAAAAAAAAAACGCATTATTTTTTACTTTTTGCTATAATAAATATCCCCCAAAAATATATAAAAAAAATTTTTTTCCTCAGTTTAGGCCAATATGTATTCTTCTACATATTTTTGGTATAAAACAATCGCAATAAGCATTTATTGATTGGTTTACGCAAACGTTATAGCGTCTACAAAATAGGGGATAGTTTTATTGCATTTTTATTTTATTTTTTTACTAGTAATGGTGGCGATCAGCGATTTTTATTGTGACTGCGACATTATTGCGGACACGTCAGACAATTTTGACACATTTTTAGGACCAATACAGCGATCAATGCTATAAAATTGCATTGATTACTGTAAAAATGTCACGGGCAGTGAAGGGGTTAACCACTAGGGGGTGGGAAGTGGTTAAGTGTGTCCTGGGGGAGTGTTTCTAACTGTCTGGGGGATGGGCTAGCAGTGACATGACACTGATCACTGCTCTCGATGACAGGGAGCAGATGATCAATGTCCTGTCACTAGGCAGAACAGAGAGATGCTGTTTACATCTGCATCTGCCCATTCTTCAGCTCCGTGACACGATCACGGGTATCCCAGCAGCGATCGAGTCCGCAGGTCCCGCGGGCACTTTCACGGATCTCGCTGCAAACACGTGCGGTGGGAAATTCAAAGTAACGTACAGGTAAGTTACTTTGCCCAGCCGTGCCATTCTGTTGATGTATATATGCTGACAGCGGTCGGTAAGTGGATAACAGGGATTTATTGATGGTCCAATTTTGTTAACCTCCTTGGAGGTATTCCGTGACTCGGGGTTGATTTTCTATGCCAGGAGCGGTAACCTCGAGTCACGGGGGGTAACATTTCAGAGCAGCCAGCGGAGCCCTTTATCTTTTCCTGGCGATCCAGCGATGTCCTCCGCTGAGATCACCGGCATCTGATTTCCTGGTTCCGTTCCTGCAAGCAGTAGCGGCGCATAGGAGTGGAACTGGGCGGGAAATTTAAAAAGTGAAACACAAACACACACACATAAAATGAGGCGATACATTGTAATCTGAGAGAATTACACTGTATCATCTCAGATCTGACACTGATCAATTTACAGTGCCCCTTGCCTCCATTGTACTGTAATTTGTGGCTATAAAATATTTCTAACATGGCATCAAAAAAGTGCCACTTCTCTACAAAAGCTCTTTTGGACCAGTTGAGTGACAGCGACACAGAGTTGCTCGCAGAACTGAGTGATAGTGAGTCGTGGGGAGATTTGTCGCCTGGCACTGACACTGATCTGGCAAGTGACAACGGTGAGGATCCTGCACCTGACCTCAGCGATGTGCGCACTTGGTGCCCTATTGACTGCGATATGGACCAGGTAGCATCCCCAAGATTCCCCTTCACTCGATCACTTGGGATGAAGGTAAATGTTGAGCGTGACAACCCTCTGGCATACCTGCAATTATTCCCCACTGTGGAGATAATTGAAAAAATTGACAAAGAGACACCAGAGCTATCAAGAGCAGCAATCCGCTACGCTGCATGCCAGGTTTTCCAGAAGCAGAAAGTGGGAACCGGTGACCAAAGGGGACATCTGGCAGTTTCTGGGACTCATCATTCTTCAGGGGGTGGGGGGGAAACCGCTCCAGAAATGGTACTGGACCATCAATAAATTACCACTCTGTTTTTTGGCACCTTGATGTCAGAATACCGGTTTTCCCTCATCATGAAGTATTTCCACTTCACGAACAATGAAGAGTTTGATGAGGCCATGCATCCTGCTCCCAAACAAAAAAAAATCTGGGAGGTATGCCAAATTATTGTTGCCAATTTCCAGCGGACCTACGTGCCAGAAAGGGACGTCAGTGTGGATGAAAGTTTGATGGCCTACAAGGGACGCCTAAGCTGGATACAGTTTATTGCATCCAAAAGAACGTGGTTTGGCATAAATTCCTACATGCTCTGCGAGTCATCCAGTGGGTACATCTGGAATTTGGTCATTTACACTGGTAAAAGCACTAAGTTCAACCCCAGGTACAGCAGCTATGGGATGGCCACATCATCTGTCCTTACACTGCTGGAACCATTGCTGAACCAGGGCTATTGTTTGACTATGGACAATTTCTACACGTCTCCTGAACTGTTTGAGGTTTTGCTACAAAACAAGACTGATGCGTATGGTACTGTTAGGCCTAACTGAATTGACATGCCATCTATGTTTGCCAAGAAAAAACTAAAAACCGGAGCAATGGTTGCCTGGCAGAAGGGTGAGATGATAGTAATGTGATGGCGAGACAAGAAGGACATGCACAATACCTCCACTGCCATGGTCCGCACAAAAGGTGGGAAAGATGTGCTGAAGCCACAAGTTGTGATAGACTATAATAACACTATGGGAGGTGTTGACAGAGCCGATCAGGCAATGGCATTTTATCAGGCTATGCGCAAACAGCAAAAAAAATTATAAAAAGATTTTCAGGCATCTTTTGGAACAATGCCTTTGGAATGCATATATCCTGTACAGATCAAAGAGTGACAAGCCTCTTGTTCATTCTGATTTTATTTGTTCAAAGAGAGATGGCAATGTAAAGAAAGTCAGAAAAGAAAGCAGGGGGGGCGTGGCTTGACGCTGATCCGAGATGGCCGCTTGATCCCTGAGCTCCCGTCCACGAGACCCTGCTACATCAGCGAAGGCAAGTAATAACCGACCCTATACCTCTGAACTGTGCTTCCTAGCAACCCAGCATGTCAGCGGCTAGACCCCGCTCCCCCCCGGAGCACGAAGCCCCTCCGCCCAGACAAATCCCGGAGATCTTCCGGTCGCGGCCTAGGAGCAGCTCCCGAGCCGCGGCCTCGAGTAAGTCACGCTCGCACAGCAGGAGCCCGCTGCGCGCTAGGCCCGATGCAAGCCCCCGTGATCAGCCTGCAATCAGCATTGACGATCTGCGCAGTGTAGCAGCCGACATAAAACATACCCTATCCGCAGCAATCTCTGATTTGAGGGCTGACATCCACTCAATGTCTCTCAGGGTAGACGAAATGGAAGCTGTGCAGACCCGCCATGATGCCTCCCTATGCCAGGTGCAACAGCTTACTGAATCCCACGCTATACACTTGAGGGACATCAATAGGCATTTGGAAGACCTCGACAACAGAGGGAGACGCCGAAACCTGAGGGTGAGAGGCATACCTGAGTCCTTAGACCCCAATCTGCTGTCCCAAAGAGTCACCCACATTTTTAATGACCTCTTGGAAAGACCCCCAGATACCCCAGTAGCATTTGAGCGTATTCATAGAGCCCTGCGCCCCAGAGGTCGAGATACTGATCCCCCAAGGGATGTCGTATGCTGCATGGTTGACTTTCCTTTAAAAGAGGACATTTTACGTAAAGCAAGAGAAAGGAACCAGATTAACCACAGAGGAGTCAGCATCAAAATTTTCCAGGATCTCTCCAACATAACCCTGCAGCGCAGGCGGGAACTCCGACCACTACTGGAAATACTGAGAAACAGAGCCATCCCGTACCGTTGGAAATACCCTTTTTGCCTTTCTGTCTCTCACCAGGGCCGGGTAGAAAATCTGCGAGTCCCGGAAGATCTAGACCACTTTTGTACCGCACTTGATCTTCCCTCCGTTGATCTTCCCGACTGGTACAGCGACTTCAGATTGCCTACTCTCCGCAGGGTGACCTCCATGGAGGGGGTGGACGAAGCCGGCAACTATGCCATAGGGAGACGCCGCAGACCTGAACACCGACCTCCTCCTCCTCACTCTCCCCCAAGGGGTGCTTCACCGCCAAGAAACGGTAGCCCCACGGCTTCACCTGCCCACCGCAGACCCCGCCGCAGTTGAGGGAGATCAGACACCCTCCTCCGTTTGTTGAACGCTATCTTCGGTTCGTAATGTTGAACTTGACCGTCACCTGAGCCTGCATTCACAACCCATCTGACTTCTACACCCAGAGAATACCTTGCCCCCTTACCGAGAACTTTCACTTGGCGACCACCTTCTGGATGCCTCCACCTGTCCACGGATCCCCATTCCCAGACCAGGACCTACCCACATCACCCTTCCTTGCAGAGTCAAAACTTGTCCTCTTCGCTGGGCAGTCCCCGATTTGAACACAGACGCCCCCGATTTGTCCTTCAACGTTTGTGCTGCTGCCTGAACACCTGGAACCACACCTGCCTTTCTCCCGGATGTTTCTGCTTCAAGGCCGCCAAGACTTCCACTATACTGCTGCGAGGCCTCCTGCTCACGACAGCCTTGAAGTGCCTCTTGAGACTATCGTAAGCCCTTCCCTCATCAGACTTTGGCCTACCACTACGCTGTGCCCATCTCTACTCGTCTCAGGTGGACGTAACCGTGGAACTCTCTCCTCCTTTATGGTATTGCTAACACTCACTTCCTTACTTCATTCTCCTTCCTCTCTTTTTCTTCCTCTCTCCTCTTACCCTCTTTCAATACTTCTCTGCCCTTCTTAGTACCTAGACTGAAATGTGCCTGCATGATGATGATATGAATCGTACTACGTGGGTACTCCCACTGAGTCGGGAGTGAGGTACTGTGTAGTTCTAGATCTTTAACCCTATTGCCCTGTAATTGCTACATTGTCGCTCAGTCTCCTAGTCGTTACCCTTCCAGCGACATGACCGACTTCTTGAGGCTTCTCCTCGATGCCTGAGGATCTTACGCTGCACCCCAGTTTACTAATTTGGGGTCCCTGCGCACAAATTGATAGAGACCTCCGGTACTTGTTGGGCCTTACATAATATGATTTATACCCCCCAAAGAATTGTTCACCATCCCTAAGATTTAACCAAGCCCTCACTCCCGACTCTTTATACTCGGCCTTCTCTCTTAAAGATCTCGGATTTTTGTTCCATATGGCACGGGTGTAGTTGTTACCGCATTTGCCCTTACATGACCATCCGTATTTGCCTGGTGTCGGTCCTACTTGTCCATGTATTATGTTATGTTATGTTGTTCAGATTTTATGTTTATGATAGTTGTTAAGTCATCATTTATTCACTAGAAGCTAGACCTGCGCATCTATTTTGTCTCCCGCTCTGGTATTCCCCCCCGAAATACAACTCAGAAACCCCAACCTAATTCTCCCTTTGAACTATTAATTATTGGCCACTTCTCCAGCAAATCCCGCACGAGCCCCTATCCCTACCTCATTGGACTTTCTTGACCTACTGCTCCCACTTATCTCCTCCTCCTCATCTTTCACTGACCTCGGGCCTTATCACCTGCCCCTGACCCTCGGGTTTCGCTGACCGGAAAATGGCGTACTCACACCCCATAGTCCTCTCTCTTCCATATAAGATCCCCATGTGGGGTCCCTCTATTGCTGATCTCTAGTCCCCAATTCACCCTCACATTAACCAATTGCCGACCTTCAGCCTCCTTAGGTCTCTCAGTGACGGAGACCTCCCACCTCTCGAGTGACCTCGTCCGCCACCCCCAAACAACGGACGCTGGTAGTCAGAGTTGACCCAGCCGGTGCTGCTCTCGGAGTTCCGAGGGGTTGACAGGTTCAACCCTTCCACCGGCTTCACACCCCCCGTACCCCACCCAAGTTCACTCACTCCCTATCACCCCCCTTCTATCCTCTGATCCCCCCTCTCTCCCCTCCCCTCCTCCTCTCTCTTCCCCCTCCTACTTTTTTTTTTCTTTTACTTTCATTTCTTTTATTGTTTTTCTCTTCTCCCTGTCCTTTTTCTCCGTCTTTCTCTCTCTCTCTCCCCCTCCCCTGAGACCCCCCTCCCGGAAACTATCTAGCTAAACTTACCTTGCTCACAATGGTACCACCTCTACGGAACGAGACTAAACATATGTCTCTGAAGCTTGTCTCCTTTAACGCCAAAGGCCTAAACATCCCAGAGAAGCGCCACCAGACGCTATCGTTAATGCAAAAACTAAAGGCAGATGTGGTCCTCCTTCAAGAGACCCACTTCAGTGCTAAATCTACCCCCAGACTAACCAACCGTGCCTTCCCTGTAGAGTATCACGCGACATGCCCCTCTGCGAAGTGTAAAGGTGTTTCCATACTTCTCTCCAAAAACTTTGAATTTCAACTTTCAGATACCCTAGCAGATGACGATGGGAGGTTCCTCTTCATTAAAGGCTCTTTTAAAAATAGAATGTTCACTTTTGCAAATATATATAGCCCCAACTCCTCCCAAGTACCTTTCTTTCGGAAAGTAGTGCGCAAACTACAATCTTTCTCGGAAGGAATGCTAATCCTCGGTGGCGATTTTAACGCCCCCTTGGATCCTTTAATGGATACCTCCTCAGGGTCCTCCAGCATGACATTCCGTGCCCTTAAACAAATCAAGAAAAGTCTCCAGGAGTTATTACTCCACGACACGTGGCGATCTCTATTTCCCAAAGACAAGGATTTCACTTTTTTCTCTGTCCCACACAATAGGTATTCCCGCATTGACTACCTCATGGCTTCCCAACATAATCTGCACCATTTGACCAATGCCTCAATCGAACCTATGACGATCTCGGATCATCACCCCATCACAGCCCTTTTCACTTTCCCTGAAAAACTTGTCCGGTCCACCATCTGGAGGTTAGATGCTAGCATTCTCACAGACGAACTCAGAGCTAATGAAATTCGTGACTGTCTAACCAATTATTTCGTAGAAAATGACACGCCTGGGATCTCCCCCCTTACCCAGTGGGAGGCACATAAATGTGTAATAAGAGGGAAACTTATCTCCCTAGCTGCTGCCCTCAAGAAAGAAAGAGCTGCCACCCTAACGGGACTGTTTGCCAAGCTTAGGTCCCTTGAAACTCAACACAAGAGAACTCTTGCGTTGGACACGCATACTGAATTAACGAACGTCCGCACCCAGATCCAAGATATCTTGGGATATCAGACGAGAAAGAAATTCGCCCTATCCCAGAAGCTCTTCTACGAGCATGGGAACAAGTCAGGCCATCTTTTGGCCCAAGCCCTGAAATCTAAAGCAGCTAAGCGTACGATCCATCATATACACTCCCCCACCGGTTCGGTCCTCGAAACCAACACAGATATAGCTTCGGAGTTCGAACGCTACTACACCTCCCTCTACAACCTCAACCTCTCCAACCCGCAAACTCCAGACCCTCACAAACGACTTGGAGATATCCGGACGTATCTCTCTAAGCTCCCTCTCAAGACTATCCCCCAAGACACCCTCCAAGCCCTGGAAGCCCCTATCTCTTCAACAGAATGGTCACAAGCCGTAAAGCAACTGAAACCTGGTAAGAGTCCTGGCCCTGATGGGCTGACCTCAGCATATTATAAATTATTTGCGGAGACACTTCAAACGCCCTTCCTGAAGGCCTTCAATTCTACTCCCATCTCGAAATCTCTTCCCGGCAGCATTTTAGAAGCCCACATTACAGTTATTCCCAAACCAGATAAGGACCTCACACTCACTAGTAGCTATAGGCCGATCTCCCTTCTCAATGTAGACGTGAAAATATTTGCAAAAATTCTCGCTAATAGATTCCTCCCTTTCCTCCCGGCCCTTATATCCCCCGATCAAGTCGGTTTCGTCCCCGGGCGAGAGGCAAGGGATAACACCCTGAAATCCATCAATATCCACCATTTGATTACGCAGACTAAACAGAAAGCTCTCTTCCTATCCCTGGATGCTGAGAAGGCGTTTGACAGGGTGGCCTGGGACTACATGGAAGCAGTCCTCACCTCCTTGGGACTCGGCCCTCACATGACCAATATGATTATGTCCCTCTACTCCACACCGACAGCACGAGTCAGGGTCAACGGCACTCTGTCAAACGCCTTCTCCATCCGAAATGGAACGAGGCAGGGATGCCCCCTTTCCCCGATCCTCTTTATCCTTACGCTAGAACCTCTCCTCCAGACCCTCACCTTGAATAATGACATCAAAGGCGTCCACACTCCACTGAAAGAGTTTAAATACGCGGCCTTTGCCGATGACATTTTAATGTTTCTCACGGAGCCCATCACCACCATTCCAATCGTCCTTTCAGAATTTAGTAAATTTAAGGAGGTATCTAATCTTAAGATAAACTTCTCTAAGTCGTACGCTCTTAATATTTCCCTCCCAGAAACCGTCCAGACACAATGCGAATCGAATTTCCAGATACGCTGGAAACCTGATTCTATTACTTACCTAGGCACCCAAATACCACGGAAGTTATCGGACCTTTACGTGACAAACCACCTCCCCATCCTACATAAATTGACGACGGATCTCGAGAGATGGAACAAACAGATCCTATCTTGGTTTGGTAGGATCGCAGTTCTCAAGATGAACGTTCTACCCCGCCTACTATATATCCTCCAAACCTTACCCATACAGGTCCCCCAATCTTTTTTCACGTCCTATAATAGCATTTGTTCTAGATTTGTATGGGGACACCGGAAACCCAGAATCTCAATTAAAACCCTTTCTCGCCCGAAACATCTAGGAGGCTTGGGCTTCCCAGATATACTTAACTACTACAGAGCGGTCCACCTGACCAGGATTGTAGATTGGAATGTCCAGGACCCCTATAAGGAATGGGTTCCGTTGGAAGCATCTTTTTCATCTATACCACTAGCCTCTCTACCCTGGATAAGACCTGCCCACACCCCTGCCTCGGTCGCCCTCCACCCATTAATACACCCCACTCTAAAATGCTTTCAGCAAATTTGCCTTCGAACGAAAATCTCCTCAATCCCCGGGCCCTTATCTCCGATCAAGTGTAATCCAGACTTCCCTCCCGGCCTGTCTCCCGACTATCTGTCGGAACACTGGCCACAAGATAGGTTACGTGCCTACCATCTGTACAAGAGAGGTCAACTAGTCTCCGCCCCGATTCTTGCCAGCACCGTAGATAGACCACCCATTCCATCTTGGACTTACCTTTTAATTGCATTTTTTCTGCAATCCTTAAACAGGGACTCCCAATGCTCCAGACCTCTATCCCCTTTTGAACAACTGTGTACCCAAACAACCCCCCAAAGACATGTCATAGCCCTCACCCACAGCATGCTTTGGGATGGGGAACAACCCGGGTCCACCTTGGCTTGCAAGCGCTGGGAGGAAGATCTTTCCCTATCCATAACTGACGAACAATGGAGCACCATCTTCCAGATTATCCACAGAGGCTCCACCAATGTTAGCACCCAAGAGAATAATTACAAGATCCAATCGAGGTGGTACCGCACCCCCTCTCTCATACATAAATTCACCCCTAACACCACCGACATCTGCTGGAGATGCCTCCTAGAAAAGGGTACACCGCTGCATATTTGGTGGTCCTGTAACCTCCTTCAGGACTACTGGAGAGAAGTATGTCGAATCACCTCCCAAATTACCACTTACAACATCGAACCCTCCCCGTCCCAATGCCTTCTCCACCTTTCACCTTTATCTAGACGAGCCTACCATGGTTCCCTGGCGATGCATATGCTCAATGCGGCCAAACAATGTATCCCGATCCACTGGGGGTCGCCCAGAGTCCCCTCCATTAAAGAATGGTTTACCAGAATCAACAAAACAGCCGAAATGGAAGAATTGATCCATATTTCCAAGGACACCCCCTCGAAATTTAGCACGAAATGGGCCTGTTGGAAGCACTTTCAGACCACCACTGCCTACGCAGAAGTGTACAACTAATGACATCAGGTCCATAGTTTCACGACCTGGGCCTTACAGAGCCTAACCTATCTTCCTACCATCGAGCTTTATGGTACAGTCTCTGAAAGAAGGATGTAAATTCAAGCTACATATCCATTACTCCACTTCCGGGGGGGGGGGTCATAGGGAAGGGGGACTTCCCCCCTTTCACGTGATCCCCTTTTTGCCTTCTTCCTCCCACCCCCCCTTCCCTCTTCCTCCCCTTTCCCTCTCCCTCTCTGTCTCTATATCTCTCTTTCCTCCACCCTCGTCTCTCCTCCCCCCCTGCCCCATCCCCCCATTCCATTCCGCTACCTAACCACCTCATTGCAGACGTTCACACCTGCGATCTCTTACGAATACCACATACCTCCAACCACGAGTCACTTTCCCTACTCTAGGTAGACCCCTTTAGGGCTCTCCCTAGCGATATCTCATAACACGCTCTGACCCCTTGTCCCCGCGAAGATTAACCCACCTTACATTGCTATTGGCCCCTTGTCCTTCCTTTGAATTGGCCCCTTTATAAGCCTAGGGGCAACTTTTCATTAAGTATTACGATTTGGACCACTTCTGATGATTTGCAACCCACCTGTACTCCGCACATGCACCTAATCGGCTTCGTTTTACACACAGTGCTGGTCCTGTACATTGCGAGATATTCCCGTGTTGTGAATATTTTATTACTATGTAACTAGGCCGATTTTGTATCCTACCTGTTGTTGGAAATGCCTGTTCGTCTGTATTTCTTGATCTATTTTTCAAATAAAATGTGTTTTAAAAAAAAAAAAAAAAAAAAAAAAGAAAAGAAAGCAGGTTCCATTGTTCGGATTGTGACGTCAGACTGTGTGCTGTACCTTGTTTCAAAATTTATCACACTCAGGATGTTTATTGAATTTTCTTTGACAAATGTCATTATTTTGTATTACATTATTGAATAAAATTATATTATTTATTATATTATAATTAATGATTTTGTGTTTCAAACTTTATCACATCTGGGATGTTTACTAGAGTCTTGTTTGGTCAGGTATAAGTAAGTAATTACTAAGAATTGCAGTCCTATAATACATAACACCATATTTCCATGCAAAAAATTGTACCGCTTTTGGTACAAAATTCCTGACATAATCATACCACCATGGAGGTTAAAGTGTAGGATAGATGTAATGGGTTGAAGAACACATCTAGCAAGGAGTATAGGGCCATGTTTAGCTCACCTCCCAGGATAACCTGACCTTCCTTAAAATCCACCAGTCTGCCAAAACAGAGTTCCATTAATTCAGTCTGACTAGTGTTTGATGTATCAAGCCTTAAAGGTGCAAGAGCCATCCCCTTTTATCTGACATTTGCCAATAGAATTCAAAAATAGCTGTTTGTGAGATAACAAGGCTCACTCCTCTAGATTTGGAGTCTAGGTTTATAGAGACATTTAATTATAGTGAGAAAGTATGAAAGCAAACAGCTGCTGTAGTGTTCTCTTTAGAAAACTCATGATACTTTTATATATAATAAAGGAAATATAAAAGGCATCAGTTTAAAAACCTATACTTAAAATAAAATAAAATAAAATAAAAATGATGCAAAACCATTTGAAAAAACAAATCTTGCAACTTCAATATGCATTGGCTGCAGGATGTAAGTTTTTTTTTTTCCATGGAAATAAAGTACTGTACATACATCAGCACTTATAAGAAGGTCTATATATAACTCTTAGTGACTATTTTAGGTTTGATCTTTGGAGTGCAGACATACACATTCCAGCTGCAATGCACAATATTGAAACATTTGAAATGTATTCACACCATCCCTGGTGCCTGTGTAGTAATTAGTAAATATCACACATAGATCTGTGCTAGAATTGCTTTATTATACTCCCTTTTAATTAACTGTAGATAATGTTAGCGTCTAAACGTATAATAATATATTATTTTGGTCATTTGTTCATAGAAGAGACATTCATTTGGACATATGTGATAGTAAATAGATAGTTAATATAAATGCCAAAATAATCTAAACATGTTCATGTTTATGACACAATCATTTTTGTTATCTATTTTAACCATTTGCCGCCAAATTATGTACCTGGTTCATCATTTGACATTATAGTGGTTGTACCAGGATGATGCCTGCAGCTGCAAGCATCACCCCGGTACAGTTTTTTAGAGCCGATGGTCGGCTAACTAGCCACACGATTGCTATTATAAGCAGAAGGAGGGGACTCCCCCTTCTTCTGCCTTGCACAGCCCTCCCATCCCACCGGGAGACCCAAGCTACTAGCCGACACATCCGCCAGCTAGCTGGAGATCCATATAAAGCTGAAATTGGCTTTGATCGGGTCCCTGCTATGGTAACTAGGAAGCAGTGACATGAAATTTTGCAAGTGCAAAGGGATTTAAGGTCTTATTGGATCCCTCCATAAAGAGTACCTGTCACATTCCTATTGCTATCACAAGGATGCTTACATTCTTTGTGACAGCAACAAAAGTGAATAAAAAAAAATTAAGGCAACAATGTAAAAAAATAAATAAATAAACATAATTAATAATATTATAAAAAATATTTAAAGTGCCCCACCCCCCCATCCTAGCACGCAAAGGCGAACACGTTCTATGGTCCTGATATAAAGTAGTAACCTGTAAAGGCTCTTAAAGCATTGCCTATGGATAGTAACATTTACAATGTTTGCCACCATTGCAAGGGAGTGCACAATTTTAAAGTGTGACATGTTTTGTTCCTATTTACTCGGCATGACATCTTCTTTTATATTTTACAAAAAATTGGGTTATGTATTTTTTTTTCATTAAACTTTAAAATAGTTTAATTGGGGGGGGGGGGCGTGTCCGGCCGGCAGAGAAGATGGCCGCATAGCTGAGAGCTCCTGCCGCCTCATGCTATAAAGCAGCTCACCGCAACTTACCGGAGGGGTCCCCAGAGTGTTGCAGCTGTATCCGGCAGTGCCTCAGCAGACCCAAGATGGCGCCGGCGCATGATCCAGCAGAGGGAACTGATCGCTCGTCAATCTTCAGACTGGGGTGAGTCAGGCTCCTGCCGCTCTGAGGGACACAGGGAGATCTCACCCCCTTCTACCCCTACTATGCGCAGCCCAGCTAAATAAAGGCAGCGCAGAGAGGGAGATGAGTTCTCCGCTGGGTTGCAGCATGTCACCTCGAAGCTCTCCTCACAGAGCACACAAGCTGAGCACCTAATAGATGTGTTCCCAGCCTCAGACTAAGCTATCTCTGAGAGCACCATGAAAAATATGCTCTTATCCCTTAGGAGAACATTATTCAATGATTTTTCTGACATGTTTGCTTCTGCGAATAATACTGTTCACACTCACTCTACCCAAATCCAACATTTGGAATCCAAAATGGCGGATCTTTACAATGCCCATAATGATCTCGTTGATGCGTATGCTGATCAGGAATCTGAATTACAGCGCCTCCAATACAAATTATCAGATTTGGAAGACCACTCAAGGAGGAACAATGTCAAGTTCAGAGGTATTCCTGAAACTATCCCTCCGAGTGAACTCATTAATTTTGTTCAACGCCTTATGAAAGCCTTTATTCCGTCTCTGATGGACATTTAATTGTGTGTGGACAGGGCACACCATATTCCTAAGCCAAAATTTCTTCCTGACACTGCACCCAGAGACATTCACTATTACCACGTGAAAGAACGGATCATGGTAGCTGCTAAACAAAATCCGGTGGTCTCATTTGACTTTACTGGTATCTCTTTATATACCGACATTTCACAACAAACCGAATTGAACAGGAAGAAGCTTAATCCACTCACAAAGATTCTGCGCAATAACAACATAAACTACTGGTGGGAATTTCCCACGAAGCTCCTCGTCTCCTGGAATGGCAAATTATTCCCCATACATAGTGTGGAAAAAGGTATACAATTGTTTAAACAATGGAATCTGCTCCCACCTGATGCACAACCCCCCGTTCATCCCTCTCCAGAACACCTGGCTACGGAATGGACCTAATCCGCCCTGTTGAGCCGCTCAATGCCTCTCCCTTCCATTGCTACTTATCAGTAGCGTGAGGCAAGGAGGTCAAATGTTCAGTTTGTCCCTTTATTGTTGTGCCTAGTGCACCGCACTAGTGGCCTTATTTACCCCACACTGTTGCTGTAGCATCATTGGCTGCCTATTGTCCTGTTTTTACAGGTCCTTTTTACTTATGTTGTTCTTCATTCCCCTTCCTTCCTTTCTCCTGTGGTTCTTCACTCCACTTTTTTTTTTGGGTCACCACCTATGGTATATCCTTCACTACAAATGAGCATGGATTATGGACCGCCCCACCTACCTGGATTGCTGATGAAACTGAAATGCTAATTTTCCAACTGCTTTATCCACGAGTCCGTATCCACCAAATTTGCCTGGATAAATATGTCATGGGTGCATGGGACTCATGAGAATTCTCTTCAATGTAACAGGACTTCCTGGTACCGCAACCTCTCAGCACACAACCAAACTTTGTCATGCCCTAGAAATTTATGTCTATTAATGCGAAAGGCCTCAATAGCCCCTTTAAACGATCTGCAATGCTGAAGGAAGCCCGCTCACTTAAAGCGGATGTCATATTCGCTCAGGAAACTCATTTTGCTGCCCACAAGTGTCCTAAACTGAACTTCCGAAACTGCTCCCAGGTATTCACTTCTAATAGTCCCAAAAAGTCATGTGGAGTTCTAATTGCTATCAAAGACTCTGTCTTGTTCCACCTCATTCGCACCATCCAAGACCCCCTTGGCAGGTACCTAATCCTTATCTGCGAACTTAACCAAACAACGTTTACGTTGGTCAACCTGTATGCTCCCACTACTCAGCAAAAAAAAATTCTTGTCCCTCTGCTTACAATGATTACAGAGGTGGTTCAAGGTACTCTCCTTATGGGTGGAGATTTCAACACAGTCCTAGACCCTACTATGGACTCCTCAGACCAGTCCAGGAGACCTTTACATTCTATTGTCCCTCTGCTTCTGAAATACGAATTGTTTGACGTATGGAGATGTTTCTATGGCTCAGAGAAAGACTACACGTTTTTATCAGCCACACACTCTTCTTATTCCCGCATAGACTTGTTTTTGATTGGGAAAAAATCTCTCCAGAATGTCTTGGGATCAGATATTGGCATAATATCTTGGTCAGACCACGCACCGATTGTGTTGTGCTTTGATGACACACTACGTCATACTCCCCCTCCACTTTGGAGGCTGAACGCCTCCCTTTTGGGAGACAAGGGTATTGCTTAAGTTGGCCTCAATTGTTAAAAAAAAGAGGACGAAGCAGATTGATGACTTGTTCCATTCCATAACCTCCAAAGAATGAGACAATAAACTTAAACCAGACCCCCAACTGACGCAGGATATCCTTCGGGATAGGCAGCAGTTGAGATCTCTACTTCTTTACAAGCAGGCCAACCACCTTAAATTCCTTAAAGCCTCCTATTACGGGTTGCATAACAAAGCGGGAGCATGGTTGGCTAGAGTAGTGAAGGCAAGACAGATCAAACGAAGAATAGCTGCCCTTACCCATCCACTTACTAAAAATTCTGTTACCAACCCTAAAGACATAGCTAATGTGTTTGCGGATTTCTTACGGAAATTAAAGCTTCCCACCCTCTCCAGGGATCAAGAGATCTGTTTGGCCATCCACAAACTTCCCAACCATAAGTCTCCTGGTGAGGACGGTTTTATAAATGAGTACTACAAACACTTATCTAAAGAAATTGCCCCACATCTACAATCAGTATTCAATCTTGCTTAATCCTCAGGAAATTTTCCACCTGAAATGCTTAGAGCGGTGATAGTGACATTGCCAAAATCCAATAAGGATCCTACTAGTCCTGCAAACTACAGGCCTATATCCTTCCTCAATACAGATGTGAAACTGTATGAAAAACTCCTAGCTACTAAATTTAAACAGTTCTTCCCTGCCTTGTCCACCCAGACCAAGTGGGCTTTGTACCCAGTCGTCAGGCCCCGGACGGAACTAGATGTTTTCTCAACCTAATATCACAGGCTGGATCCTCTCGAGTGCCTTCTCTGCTTCTTTCTCTGGATGCGGAGAAGGCATTTGACAGGGTCCACTGGGTTTACCTTAAGGCGGTGCTCAACGCTTTTGGAATTGCGGGATGCATACAAATAGCCATACTAGCCCTTTACTCCACCCCCTCAGCCACTGTAATTACATCAGGGATTACCTCCAAACCAATACACATAACCAATGGGACAAGGCAAGGGTGCCCCCTTTCACCAATAATTTTTTCACTCCTCATGGAACTGCTAGCAGAGCATATCAGATCCCATCCTCACATAACAGGACTATCTATAGCTGGTAAAGAGCATAAAATCAGTTTATTCGCTGACGATGTCATGCTCTCTAACCCCTTGACATCATTGACTGAGACTCAGAAACTGTTGCAGGAATTCAGTGCCGTATCTTATTACAAATTAAATGGCACAAAATCCCAAATACTAGGAATCAATGTGTCTGCTGCCATGCAATCCACTTTGGCCAGGGAATTTCCCTTTACTTGGTCTCCTCACTCTATACCCTTTTTGGGTACCCAATTGACCCGCCATACCTCGCAATTGTATACTTATAATTTTAAACCCTTTCAGGAATCCTTACCCCAACAACTGTCGCATCTACATACCCAAGGCCTGTCCACGATGGGTAAAATAGCCGCACTTAAAATGAGATCCTTCCTAAACTCCTCTATTTATTCTGCACACTAATAATTCCTATACCGCCCAATTTCCTTTCCTCGGTACTAACCACATTTAACCAGTACATATGGAACCGTAAACCGCCTAGGTGTTCTACCACTATTATGCTAAAACATAAGAAACTCGGCGGTATGGGTGCCCCTAATGTAACAGCGTGTTACAAAGCGTGCGTCCTAGATCAACTTAAATATTGGTGGACCTCCTCTGAACGCAAAACATGGATATCCATGGAAGTCAGTAGTAATATTAATAGGGACCTTAAATCAACCCTTATTGCTATTCAGTTAGGAGCTCCTGTCCCTGCTTCCTCTGTACCCACCATCCAGATTTCCACCAAACTATGGTCCAAGCTCCCCATTTCCTCCATACCTAACCAGCCATTCTGTAAACTTTCTACCCCGCTTTCGGTCCTCCACTATTTCATACCGTACCTTGATTTGAAACTTTTTATCTCCAAGGGCATTACTCTTATCAAAGATTTAAACCACGATGCATCCCTTTGCAAATTTGATGATTTGGTCTCTAGATTTCATCTTCCTTCATCAGCATATTTCCCCTATTTACAAATTTACTCTTTTCTACTGAAGCATCCCTTACCCTTTTACTTGACATTACCTTCATCACTCTATAAGTTCCTCCAGGACCCTAGTAGCCCCATTAAAGGAATTTCCCTGCTCTATGGTATTTATAACGCACACGACTCCTTTTCCAAAACAACTACTATCTCTAAATGGGAAAAGGTCATAGGTAAGCCCTTCCCTGACAACTACTGGAAGTCAGCATTTTCTACTACATATACTTCTTCCAGATGTGCTAATCATTGAGAACACTTTCAAAAAGTAGTTCATTCCTGGTATCTCACCCCTTATAAACTTAGTCAATTTTGCCCTGACCGCACGGCCCTCTGCTGGAGGGGATACGAAGATGTGGGTACATTGTACCACATCTTGTGGTCATGCAAATCTGTGCACTCCTTCTGGAACCAGATTTTTACGTTGATATCCGACATATGTGATAAACGTGTGGATCCCTCCCCTGAACTCGCTTTGCTTCACCTCACGATACATGAATTTCCACTCAAAACTAGAGTAGTGCTTACTCAACTTTTGCTAGCAGCTAAACTGACTATCACACGGCTGTGGAACTCGGATAAATCTCCATCTCCTACTGATGCAGTACTCACTCTCAATCACCAGTGCGAGATGGAGAAACTATTAGCTATCACTGATCTCAGGATCATGACATTTCGGACCAAATGGAAAAGCTGGCTATCGAACCCAAGGTGTACGGTTAAAGATTGATAACTTGTTTTCCTTCTACATTCCATGTACTCATATATCTCCTTTATCTTTGTCTTTAATACTTACATAAGGTGACTCCCCCTCTTCCCCTCTCCCCTTTATCTCTTCCTCTCCTTCTTATTCATCTGCAAGGGCACCTTCTCTTCAATATAATCCCCAGAATGGCAATGGAAGGATCTCTACGGGGTCATTGTGAACTAATTATATTGGACTTTCTGCCACCTTTGTCAACCGGTGCTTCTTGATGTCTGCATTTCTTGTATCTACATATTGCCTCGCTTGCCTTCCCTCTTTCTGTACCCTTTCCATCTGTGTCTGTCTACTTCCCTTTCTATGTTCTTTAATTAATGCTGAATTTGACAGGTGGGGGGCCCCTTCCCTCTCTGGCACAGTTTTATCCCAGTGGGGTGCCAGAGAGGGAGTGGGGGACGCCTATTACCTGGTACCTAAGCAAGTCAATCCTACCCAATATTCTTTTTCTTACTGTAAATATTTGCCAGAGTACGCAAATATTGCATGTTAACTGTTAAATGTATGGCAGATACTGGTTATTTGACTATGTTTCATTGCAGTTTGCGTTATCAATAAATTCAATAAAAACGATTGAAATAAAATAGTTTAATTTTTCACAAAAATTGCGTTTCAAAAAGCAGTGCGCAAATACCGCATGGCATAAAAAAAATTCCAAAACACACCAATTTATTCTCTAGAGCCTCTGCTTTAAAAAAATATATAATGTTTGGGGGTTCTAAGAATTTTGCAAGCAAAAAAAAATTACTTTCACATGTATACCAAAAGTGCCAGAAAATGCCTGGTCTTCAAGTGGTTAGGAATCTAACCATATGTTTTAAAAATTTCCTTTGCGTTTAGCATAACAATTAGTTTACCTTGTAAAAAAAAAAATTCTTATCTATGACTTTTTCTAATTCCTAAGAAAGTCTTATATAAGTCTGCTTTTAGAGATCAATACTTTATAATACACCATAATAGGTGAGGGGTCCTTTATCTATACTCACTATGTATTGGTGGTGAGATAAGTTCTTGATATCTATGACTATTGAATATAGTAATAGAAATTTAAGCTATATACACAGTAGATGGTTGAGGTTGGTCTGACTTACAGGGACAATCTCACAGTATGTGGACAGGTGTGTGAACTTTAATAGACATGTTCAACTTGGATAAAGATTCCTTCTTTAGTCTTTTCAGAATAAAGGAAATGAATAGTGGCAGATTACAATAAAGGTAGAATGGGTGGTTGTCCAGGGTTGCAGATTACAGGAGGGCCTGTGGGGATGTTGAAAAAGTTCTGCCTTCCTGTGTTCTTCATAATAAGTCTATTTCAGCTTTAAAGGTTTGTAGACTTTTTTTCAGAAGGCAGTTAGCAAAGACAGTCCTTCTTTTGCTCTCAGTAAAGATTATAAAATACATATACACAATGGGGTTCATTTACTAAAACTGGAGAGTGCAAATCTGATGCAGCTCTTTAGGGTTTATATACTAAAGGCAAATAGTCTGTTCATTTTGCAAGGGAATTTGTTTCTTAGCTTACCGGTATGTTAGTACGGGAAGAGAGGCAGGAGAGTGGAGGACAGACATCCCAGGCCCCTGCGAGCACTGGGCGATCTCCTGGCTGGGCCTGACACTGTTGCTGCACTGTTGCTGAGACAGAAGTCAGAGCAGCCCGAGCGACCGGATAACGTATGGCCGCAGCGGCTGCTCTGTCTTCTGTCAGGCGGATGTGATAACATCAGGTAAGGCTGCATTTATGGGACTGGTAAGGCTGCATTTATGGCACCGGTAAGGTTGCATTTATGGCACAGGTCAGGCTGCATTTATGGCACTGGTAAGGCTGCATTTCTTTGGCGCAGGTCAGGCTGCATTTCATGGGCATCAGTAAATATTTTAGTACACCATTTGGTATAGAATATTTTTTTTTCTTGTTTTCCTTCTCTAAAACCTAGGTGCGTCTTATGGTCAGGTGCATCTTATGGAGCGAAAAATAAGGTAGTTAAGGTAAAAAAAGCTTTGCAATCATGTGCAAGCAAAAATAATTATTTTTTCCTATTTCCTTGCATGTGATTGGATATTTTTTGCAAAATGTATTTTCACCACATTCAGGCAAATTTCCTTTGCAAAGTAAAAATATCCTTGTAAAGTGAACAGCCTATTTGCCTTTAGTAAATTAACCCCATTATTTCATAATTTTCTGATATTATCATAATAAATATGCAAATCGTATACTACTGCATGATATCCTTTTTATTCTTCAAGCAGTACATTCCAAATCCTGCAGAAATGTTTCACAAACTCTTTTCAAAAGTAACAAATAAATGTCTGTTAACACTGACCCTTATGATCAAATTAAACTGAAGGGAAGCCATTTCATTTATAACAGCTCTGGACTTACAGTACACTTATTCCAATGGGGGTCTACATATGGTGTGGAGATATGTGTAGGTATTTTCTGGTGGCACTCAAGTAGGAAAAATATAATGACCAGACGTTATATACGCTGATAGTGGATGGCGGGCAGTGTGTGCAGGTACCAGATAGAAATAGGATTATTGTTTTTGGCTAAACTGGGCAAATGTAATTGTATGTCTACAGATGTTGTTACACATGTTATTCTGCAAGACCATGCTTGTGATTGTAATAATAGGTTGAGCCTACTGAATAGATTTGTGTATGCCCATATCGGAAAAAAAATCTACATATGGCAACTAAGCTTAAAGCCTTAATATTGTGGTGGAAATAATATTAGTAATATTAGCAATGATAATAAAAAAACATAATAATACAGTAGCCTTGTGACTTATTGATAATGAACTTTACCATGCTCTTCAATAATTATGACAACAATGCGATTATGTTGTCAGAATTGTAGGCATAAATAAAAACAGTATTATATATGCTGAGGAAAGTTCAACAGTGACATCTGGTCTAGAGCTGCATTCAATAAACAAAGGTATAAATTAGCATATGAAATGAGATAGAAGCAGCAGAAGGTGTGATAAAGGCTTCATGCTCTTTAAGATTCATGCTTGTTAAGATGTATGGAGATGATCTAGGTTGCATCATTACTGCTAAAATAATTCTACAGCAAATCAGGCAGAAATATTTTTTATTGAGTAGTACACTGTGTAGGACATATATACCAAATATGTCACTCCAAATCTGGTCATAAATGGTTTGAAATTCAGATGGTTCAGCAGGGAGCGGCCAAATTTCGATTCAAGTATAGGCACACTGGTTGAACAGAAGTCTATCTACCGATCAACTATTCAACAACGATTTTACTGCTGGGCTAAAAAAGGCACTTAATGTGGTCACCAAAATCGACATCAGAAAACTTAAGGAGCATGTCTTACTTCTAACCACTCGTTATGGTCTACTCTTCTAGAAAAAGAGGTGAACAGTACAATAAATGTACTTCTTATAAAGCGGAGTTCCCATTGTTAATTTTTTTTATTTTGATTAATATCCATATATTTTGTTTATAGTGCTTATTTAAAGCCCTCATGTGTGTTATTAATCGGCGCTCGATTGCTGATTTTAGAGAGGAATATATCTGACATTCCTGTTTTGTGTCAGTTTGCATAGTGCTTGTGGGCATTTGAAGCCCACAAGCACTATCTTCTGGGCTCTGGTACAGCTGAGCGACCAGCATGCACCGCCTGTTCTTGCACATGCGCCATATGTACGGCGCAGTGCCATACACTTCTGACATTGCCCTCACAACGTGCGGCATCATCGAAAGTGCCCGCCCCCGTTGTGATGGCAATGAAGGGGAATGACATCAGGCACCTTGGAGAGGAAGAGGCAGATTACGAGGGACTCCATAGCAACAGACCTGAAAAGGGGAGTAAAAAATATTTTTTCCCTAAAGGTTGTTATTCAGATTTAATGCTGCTGAATAATGTAAAAAAATTATGACTGGAAGTCCGCTTTAAATAATATCACTAGTCTACACAGAAAGTGGAACATTTTGTATATGGCATACATTTTTACATACAAGTATTGGTGAAAAATATTTTGTTTAAAGACCAAGTGTGCTGCTGCTGCTTATCTTCCCCCATCTGCTTCTCTTCCCCTCTTTAAGATCATTATGCAGCAAAAGAGGGTATATGACCACTTATAAAAAAAGGGGGGAAAAGGTGTTTATAATGTTTTTATATGTATGCACAAATGTATACACAAATGTTCCACCTGTTTTTGTTGATTGGACATTACTGTGAGCTTACATATTGTGGGCACATGGCACAGCTTCCATTTCCCCATGAGGAAGCCATGGTGGATGTGGCAAAACATGTCAGGAGCATAGCTTGATGATGGCAGCACCTTAGGCATGAAGGAAGGACACTTGTATGTGAAATGCTAAAAGTGGTTGTAAACCATTACATACCACTTTTACCTAGGTAAGCCTATAATAAGGTTTACCTGTAGGTCCTGGAAATATCTCCTAAACCTGCACAGTTTAGGATATATTTACCATGTATGTGCTTGCGTGGACGTCATCGGGGGAAGGGTCATTGAAGAAAGGGCAATACTGAACCGCCGGCTCCATGGCCCCGTGGATGCAGCCACCAGTTGGGAAATCAGGGACATCACTGGCTTAATTTGCAAGTAAGTGGCACATAATGGGCTAGTACGCAATGCCTATTATGCTTTTACTTTGCACAAAAGAGGAAGTTAAACCCATCAGCATTAAGGGGGCAACACTGTTTTCACCACTTACTGGCCACCCACAGTACAGTTCATTTACTGTGGGTGGGTGGCATGTACAGGCAAAGCGACCCACCCTTACATTATTTTGCCTTTACAGACCCCAGGGGATGTTGCACACATGCTGGGGTGCGTGAACGGCCCCCCACATGACTGCTGTGTCCACCAGACACTGTAATGCGAAACTTGAATACTCTGGGTCTGGTAATATTGTGATTGTGCTATGCAATCACGTGATCACAATGTCAACAATGTTGTTATGAATCAATATGAATTATAACAGCTTTTCTTTATTTTCTAATGAGCTGAAATTGACTGACAATTATCACATGGTACCTGGGTCAGTCACAGCACCCTATACAATGTGCTGTGATTTGCTTTAGCCGATCACAGATCACTAGTATTCACAGCTGTCTTGAACTTAACATATTCATGACAGATAAAAGCGTTGCTGGTACAATGATTTTCAAGAGTAGTACAATGTTACTATGGTAAACTTTACACAGATGCTGTATATGCAGGTTTTGAATGAAAATGACAGAGGTATCCAACTTTAATTTGAGGCAAGTCAGACTGAAAATCACTTTTTAGATCTTGTGGGAGATAAGTTTATTACCGCTACTTATTTCAAAAGGACTAACCAAAATGAATTCATCCCTATTGCTATCATTACTTCCCCTGGATCAAATTCATACCTCAGAGTCAATTTCTGTGCCTTAGGCAAAATTTTACTTAAACACAGAAATGTATTGCTGAAGCTCAACTACTTAAAGAACAATTTGTTGTAAAGGGATATGATGAAAGAACACTTATTGATACCATTACCTCTGTCCAACAATTGGATAGACACAAACTGTTAGAAGATAAACCTGCCATTGAAGATAACATGCGATAGGTCCTCTTGGTCTTTAGTCACATCTTATTCTACACAGCATTTTCAGATCAAGAGAATCCTAGCCAAACACTGGCATTTACTGCTCAACGATAGGGATCTGGGACCTGTCCTTCCCCCAAGACCACAAGTGGTGTTTAAGAGGGCTCCAGCATTGAGATTGAATTGCACCAAACATCTTCGATCCACCCAAGCAAATTCATTTTTTGCATAATCTTACTAGATTTCAACAGATATAAAAAAGGCAATATTTATCAGATCAACATCTGCAAAGATAAGAAAACTGACATGTTCCATTCAACAGCCACAAGTGGTGTGCAAGGGGGCTCCAGCATTAAGAGATTGAATTGCACAAAAAAATATTCGATCCACCCAAGAAAATGTATTTTTTCCATAACCTTACCGGGTTTCACAGATGTAAAATATTCAATATTTGTCAGGTCAACATCTGCAAAGAAAAGAAAACTTACATATTACATTTCATTGGGACTGGTCTCTCTCTCTCTCATTTATATATATATATATATATATATATATATATATATATATATATATATATATATATATATTTGACACCTTTAAATGGTTTTATTATAAGAGCACTAGTATTTGTTATTATCTTTACTTTTGGAGACCAGTTCATTCTGACATCCACTTTGATGTAAATGTGTATTCCTTCTAAGGCCGCGTACACACGGGCGGACTGTTCGCCCAACTTAGTTTGTCAAACAATCCGACAAACAGTCCGCTCAAAATTTGCATGAGCGGACTTGACCACACACGATGAACGAACAGTCCGCTGAAAGCGTGCGCGATGACGTGAACGGTACGTACGACGGGACGAGAAATTTGACGTCCAATACACTGCAATGCAACCTTCGCCGTGTAAATCCTTTCTGAGCATGCGCGAAACTTAGTTTGTCGAACAAGCCTACACACGAGCGGACTGTCCGCTCAAACCAAGTTTCAGTGGACTGTCTTATGGGAATTCCGAAAAACTTTGTTCGTCAGACTGTCCGCTGAAACTGTCCGCTGAAGCCCACACACGAGCGGACTGTCCGCTGAAACACTGTTCAGCGGACAAAGTTGGGCGAACAGTCCGCCCGTGTGTACGCGGCCTTAGAAGTTAATTTAGCTTGCTTTCTGGGTCAAGGTTTTTTAACCAACTTGGGAACCAAAGTGAGGCTTAGTCCTGGTCACTTAGTCACTGAGTGGAGAGGCTTGGCCCCTGGACCATAGAATGAGACCAAAAGGAGGCTTTTTTTCAACTTGGAAATTAAGCTCAGCCTAATGCAATAGGTATTTGAATGCAACGACTCAACGATGTGTGTCGCTCTTTAGCCCCGGAAGACATCTTTTGATGATGAAAGCAGTCTGGAAGAGCTTTGGTCTGATACTGTCGCAAATTACAAGATACATGCCTGCTTTGAATCTATGGATATGTGCATTGCTTTTCTCCTTACATGTGTGTATTACCTATTATTAAATAAATGGTTTTAAGCTTTTTTACACTCTGGAGAGTTGTTTAATTTACATGAGCAACCGTATATAGAACATTGCGGCCATATGTGTATATCAATATCCCTGTATTATCGATTTGGGGTCCACCCTTGATGCCCAAAAAAGCGAGTTATAACCATACAGAAAGGGGGTTCATGTGGATTCAGTAAGCAACCATTACATCTATCACTTTGTGTGAAGGTATCGGTGGGTGTCATCATATAATCCACAGAGCTGTAAACCGTGTTCCACCTCTGATTATCTTCACATCACACAGTTGGATTGGAATTGGACTTTGTTAATGTTTTCCAATTTGGCTTCATAGTATGGGGAGATTTTTCTCCCTTTTGTATATTTTATACAAATCTGTTGCTCTTTAGGTACATAAACTTAAAATTAAAATTGAATTAGAAAGTCCTAGTTTAAGCTGCTAGCACAATATGCATAGGTAAAACAGAAACAGATATAGTGGAAATGGTGCAGCGCTATATTGGATTAATTATTCCATAATAACAAATGTCCATATATATATCCAAAGTGGTGTTTGCTAAAGCAGAAACCATGTGTCATAGGCGTAAAGAGACCATCACCAGCATCAGAACACACTGCCTCTTACTCTCTAATGGGATACATAACACAACAGATATCACTCAAATGATAGCTCCATCAGCAATCCATCACAGGGAAATTCCCCAGCGTCTCCACTGCTACACCCAAAGTCTCAAATGAACATAAAAGAAACACTCCTCATTGCAGACATCCCAACAAAGTTTTATTGTAAAAATCTGAAAAAGAATAACACTCACATTTCAAGAGATTAAAATTGGCACATCAGAAACATCTGGCATTTCAAACCCACAAGATGGCCACTGCGCCCCGGAATGTAGTCGCGGCACACCTCGCCGACTCCTCCCTATGCGTTTTATCATCAAATGACGTCTTACGTGTACTAATACCCTGACATGATTTTTATGTTTTAGTCAGGGTTTAATACCAACCACTTTTTGTATGTACTGATAGTTTAACGGATTAACTAAGGACATCTGCACAGTCATTATGATGATATTTTGATGAATTAAGTTTGGTTGAGGGCAACACAACAATACAACATTTCTTACTAGAAAGGATTTATTCTACGGTGTTTGCAGTCTCACTTTTTTTGTATTTTTCATTTTTATTGATTTTGTTTAGTATTTTTCTTTATTGCACAGGTACATGGTTCTGTTAATTAGAGTCAATTATGTATGGTAACATTGAACTACTTTTTTTTAAATAGTAAAAAAATAATGCTAAAAAAAGTATTTAAAATAACGAATAAAAAAAATTGTGAAAAAATAACAAATGTAATTTCTTAATGTTCCAAAAAATTTTGACAAAAAATTACAATTTAAAAAAACTTGCCATGTCTCCTACTAAATGCCTTTACACTGTCTACTTTCCAAAAAGAGGTAATTTGGGGGGGAATTTGTACTGTAAAAACAAATGGCCACTGTCTGCACTTATAGATGGCCTTTGCAGCAAGGAGCACATGAAAGGATGAGACCATGTCAAACAAAAACTAAGAAAATTCCCAGATTAACTTTCTGGCCAGCCTGCAATCAACCTAATTATCCTGTCTAACAGTATGTTTTAAAAGAGGGGTTTAGTTTGCACACATTTGCAAATACATGCGTAAGCTGCAGAGCCACTTCACAGCACCCCAATATTATCTGCAATCCTAACTCTAAATTCTGAGAGCCTCCATAGTTGAAACACATGCATTTAAATGGATAGGCAAAGGGCAGGTGAGCATGTAGGGAGCCCACCCCTCCTTAAAGGCACAGGGGCACACTGGACACCCAGGTATTTGTAATGTCGTGACATTTTAAGGGCCTTAAGGAATGATTAATTAATTTTCAAATATATATATATATACCATATTTTGTGGATGCTATGACTTTCCTACAGACTAAATAATGTACACTTATTGGGATTTTTTTTTTTTACCAAAGACATGTAGCAGAATACATTTTTGGCCTAAATTTATGATGAAATTTGATTTTATTGGAAATGTTTTAAGAAAGAAAGTGTTAATCGTTTGCACGATTACTGGGTAGTGCAGAGACAACAATATTTTTTTTACTGAATGTACATGGATACAAAATTTGCGAGTTTCAGTTTTTATTATTATAATGATATACAACAGGAAATACAAAAAACTGAAATTGTACAGGCATGCTAAATATATTTAAGTAAATAAGGAAGAAAATCGTGGAATTGCCACCGTTATACAGCAAAGTTATATGTGGCCACTATTTGTGGAAGATTTTTGATTGACTGTCAATTTTAAAGAACAGAATTGATATTTAGAACATTATTTGCTTCTTACCCTCTGTATAGTTCTTTAACTATGAGCACCGAAGAATTTAAAATTCAAGGTTTTTCTTGAACCATTTGCACTCACAATGCACATTTGCTGATATTTTTTATTAATCAGTTCTACACTTGCATCATTTTTGTTCCCTCAAAGTTCTAACATACACTGTAAATACAGGATTCTGCTTTCCATGTATGTATTTCAGGTTCTAGGTTAAAATGTTCTTTATCCCTGTAATTTGACTGCAAAGCTTTACCAGGGCCTGCATACAATTGGGTATTCTTTGCAAAGTGAATTTTTACTTAGGTTGACACATTTATTAAGCTAAATTAAAATTCACAAATTTACAATGATTTGTTTTCCTGGGCACCACATCCCTTAAGTCAAGTCAAGCTTTATTGTCATTATACTTCACCTAAGAACATACATTAGAACAAAATGTTGTATCTCACAGGGCCACGGTGCTACATACAAATTAAACATAATTATAAATAAATATACAAAGAATAAAAACACCAATAAAAAAACCTATACACATCTGGGAACTATGTAACTGTACATATACTATATGTTTCCAAAAGTCTTTGTAGCAGCAAGTGTTTATAAAAGTGTCTAGTGCATATTCAAGATTAAAAAAGAGTGAGACATTCTTGGTCACAATTTACAGGTTGTAGAAGAGGTTTCAAAGAGGATTGGAGTTGGGGGCTCTCACAGCCTGGCGGAAAAAACTGTTGAGCAATCTGACAGTCCTGGTTTTGATACTCCGGTACCTTCTACCCGATGCCAAGAGCTGAAAGAGACTGTGGGAGGGATGAGTAGGATCCCTCATGATACTGGTAGCTTTGCTGGAGCATCGTGTATGGAAAATGTCCAGGATGGAGGGGATAGAGACACCAATAATCTTTTCTGCCATCTTCACTAGCCGCTGCAGGGTCTTGCGGTTAGCAAAACTGCAGTTCCCATATCAGACAATGATGCAGCTGATCAGCAGGCTTTTAATGGTTTCGCTATAGAATGTAGTAAGGATGGGTGGAGGGAGACTGGCTTTTTGAAGGCGGCTGAGAAAATATAGGCACTGTTGTGCCTTCTTGGTTAGTGATGTGATGTTATTTGTCCAGGTAAGATCCTCTGATATGTGCACTCCCAGTCAAGCTGTCGATGGTCAGTGAGGAGTCATCAACAGAATTTCTCCTGAAATCCATCACAACCTCCTTTGTTTTGTTTACATTAAGGAACAAGTTGTTTGTACTATAACATTTAACCAGTTTAACACATCCAAGTCTACATATTCTTTTTTCAGTGGGACTTTTTAGGTAAAAGACATACATCCCTTATACATCACACATACAGTAACTATTATTTGTACAACACACTTTTATTTTCCCATAAAATCCACTTAACATCCTGATATGTTTAATTAAATATAAAAAAAAAAATCACATAGTTCCAGAAATAGTATTTTGGATAGCTTCTTGCTATACCTTTCAATGTTTTGTAATCTACTACCATGGAATGGGTACAGAAGACCCTTTCAAATTGTGGTAGAGATCTCTACAACACATAAAAATGCTGTTTTCAAAAGGACAAGTTTGTACATATATATAGTGCTGCACAGCTACATACATTTATTATATACCTTTAAAAAAAGAAAAAATACCAAAATAATTGCTTGAAATTCTATACCATTAAATTTCCATATATATATATATATATATATATATATATATATATATATATATATATATATATATATATATATATATACAGTATCTCACAGAAATGAGTAGACCCCTCACATTTTTGTAAATATTTTATTATATCTTTTCATGTGACAACTTTGAAGAAATGACTTTGCTACAATGTAAAGTAGTGAGTGTACAGCTTGTATAACAGTGTAAATTTGCAGTCCCCTCAAAATAACTCAACACACAGCCATTAATGTATAAACCGCTGGCCCATAAGTGAAAATGTCCCAATTGGGCCCAATTAGCAATTTTCTCTCCCCCCGTGTCATGTGACTTATTAGTGTTACAATATCTCAGGTGTGAATGGGGAGCAGGTGTGTTAAATCTGGTGTTATCGCTCTCACTCTGGTCACTGGAAGTTCAACATGGCACCTCATGGCAAAGAACTCTCTGAGGATCTGAAAAAGAAGTTGCTCTACATCTAATTTTAGGATGGTATAGATTATAAGAAGATTGCCAAGACCTTGAAACTGAGCTGCAGCATGGTGGCGAAGACCATACAGCGGTTTAACAGGACAGGTTCCACTCAGAATAGGCCTCGCCATGGTCGACCAAAGAAGTTGAGTGCATGTGCTCAGCATCATATCCAGAGTTTGTCTTTGGGAAATAGATGCTGCTAGCATTGCTGCATAGGTTGAAGGGGTGGGGGTCAGCCTGTCAGTGCTCAGACCATACGCCACACACAGCACCAAATTGGTCTGCATGGCTGTCTTCCCAGAAGGAAGCCTCTTCTAAAGATGATGCGCAAGAAAGCCTGCAAACAGATTGCTTAACACAAGCAGACTATGAACATGGATTACTGGAACCATGTCCTGTGGTCTTATGAGACCAAGATAAACGTATTTGGTTCAGATAGTGTCAAGCGTGTGTGGCGGCAACCAGGTGAGGAGTACAAAGACAAGTGTGTCTTGTCTACAGTCAAGCATTGTGGTGGGAGTATCATGGTCTAGGGCTGCATGAGTGCTGCCAGCACTAGGGAGCTACAGTTCATTGAGGGAACCATGAATGCCAACATGTACTGTTACATACTGAAGCAGAGTATTAACCCCTACCTAAACCCTATTGAGCATATGTGGGGTATCCTTAAATGGAAGCTGGAGGAGTGCAAGGTTTCTAACATCCACCAGCTCCATGATATCAACATGGAGGAGTGGAAGAGGACTCCAGTGGCAACCTGTGAAGCTCTGGTGAACTCCATACCCAAAAGGGTTAAGGCAGTGCTGGAAAATAATGGTGGCCACACAAAATATTGACATGGGCCCAATTTGGACATTTTCACTTGGGGTGTACTCACTTTTGTTGACAGTGGTTTAGACAATAATGGATGTGTGTTGAGTTATTTTGAGAGAAGAGCAAATTTACACTGTTATACAAGCTGTACACTCACTACTTTACATTGTAGCAAAGTGTAATTTTTTAAGCGTTGAAAAGATATAAAATATTTACAAAAATTTGAGGGCTGCACTAACTTTTGTGAGATACTGTAATAGTAAAAATGAATCCGAATTCATTTTTGACAAATATATGAGTCAAATCATCCAAATATAAATGTCCAAAATAAAGTCATTCACAATCTGTAAAAGTCATAGACGTAAATTCATCAGAAGTGCCAGTGAATAAATCCAATAACTCTGAATCGCACATGTTCCCCCACCAATCACGTTATGCTTGCACCTGAAAGTTTTGACCTATATGAAATAATAGGTCACACTGTATCTTCCCCTTTAAGGGGGCACACATCCTGGGTATCTCCAAACCTGTCAGAGTGCTTCCTTCCTATATGGTTCCTTAGATCTGTTACAGCAACCTATCTCCTCCCAGAAAGGATCTCTCCAACATATAACTAAAAAATAGAACCATCATCATGCTTTCCATTTATTAAAACACTTTTTATTCAACAGTGGTTAAAAAAAAGCTCACTTTTTTTGGTGCACAGTAAGCTGGTGCAGTATAGAGACACTTTAAAACCCTTAGGAGGACCTCAGATTGGCAGTTCACAGATTACAGCTTGACCCACTTCTGGTTATGCACGACGGCATCATAGAATCCACCCCTATACGTTTCATCACTTGTCATGTGACTTCCTCAAGGGAGAAACAGAGCCTAGGTTCCTGCTGGTTTATATCTATGCTACGGTGCCATCTTTCCATCAACTAGTTGTCATAGCAATTGGGTGCTATCTCATGTTTTTTACTTTTGGGTTTTTTAAACAAAGGTTTTTTTTTCCATGGGATTTCCATGGCAGTGCCAAGTGTTTTATTTTTAGCATTCACCAATTAAATGAACAAAACATACTCAAAAGTTAATTAAAGACCCCCAAATCATATATATTCTCAAAGAAGGATAACTACTGTAAATACATGTATGTCAAATGTTTCCTTGTGTTTATACATTGAGTAACACCAGAGCAAATATATATATATATATATATATATATATATATATATATATATATATATATATATATATATATATATATTCAAAAATACAATAAACTCACTGGGAGTGCATACAGACACCTTATAGCAGTGATTCTCAACTAGGGTTCTGTGAAACCCTAGGGTTACTCCAAAAGTTGCTAGGGGTTCCTTCATTATTGGGCAATTTCTGCCTCTTAGATAAGTTCCCACCCACACCATTGATCTTTTTAGCCATCTGTAATGGGGTAATTCTTCCCAATGACCACAAGTGTAAGGACCATTCTTCCCACTGACCATCACACAAATGTATCATGAGTTGTAGATTTCTAACATTTAGTAGGGGTTCCCTGAGTCCAGAGAACTATTTCAAGGGTTCCTCTGTGTTGAAAAGGTTGAGAAAGGCTGCCTTATAATATCCACAGTACCTGCTAAATATAATAGTGATGGATCAATAGTAATGTGAGGGGATGTAACTTAGTGGCAAGCACCGATACTACCCTGAAATGTAAACACTTTGCCTGTTAGAATGTATTGACTGTTATGAACGTTTTACCTGCAGTCGTTTTTTGTTTTAATCCTAGAGTTAGTCCTAGAAATATTGTACACTTTTATATATCCAGGGTTAATTGTGAGGTTTCTTGAAGTTTTTGTACAGTAAGTACAAGGTACTGTTATCTACACATTATTCAATTCAGTCCCTTTATTTTACAGCCACAGGTTGGGTAAACTGATGATTCAGAGGTGTAAAAATTCATATTTTAACACTTAACAATTGGAGACAGCATTAAACCACTTAAAATGAATACTGATGAAAGCTAAGAACATTACATCTGCTTTAGGCAACAGCATACATTAAAACCCTAATTAAAAATGAGATACTTAATTGCTTTTATTTCATATTCAATTCTTATTTTTAGAATTAAACACAATGCAATAAATTACCATTTATATAAATTATAGTTGTTCCTTCCAGGACTTAAGATTGTGGTTTCTTACAATGTCCACACCTAATGAACAGAAAAGTGGACTTATTCAGTAAAATAGGGCAGGCATCACAATTCTTATTATACATTGTACAGATATTGCCTGTTAAGATTTTAATGAATTCTGATTGGTTGGTAGTTGTTGACACTGCACTTATGCATAAACGGTCCAACATCATTCAGTATTTTTTCAGCCCATTGTACTTAGATGTACTGCATATGCCCATATCATAGGAGCATTTGAATCAATTATTCTGTAGACATGTCTTGTTCTTATACAGGATACAGTGATTTTCGACTGAAAAAAATTACCCACCCGGCTTATGTTCACTTTACAATTTGGAAGAAGGTAATGTCTTCTGAAGTCTTAACATGTCTAGAGATCCAAAAGTGTCACCTGAAATAAAAAGACTGCAATGACCATCATCCTTTCTCTCTAGGTATAATTATACAGTAACCTTATCAAAGATGGAGGACATAAAAGCAGGAAGATGAAATAAATCACTATGATTTTATTAGCCTATAATAGTAGGAAACAATTGAAAGAATTGGATATGGACTTTATAGGCAACCCAGGGATAACAACAAACTTAAAAGTACAATATCTTTACTGAGTACACAGATTAAACCAAAATGCTAAAAAAAATAAGCATTCTGTCTTGGCACTGATTGGAAGGAAGAATTCCCTATATAGATTGTGCACCCAACTCTCCTTATATGGAAAGTATGAATATTATAGCAGGTTAGGAAGTACCACCATCCTTTATTTTGCCTCTACGTGTTTTGCTGCTTCCTGCTTCTTCAGAAGCAATTGACAACAAGAAGAGTTTCAATCTGAATATAAATACAGATACTTAATAGGACACAATCCATCATAAAAACGTGAATAAAGTTTCATAATGAATTTTACAGACTTATTAAAAGCATGTGCAGCAATCACAGGTGTGATATTACTAGCATATCCCAATCCCAGGGCAAGCCTGGGAGCGCAAAGAAGGGGGAAGAAAGGATCATAAAAATGGCAAAATACTGCTATAATAATATTTATTATCACGAATAATAAAGAATTATCACGTGATCATTAAGTTATGATATTGGGGTTTGATAACCCCAAACTGTCTGAAGAGATTGAGGAAGTCTTATTGCACACATTGCCATTACAAACCACCCTAATTTCACAAGTCAGAGACAAAAACTTGCAGATTTAAATCTTACAGTATATCTGTGCTGGAGCTAGAGACTAGCAGGATGCTGTAAGCTTTCATTAGACAGATTCTACAAAAGCCTTGCCATACGCTGGTAGTAGAACAGTCTGTTGAATGATTTAAGCAAATTTTGAGTCTTTTTTTAACTACCAGAGACATTCAGATTCTTTCATTTCTCCTGTCATAAAGCTTCAATTATACAAAACAGCAAACAGCTTGGCACAAGTCCTTTAATAAAAACAAAACAAAAATTCCAGCGATGTAATCCTTCTATGATCCATGAACGATACAGCCTCCTACATAGGAGCCGCTCGGCAGAATGAAGCGCGACTTGGATGACAGTTCTTAAATAACCGAGGACAGGGCCACCCGTGACGTGTGGACGGGTGACTCCAAGGGGAAAGCTGGGGTTTCCCAGTGACATGTACGGTTGACCCCGCCCCCTCTGACGGTTTCTCGTGATGCGTCAGAGGGGGTGGGCCCGGGATCTGGGGGCCCCTTTGTTAAAGGGAGCTTCCAGATTCCGATAAACCCCCCACCCGCAGACCCCCACAACCACCAGGCAAGAGTTGTGGGGATGAGGCACTTCTCCCCATCAACATGGGGACAGGGTGCTTTGGGGGGCTACATCAAAGCACCCTCCCAATGTTGAGAGCATGTGGCTTGGTACGGTTCAGAGGGGTACTCTCTTGCCCCCGCTCTTTTCCTGCAACATGTCAGGTTGCGTGCTCGGATAAGGGTCTGGTATGGATTTTTGGGGGGAAACCCTTGCAATTAAAAAAAAAAAATGTATCCTGAAGGGTCTGATATGAATTTTGAAGGAGACCCCTACGCCATTTTTAAAAAAAAATTGGTGCAGGGTTCCCCTTAATATCCATGCCAGACCTGAAGGGCCTGGTATGGAATTTGGGGGGACGCCCATGCAAAAATTCTTTAAAAAAAATATTAAACATTTTGGTTCGGGGGTTCCCCTTAATATTCATACCAGACCCAAGGGCCTGGTAATGGACTGAGAGGAATCCCCATACCGTTTTTTTCAATGACTTTCATCTGTATTGCCAAGATCCGACAATTCATTATAGCCACGAGTACTTTTAAATTACATTTTTTTTCCTTTAGTAATTACATTTTGTGCAGGGACTTTTCTAAACACGGGAAACATGCACCCCTTTACAAGCATACTATAGACACCCCCCAGGTAAAAAATTTAAAGGAATATTATACTTTTATTGTTTCACTAAGTATTATTAAAATCACTGCTCCTGAAAAAACGGCCGTTTTTAAAACTTTTTTTTGCATTGATACATGTGCCCTGGGGCAGTACCCAGCTCCCCAAACACTTTTTATGACAATAACTTGCATATAAGACTTTAAAATGAGCACTTTTGATTTCTCCCATAGACTTAAAAGGGTGTTCCATGGCTTTCGAATTTCCCGCGAACACCCCAAATTGTTCGCTATTCGGCGAACGCGTGAACAGCAAATGTTTGAATCTAACTCATGTTTGACTCGAACAGACAGCCCATCCCTAACCATAAGGCATTTTAATACTGTATGAGTGGAAGGGACTCAGGGAGCGCTAAATGTCCGTGGGTTAGGGGCGCAAATTACTTGTCTTGCCTTGGGTGCTGACTACCCACGCTACAAAAGTTAGGGGTCCCCACAACGTGGGAAATTTTATCAAGGGGTCAAAACACAAGGAAGATTGAGAACCACTGCTGTAGGGGGTGGCTTTTTGATAGGTATTGCTTGAAGAATAGGAGGGGGGTTAGGATGTACGATACTCCAAAACACTGCAGAGTAACAGGAGGACAATCTTCCCCAGGTTCCCATTCAGAAATTCTGCTACAGACACATAGGAATGGCCGGTAGTCTAGGACCCTTCTCAGTCCTTAGCTACTCCTGTCACTTACATCCTGAAAACATAAAGTCACCAGGGATCACAACTCAGGGCCATTACTCACAAGTTCCCAGGGCAGCTGCTCACCTTCTAGCTTCCTCCAGACACACCCCAGTGAAGGGAACAATCCTTCTTCAGACCATAACCCGTGAGGTGTACTCCCACAGCCAGTTCCTCAGAAAAGTTGTTTCAAGTTCTCAGCTCTGCCACTGCTGAAACTTCAGAGAACAGTTACATAGTCCACAGACTGTCTCAGGTGGCAGTTGCCCCATAGGCTTTGAAACCATCCCTGATGAGGAAAGAATCCTCTCCCCAGGGCTTCAGACTATTTATCTCCTTACCAGCCATCTTCTGGGCATTCACCTCCAGGGATTAGCTAGGGAATGATAAATATTCAGGCTGGTCAATTTTCTCTTGCAGCTCCATATTCTAGAATCTTCTTCCAGAAGCAGAGGAAATCAGTAAAACTCTCAGTTCTTGATTCCCTGAACAGACCAGAGCAAACAATCATGGCTCCCTTGACTACAAAAGGAGCCAAAAACAAAATTTGCCTAGCATCGTATGCTACATGGATAGAATACTTGGCAATAATGGAATGTCTGTTGGAACATCATAAAAAATGTCAACATCCCCTAGGCACACCCATTGGACATGTCAATTGGTTGTGTTATGTTTGTAAATGCCTTCTTTGGGGCACCTGAAATATGACTTAATTTGCAGCTCAGCAACTCTTGTCTCTGTATCCTTTATATGGGAATACTAAGGGTCATTCAGGAGAGCTGATGAGATAGCAGACTGAACTACTCTGCAATTGAACTGTACTGTGAATGAAACCAAGAATGAAGTAAATTTACTGTAGTTAAAGTGATTGTAAAGTCTAATTTTTTTTAGTTAAAAATTACTAAAAATGACCTGCTCTGTGCAGTGGATTTGCACAAAGCAACCTGGATCCACCTCCTCTCGGGTCCCTCTTTGGTGCTCCTGGTTTCCTGCTGAGTGCCCCCACATCAAGCAGCTTGCTATGGGGGCTCCCGAGCCGAGCGACAACTCCCTGTGTCCATTCAGACACGGAACCGTGGCCCAGGCCTGCCCCCCTGTCTCAGCCAATGAGGAGGGGAGTCACAGGCAGCTGAGACACTCCGGCAACATTGCTGGATCTAGATGTACATTAGGTAAGTATTAGGGGGACTGCTGCACACAGAAGGCTTTTTATCTTAATACATAGAATGCATTAAGATAAAAAAAAACTTCTACCTTTACAACCATTTTAAGTACTTTTTACTTTTATAATTATTCATTTTACTGATGCTAATTTTGTCATTTTTGTTTTTAAATTTTTTTATGTATTTAACTAAATGCTGTTTATTTAGTCAACTTTGTCAAATTCCTGTCTGAGCATGGCAATAATTGTTACATGAATTTCATAAAAGTCAGGATTGCTGCAAAAGATGCTATGAATGATGATGAGAGATGCCATAAATGATGATGCTTTGTGCAGTGGTCTAAATCATTTGATATATTAGATCTTTGATATATTAGATCATTGCAGACTAGAAAATAGACATAGAGAAATAGAGTTACTAGTTATTTTTTGGAAAATGTAATTGCTTTGAAAGAATACTTTTCCTTCTGTGCTGTTTCTAGTTCAACAAAAACACACTCAAGTCTCTTTAAGTCATCTTATTTTTTGCCCTTATAGCCAGTGAAAGGTCTGAATGAAATAGCCTTAAATTATAATTGCGCGAAAACCCACAATATTGTGGTGTGCCTTAGTCATACACTGTGCATATGTGAAGTTGGTTAAAGACTAGGACATAAATAGAATGACACTCTTGTATTTAAACTTCAAGGCCTAAGAGACAGTTTAAGTGTGAGACGCACTCAACCCAAATGAATCCTCGTCAAATAAGAAGTACTATTTGTGCAATGCGTTCAGCTGCAGCAACTGACTGAGAACAAAATGTGCATTTTTTCACTTCAGAGAATTTAGTAGTTGATTAAATACAAAAGCAAGCTTGCTGGGTAAATGACTGGCTTTTCACTTCAGGGATTTCAGGTCAAGCCCTCTAAGAATCAAGTTCATGTCTCAATTGGTGTCCCCTGATGGATACTAAGCCCCATCACAAAACCACATTAAATGATTTGGCACTGTAAGTCAGGAGTGGTTATTTCTTCCCAGAGGGGGGTGACAAAAGCGTATGAATACAGGGACTATATCATCTTCTGATTTTAGAAACGGTAGATCCCAATGGAGGACTATTTAATGCTGATATGAGTTGCCATTATGGCACATATCTTACTTTATTGAACATTGAAGAACTTTGCTTTTATAACTAATTCAAGTTTTTCTGTAAGATTTAAGGAATAAATGCTAGAAAGAAGGACAGTTAGGGAAAACCAGTGTAAGTTGGGTTGTTATTATTATGTATACTCATTCATAACTTGTAAAGTGGAACTACAGTAGACTAGTTTTGCTCCACTGTAAAAGAGAACAATAAAATGGTAGACACATATCTGCAAATAAAAGTGATGATTTAATGTGAATCGTGGTTGCCTTTATGTACAATCTTCAATGTATCAAAGTCATTTACTGTACTTTATTTGTAAGATTAGACCACAGATGATCAAATTACTGTAGAATTCAAAAGCCACTCCTCATACTTTGGATGTCTGAACATCCAAACAGGCAATCTGCAAGTAAATTCTGAAATATAATTGGTTCCTACTTAATCAAATAAAGATTATTCCTTTATCCACTGTGGTTTATTTTGCCCCAAAGACATCCAATTGTTAAATCAGTCAACTAATTAAAATTATGCACAACATATATATTACAATACTGAAAAAATGAAATCTATAAATAATAATAAAATATACTGGTAATGGGAACTTCAAAATTTTCAAATGATGGTCAAAAATTCTATAAATGCAACAAAAATATTATTATTTTTATTATTATTTTGGTAAAATACTGTCTCTAAAAATATTGAGTTTTCTGCTGACTGAGCATAGGCATGCCCACCCTCTCTTTATGGCAATGGCCAGGCCTGTCTGAAGATGCTAAGCATCCAAGTGTTGCATTGTGGGGAACAGACAGGAATATTTATAATCATCTTCCTTTGATGGCAAAAGCCAGGCATATATGAAGATTCTCAGCCTCTTAACAGTTACCTGTAGAGAAGAGACTTCTCTCCACGGGTACTTTAACTCCTTCCCTCATCAGCTCTTATACTGAACATGTACATTCATGTTAAAAAATAGCTAGGGAAGGGACAATTAAAGAAAAAGTAACCACAGTTTATGAAGTGTAAATACAGACTGTAATATAATGTAAAGGATCAGGTTTGTCGTATTTAGCCTGTCACAACACAGTAAAACCTTGGATTGCGAGCATAATTCTTTCTGGAAGCATGCTTGTAATCCAAAGCACTTGTATATCAAAGAAAATTTCCCCATAAGAAATAATTGAAACTCAAATGATTCGTTCCACAACCATTTATTCATAGGTCCTTCAGTTTATAGTCCATATAAAAATATTAAAGCAATGTGATGGGTTGTGTTACCATAAAATGTTCATCCAGAAATGGAAGCCCCCAAAAGGGAATTAGAAGCAAAATCCAGCAAGCTATAGAATATAAAAGAGAAGAGAGGTGCCTCTAAGTTTATAAATATGGTTACATTTAATTAAGGTACAAAGTTTAGCAACTCACAAGGTTGATGTTTAAAAGAGTCACATCTAAGTATGCAGGCATTCGGGGTAAATGTGTCTGCAATTGTGACCGGGAAGACTACCATGAAGTACAGCTCTTATACTGAACATGTACATTCATGTTAAAAAATAGCTAGGGAAGGGACAATTAAAGAAAAAGTAACCACAGTTTATGAAGTGTAAATACAGACTGTAATATAATGTAAAGGATCAGGTTTGTCGTATTTAGCCTGTCACAACACAGTAAAACCTTGGATTGCGAGCATAATTCTTTCTGGAAGCATGCTTGTAATCCAAAGCACTTGTATATCAAAGAAAATTTCCCCATAAGAAATAATTGAAACTCAAATGATTCGTTCCACAACCATTTATTCATAGGTCCTTCAGTTTATAGTCCATATAAAAATATTAAAGCAATGTGATGGGTTGTGTTACCATAAAATGTTCATCCAGAAATGGAAGCCCCCAAAAGGGAATTAGAAGCAAAATCCAGCAAGCTATAGAATATAAAAGAGAAGAGAGGTGCCTCTAAGTTTATAAATATGGTTACATTTAATGAGGGTACAAAGTTTAGCAACTCACAAGGTTGATGTTTAAAAGAGTCACATCTAAGTATGCAGGCATTCGGGGTAAATGTGTCTGCAATTGTGACCGGGAAGACTACCATGAAGTAGAGCGATCTGAAAGCAAGGCTTGAACCGTTCATGGAGTGCAGCGTGGAAGGGATGACATCAATGGCAGTGAAGAGGATGGTCTATGTGGACATCTTTACCCCAGATGCCTGCATACCTAGATATGCCTGTTTTAATCATCAAACATGTGAGTTTCTAAATGTTGTACCTTCATTAAATGTAACTGTGTTGTTACACTTAGAGGCGCCTCTCGTCACTTTTATATTCAGTTGTGGCATGACACTACTTGTATATCAAGACATCGCTTGTAGATTAAGTAAAACATTATTTTAAAATGTTGCTTGTCTTGCAAAAGGCTCTTAAACCAAGTTACTCTAAAACCAAGGTTTTACTGTATAATATAATTCTGAGACTTTAATGAATTTAGTCAAGGCAATACTCCCAACCTAGATATTACGATGAAATATGGTATGTCTTCATCTAAAGTATTTAATCTGTGCTTCTGTTTTTAAAGGCATACTTATATGTTTGCAGCCTAAGGTACTTTGTTATTTTGCTGATATTTGTTGTTGCTTTGATTTGTAAAACAGTAAATGGATAAAAGTGACATGCTATGAGGCTATTCTGAAACATCATCATATATAGCAATATTAAGCCTCAATTTGTGTTGTAGCTCATTCCCTGATTTGCATTGTAATGCCCTTGATATTCCATTGATTTCACTAAAATGAGTTGTCATTATGAATTCACAGACTAGTAGAAGTTCAAGTTAATACCATTATGAACTTCTGCTTACCTACAGAGTTAGCACATTCAAACTTTAAAAAAAAAAAAATTGCCTACATGAAGTTGTATATTCTATCAGGATAAGTTATTAGCTTACAATGAATAGGGAAAAAAAATGGCAGTGACATAGTCAATTTGAAACAGGCATGGCCAGTGAACAATTATGCCCTGTACACACGGTTGGACTTTCCGATGACAAAATCCGTTGGATTTTTTCCAACGGATTTTGGCCCAAACTTGTCTTGCATACACACAGTCGCACAAAGTTGTCGGAAAATCCGATCATTCAGAACGAGGTGACGTACAACACGTACTTCGGAACTATAAAGAGACCAGTAGCCAATAGCTTTCATCACAGAATTTATTCTGAGCATGCGTGGCACTTTGTCCGTCGGAATTGTCTACACATGATCAGAATTTAAATGATCAGATTTTGTTGTCGGGTCGGAAAATTTTAGATCCAGCTCTCAAACTTTGTGTGTGGGAAATTCCGACGGAAGAAGTCCGAAGGAACCCACACACGATCGGATTTTCTGACAACATGATCTGATCGCACATTTTCCGTCGGAAAGTCCGACCATCTGTAAAGGGCATAAGAGAGGTAATTTACTAAGCACAAAATATGTTTACCTCTCACTTAGTGACTATAAAAAGCCTTTATAGTCTGTGTATTATTAAAAAAAACAAAAAAAAGGCCTCAGATGCATTTCTTAATTGCAACCACAATGTGCTTCTCGTTCTTTAAAATTTTCTGCAATTCTTTTTTCTGCAATTTTTTTTGGTTCTTTTTTTCCAGTTTATGCATTCCATTCTTACTGTGTTTGCTTGAATTCATTAATCTCAGTGAAGTTTAAATATTCCCTTTTTGTGTATGGGTGTGTGTGTGAGGGTCTAATTAAATACTCTTGACAAGGTAATTTTTTCCAAGTTGGGCTGTGTAACTGAACCTACTGAAAAGTATCAGAGGCATAACTAGATTCTTCAGCGCCTTGGTGCAAGAAACCATGAAGGGCCCCACTTTTGAGTCCAGGGCACTCAATCTCCATCTCTGTATCCTCAGCTGCACAGAATGAATGGACATGAATAGCACTCTATAGAGCTTCCTCTCATTCATTCACAAACTGATTCATAGTAAACACAGTTACTATGCTTTAGTTATGAATGGGCATAGTGAGTCTGGTATCAATTACTCCCCATGTCCATTCAGGAAAGGCAGGGGCCCGGAGGGGTGGCACTGTGAAAGGAAGGGGGAAGTGTAACAAGAGGAGGGTAGTATGACGGAGGGCAGTGTGACAAGAGGGAGTGTAATGGAAATTTGTAAGTTTTGTATATAATTGTATTCTATTTTATATGTATTGCACACTGCCCTCACTGTGCACACAGCACTAATAACGTTTTCAGTACATGTTTTGCATTCTTTTGAGTGCTAATTAGAATTAGCCTGCCTATGTAACGCACCTTGTTACTATAAACATACAATTGTAATAGTAATGTGATACCTACGTAATCATTTGTATAAAAACCTTCAAATGCGTCATAATAAAGGAAAACAGTTATTTGGAAAGATGCAGAGTGTATCTTTTGTGTCTGTTCCCTACTGCAGTAGTTATTATTAATTTGGAACCACTAATCAATATGAGGATAGGAGTTTCTTATCTATAAAATATCTATTTCAGGGAGGCATTATGACAGGGATGGTAGTGTGATGGGGAAGCAGTATGATGGTGGGGTATTGTGATAGGAGAAGGGGGGGCAGTATGACAGGGAAAGGGTATATGGAAATGTGACAGGTAGGGGGGTAGTGTGACAGATGGGGGAAGGGTGACAGGTGGGGGCAGTGTGATAAGAGTGGGCAGTGTAACAGGTGGGGGGCAGCATGACAGGTGGGGAAACAGTGTGGCAGATGGGAGGGCTGTGTGACAGGTGGGAGAGCAGCATAACACATGTGGGGGGGGGGGGGTCAGTGTGACAGATGGGAAGGTAGTGTGACAGGTCGGGGATCAGTTTGACAGGTGGGAGGGCAGTGTGACAGGTGGGGGGGGCAGTGTGACAGGTGGAAGGGCAGTGTGGCATGTGGGGGGCAGCTTGACAGGTGGGGGGGCAGTGTGACAGGTGGGGCGGCAGTGTGACAGGTGAGGGGGCAGTGTGGAAGGTGGGGGTGCAATATGACAGGTGGGGAGGGCAGTGTGACAGGTGGGAGGGCAGTGGGACAGGTGGGGGGCAGTGTGACAGATGAGGGGGCAGTGTGACAGGTGGGAGGGCATTGACCTAGAGCCAAAGATCTTACTGCAGCCCTGGCATATTTGTGACAACCAGGGGTCAGCTGCAACCTGGACATCCTGAATCTAACATTTTTTTATCCAAACACACTGGATTATACTTAAATGTTTTAAAAAAAGTCATGCAGATAACTTATATCTCCACATGTTTAAATGACAAATAGATAAAATAAAATGTATCTGATCAAACCAAGCTAAATGTATGATTCTTCTATCAAAGAAAAGGTATGAGTGTAATACAGTAGAATAAGATTTTTAACCCACACATGTGCAGCACAAAAATCAACTACCGAAACCTACCCCCCTTTTACTTTTACTTTAATTCTTCATCTCTGTCTTTTCCTACATTTGGTTAACTAACCTACACTAGTATAGAACATCCTAAGCTTAACACATCTGCATAGGAACACATTAAATCACTTGTGTGTAAATCAGCTACAGGCTTTCACGAACCACAGGAATATTAAATGACCAACGTTTAATGTGTCATAGTTGTTTTGGTGTACCTCTACTGTATGACCTGTGTTGAATGTTAACAATGCCAGTATTCTCAGGCCTATGTTCAAACTGATATGCAATTAATCTCCGCATATGATTTCTATGCATGACTGTATATCTATCTGTACTACTGTTGAATTTAAATAAACTTTAAATGTTTAACAAGAACATGTTTTACAAAGCTGCATAGTCCTGGCTAACACAGTTGTACTAGGGTTATGAGATCTCTGTCATGGTCACAGACAGCAGTAGAAACCCAGAGGATCATATAACCCTGTATCACACCACCTAAAAAAGAAAACAAATTCTATGTTAAAAATTGGTCATTTCATCCATGATGGTGACAGAAGACATATTGCATATACAGCAGTTCATCTGTTTGAGTGCAAGTGTGAACAGCATGAATATGTAAATATGACAAGTGACAGATCTTAAGGGCCTGTGTCATATGATGTGATCACATATGACAACAGAAAGTAAGAATAATTCTAAGCATGTTCTGTTAGTCTTCCGTTAGATATCCTCTGTTTAGGTAGCTGGTAGCTTGGCATACAGCACATCTCCTGTTCTCTTATTATATATATATATTTAGATACTGTATGTTGTAGTCACCTACCTTTCCATAGAAGAAATAACTTTAGACTTGCCTGGCTTGGAGGACACATTCACACCAATATGTTAAGCAGGGCAAGTGAAGTTTTAAAACTTTTAAAAAGTTTATTTAATACAACCATACTTGTTCAACTAGTGGTGGTTGCGGTCTACCAAAAATTTGGAGAGTTCCTTATAAACTTTTATGCACCTGATGCCTAACAGAGAAAAAGAATGAATAAAGGCTACTCTTTTAGATGATCCCTAAAAACCCTACACTTCAGAGAAACTTATTCTGCCTCCACCTAACAACTGTACTTTTATTTTCTCCATGAGCTCATTCCCTACAGCTATTACCTTTTGCACCACTTGCAGGGCCATCTTTTCATATGGACATACTGGGCAGTTGCCCGGGGCCCCACTTGCCTGGGAGGCCCCACCTGCTCAGCGACCCCAGCCAGGGCTGGACTGGCCTACCGGGATACCGGGAAATTTCCTGGTAGGCTGCCTGCCCGGGGGCTGCTTTGAGTTGCACCTGCAGTGCTCCACTCTTTCCCTCTCTCCTCCTCCTCCTATGTATCATGGAGCTGGCTGGGTCTGTGTTTGGCAGCCACGCTGTAACAAGGTCCCAACCCCTTGACCAGCTGGTCTAATAGTCGATTGAGCGAGTGTTCCGCCTATCACATGAGCTGGTTTAGGGGGCGGGACCTTGTTACAGAGTGGCCGCCGAACACAGACCCAGCCAGCTCCATGATACACAGGAGGAGATGCCCGCTGTGTGTGCGTGTGTGTGTGTGTGTGTGTGTTACTAGGCAATGGTGAGTCTGTATTAATTGGCACAGTGATGCTGCATTCATGGGCACAGTGAGGGTGCAATTGTGGGCACAGTGAGACTGCATTCATGGGCACAGTGAGGCTTTAATTGTAGGCACAGTGAGGGTGAAATGGTGGACACAGTGAGGCTGCATTCATGGGTACAGTAAGGTTGCATTCATGGGCACAGTAAGGCTGCATTCATGGGCACAGTGAGGCTGCAATGGTGGTGGGCACAGTGAAGCTGCATTCATGGGCACAGTGAGGCTGCAATGGTGGTGGGCACAGTGAGGCTGCATTCATGGGCACAGTGAGGCTGCAATGGTGGGTACTGTGAGGCTGCATTCATGGGCACAGTGAGGCTGCAATGGTGGGCACATTGAGGCTGCAATGGTGGGTACTGTGAGGCTGCATTCATGGGCACAGTGAGGCTGCAATGATGGGCACAGTGAGGCTACATTCATGGGCACAGTGAGGCTGCAATGGTGGGCACAGTGAGGCTGCATTTGATGGGCACAGTGAGGCTGCATTCATGGGCACAGTAAAGCTGCATTTGATGGGCAATTGTGCATGATAGTGTAGACTGGGCCCCAGTGCAGTGTATTGTCCAGGGGCCTTTAATACTCTTAAGATGGCCCTGACCACTTGGCACTCACTCCTAGGTTGTAATTTCTAACGAGTAGGACCCCTCTCATTCCTCCTGTATTGAATTTCTTTGCAACTGTACTGTCTGGCCTCATATTGTAAAGTGTTGCACAAACTGATGGCACTATAAAAATCCTGTCTAATAACAATAATAATAATAATAATAATTTTGAAATTGCTTGGAATGGAACTTTAACCACTTAAAGTATAACTAAATGCAAAATGTATTTTTAGTTTTGGATAGAGTGGAGATTGATTAGAACATCTGTCAGTTTTTATTGCTGTCTGTGCCTCCCTTATGGAGAGTCACTCCCTCTATTTGTCCTGTCCTCATTATTGAAAGTGAAAGTAAAAGAAAACCTCAAATTTTTAGCTGTCTCCAAAAAAGGGGTTTCTTCTCACTTCCTGTTTGGCTATGGTACAGGAAGTGAAGGAAAATCTCTGCAATTGGACCTAGATGGCAAAAAAAAAATCTGACAGGAGTCATAACCCTCTCTTACCCTATCCAAAATATAAAAAAAGTTTTGCCTGAAAATTTAGAAAAAAAAACAATATTTTTTTTCTTTCTGTTATAAAAAATATTCAATAAAATCTAATTTCATCATAAATTTAGGCCAAAATGTATTCTGCTACATGTCTTTGGTAAAAAAAATCCCAATAAGTGTATATTCATTTGTGTAAAAGTTACTGTGTTTACAAGCTATGGTATACTGTATATCAGGGGTCTCAAACTGGCGGCCCTCCAGCTGTTGCAAAACTACAATTCCCATCATGCCTCTGCCTGTGGGAGTCATGCTTGTAACTGTCAGCCTTGCAATGCTTCATGGGACTTGTAGTTTTGTAACAGCTGGAGGGCCACCAGATTGAGATCCCTGCTGTATATACTGGAATTTACACAGCTTTTACTTTCTGACTGCCTATCACATTTCTTGAAGTGCTAAAATGCCAGGGCACTACAAACACCCCCCAAATGCCCCCAATGTATTTGCTGAGAAGCATGTTGAATGCATGGAATATTTTATTTTTTGCCACAGGTTTTTGGAAAATTACAAAAAAAAAGTTGTTACTTTAAACGCTTTAGCCCCGGAAGATTTGGCTGCTCAATGATCATTTTGAGATTCGGCACTGCGTCGCTTTAACTGACAATTGTGCATTCGTGCTGTACCCAAACAAAATTGACCTCCTTTTTTTCCCCACAAATAGAACTTTCTTTTGGTATTTGATTGCCTCTGCGGTTTTTATTTTTTTTATATAAACAAAAGGAGAGTGCCAATTTTGAAAAAAACACAATATCTTTTACTTTTTGCTATAATAAATATCCCACATTTTTTATCAAAAAAATTTTTTTTTTTCCACAGTTTAGGTCAATATGTATTCTTCTACATATTTTTGCTAATAAAGATCGCAATAAGTGTATATTAATTGGTTTGCGCAAAAGTTATAGCATCTACAAAATAGGGGAAATATTTATGGCATCTATATAATTTTTTTTTTACTAGTAATGGTGGCGATCTGCAATTTTTATCAGGACTGTGACATTATGGCGGACATATCGGACACTTATACAGCAATCAGTGCTATAAAAATGCACTAATTACTGTGTAAATGTCACTGGCAAAGAAGGGGTTAACACTAGGGGGCGATCAAGGGGTTAATTGTGTTCCCTAGTGTGTGTTCTAACTGTGGGTGGAGTGGGACTGACTAGGAGGAGACAGAGATCGGTGTTCAAACAATCTGTTTCTTCTTCCCTGAAAGAACCGGGATCTGTGTGTTTACACACACAGATCCCAGTTGTCGCTCTGTTACAAGCAATCAACCTGCCGGGCACTCGCATCAGGGTTGAGCACATGCCAAAAGGCAAGGCTGGCCGAAACATAATGTTGTTTCGGCCAGCCTTGCCATTCTGCCGCAGAAAAACTGTGGCGGCTGGTCAGCAAGCGGTTAATGAGACATTTCCCACACGTGGCATGGGTATATGTTACACTTAAAAACACTTTCTGCTACTTCTCCTGCGTATGGTGATACCATATGTGTGAGACTTTTTGGGAGCCTTCAGGCTTTCAAAGGGTTTAATTCTCTCACTTCATTTCCTGACTACCTACAGTTTTGAAGGCCCTGAAATGGCAGGGCAGTAAAAACACCCTCCCAAATTACACCTTTTTGGAAAGTAGAAACTCCAAGGTATTTACCGAGAGGCATGTTGAGTGGAAGATTTTAAGCACCACAAAACAAAAACACTATTTAATTAATTTTGAGTATTTAATGCAATCTCTCCCATCCATGTCTCTATGCTTTATTTTGCTGAGAAATCACTTTGAAAAATGCCCCCTGGCATTTCAGGCCATGGCCATCTTCAGTAAGGGTATATGATCCATGTAGCCTTTTACTTCCTTGAATCCATTTGCCCTTACTATAGCTCAGGCATGCAGACAGGAGGGTGTGCTTAGCTGAAAAAAACCCTCCTACTCTTCTCCCCTCCCAACGATACTGGGATGTAGGACATAATTTGCCTAGGCATAGAAACCAGGAAGTAACTAAAGAAATGGATAAAAAAAAGTTTAAAAAAGTTAATACAATATACCTTTCTATCTATTTACTAATGTTAGCCGCATAAGGGTTAAAAATAGTCAACGTTGATTGAGAGAGTGAAGTTCCACTTTAATGAGATATTTTTCACAAATGCCATAGGTTTATGTGGAATTACAGCCCAAAACACATTCTGCTACTTCTCATGAGTATAGGGATACCACACGTGTGAGACTTTTTGGGAGCCTTCAGGCTTTCAAAGGGTTTAATTCTCTCACTTCATTTCCTGACTATCTACAGTTTTGAAGGCCCTGAAATGGCAGGGCAGTAAAAACACCCTTCCAAATTACACCTTTTTGGAAAGTAGAAACGCCAAGGTATTTACTGAGAAGCATGTTGAGTGGAAAATTTTAAGCACCACAAAACAAAAACACTATTTAATTAATTTTGAGTATTTAATGCAATCTCTCCCATCCATGTCTCTATGCTTTATTTTGCTGAGAAATCACTTTAAAATAATCAACGTTGATTGAGAGAGTGAAGTTCCACTTTAATGAGATATTTTTCACAAATGCCATAGGTTTATGTGGAATTACAGCCCAAAACACATTCTGCTACTTCTCATGAGTATAGGGATACCACACGTGTGAGACTTTTTGGGAGCTTAGCCACCTACAGTGGCATGAAAACCACCACATCACCCACTTTTTTAATGTTGGGCATACATGTAATGTTTTTTTTTTTTCATGCAACCTGTGGGCTGTATGAAAAAAAAGACCTTAACAGATTCCTCCATTCACATCAATTAATGTGGATGAAGAAATCTCGGTCAGAAAAAAGTGAAAAAATGATATGCCAAAGCTTAGGAGCTACCACACACTGACCACCCCATGCTTCTAATGCTTGTGCATACAAAAGAAAATAGCATAACCGATTCCTCCATTCACATTGATCAATGTGAATGAAGAAATCTTTGGCAGTAAAAGTGTGTAGTATGCCTATTGGAACCTACCGCCCTGTATCCACTCACTTTTAATGTTAGGCATACATGTAATGACCAATTTTTGTTTAGCCCATGGGTTGAACGAAAAAAGAACCTAACAGGTTCCTTTATTCACATCGATCAATTTGAGAAAACTATATGCCAAAGGATAGGAGCAATCCATCCACCCCAGGCCCTTCATGCTTGGGCTTTTTTTTAACTGCAGATGAGAAATCTCCTTCTGCAGCAATGCAGGCACTGAAGTATGTATTCTGAAAGCACACCTTGCGGCTGTCAGAATAAACAGATCAGTGCTGTGGCTGGCTTGCATTCCTGCAAAGCAAACAACAACAGCTAACAATAAGACACATATGTCTGTCGTGTGCTTCAGAAACTAAGAGAGAACAATCTCTATTGTAAACTGGAGAAGTGCGAGTTGTGGGTTTACATCATCTGTAGCATTTCCTGGGCTTTGACAACTATTATCAGAAGTTTATTCGCAAACTTCTCATCTCTGGTCAAGCCCCTGACTGATATGATCAGAAAGGACGGTAACCACAGAGTTGGTCTCCGGAGTCCATTAAGGCCTTTGAGAGTCTGCCTTTGTTTCTGCTCCTGTGTTGGTCACATCAGTCAGGGGCTTGACCAGAGATGAGAAGTTATGAATAAACTTCCGATAATAGTTGGCAAAGCCCAGGAAATGGTAAGGATGTAAACCCATGGGTCAGGGCCACTGTAGGACTGCTGAAAGTTTCTCTGGGTTCATCGAAAAACCAGCAGTGGAAATGACATGACATGTCATGACCATGGGAAGAATCAACTTGTTTGAGCCATTTCCCAACAAGCTGGTGGCCTAGTCTACGTGCTGATGTAACTGCCTTCGTAGCTGCCTGTTCCGTGCGCTCAGAATAAGACTCCACGACACCTTCCAGTGGGCCTCCTACAACCCATACCCAATGGAGAGAGGCCCTGGACCCACCTGTCTATGGATTTCATTGTGGAGTTACACAACTCTAAAGGCAACACGGTTATTGTATTCCACATAAGAAGTTGCCTACTTCTAAGGAACTGGCTTACATTTTTGCTCGGGAGATCTTTCGCTTACATGGCCTACCCAAGGTAATTGTCTCGGACAGAGGTAGTCATTTTGTGTCTCGGTTCTGGTGAGCCTTTTGTGCACAGTTGGAAATTCAGCTTGCTTTCTCCTCTGCGTATCACCCGCAGTCTAATGGGGTCGCAGAATGAGCCAATCAGTCCTTGGAGCAATTCCTACATTGCTATATTTCTGACCATCATAACAACTGGTCAGATCTATTACCGTGGGTAGAGTTTGCTCACAACAGTGCCTTGAATTCTGCTTCCTGATTGCTCCTGTTTATGACGAATTATGGTTTCCAACCTTCCGTGTTGCCTGATTCGTTTGTTCCGAGTATTCCAGTATTAGAGGAGCATCTCCATGGTCTTTGTTCCACTTTGGCAAACATCCAGGAGGCTTTGCGTCATGCTAATAAGTACAGACTCCATGCTGACCGCAGACACCTGCCTGTGCCTTCCTACCAGGTTGGGGACAGGGTCTGGCTCTCATCTCACAACCTCCGATTTTGTGTTCCCTCACTGATTTAGCCAAGCAATTATCACATTAGTCATATCACAATTTACACACTAAAGCACACTGGCTTTGGACTGGAAACATTGGCATATACTGTAGCAGAAGTTTTGATATTGCTAGGTATGTTTGAAGGCTGACATGAACATTCTGTGATCACTCAGTCTCAGCAAAGTCTGACCTTCTGTACATTCAAAGGTGTACTAGTACTTATACATTGTTTGATACACAGGGCTTAGCAAATCATCATATGTCACATCACGTGTAAGGCTCCATCCTCTGGATGCCAGATTGCTGGCAGAAAATGCTGGTTGAAAAATGTGCTTTTAACAGCATTTCATACTAGCGTTTATGAGCGTTTTTTAGCGTTATCATTTATGGGCGTCTTAAATAAAAATACACAGAGTACACTACAAAAATCCCACAATGCATTCCCAAACTCCCACAATGCATTGAAAAAATAGAATGCCGAATGCTAATTATCATGCATTTATGTGCGTTTATGCGCGTTTAGCATTTTTATGATCAGAAAAACGGAACTTTGAACGCGATTTTATGGCGTTGAGAGAACAGCTTATAAACTCCACTGCTGATAAAAGCTAAAAAATGTCCATGTGTGCATGTACACATAGGATAACATAGAGTGGAGTTTATGGGCTGTTAAAAATACACCCTACTCCAAAAATAGTCAGTTTATGAGCTCCAGTGTGCATGGAGCCTTAGAGGATATATTCCCTCTCATTTGGTCAACTGTGGCTCCTGCTGCTTGGGGAGAGATTGCATTCTTAGCAGCAGTATTGCTGGTGAGTACGGTGCTTATTCAGGCCTGCAATAATTTCTAAAGCAAACAGCTGCAAATTAAATCCCCTTCTCCAAGTTAGCATAATAAAGTGATGTAGCACACTGTCTGCTGGGTTGTTCTGGCTATGGAAACAATGTGGAGGTGCCCAGTAGCAAAATCCAAAAGCTTTCTACATTTAACAAGGAGAAGGCTTGGGAGGTAGTTGATATAGTCCAACATGGGTAAAGCAAATACATTACACAGGTAAAATATATAAAAAATATGGGGACGGCGTTTCTTTATTATTATAGTACATATTCCTTAAAAACAAATACCCCTGTTTACAAAAAAATTTGACAAAAGTCTAAAGCTGTAAGCTCTGCGTCGACCACTCTACATTTCTCGCTTCTGTTATTTTTTGTATATTCCAGGAACCAGTGTGAAAGACACACATTGGGGAGATACAGTGAAAACATTATTTTTCACCACAGCCAGGAAATGTTTCTTATAGGATATTAAACTTGTAAAATGGACTGTGGTTTATATAAATTTAGCTGAAAGTGTGAAATTGGCTTAACTTCAACATTCTAACCTTAATGATATTTAATTTGGAGATATATATTGGGTGAAAATGAAATTAGGCAGTATCTGAAATTTGATTATTCTACTTGGTTGTCTGCTGTGTGTGATGTATTATTTTAATTTTTTTATTTTATTTTTTATTTTGAGGAGAGCACATTGAAAGCTTCAAGTCCACCAGAAAGTAAATATCAGTAATTTTGGATAGAGTGGAGAAGAGCTGAACATTTCTGTCAGGTTCTGTTTGTGAACTTAATGGGGAGATTCTCCCTCATTTCTTGTTGCCCATACAACAAGTGTGGGTAATCCTCTCCAGAATGGACACATAAGAAAATAAAAAACAGACAGAAACTCTATCCCTTCCCTACTTTATTGAAAGCCAAATCATTTTCTGATTGGAATGGGGCTCCGAAGTGTTCAGTAAAGAAGCAGAAGACTCTCATATTTTAGGCACCTCCTAGAAAGTCCTTGAACTCTTAGCTGGCTGTTTTATAAATAAAAAAACTTTCAAAAACTTCTTCAACCAGCTTCTGCTTTGGAAAACAATATAAAAGTTGACCACTATGACCTATTTCTGGTAATGGAATTGAGGAAATCTAAAATATTAAAATGTTGAAAGGCATGTGACCTGGTTTGCGGATCACCCTTTCCTGGTCATTGTACACTGGTACTGAGACTGTTTGTGAAAATCGTACTGTTCCATAATACCACATGCATCTTTAAAGTGTTACTAAATCCATATCCTTGCATTCACTATATCTCATCTCCCACAGTATACAGAAAATGGATATGCAATTAGTTTAGTAAATACAAACTGCTAAATACCTTTTCTCATCAGCAGCATATAGCAGTCTTGTGACTTCTATCAGTGCCTGGTTAAAGCTTGTAGGAGGAGTTTTCATACTGCACTGAGTTGTCCTATCATAATTCAGAACCCCTAACCCTCTGTGTGGACAGTGCTGATTGGCCCTGTGCTGATCACATGCACTCTCCCAAGAAAAAAAAAACTCTCTAGCAATACATACCAAACTGAGCATGTGCAGCCTGACTCCACTAACTCTGTCTTATCTGGATATGTTTTGGAGTCAGTAGAAGAAGAGGAGGATCTGTGTATACAAGATCAAACAGCCTTTTCACACAATGCAGAGGATTATCCCCTTAGGTTTCACAGTGAGTTTAACGGTAAGTTTTATCCTTTAACATCACATTCTATGTATTTAACCTTTGCTAATGTATTGTATTTCTTTCATCATTCCCTAATTACCATGATTGTAATATGCTGTGAATGTCCCCAGCATGCTCTCCTGGGCCTATATACACCTAGTCTAGTCACTTAACAATGTATTTTGTCAGTTCCATAGTAGTGCTTTACCCTAAACACCCCTTAAAATTCATGTAGAGTGCCAGAGGCTTTTTTTGGTGGCCCAAACTCATTTGGACCCCCACCAACCGCTAAGTCAGCTGATAGCAATCCTCTATCTGCTGACTTTGGCAACCCATACAGCCAAGAGGAGGCAGGGGTTAGTATCAGCCAGGAGGTGGGCAGGCCTAGGAGCCTCACAGAATCCCAGGTCCTTCCCTTCCAACCAAAAGGCCCAGGAAGGGGAGGAACATGGAGCAGTCAGCACTCGGGTTGATTGGGGAGGCTTCTGCTGCCCTCAGAACCACCCCCACTCATCAAGAGGCCTTTGCCTCCATGACTGCATGCAAACTGCAGGACATGAAGGAGGGGCAATGCCTCATGTGTGAGGAAATCATGTACCACACACTAAATAAGGGGTTGAGGGGACAACTCACCAACAAAACCCACCTGTGTGAGTTGGACCATCCTCCTCCTCCTCCTGCCACACCTCTAAGACCACAGCCACAGCATGGCAGTAAGCGTGGTAGGAAGACAAGATAGTGATTGCCTGGGTTCAGTCTGGTCTGACAAATGATGCAGGCTCTTGTATGACCACAGCCTGGGGACATATATGTTATCTGCGGCTGTTCCTGATCTCTTGGACTTCTGGACCAGATTGTACTCCCTTATATGTGGACTCCTCAGGCCACCAATTTTGCCTTAAAAGAGTTGATGTGTGCCCTGGGGGCCAAAGGCTTCGCCAATTTCAGCAGTTTCTTCAATGTTGCCTTCCTCTTTATTTAGTTATGACCCTTAATAAAGGTTCTTTTTGTTAAAGAAATACTTGCCTATGTGTTTTACTTCAAAAAGGACAGTTTATTTGGGAGTAGGCAAGTACATTTCAAAAATACAAAGTCAAATTAACAAGGGACACTAACACCAAACAACCTCCTTGAGATTAAAAAAATATAAGATAATAATGGTGTTGTGGTAATTTGAAACACAAAACCCACAAAAAAAATTATGGAGATCACAAAAAACAAAACAAAAAAAAGCAGGAGATCTTGATTAAAAAAACAACCACAAAATAATTAAAAACATAAAAAAATTATTTGGGATATCTGATGAATAAAAATATTATATTCATGAAATCACAAGAAATAATATAGAAAGAAGTTTGTGAAAACTCTGTGTGAATATTAACAGCAAAACAACTTCATTCTTCTAGCATCATAAAGAAAAAGAGAATGCGCCGCATTAAACAATTTTAAACAATGCAGCATGATAAATGTGCTATATCCATTACGAACGCTAGTTTTACCAGACCAAGTGCTTCTTTCTCAAAATTTATTCTGAGCATGCGTGGCACTTTGTGCATTGGAATTGTCTACACACGATCGGAATTTACATGAACGGCTTTTGTTGTCGGAAAATTTTAGATCCAGCTCTCAAACTTTGTGTGTCGGCAATTCCAATGGAAAAAGTCTGATGGAGCCTACACACGGTCGGAATTTCCGCCAACAAGCTCTGAATGCACATTTTCCATCGAAAAGTCCAACCTTGTGTACAAGGCGTTAGACTGCCTCAGTCAAAGTCAAAATCCAATTGAGAATCTGTGACAAGACTTGAAAATTGCTATTCACAGAAGCTCTCCATCCAATCTGAAAAAGCTTGAGCTATTTTGCATAGAACGGGCAAAAATGTCACTCTCTAGATGTGCAAAGCTGGTAGAGACCTACCCAAAAAGACTTGCAGCTGTAATCGTAGTCACACACTTTTCACATATTTATTTGTAAAAAATTGTGGAAAACCATTTATTATTTTCCTTCCACGTCCCAATTATGTGCCACTTTGTGTTGGTCTATCACAGGGATATGCAATTAGTGGACCTCCAGCTGTTGCAAAACTACAAGTCCCATCATGTCTCTGCCTCTGGGTGTCATGCTTGTGGCTGTTAGAGTCTTGCTATGCCTCATGGGACTTGTAGTTCTGCAACAGCTGGAGGTCTGCTAATTGCATATCCCTGGTCTATCACATAAAATCCTAATAAAATACATTTACATTTTTGGTTGTAACATGACAAAATGTGGGAAATTTCAAGGGGTATGAATATTTTTTCAAGGCTCTGTATACAAACTGATTTTACTGTTGTAGGTTTAGTAACACTTTAAAACTCCCTCCAAGCATGTTATTTAATAGATTTGTGTTTTAAAGTGGTAGCCTCAAGGTTTTCACCTTAATGCATTATGCATTAACCACTTACAGACCGGACCATTTTGCTGGCTTAAGACCAGACCACTTTTTGCGATTCGGCACTGCGTTGCTTTAACTGACAATTGCGCGGTCATGCGACGTTGGCTGCCAAACAAAATTGACGTCCTTTTTTTCCCACAAATAGAGCTTTCTTTTGGTGGTATTTGATCACCCCTGCGGTTTTTATTTTTTGCGCTATAAACAAAAATAGAGCGTCAATTTAGAAAAAAACGCATTATTTTTTACTTTTTGTTATAATAAATATCCCCCAAAAATATATTAAAAATTTTTTTTTTCGCTCAGTTTAGGCCGATACGTATTCTTCTACATATTTTTGGTAAAAAAAATTGCAATAAGCGATTATTCATTGGCTTGCGCAAAAGTTATAGCGTTTACAAAATAGGGATAGTTTTATAGCATTTTTATTAATCATTTTTTTTTTTTTTACTAGTAATGGCGGCGATCAGCGATTTTTATTGTGACTGCGACATTGTGGGGGACACATCAGACATTTTTGACACATTTTTGGGACCATTGTCATTTATACAGTAATCCCTGCTATATAAATGCAGTGATTCCTGTGTAAATGACACTGGCAGGGAAAGGGTTAACCAGTGGGTGGCAGTGTAGGGGTTAAGTGTTCCTAGGGGTGTGTTACTAACTGTGGGGGGTTGGGCTTTCATTTAGTGAACACTGATCTCTGCTCCAATCACATGGAGCAGAGATCAGCATCACTAGTTGCTAGGCAGAATGGAGAAATGCTGTTTACACGGCATTTCCGCCATTCAGCCGTCCCATGATACGATCACGGGTATGCCCGCGGCGATCGAGTCCGCGGGACCAGCGACCGGACTCACGGGTGTCCCGACCGGCACACGAGTGCGCCGCCGGCGGCGCGCTCGCGATGGCAGGGTGGCATTGAAGATTGGACATAGCTGTACGCCAATATGCCTGCCTGTGACATTCTGCCGACGTACATCGGCGTGCGCTGGTCGGGAAGTGGTTAAGGTGAAAAACTTTCTGTGCTGCAGCTCCCCCAGACCCCCTCCCCTTTTTTACTTACCTGAGCCCGATCCAGCAATGTGCACCAGTGCAGCTTCTCTCTCCTCACTGGACAGATTGAAAACAACAGGAGCCATTGGCTCCCACTGCTGTTATTCAAATCCAGTGACATGGGAGTAGGGGGGTGGGGCAGAGTCCCACTGTCTGTGTCAATGGACACAGCAGCAGGACACGGAAGTGAGCACGCATCAGTGCCCCCAGGGAAAGTGGCTTGAAGAAAATAATGAAGAGGAGGAGCCTGGAGCACTGGTGGGGCACCCCAGAAGAAGAGTATTGGGGCTGCTCTGTGAAAAACTATTGCACAGAGCAGATAAGTATAGACATGTTTGTTATTTTTATAAAAAACGAAAAATAAGGTTTACAATCCCTTTCTGCTGTATGTTATTGTTCAACTTTATTTTGATTTATTACATGTCCCTTATGGTAGTGCCCAGCTCTCCACAAAAGCTTGCCTATTAGCCTTGAAAATGGACAGAAAAAAAATAACAGGATTCTCCTTTTATAGGCTTTGATGGGGTTCAGTGCAAAGTTCATGGTTCATGGACTTTAGGCAGGATTCAATGAACCCTGACTGAAACCAAATCAGAGTGGTGACTAATCCATAATCATCAGTGGCAAGATTATGGCTTTCCTTTTGATGTTTAGTTTGAGATGTATTTTAAGAGTCAGAGTTTAGGAAGAGGTTAAGGATTATATTTAGGTCTTGGTTTAAGGTTAAAGCATATCTAAATCTATCTATGGAGGAGCAGCATATTCATCCTTGGACGAAAGCATTATCAGCCTGTAGGAAAGGTTTCTAAAGCCTTGAAGCCTTGTACACACGGTCGGAGAATCCGTTGGAATGTGTCCTATCGGACCGTGTCGTCAGATAATCCGACTGTGTGTGGTATGCATCGGACTGATTCCATCCGTATCTCTGTCGGACCCAATTTTCCAACATGTTGGAAATATTTCCCGACCAACTGGGCCGGTCGGACCTAATCTGATCATGTGTAGAGCATTTTGATCGGACCAAGTGCCACGCATGCTCACATTCAAATTCCGACACGGAAGCGCTCGTTCAGGTAAAACTACTGCTCGTAAGCGATATAGCACATTCGTCACGCTGCAATGTTAAAAATTCTTTCATTAAGCGCATTCTCTTGTTCTTTACAATGCTGCAAGAACCAACTTCTTTTGATGCTCATAGTCACACACACTTCTCCAGAACGGATTTCATTACTCTTTTTTAACCATTTCAGCAATACAATTTTAGTTTGCGTCACATCTACACAATTTTAATTAGTTTTTTTATTTTTTGGATGTTTTTTTTGGGGGGGGGGGGGGGGATTCCCTAAAAATCTCCTTTAAAGACACTTTGCTAATTTCTCCTTATTATTTTTTTTTGTGTGTAAACTTACAACAACAACATTATTCTATTTTTTAGATTTTGTTTTTATTTTTTAATCTACAGGAGGTTGTTTAGTGTTGGCACCCCTTGTTATTTATTTAACTTTGTTTTTTGGAAATGTACCTGCCTGCTCACAAATAAACTGTACTTTTGAAAGGAAAACACATACACAAGTATTTCATCCAAACAAAAAATACCTTTATTTCGGTGTCAGTAACAGATAAAGAGGGAGGCAGCGATGTCGAAACTGGGGAGATTCGTGAAGCCTTGGGCCCCCAGGGCACACATCAGCTATTTCAACGCAAAAATTGGTGGCCTGAGGAGTACATATCTGAGGGAGAGAAGTCTGGTCCTGAAGTCCATGAAACCCGGAACAGCAGCAGATGACATCTATGTTCCCAGGCTGTGGTACTACAACAGGCTGCATCTGGCTTGGAGTACCGCAGAAGCATCACCAATCAGCCTCAGGGCCGACTCCTCAACATTCCCCCCCTTTCTCCCCCTTCTGCGTGGAAGGCGGAGGGGAGGAACCTGGCATTCGGTGAGGCTCCTTTGGCTGCCCACCGCCTGGCTGCCGCTTACCCCCGCCTCCTCCTGGCTGCCACTTTCCACAGCCACCTCCTGGCTGCTGCATTCCACACCCTCCTGGTCCTGGCTGAGTTCTTCCTGTGTATGAAAAAGGGACATCGTTTTAGTTTTTGGTTCATCAAACACACACAATTTTCACATCAACACTGTTGCAAATTGTTAACCAATAGAAAAGACTATCATTCTGAGCCCAGCATTTTTCTTTCTTGTCCCAAAGGTTTTGGACACTACTGTCTATTGATATGTGAAAAACTTTCAAAACTCACCAATTAGGGAGCAGAAATCAAGTTAACATCATTCATTTTGACTCCACAAATATGTACAACAATACTATACCTGGCTCAAGCTGGGCTCCTCCAGTTCTTCCTGAGTGGAAGACCCGGGTTAGGCGTCGGAAGACTCATCAGGTGTGGAATGTAGCATAGAAGGACGCATGGAAGGAAGAGTAGAGAGGGATTCTCTGGCCTCAGCCTGGTCTGCCAGAAAATGCATCCTGTCATAATACCACAGGGTGGGGACATAAACCTCATCTGCTGAAGTTCCAGATTTCATGGACTTCAGCACCTTATTCATCTCCTTCATATATGTACTCCTGAGGTTCCCAATTTTCTTTTTGATATATTTGTCATCTGCCCTGGGGACCACCGGCTTCACAAACTCAACCAGTTCCAACAGTGCTGCCTTCCTCTTTGGTCTGTTACTATACAGAGGGTGCGTGGTTTGCCACAGGATTGGCATGTCTCGGTATTTATCGATGAACAGAGGGAGGAAGCTATAGTCATTAAACCCGTCCATAATGTCTGCAAGACACAACAGAAGACAAACCCTAATGTCAGGCTAAACGCCACTAATGCAGGCCTCAATCTAGAAGCAGTGTAGCCTAGTGATGTGCCAAGTTCCAAATCTTACCTTCGTTTGCGCGTTCGTCGCCTCAGCTTCTCCCTGTTCCCTTGTTCACAGATCGTACGGATGACACACGCGTGTTACGTTTTATATACAGTGCGCATGCGTGCAACTCCACCCGCCCCTGACGTTCTTTCCAGACTATTACCCACCCCTTCGCTTCCGGCGCAGTGGGGAGAGCACATGGCGGAGAGAACACAGGTGCGCACTAATAATTACACTAACGAGGAGGAGGGTGAGGAAAGCCCGGAGCCTGAAACGTCCCGATCCAGGAAGACAAGATTTAAGGCCGCAAATATGTCTTTTGAAGAGATGTTGGAGATGGTGAACATATTGAACAGGACCGACTATGATGGAAAGTATGGACCTTACCCAAACCCAAATATCAGAAAGGCCAAGATCATGAATAAAGGTTTGAAGATTCTTCTGCATAATTTTGGGGTACACGGATCCATGGATCAACTGGTCAGACGCTGGTCAGACCTGAAACTGAGGGAGCACGAGCAGTACATAAGGATCAAGCGTGTTCTTGACAAAAGTAAGTAGTTGTCGTGTGTTCATATCTTTATTATTGCTTGCATACTGCTCCATGTGCTTTGAGTTCATGTTGTGCATTTTAAAATGGCCACTTTCAAGTTCATGGTTTCATTTGTTCGTAGGAAACATCGTTCTTCCGGTAAGTATTCTAGCTAAACAAAGTGTCCCCAATAATGTTATGACCTTGAAGCTCGGCCAAAATAAACAATTGAACAACACTTCCAAACAATGTTTCATATTGTTTATTCTTCCCTCTGTGTGCTAATTCTTTATTTTTTCAAAATCTCATAGGGGAGAGAAGACTCTGCAAGTATGAGGACACCAGGGACCCCACCCCTCACAAAGAAGGACAACTTCCAAAAGCAGAAACAGAGGAGCAGGAGGAGGAGGAGGAGGAAGGAGAGATTGTGCAGGTTGGGAAAATTGTCACCACAACAGGTGAGTGTCGGAGAACACAGCTTCCGGTAAGCTCATCAATGTATGTCACCATATTTATATGACATGTTGTTTTTTTTTTTGCTTTGTTTTGTAGGTGATGTGGAAGAAGATTCCCGTTTTACCAGTGAAAGTGCCCAGATCGGGGAGATAATGGGGTGCAATCGGGATTGGGAACATATCCTGCAAAACATCAATGATGTTAATTGAAATTTGAAGAACATCATTGATGTTTTGGGGAGAGTGTGAAACACCCCAAACTAGATAGGGTCTTATTTTTGGAATTTTACTAACAAAATGTTGTATTTCTCAAAATTCTAAATTTGGAAGATGCACAGAGTGTGTAAACCAAACCCAAAGCATGTACATTGATCCCCCATGATGGGAGATAGCACATGTTGACACACTGTGTGCATCTTCCAAATTTGGATTTTTCAGGGGTGACACCCCATATGATGAAGGCAATATCAGACCAGTTTGTACATAATCATGTCTGATATTGTCTTCACTTTTCAAAGTTGAACTTTGTTCCTGCGTTCTGTATTTTACAGTTAGATACATGCCTGTTTACCCAAAAACAACAAGTAAACACATTTTTTATTAAACTCTGTTTTGGAAACACACAATTTCTTGGTTGGTTGTAAAAACCTTTTCAAAACGCACATGGGAATGTGGTTGGATTAAACAGTTAAATTAGCAACAATGTGTGGCTTCCTTTTTCATGGCAACACAAATGTATTTGGAGTACAATTTAAGTTTGTGCTGAGATTCCTGATTCTTCCTGATTCTCCTCTGGGGGTGGCAAGCCCAGACTGCCACTCTGGAGACGCCAGTAGAACTCTGTCCGTACGAAGACTCCACCATCCGACATCCGTCCATTTTGCCCCACGTCCACATACAAAAACTCATATGTCGCAGACACCACCGCCAACATCACGATACTATGAAACCCCTTATAATTATAATAGTACGACCCCGAGTTGGTTGGTGGGACGATGCAGACGTGCTTCCCATCTATTGCTCCTCCACAATTGGGAAAGTCCCAACGATTGGCAAAGTAGGAGGCCACAGTCTGCCATTCCTGTGGCGTTGAAGGACACTGTGGAGTGAAACAAGAACAAAAATTATTAATTTGACCAATCAACATTCCAAGCAGATTACACACAAACATTTTGTGACTAAATTAGTCAAACATTTTGGGAACTGAGTATTTAAAGCCTAAAGTCTAATGTCCCCTTATGAGAGTCATCACCCCCCCATCCCCCCCATCTGATGGGCCCTTGCTAAAAAATGAGGGGAGGATGTTTAGGACAGGTAACCCTCTCCACTTGATTGAGAGCTGAATGGCTAAATAATGTGTGATACTTTGGGAAGCCCCTCCTTAGTTACACTATTGGCAGCCCACGGGACAGGTAAGAAGTGTCATAATAACAAAAATTAACCAAAATGTAAGCACTTTTTGACATTCTGATATTACATATCCAGATAATTAATAGGTTAAAAAAAAAAACATTTGAAAGTATTGAGGCAGGCCCTTGCACTACATGCTTAGGTGAATTCATTCATAAATGTGAGCATCAAAAAGGTAGGTATAGTCTGTATTGAGTTTGGTAAAGTCAGCAGATAGAGGATTGCTATCAGCTGAGCTAGCAGTTGGGGGAGGGGGGGTTCCTAATGAAAAAAAAACACTCTGCATGAATTGAAGCACACACATCACATTTGTAGACATTTTAGGGGGTGTTTAGGGTAAAGCAATACTATGGAGCTGACAAAAGACATTGTTAAGTGACTAGACTATAGTTTTATGGGCCAAGAAGAGCATGGTGGGGAAGTTAGTGAGGCAAATATGCCTGAGGACAAAGGGGCAGAGCATATGAATTCGAGCATATTGCAATGATGGAAATTAGGGAATGAGGAAAGAAATGCAAGACATTAGCAATCATGAAATACATAGAATGTGATGTTAAAGGATACAACTTACCTTCATATAGTCCTTCTGCAGGACCTGAATGATGGCAGAACAGGTCTCTGGAATAATGATCCCCAGAGCCTGAGGGGAGATGCCTGTAGAGAACTTGAGGTCCTGAAGGCTTCTCCCAGTCGCCAAGTAGCGCAACGTGGCGATGAGCCTCTGCTCCGGAGTGATGGCTTGCCGCATGCAGGTATCCTGCCTGGTGATATAAGGGGTCAGCAAAGCCAGCAGACGGTGAAAAACGGGGTCCGTCATCCAGAGATAATGAAATCATCAGGATTATTCTCCTGGATCTCACAGAGCAAAGACATGTGCGAGAACTGGTCACGCTAGCGCAACCAATTCTTGGTCCACAAACGCCTCCCCTCCCTGTTCATGGACCGGGCTTGTGTCAAAGTAACAACCCCAACACGAAGCCCCTGCACAGCAGAAACTCTACGACGAGTACGTAGAGGAAGCATGGTTTGAAAACGGTCGGCTGGTCAGAATGGACACCAGAAAGCACAGATAAACAGCAAGGCCTGAAAGAACGACCTGAATAGCAGAAGCAAGCAGACAATAAGAAATTCCTTTCAAAGCGTACTATACCAAGATATAGTCCACAATGATCAACAAATACTTACTGACTGCATGCACTGATTATCAGATACGCAAAGACAAGCACAAACTGAAGAGCTGTAGCGATCTGAATCACAAATCTGAAAAGCGCGAATCGTCTCTCACCAAACTTCTACTAACACGCAATAGACACGAGATCAGCAGAAGGAGCCCAAAGGGTGCCGGACGTGGTGCTGGACTTCCTTTTTCTAGTCCCGCCGTACAAGGCTTACGTCACCGCGTTCTTGGCAACCGCTAAATCAGACAACTTGGCCCGACCGTGTGTATGCAACAGTTTCGGACACAATCCGTCGGACTAAATCCGACGGATTTGGTTGGCAAAATCTCCGGCCGTGTGTACGTGGGCTTAGATGGACTGGTAGATTTGGATGGACTTCACGTACGTGTCTAATTAGAGCCTAACTCTAAAACTTTTTACGCAGGTATAGAAACTGTTCTTTTTTCTTTTTGGTATAGAGGTTATAATGAATTGAATAGAAAATTGTGAAATTGTATTTCTAAACCTTCTAACTGATATTTTTTCCTGGACAACTTGGTTCCTCTTTCTAATTTCCCAATCATTAATGTCACTGGGAATGAAAGTGAGGGTAAGGTAATATTCTTATTCTTGCTTCAGCAGCACTTATACTAAAATTGGAAGGATATGGAGAGGATTAGAATAGCCCCTGTGCAAGGAAACCATGCAAATTTGTGAAACATTCTAATTTGCCAATAGAACGGGAAATTAAGGAAAATATTTCAATGGGGACACTTATTTCCGTGACAAGGATAATCCTTACATAATCTATTAGAAATAATCTCTCTAATAAAACAGAGCCCTGTGGGTAATCCACTTACCAGACCCTGCTGATTAACACGCTTATCAATCAAAGGGATAATCACTGTTCACTGGACACATAGAAGGATGACTGGACTGTTCCCTATGAAAAGAGTGCCCTATGCACAGAGTATGGCAGTGACTGCCACATACTGCAGATCAGATAAGCCTACACTTTTAGCGGTACCTGACTCGATGCACAACTGTAAATTTGCTAATAAAACCATGCCTTAAATTACTTTGTTACCATCATTTTCAGAGTTCTGATAATTCAGAAACAACTTACAGAACAGTATGATATGCATATAATTATTTCATATATGTTCATAATATCTCATAATTGTTATCCATTTTTATGCATTCGTAATGTCTTAGTCAATTGTTGAATCTATTATCTCATGTATTTTTAATGACCTTTATTATCTATATCTGATCGTTGCAAGTGATACTATCAATTTAATTTCCACTCTAATTATAACTTAATCCCCTTTTTCCAATATACAATATACTGTACATAGCCCGATTCGTTTGAATCCTTGGCGATATACATGTGAATGTGCATCAATGTTTTACCATTCAACTACATTGCTGACAGTATTCCAGTGTATGCTGGTTACCTAGTGACTTTCATCCAATAGCAATCAGCGTTATATTTTATGCTGTGCTCCGTCCCGGGAGCCTACTGTATATAAGACTGGCAGCCCCTACTACCAATCAGATCTGAGGAAAAATTGAAAGCTTTTAAACGCATCATCTGACACGCCCCAATGTCTCTTCTGGTTCCAGACTGCACAGAGTGCATTCCAGGCTGAAACACACGCCGGTGCTGAGCTACATAGACTGACAGGGTCCACCGCAGGCCGGCTGACATGCTCACCCCTGCCCAGCACAACCCAGTGTGCCTGGCAAACAGTCTCCGGATCCCCAATCACATCCAGGATCATCTCAATGTACTGGGACCACACTCAGGATGCGTCTCCAGACCATAGAGTGACTGCACACCCAATATTGAGATACACCCATGCTTGTTTCTCACTACTGTCATGTGAGTAGCCATTTGGCTGATTATACTACTATTAAACCTTCATTTTAAAACATATTGCACTTAGAGGCACCCCTTTTTGTTCCTTTATCTTGCCTCCAGAGTCTACTTCACTCACAAGTAGGGATAAGCTCGGTGTTCGACAAATTCAGAACTTTGTGGACCGTTCGCACCAAATAAGCTTTATAAAAATAGTAGCCTTTCCTAAACTTTTTTTTATACCATACAGGTCCTTTCTCTACTGCCTAAACACTCTGACCTCAAACATATCTATAAGATGTTAAGAGAATTCACCTGGGGCAGCAAGAGAGTAATAATAGATTTGCCTCACAACAACCCCCCCAATAATAGAGGACTCAATCTTCCTGATTTAGAGCTGTCCAACTTAGAATCTCTAACTAGATACATAAGGGATTGGATTCATGGCACTTCAATGTACACGGACACTGAACTTGACCAAAGCATGACCCTTCGTTACAACCTATTATACATTCTTCATATACATAAAGAACTCCTTCCTGCTGAAGCATCAGTAAATCCCTTCTTATGCCCTGTACACACGTTCGGACATTACGACGGAAAATGTGCGATCGGACAGTGTTTGTTGACACACAAAGTTTGAGATCTGGATCTAAAATTTTCCAACAACAAAATCCGATCGTTTAAATTCCGATCCTGTGTAGACAATTCCAACACACGAATTGCCACGCATGCTCAGAACAAATTATGAGACAAAAGCTATTGGCTACTGGCCTATTTATAGTCCCGTCGTATGTATGGTGTATGTCAACTCGTTCTGAACGATTGGATTTTGTCGTCGGAATGTCCGACAATGTGTACAGGGCATTATACTTTACATGGTTGGCATGGCACAAAATGCTCACACATTACCTGCTTAATAGCCATGCATCTCTTTTTCTCCCCTCATGGAACAACTTGGATCTCCTGGGGTCCTCTGAACCTGCTACCTTTATGCCGCGTACACACGATCGGAATTCCGGCCAGAAAAAGACTGATGAGATCTTTTCATCAGAAAATGTGACTGTGTGTGTGCTCCATTGGAAATTTAGCTGTCCGAATTTCCGCCAGCCAAAAATTGATAGCATGTTCTCAATTTTCCAGGCGGAAAAACTTTCTATCGGTAATTCCGATCGTGTGTATGCAATTCCGACACGCCAAAAATCACGCATGCTCAGATTCAACTACCAGACAGAAGCTATTGGCTACTGGCTATTGAACTTCCTTTTTCTAGTCACGTCGTACGTGTTGTACGTCACCGCGTTATAAATGATCGGAATGATGTGACCGTGTGTAGGCAAGACAGCTTGAGCCGAATTCCTTTGGAATTCCGTCGGGAAAACCATCAGAGGTTTTTCCGATGAGAATTCCGATCGTATGTACACGGCAATAGACATGGCACCATGCAGGTCTTCATTATTTGTCTTTAGTGGATGTCAGCAGTAACCTTTCTCCTCCAATACAGCCCTAGAAAACGTTCCATACATAGCTACTACTCCATTCCTTTTTCAAAGCGTGAAATCCTACGTTGTCTCTACTATTATGAAATTTTCTCGAAAGGACTGGACAAATTCATTGGACACCCAGATCCAATTCCACATAAGAAAAGCAGCTCATAAATCAGATAATATACACATTCAAAAACAAAATAAAACAGTAAATTGCAGCTTCATAATGGTTAAACAGTCTTTAACAAATAAAGAGCAAATCCATTACTATGCAGTCTTTGCTTAATAGGACACCACCACTGTACTATTCCAGGAGGCACTACTTCATAAGGTATTCCATGTGTTAGATGCACTAGCAGATTTAGATACTACAACATATACAGTGGTGCTAGAGGGATGTATCATGAAAATAAATTTGCAAAACATCATAATCAGTTAGTCCATTATTCATTCATGAGATGAAAAATAATCAGGCAGTACCTGACGGCAGCACCCCTAAAGGGAAGGGTATAGTGGAAACAGGAACAGAGGGGCACCAGACTAAGTACAATATTAAAATCCACAATGTATTAAAAGGAAGCAGTGGAGGCCCATCCATAGGGGGCTCACAGGTGCCACCCCCTCCAGGCAGTCACAAAAAATAAATACAAAAAATAAATAAAATAAGAATAAAATGGCCCTTTGTAAAAAAAAAAAAAATAGAAAAAAGGTCCTTAAGTGTAGTGTGTTCAGGCGCCGGAGTGCACTATGCGAAGCGTCACATCTATCCAATCACGAGATTGCACACAAGGCGCTTCATTTTCTGGCTTTTGTCCCACCTTGCGGAGCATTCCAAAGCACCGAGTAGCTTCTGCCAGGCGGCCGTAGTATGTATTACTACAGCCGGGTGGTTTGATTGACATCAGCGTTAGATGTCACTTATGGTTTTCTCTTTCCCACTGTGCTTGAGCAGAGGAAGTATAAGGAGTGGACTCCTCCACCACCGCTGCCAGTGCCCACTGAAGGAGACACAGCAGGAGTAGAGGACACCACAGGAAGGTAAGTGCCGGTCTGGACCTCCGGTGGAGAACGGGGGGGTTTGATGGGACACAGGCTGCATTTGATGGGACAATGAGACTGCATTTGTTGGTACAGTGAGGCTCCATTGGATGGGACACAGGCTGCATTTGATGGGACACAGGCTGTGTTTGATGGGACAGTGAGGCTGTGTTTGATGGGACAGTGAGGCTGCATTTGATGGGACAGTGAGGCTGCATTTGATGAAACACCATGAGGCTGCATTTAATGTGACACCGTGAGGCTGCATTTAATGTGACACCGTGAGGCTGCATTTAATGTGAGACAGTGAGGCTGCATTTTATGGGACACAGTGAGGCTGCATTTGATGGTTCAGTGAGACTTCATTTGATGGGAACACAGTGAGGCTGTATGTGATGGGACACAGTGAGGCTGCATTTGATGGGACAGTGAAGCTGCATTTGATGGGACACAGTGAGGCTGCATTTGATGGGGCACAGTGGGGCATCATAGCAGCCTCAAGCACTGGCTGTGTCACTGGATGGAAGCAGGAAGTGTCAGGGCTGGGCCCAGGCCATCCTTTACTGAGCTGGTTGCTCAGCTGTCAGATAATTGCCAGCTCCTATCTCTCCACAGTGACTCATCTGTTGATGATCCTGCTCGTCGGTCCTGCCTACTTAAGCCGTCCAGTCCAGATGATCTCTGCCTTTGCCTTGGTCACATCACTAAAGATGCTATCCTGTGTTTCTGTTAAAGACTTGCTTGGCTGACATTCCTTCTGGCTCTCTGACGTTTTGGCTTGTCTGGCTATCCGTTCCGGTTCATGAACTCTGGCTATGTTTTGACTATGTTTACTCTGTTTACCTATTTTTAATTATTATTAAACAAGTGTGATTTAACTGTACTTCTGTCTCAGTCTGATTAATGGTTTCTGACAGTAAGCGAAGGCCATGAATTCAGAAGATACAGTCAATCCACTTGTTGATAATATTTTTTCCAGATTGGATGAGCAGGATCACTGCATGGATCAGTGTGCTATGGCATTACAAACGCTCCTGAGTCGCACGGCTCAACTGGAATCTCCCACTGTGGCTGCTTCGGTATAACCTGTGTTGCAGGCCATCCCTGCTGCTGCTCTAGTCTCTATGCAGGCACCCGCCTTGAGTATTACCTCTATAACAGGTATGTCTGGTTCTGCTACACTTTCCCAGCGATTTGGGGGCAATCCAGTCCAATGCAGAGGGTTTCTTAACCAGGTTGAGATATACTTTGAGATGCTGCCCCAGGCATTTCCCACGGACAGAAGCAAAGTAGGTTTTGTGATATCTTTGCTTTCTGAGAGAGCCTTGGCCTGGGCAGACCCTCTATGAGAGACGCAAAAACCTGTTGCTTTGAGTTACCCTTAGTTTGCGGCTTCTTTTAAAAGGGTATTTGATGTTCCTGCATGCTCCGCTTTTGCTGCCAAGTGCTAATGTCCATCAAACAGAGTACAAGAGCTGTTGCCAATTACGCCATTGAATTCCGTACTGTTGTAGCAGAGGTTGCTTGGAATAATGAGGCCCTCGTGGCTGCTTTTTCTCATTGTCTCTCGGATACCATCAAGGATGAGATAGCAACCCGAGATATACCCACTAAACTGGAGAAGTTGATCATGTTTGCCATCCTCATTGACTCCAGACTCAGAGAAAGACTCTCTTTTAAGGAGTGCTTGCGGAAGCCTCCTGTACATTTGTCTCTGAGCTTTGCAGTCCCACCCTTGCCTCCCTCACCTCCCATGCCTCCACGCCTTCTGGTACCGAGTCGGTCGGTGAAGGTGAACCCATGCACTTGGGTTTCCCGTGTATCTCTGCAGATGAGAGAAACTTTAGGAGGGAGGGATTGTGGCCAGGCAGGTCACTTTTTGAAGTTTTGTCCTACCCGTCCAGGAAATGCCTGAACCTTGAGGTCCTGTCATGGACAGACCTTAGGTGGTGTTGTTTTGTCCCCAGTTATGCAGAAGCATAAGCCTCTGGTTTCGGTTACCCTTTCTTGGGCCCAGTCATCTGTCGAGATGCAGGCTATAATCGATTCTGGGACTGCAGCTGCGTGACACTCCACTTGCCATTGAGGCTCTTGATGGGAGACCTCTACAGCCTGCCCATGTGACTCGTAAAACTGTTCCATCTTCATCATGAGATAATGCAATTCCAAGTTATTTCCTCATCTAAGTTTCCACTGGTTATTGGTTATCTTTGGTTACAGAGGTACAACCCCTCATTTGATTGTCTGCTGAGGTTCTCTCCTGGTCGCCACAATGCAGTAAGACATGCTTCCAGAAGGTAGCCAAGCTCCTGTGCACCTCTTCACTCTCCTCCCTGCTGGAGTACCGTGATTTTAGCAATGTCTTTGACAAAGGTCAAGCCGGTAGTTTGCCTCCACACCGGTCAGATAATTAACTTTCAGTCTGGTGCCATACCCTCTCGCGGCCAGGTTTACCCTTTGTTGGTCTTGGAGGATAAGGCCATGGAGGAGTATGTTGCAGACGCGCTTTCTCAAGGTTTAATCCGCAAATCCTCATCTCCTGCTGGTGCTGGTTTCTTCTTTGTGAAGAAGAAGAGTGGTGAACTGAGACTTTATATTGATTATAGGGATCTCAATCGTTTCGTGATTAAGAATGCCTATCCGATTCCGTTGATTACGGAGTTATTTGACCGCCTCAAGGGAGAAACTGTTTTCACAAAGCTTGATTTGAGAGGAGCATACAATCTCGTAAGGATTAAAGAGGGCGACAAGTGCAAAACTGCGTTTAATACCAGAACAGGCCATTCTGATTACCTCATAATACCTTTTGGTCTTTGTAATGCCCCGGCAGTTTTCCGGGAATTTATTAACAATGTCCTCCAAGATTTGTTGCAGTTATGTGTGGTGGTTTATCTCAATGATATCCTCATATTTTCCAAGTCTCTGGAGAGCCACTACACAGACGTCTGTCATGTGCTTCAGAAATTAAGAGTGAACCATCTCTGTTGTAAATTGGTGAAGTGCGAATTCCATAGTGAACAGGTTAAATTCCTGGGTTATCTCATTTCCACTGCTGTTTTTTTGATGGACCCAGAGAAACTTTCAGCAGTCCTACAGTGGCTCCCGACTCGTGGGTTTATGCCCTCTGTAGTTTTTTATTGGCTTTTCCAACAATTATCGGAAGTTTATTTGTAACTTCTCGGCTCTGGCCAAGCCACTGACTGGATTGACCAGAAAGGACAGTAACCCACAGAGATAGTCTCTGGAGTCCATTAAGGCCTCTGAGAGTCTCTTGTTTCTGCTCTTGTGTTGGTACATGCTGATCCTATGTTACCTTTTATCCTTGAGGTTGATGCTTCTGAGACTGGAGTTGGTGCCCTTCTGTCTCAACGTCCTATCTCTGAGAGTGCTATGCAATCTTGTGGCTACCTTTCCAAGAAATTGTCACCTGCGGAGTGCAATTACGAGATTGGTGACAGAGAGCTGTTAGCGATCATTTTAGCCCTGAAAGAATGGAAACAACTCCTCGACGGTACCACTGTGCTAGTTCTCATTCCTACTGACCATAAGAATCTCACATTCTTGTCTGAGACTAAATGCCTCTCTCCCAGAAGGGCATGATGGGCTCTTTTCTTGTTAAGTTTCAATTACATTGTCTCATTCTTACCCGCTTTGGTACGACAATATTCCTATCATGCCTATGGTTTGCACCAGTCTCACTTCACCTTTGGGTGACAAAATTCTTGCTGCTTAGGTCCATGCTCCTCCTGAGAAACCTTGTGACTGCTGCTTTGTCCCAGAGAGTCTCCGTACTGCCGTGCTCCAGACTTACCATTCTCCCAAGGCTGCTATACACCCTGGGAAGTATCAACTCTTTTGGGCCATTTGCCAATAATTTTGTTGGCCTAGTCTACATGCTGATGTAACCACCTTCATTGCTGCCCTTTTCCGTGTGTGCTAAGATTAAGACTCCACGACACCTTCCAGTGGGTCTCCCACAACCCATACCCAATGGAGAGAGGCCCTGGACCCACCTGTCTATGGATTTCATTGGGCAGTTACCCAACTCCCAGGGCAACACAGTTATCCTTATGGCGGTTGACTGGTTCTCGAAAATGTCTCATTGCATTCCACTTAAGAAGTTGCCCACTTCTAAGGAACTGGCTTCCATTTTTGCTCGGGAGATTTTTTGCTTACATGGACTGCCCAAGGGGATTGTCTTGGACAGGAGTAGTCAGTTTGTGTCCCGAGTTCTGGTGAGCCTTTTGTGCACAGTTGGGAATTCAGCTTGCTTTCTCCTCTGCGTATCACCTGCAGTCTAATGGGGTTGCAGAACAATCCAATCATTTCTTGAAGCAATTCCTACGTTGCTATATTTCTGACCATCATAACAACTGGTCAGACCTCTTACCATGTTGTTTTCTCACAATAGTGCCTTGAATTCTGTGTCACGTACCTGGTTAGAGAGCCCCAACGTGCAGGGAGCGGCGCCTCGTAAACCACCGGCTCTCGAGCCCCTGGTGATGGAGACAGGGGTTCAGGAGCCCGGAGGACACAAGTGCCTAGCCGGATAGCAGATAGCGGATACAACTGGAACAGATGGTAACAGGAACGGCAGGTGCACCTGGCGTTGGATGTCAGTCAAGGACTGCTGGGCGGCTGGCACAAGTGGACCGACAAGGTGGCAGAGTCAATGGGTGCCGGGCTTCAGGCAGACAGGCGTAGTCAATCAGGCTGGGTCGGTAACTATCAGGCAGCGGAGGTACAGAAGCGAGAGGCAGAGGCGTGGTCAGTCAGGCAGGGTCGGCAACTATCTGGCAGCGGAGGTACAGAAGCGGGAGGCAGAGGCGTAGTCAATCAGGCAAAGGTCAAGGGCAGGCGGAATACAGGCAGAGTCCAGGAACAGGTCGGGTATAATATCAGGAACACAATCACGAACAAACAGCAGAAGTCTCAGGAACGCTGTAGACCGAACAGCACCGAGGAGCAGGAGCTGTGGCCTTAAATAGTCTATTGGGCAACAGGATTGGTCGTACGGCCCGTTTGCGTACCCCCGCAGGTGGCCGTGGTTACGCTCGTGACCCCGCGCACGTCCGTACGGTGCGAACGCCCGCTTGTGTCGGCGCGCACCTGCGAACGTCTGTTGGAACCTGCGTGCACCCGCGCGTGTTTGTTCGCGTCGACCCGCGTCCGAGGGCGTCGGAGATCCCGTCGTACAGGAACCCTGCAGGTACGTCTCTTCTGTACGATCGGGGTAGTGGAACGACCGTGACATTCTGCTTCATTTATGGCGAACAATGGTTTCCAACCTTCCATGTTGCCTGACTCTTTTATTCCGCAGAGTATTTCCGTGGTCTTCATTCCACTTGGGCACAAGTCCAGGAGGCTTTGCAACATGCTAATGATAGGTACAGACTCCATGCTGACCGCAGACACCTGCCTGTGCCTTTCTACTAGGGTGAGGACAGGGTCTGACTGTCATCTTGCAACCTCCAACTTCGTGTTCCCTCTCTGAAGTTCGCACCTTGGTTTATTGGCCCTTTCCGTATTCTTTGTAGGATTAACCCAGTGGATTATGCTTTAGACCTTCCTTTTAATATACATCTAAAATGTATTTCATGTCTCCTTTTTAAAACCTTTGGTCTGAAACCGCTTTACCACCTCGGTGCCTCAGCTTGGTATCAAAGGAGACCCTAATTTTCCACTTCTTAATAAGTGATTAAACAGTACCGACTGGCATATTCAAGGCTTTGGATAACATTTTATATCCTTTTCCATGTTTGTAAAGTTTTAAATTACCTTGTTACGCAGGTCTTTTCACTGTTATTTTCTACCTCTTCATGGCTCAGTGTCTAGCCTGCTTAGTACATCCATGTGAGAGCTAACAAACTCATTGACTATTTATACACAAACACTAATTGTGATTAAAAAAGCCAAAAATGTGGGAAATTAACCTTGAATTTCCATTTTAACCTGTGTCCCACCTTCTGTGTCTGTACCAAGGCCAAACATTCCAGGGTATATAAACTTTTTGTCAGGGTCATTTGGGTTATTTCTGTTATCATGATTTAAAAGGGACCCAAAAAACTATGTGACAGTAAATGGCTTCATGTGATTGCTATCCTTAACCAAAAGACAGTTTTTTGGCATGATCAGTAAAATTTTCAATATTAATGCCAAAATTTCACAATTTCTGCCAGGGTATGCAAACGTTTGAGCACAACCGTATATGTATATATATATATATATATATATATATATATATATATATATATATATATATATATATAATATACACCAACACAACCTTCCGAATTAGGCAGAAAAAGACCCATATCAGGCTAAAATGTTTTTAGACAAGATATATACATGTATCTAATCTAGAATAAATCTGTTAAGCAACCATCTCAAGAGTAGAACAGAGCATATCCTAATTATAATCATAGTGAGGTGGATAATCAGAAAAAAATATTATGTATGTGTTATCAAAACTTAAATGAGAGTATATCTATGTGGCAGGCCCATGTAGCCTGCCTACATGGAGCCCTGGGATATACCCTGATCGTAATCATGATGGAATAGAGAAAAAGGGAGAAAGACCCCCTACCTTTGGGTTCCCTGTCCGTTAGTATGGGAGAGGCTGTAGGGTGCAAACGAGGAGGCCACTGAGGCGTAAATGGCAAGGGACTCTGAAAAAAGGAAAGGAAGAGACAGGGCTTTGGCTTTCCCGCCCTGACCTCGACTCACTATCTGGCTTTCCTTGCTTCATCCATCCACCCTTGTCTACAGTGTCTTCTGGTACTTCCCTAGCGAGCAGGGTGAACCCGGGGGTCGTGACCTGGGGTCAGCACGCAGCTAAGTCCAAACCTTTGTGAGAGGGTCCCTGGCGGAACACCGGCTGGCTCTTAGATTCCACGCCCTGGGGGATCCCATGTCACCTGCTCGCCTGTGGGTTTGATGTAAGTAGTACCGTGACACCTTCTTTCCTAGACATTTTGCTAACTGTCGCACAATGGGGGTAGTGTATCTACTACTCTGTGAATGCCAATGTTTTTATGTTGGCAAAACAAAACTAGAGTTTTGGAGGAGAGCGTACAGGCACATCACCAGTATGTAGTCCTGCGACCCAGAGGTAAATCTGGGTCGACATATGACTATAGTCCATAATGGTAAATTCCCCAAGATTAAGTTTTTAATTTTGGACCGTATACATGCCAATTCCAGGGGGGGTGATTGGAATAAAACCCTCCTACAAGCCGAATATTGCTGGATTTTCAAGCTTAAGGCCACACAACCATCAGGCCTCAATGAGTGCATTTGGTTCAAGTCATTCCTTGAAGGGTTCTCCACAGGATACAGGGAAAAATAATTGTATTGTATTAGATTATTAATGAATGGTAATTAATGTATAAAATTCTCTCTTTTTTCCTGCTGTTTTTTCCAGTTCTCCAGTCTACATTAATTAAATTCTTAATTATTTATTTAAGTTTTCCTCAGAATCTGTTGTATCTTAAATTGAATTACTCTTTATCTTGTTTCTTTGACTATAGTTGCTCCCATGAACTATTATATGGTGCCGCACGGAAATCCCATTATAGACATCCCTGACAGGGCATATGTATATTTATACTCTTCCCCTTTCTGGCTGGATGCTCCGTATAGGGATCACCCGGGAAGCGAAGCCGCCGGGTGTTTTTCCGATGGCGGCTTAGGAGGATATGCGGCCCTTGGTTTGTACGGCGGCCGGCCTCCATCTTGCAACCCCAGCCGACATACGCTGTTCGGCTGCGCAAGCTTGGCGTGTTGGTGGGTGGAGGGGGCGGAGCCCCACCCTGACGTTGGCGCTTCGTGCATGCGCGTTATGGCAGGACTCCGCTCTCACCGCTCAGGGGCGTTCTGGCGTGGGAGCCACTTTTCCTCCTCCCTCCATCAGCTGTGTCAATTTCCTTGCACCAGCTGATTGGAGGGCTTGGCCTTTATACAGCTTGGCCGTCCGTCTGTCGGTATTCCGCGGGTACCGCTGTGTGTTGCTGGATGGAAGGTCCTGCTGCTCCGTAGGTGTTTGGATCTTCAGGTACTTTTCAGCTCCATTCCTGCTCTCTATTCTTTTCATCATCTGTGTATGCTCTACAAGCCCTGTCTTTCCATGTCTCCATGGTGGAGACCAAGATTGCTCCGAAACGCGTATGGTCTTTGAGCATCGTGGCCTACTTTTTGTTATACGGGTGACTCTCTATTCATGACTGTCATTGCTATTACGGACATCATTGCATGTATTTTAATTGTGCCTTGATTATTATATATGTCCTTTTTTTTGTTTAATATGCATATACATTTTGTGTAATAAATATTGCTACATTTTAAATTTGAAATTGTGTATGTGCCGTAAAAGTCCTAAAGGTAGGGGGTCTTTCTCCCTTTTTCTACGTTTATAGAGGATGTGGCACAACACTACAGCACGCTAATGCTGAATTATTAATTAATTTTATGATGGAATAGGTAATCAGAAAAAAGTTGGCATGTGGAAATTAGTACCATGAGGGCAATAAATTATTGTATAACAGTGAATGACAACTCAATAGGGGTCTTTTTGGAGTAATACATATACAAGATCAGATGAAAGTACTTACTTTGATCTCTTCATTCTTTCCCTTAATGCCATAGTATCTATGCTGAAAATACAGTATGTTTTTTGCTGGCATAGCCGCTGGAAATTTTCTGCTAGAGAAAGCGTGTCTGTATAGAATTTGAGCACCCACACCTTAAGACCCCTAGAGGATTTTTTGTGGAATTCTAAAAAAAGGTGGGGAAACCTATGTTTAGGGAGACCCGCCTCTACAAATCTGCAGTGCTCTCTAAACCTTGTGCATAAAGTTGCAATGGTGCAGCCTACATATGTCATTTAATATGGGCAGGGGAGACAGTAGAATACAAACATAGATGAACATGTTACCGTCCATCTACACGTCAGCATACCCTCCCAGTGATGTGACATCCAGCCCAGGGCCATCTTGTGTTCCACACTGGTTATGGCGGGGACCAGCCACTTCAAAAGCTTCCAGAGCAAAGGGACACAAAGTCCCAGCAAACCAGAGTCTATGGTCTCGCCAAGTCCAGTGGTGGCTGCCCTTGCTAATGGACAAGAGGTCCCGTGCCTCAACAAGTTTGGAGGTCATTGTCATTGAATATGACTTCTACACCCAGTGTTTTGGGGCATGAGACCAACTTGATCCTTCCTGGCTAACCCTCAAGGCAGCCAATATTTTGCCAATCCTGGTAGAATGTGTCACTTGGGTGAGAATCTAGATTGATAATCAAGTAGTGGACCAAGTAGAAGTAGTGGTGACTCATGGCCCAATAAGATAAGCAGTGCCTATGGTTTTGGGTATTAACATGTTAGGGTAGGCCTGGACTTGCCCTGCTTTCTGGCCAAGTTTGAACATTTTAACCGGTGTGCACAGGGCTGCGGTCTGCAAGCTGTGTGGCTGTCAGGAAAGGTTCCAGCCGCTGATGATATTGTCTGACATTTGGCGTGCAGTACTGTGGGGCACCAGCAGGTGTCTCCTGGCAGTCTGGAACTGCCAGGGGAGCTTTCCCCTGTTGGTGGTATTATATGATCCTTGGGCTGCAGTACTGGTGTCCACCAGAGGGTGGTTCCTCGAACAACATCATCTCCTGCAATCAGTAGACATGTGCACACTGAAATATTTTGTTTTGGAATACATTTATTTAGTTACTCCCGAAATTATTTTTTATTTATTCTGTTTTTCATTAAACATTGCATTTGTAAATTTGAAAATGCAAATGAATAAAGGTTGAATCTGTCATTAAAGGCTTATGGTGTCTGTCTGTCGAATGTTCAAAGAAGATTCGATGGAGCAGCTAAACTGTATGACTCCATATAGTTTAGCTGCTCCGTCAAATCTTTTTAGAACTTTAGACAGAAACCATAAGCCAAAGATTCAACGTTTGTATGTTTTTCGCTGCTTTGTCAAATCTTTGTCGTTCATGTTGAATGTATATAGTTCAAACAGAAAATGGACTGGTGATCACTGATCAGACAGGTAACAAGATAGGGTATATAGAATCTCAATCTATAATATAGAATCTATAATAATAAATCCCACCCCCCACAACACGGGCAGCCTCTGAGGCTATCACAACACTAGCAACACTAGTATCACTATCAAGTTCCCATCACTAACACAATAGCAGCAGATTATTATGAAAAAGTTAAGTTGAACTGTAGCTTGCTTCACTATTGTTCTGCTGCTGTGCTTATGCTTAATTGCTAAATAATTTAGCATTTGGCTTTTGGAAGATGACTCCACTTGTTTTTTTGAACATTACCTAGCTTGCTCCAAACGTGATAAAAGAGTGTGTTCGGTACAGTCCCTTGTCAGACAGGCAGAATGTAAACTGACCTAATCCGATCAAGAGACATCTCCACCACAACTTGCTGAGGCCCTGTGTGCTAAATGGCAACTGTTCTGCCAAACCAGCCAGAGATAGAGAAATGTTTGATCTTGTGGAAGTCCAGCATATGCAGGAAGTCCCTGTTGAATGGTACCTGCCTCCACTCTTGCTTGAGCCTCTGGCCTCTCCCGAACTGAAAAAAGAGGAAGCACCCCTATATTACAGCTACAGACTGTCCAGGCACAACTGCAAGTTCCACCAACTGCCCAGAAACAACTGAGAATTCGGACTTGGGTCCAAGTGATGGTGCCAGAAATAAAATAGTGTCATCTGCATAGAGTCCTATTTTTTCCAGAGACATGTCCATGTGTAGTCCCTCTACCTCTGGTGCCTCCCGGGTGGCAATGGCCAGGGGTTCAGCTGCCAGGGCATAGAGAACAGGGGAAAGAGGACACCCGTGCCATGTGCCCCTCTTGAGGGGGAACTGGTCAGATAACCACCAATTGAAAAATACTCATGCTTTTGGTGATTGATACAGAATCTGCACCCACTTGATAAAATTTGGCCCAAATCCAATCTCCTTTAAACACTCCCTTAAGTATGGTCATTCTACCAAATAAAATGCCTTGGCTCTATCCAAGGCCACTAACATCCTTGTACCGAAATTGTCATGTTGGGCTGGAATATTCATAAATAGCTTGCTGATATTCATGGCCATGTTTTTCCAAGACATAAAGCCAGTTTGATCAGGGTGTATTAATGAGAAAATTACAGTGTTGAGACGAGAGGCTAGTATCTTGGCCAATATTTTAATATCCACCTGGAGCAGGGATATGGGTTAGTATGAGTGAGGGTAGTGGGGATCTTTCCCTGGCTTGTGGATGACTATTATTTGTGCTACTTGCATGGAGGGAGGGAGCACTCCCTTGTCAAAGATGTTTTGGTACAGTTGTTTCAGTTTGGGAATAAGTATCTCCGAAAAGGTGTTGAAAAAATTCCAGGGGCAAGCCATCCAGGCTTGGAGCCTTGGACTTAGATAGCCGAGACAGTGCCTCTGTGACGTCATTTTGAGTTATAAGGGCTTCAAGCATCTTAACTTGTTCGGGGTTAAGTTTGGGGAATTGTATAGTGTGTAAGTAGTTTCTAATATCTTTTTGGGAATATGTGCTTTGTGTCTGGTACAGTTCACTATAAAAAGTCTGAAACTGTGCCGCTACCTGAGGAGGGTCCGTAATGATATCACCCTGTGGTGTAGTCAGGGAGACCACCGTAGGTGGTTTGTCATTTAAGTGTGCTAGGTACGCAAGCAGTTTCCCTGCTTGTTTCCCATGTTCAAACACACGCTGTTTGCAGAAGAACACTTGTTGTCTGGCTTTCTCTATATACATTTGGATGACTACTCTAGCTTGCAGTTTAACCCTTTGAAGATTGTCAGAACTGGGGTCTACACTATACACTATATGCGGTTTCTAACTCTTGCAGCTTGTCTGATAGCTTAGCTTAGAGGACATCTTAAATCTATTTATTTTAGATGATAAAATCTTGTGCGCCTGATCTTTAAATGCATCCCACTCCATGGCACTAGTAGATATAGTACTTTTGTCATTTAATATAAATTTCAGTTTTCCTGCTATACCTTCAAGGTCAGGTATGACCGATAGCCAGAATGGATTAAGTCTCCAGATATGGTTGGGAGCTAATCTCAGTAGGGAGACCATTATCCAGCACAGCGAATGATCTGATAAAGCTCTAGGGGTGATTCCTGATCCCGTAACCTTGGGTAGTAGTGTGTTAGACACTTATATGAAATCAATCCTTGACATTGTATTATGACTAACAGAGTGGCACGTGTATGCTCCTGTGGTCGGGTTTTGCCTTCTCCAAACATCTGCCAATGCAAATTCAGACAGTATACTGCTTAGTCTGGTGTGTTGTGGTGTAGTGGTGTGGGACCCATCCTGCACTGGCCTATCCAGCACCGGATTTATGGTCATGTTAAAGTCCCCCATCCACACTGCCGTTGGGTTCTTGGCCATATATGTCAGTCCCCTCAAGATTACTTCTGATGAGAAAGGAGGAGGAACATAGCTCACCAGCACTAAAATCGGATTTCTGCCTATGAGTGCATGTATAAACAAAAATCTTCCTTGCTGGTCCGATTCCAAAGCTATCAATTCAAAAGGGACGTTTTTGGCTATAATTATCGATATTCCCCTGGATTGATTTGTGTGCGTGCTATGGTATAGCCATCCCACCCAGGGTCGTTTATAGCTGCCTGTAGGTGGCCTGTGATGCGAGTCTCCACCTATGCCATAAGATCGGCTTTTTGTGATTTAAGAAATGCTGGAACAGCGGTTCATTTGACTTTATCATGCATACCCTTCACATGCCATGTTAGAAATTTAACTGAGGTCATATTATCTCTGGGGTCGTCTCATTGTGGCTGGACCAGCAAGTTAAGATCCTGCTATCATACATGTTACGGTTCTTGCAAGCCTGCTTCTGTATACCACATTTCCTCTTGCCAGCATACCCCACGTGCATACCAATACTTGTGCAATATACAATAGCATGGTATTTCTCATAACTATAACAAAAACTTTGAACAGAACCCTTCCCTCCCAGCTCCGCACCTCCCCGACTTGGTGTGATGTTAACCAATTTTCAGCATGTCTGAACAGCTGGAGGCGCAATTCTTAACGTAGTTGCTATCACTGTTACATATTGATTTAACATTTCTAAGGGGGCGAAAAAATTCACTGTCAATTGTGAAGCAAGGTAGTGGGGGGGGGGCTGAACCGCCCCAAAACTCCCTCCATGTAAGCTCCCTGTAGCTTTTACAAAAGTCTGTGGTAGGATACAACTGACCTCTGAGTCTGTGCATTTCTGTGTAAGGTGCTCCACATCCTGTACATCAAATACATCTTTGTAATAATCCGTCAGTGTGCGCCACATGTAAGGGATGTTCATTAAATAGCTGGCAGTCCACCCATGCCTGCAGGCTTTACTTGTAATGGTGTCTGTGTTCTGGTAACTGGGAGGTAATTGAAAAAGGGGTATGGAAAACTGTAGTGGTAAGTAGTAAGTTAATATATCTTCCACCTTCAAACTATGGAATTATCTTTCTAGCAGAGAACAGTGCAACAACGATAAGTGATGGGGGGAATGCAGATTTTCTCTCCTCATTCAATAAAGACAAAATGCATTTCCTTCGGAAATAATTGGAAATCCTACTCACAGGGATTACAAGTACAGCAGTCCATTAGGCTGGGTGGCCCCACAGATCAAGCCAAGCCGTGGCCTCGGCCGGGTCTTTGAAAAACTGTACGCTGCCATCTTCCTCAACCGGCAGTCTTGCGGGTAATAACATTGCATATTTGAGGTGCTGCGCTCGCATACAGCGTTTTACCTCCTGGAATTGGGATCTTTTCCTCTGCACTTCATTGGAGAAGTCCGGGAACACCACGATCTGGACATTTCCCATCTGGAAATTACCCTTCTCCCTAGTAAGCCATAGAATTGTATCCCTGTCTCGGGATAAAACTTTGCTATAAAGGTACGAGGAGGCGATCCGGGTGACGGTGGTCTTGCTGGGATGCGGTGGGCCCTTTCCACTGCGAATATCACCGAGAAGGCCCCCCTGCCATAGCTTTTGGTCAGGAGAGATTCCAGATATTCTGCTGGGTCAGTGTCTTCTGACTTCTCTGGGAGACCTGTAAACCGAAGATTGCATCTACGTAGGTGATTTTCCATGTCATCTTGATGTGAGTGTAGTTGCTGGATTAGCCTCTGCATGTCCTCCGTGGTGTGTCTCAATTGATGCAGGAGATCCTCCACAGTTCCTATGCGGGTCTCAGTCTCCGTGACTCTGTCCTTTAGCTTTGAGAGATCTTGCTGGAGAAGGGAGAGTCTATTTTCACCTCCTCTGTCTTTGCGGAAAGGGTGCCTTGTAGAGTCGCTATGGCTTCCAACACTTTGGTCATATCAGATGCATGAGGTTCAGAGCCCGAGCACGTGTGGGAGCCATCTTCAGCGTGTTGATCCTGTCAGCAGTATTGCGCTAGTTTGTCAACCACCCCGTTCATCCTTTTTGGTGGAGACATTCTCTCCTCAGTCTGGGACTCAGAGGAGTAGTATCTGGAGGGTTTCTACTGTAGATTCGTGAGCAGGATCTCTTTCAGGAGTTTCAGAACAGGGAGCTCACTCTACCCATGTCTTACTCCATTGCTTGCTAGGCCACGCCCCATTAAAACCTTCCTTAATTACTGCGCAGCGACTGTAAAATATTTAAGGCTATTCATTCTGAAATAATACTCAAAATTTTACTGCATGTTAAAACTTGCCTTTTCCTCGCTGCTTATATTGAGGCCCAATCAAACTGCTTACATATTGTACAGCAACTGTACTATATTTCTGGACAGTGTCACTGAAATAATACAGTCTTGGTTTTATTTCATGATAAAACTCTCCTTATCTCTCACTCTTACATTGCAGCCAAATCAAGCTGCTTACATTCTATATAGTGACTGTACAATATTTCTGGCTATCTCTTCCTCCTACATTGTGGTATAAACAAGCTACATACATACCCCTATCCACTGTACTATACATGTGGCTGAAATAATATACCTAAATGTTAAATTTAAAAGATAACAATTGACTTGTCTCTTTAATGTGGGGTTATGGTTTTAAAGTGTTTATTTGCACTCTGTTTTGAATTGTATTTGTATTGTATTAAACTTAATAAAGATTTATACAGTGAGGTAGAGCCAAAAATAGCTAGAAAACTATACTATGAAACTGGTTATCCCTATTCAATTGATAATAATTGTGGGCTTAGGTGAATTGGTTTTAAAAGTACACTTTCCTATAAGTTTTAGATTTGTTGTTGTTGCTACTTCTGCTGGTCAGTTCAGAGCTAAAAATCAGATGTTGTGGCCAAAGCTCCCTTAAAAAGCCTTTTTTTAATGTTACAAATTACATTTCTACTTCTCTATTTAAATCAACTTATAATGTAAAATTAACAAATGAATTACACATGCAAAATATGTGAAGCCAGAATACTGTCACACCACACTGAACACCACATGTAGCTTAAATACATCTCCTAAACCTGTAAATTAACGTTATGGTGTTTTCCAATGTCATCTCCATGACTAAACATTTTATTTTGCATTGGTATGTCCCTCATGACAATGCCAAGCTCCCTATAGCCTTTGATAATCCCTTGCCTGCTAGCCAGAAAAATGTCCAGAAGCTGATTTTTTAAATTTACCCCATGGGCTTCAATGGGATTTGGAAGTTCAGAATTTTGGGACTTTACGGTAGGATTTTATAGGTAAGCTTCAGCACTAGTGATGGATGAACTTCCGACTGGACGTTTCACGAACGCGATCCGCGAACATGCCCAAAAGTTCGCGAACCACAAGGTTCGCGGCAGACCCCATTAAAAACCTCCAGGTCATATTTTCAGCCACAAAATACTTACTAACTGTGCACACATAGTCCCACAGCATGGACACTAACATACCAGAAATATTAAGTGAATCTGGGATCGACAACGACAAGCATTCTTTTTTTATCTGTGAAATTTTGTCAATTCAGGAGCGCATGAAGGCCGTGGAGGAGATGCAAGGTCAGGCCAGGCTATGAAGGGGGTGCAGGAAATGATCAGTGCCACAGTCAGGGCAGCGCAGTCCTGTGCCAGTGTCCCAGTGTGCCAACCTGTGCTTGAGCCCCTCCCTCTGCCTGGCCCTTACCCCCACCTATGCAGGGCTCCACTGCGGTGGTCCAGAGGTGCCAGTCCAGTGCTGATCCTCAGTCATGGTGCTGGCACTGCCTGCTGATTGGCTTCTCCGCAGCTATCTCCCTCACTGTCTGAAACCAGCACCGCGATAGAGACTGAGCACTGACACCAGCACCGTGATAGAGACTGAGCACTGACACCAGCACCGCGATAGAGAGCACTGACACCAGCACCGAGATAGAGAGCACTGACACCACACCAGCACCGTGATAGAGAGCACTGACACCAGCACCGAGATAGAGAGCACTGACACCAGCACCGTGATAGAGAGCACTGACACCAGCACCGAGATAGAGAGCACTGGCACCAGCACCGAGATAGAGAGCACTGGCACCAGCACCGAGATAGAGAGCACTGACACCAGCACCGAGATAGAGAGCACTGACACCACACCAGCACCGTGATAGAGAGCACTGACACTAGCACTGAGATAGAGAGCACTGACACCAGCACCGTGATAGAGAGCACTGACACCAGCCCTGTGATAGAGAGCACTGACACCAGCACTGAGATAGAGAGCACTGACACCACATCAGCACCCAGATAGAGAGCACTGACACCAGCACCGAGATAGAGAGCACACCACACCAGCACCGAGATAGAGAGCACTGACACCAGCACCAAGATAGAGAGCACTGACACTAGCACCGTGATAGAGAGCACTGACACCAGCACCAAGATAGAGAGCACTGACACCAGCACCGAGATAGAGAGCACTGACACTAGCACCGAGATAGAGAGCACACCACACCAGCACCGAGATAGAGGGCCATGACACCAGCACCGTGATAGAGAGCACTGACACCAGCACCGAGATAGAGAGCACTGACACCAGCAATGACACCAGTAACTCGCTGCGGTACTCAAAAATATGACACCACTCAACCTCTTCAAACAGGAGGGTACGGGCATATAGCACGGTGTGCTTTTTTTGTACAAGTGAGCCAAAGGTAGAAAAAAGGTCAGTGTGCTAGATTATATAAATCGTTTATAGTGTTATGCATATACATACTGGTCACATGCGTTGAATTCCTCCGAGATCCATGCCTCATTCATTTTTATAAATGTGAGGTAGTCAACACTGTTGTGAGCTAGACGAGTATGCTTATCAGTCACAATCCCCTGTGCTGCGCTGAACGTCCTTTCGGACAGGACACTGGACGAGGGGCAAGCCAACAGTTCCATTGAAAATTGTGAAAGCTCTGGCCAAAGGTCAAGTCTCCCCACCCAGTAGTCCATGGGTTCATCACTTCTCAGAGCGTCCATATCGGCCGTTAACCCAATGTAGTCGGACACCTGTTGGTCTAGGCGTTCCCTGATGCTGGATCCGGAGGACACCTGTCGATGGGTCGGCTGAAAGAATGATCTCATATCAGAAGTGACCAACACATCTTCAAACCGCCATCTTCTTGCACAGGCTGTTGGATTGGTACCCGCAACTCTTTCTCTGGGAGTGGGAATTCCTCTGCCAGCGCACGCAAAAGCAGAATGCAGCATTTCTCTAAGCAAGGCCTGGAAGTGCTCCATTCTGACAGCCCTCTGTGATGGTGGTAACATTTCTGCCATTTTGTGTTTGTTCCGGGTGTCTAAGTACGTTGCCACCCAGTTGCCAACCTTGACCTTTATACTTTTTATACGGGGGTCCCTGTTAAAACACTGGAGCATGAAGGCCTCCGTTTGCACTAAACTGGAAGCGGTGTGGTGGCCTGGCTCCTGCTCATCATCCAGGATAATGTCGTCCTCCTCGTTCTCCTCCACCTATCCACGGACAACAACAGGGATCCCAGAAAGGTTTAAAGCATGCTCTTCTTGCTCCTCCTCATCCGCCCCGGCACCATCCTCCTCTGACTCCTCTTCAGACTCCTGTTGTTGATTTGTCTCAGATAGAGTAGCCCCCCTGGGAATTCATCCAGCATTGTGACTTCCTCATTTTCCTGCTCCTGCTCCTCCATGGCTTGATCAATGACATGACACAATGCACGCTTCATAAAGAAGGCATAAGGTACTATGTCACTGATGGTGCCATGGTTGCGACTGACCAGTTTGGTGATCTCATCAAATGGCCGCAGAAGTCTGCATGCATCGTGCATGAGCAGCCACTGGCGTGGTGAAAAAAAACAAGCTCCCAGAACCTGTTCTGCCGCAGAGTTCGTACAGGTAGTCGTTAACTGCACGTTTCTGCTTAAGCAGCAGAGATTTTTCTTGCCTGCCACAAGATGTCCTGGACCCCAGGGTATTTGACAATGAATCGCTGCAGGACCAAGTTTAAGACTTGTGCCATGTACGGCATGTGTGTAATTTTGCCCTGTTTCAATGTGCTAAGCAGATTGGCACTGTTGTCACACACCACTTTACCAACTGTCAAATTGAGCGATGTTAGCCACTGATCTGCCTGTGAACGCAAATCTGAAAGGAGTGCAGGGCCAGTGTGGCTCTTGGCTTCCAGGCACAACAGACGCAGCACAGCATGGCAACGTCTTACCTGGCATGTCGAATAGGTTCTGGAGATCTTGAGCAGCGCAGCGGAAGAGACGCTAGCAGCAGAAAAGGAGGACTCAGCTGAGGAGGAATGGGAGGATGGAGTAGGAGGAAGAGAAGAAGAGCCAGGCCTGCATGCAATCCATGGCGGTAAAACCAAATCTACACGGGTGCCATGGTTTACATGCTTGACGGCCATCAGAAGGTTCACCCAGTGGTCAGTAAAAGTGTAATTTTGGGGAAGGCTGGAGATAGACACTGGAAGTCTGCAGATGGACACTGGAAGGCTGCAGATGGACACTGGAAGGCTGCAGATGGACACTGGGGAAGGCTGCAGATGGACACTGGGGAGGGCTGCAGATGGACACTGGGGAAGGCTTCAGATGGACAGTGTTCAAGGCTGCATTTATGGGGATTTAAAATGTAAGGTTTTTTTTCCTTAAACTTCCCTCCTAAAAGTTTTTTTCCTTAAATTTCCCTCCTAAACTTGGGGTGCGTGTTATACGCCAGCGCGTGTTATACGCCGATAAATATGGTAATTGTTATTATTATTATTACATTAAAATATGGCTTGTGCAACAGGTGTATATGCCAAATATCTTTTTTTTATTTGCTGTATTATTTTCCCATGACATTGGAATTACCCTTTAAAATGTTTCAGACAAATAAGGTATTTTTAAAGCTTGCTTACAGCATTTTTCCATTCCAAAAATTATTATTAATAGTCTTGAATGTGTCTCTAAACTTGCTAGTAAATTTAAATACTTCAGAAAATTTCCTTTTCCCCACAAAACCCTCTGCCTCCTTCTATCCTCTTCAAGGAGTATCTAATGACTATGCTCCCTGGTATTTCCATTCACTCCCCTACATAACCTTTTATGTAGATGCAGGGGGAAAAGTGATGGAGAATGTTATAGATTGTCACCTAAGTGACAGCTCTTATTTTGTCGGGGCTTCTGGCATCACATCAAAAAAAATTGTCACCCAGTAGCTGTCTTCTTTACATAAGAAATGTGTTTACAGGTAAATAACATGCCTAAAATATTTTAAATGCACACGTGATCATTGGAAAGATTGTTGTTGATTAAATGATGGGTCTGTTGACAGGATCTCTTTAAGAACCAAGGACATGATGTACAATGATAGGTAAGCACTCTCTGCAAGCATGTATGTATGCTTGATTTCAAATGGTGGTTTAATTACTTTGAGACGTTACATATAAACATGTACACTGAAACAGAAAAAAATTCATTAATTTTATAGTATTCAGATTAAAAACCATCCAAGAGAACACTGCACAAATGCAGCACAACAGGTAAAGTACATATTTTTGGCTAGAGGCAATCGAGTTAAACAGTGGGTCTACATAAAATCTGGATAGGTTTTAAGCATGTTCTTTTGCTCTAATGGCATAGGGAATGTGATTAAAGCCCTAAGGTTGTCACACAGCAAAGAACTAATGCTAGAAAACTGACATCTTATAAATTATTAGGAGTGAATCTGTTCCATGCTGCTTTACTGACCCCACAAGAGTAAATATGCCACTATTAATAAGTGTTTACCCAAAAAGGGTTTAAAAAAACAAAAGTTGTAGACTAGACTGTAGTTGCACTCTGATTGACTGTGACTGCTAGGTTGCATCACTTCTAGGAAAGTTGCCAGACACCTTTTTAAGAGAAGCTACAATCATACAAACAACATACACATTTTTAGAATTTAGAAGTGACAGATTTAGCTTTTTTACATTTTGACAGTAAAGAAGGCCCAATATCTCCACTAGCAGACACTGGGTTGTCTTATATTTATCAACAAAATCTATAACAGTAGCATAGCACAGAAACAAAGAAAAAATAAATGGGACTCTAAATTTGGTATGTGCAGCAGCAGAAAAACTGTGTAAAAACACAAGGTAATGATTACATAACATGTTAAAAAAAAAAAAAAAACATTCATGGGTTTGTGTCCATATTGACAACATGTAACAAAACATTGTAAATAAAACTGGCAACAACAGCACGTTGATATATTGTATAATAGATATATAAAAACTGAAAACAGCATCAAAATAATACATTGTAGGATAAATATGTAGCAGCCATTCTAGGTGACATAAACCACCTCCAGAACACAGTATAAACATTAAATGTGTATTTATAGGGGGGCGTGGCTGAGTGGCACAGGTAGACAGTCGCACACTCTCCTGCTCCGCCAAAAATCCGGGCAATAATCCTACCACATCGAGGACCCGACCCCGAACCGAACCCCACCGGAACCGCCATGATACCGCTGCACTGGCGATCCATCCCACGGAGCTTGGGGACGCACAGATCAATGTTCAAAAGACACAGGGAGACCGGGGCATGCAGGAGGACCTGTCCCAAGATGGCACCTTGCCACAGTGCACCTCCAGAGACCAGTACAGGGAGGCAGCCCAGAAGCTCCTCTACGGAGGGAAAGCCCCCAAAGAGATGATATCTCCCCCTCCAGGCCCAGGGGATGCCACAGGCGATCAGTCAGCTGCAGATGACACAGTCTCGCTGGAGGATGCTGAGGGATTGTCCCCTGACTGGAATACTGTGAGTACACCAAGGGATAGGTTTGTGGGGCCCAGATCTACTCCCACTTTATCTGACAACAAAGAACCCACCCTCAGAGATATTTTCTCTGCTGTGACTGCATGCAATATGTCCATAACAACACTAGCAAATGAAGTGAAAGGGGTGAAAGCAGAAATCTCAAATGTGAGACAGGACATGCAAATGTGTATTTATAGAACTAATTGAACCGTGTAATGAAAATCCGATGCGTCGAATAATCCCTACGCGTTTCATGAATTTATTTCACTCTTCAGGGGAAAATGCATCAAATATAAAAGTAATATAAAAAATATTATTGTATAAAATAGTCTAGCAAGGTTGCCTGACAAAAAATAAAAAATGACCACCAAAGGGAGGAGATTGAGCCTCCCTCTTGGGTACTTACATATAAGCAGAATTTGAAGTGGTGAAATTGCAACAAGTGTGTTGCTCAAGGCATCTGTCATGAGAGTTGAAGTACTGGGACACAAGGAATGAAACAGGAGCATAACTTGAACCTCCACGAGAAAAGAATGTTCAGAGATGATGTGTGTGGGCTCCAATACTATGATTTAAAAAAATGATTGAGTGAAATATATAAAAAACTACACTTTACAAAATTGTGAATAAGAGTAAATAGAACCCACAACCAGAGAAAAGCTAGAGATACAGAGAAAGAAAAGTAAGAAGGGGGCATAGCCATAGTGGAAAAATAAATGAATACAAACTGGGACAAATATGTTAATGAATAGAGAACCCCCATGGGTAGGTGAGAGTGTGTGCTCAAGGGATTAAAATAGAGTAAGCCCTTGTACACACGGTCGGACATTCCGACAACAAAATCCGTCGGATTTTGTCCAAAATCGGATCATGTTGTTGGAAAATTTTATATCCAGCTCTCAAACTTTGTTGGTCGAACATTCCGACGGAAAAAGTCCAATGGAGCCCACACATGGTCGGATTATCCGACAACGCGGTCCGATCGGATATTTTCCGTCTGAATTTCTGACCGTGTGTACAAGGGCTAATGGATATAAGATCTCCAGTGATTACCTTGAACATGGGGCCATGATCTAGATGAGTATATGTAGTGTGCACAGTGTGATGCCAGAAGGATTGGCTAGAAACAAAGGAGAGTCTTATATGCTCCAAGCCCAACCCAGGGTCCTGTCCAGCGTTACTATGGTCCCTATACAGTAATTTATGCACTTACTGTATTACCCTTCCCTGCAGGGGTATGAGCCCCATTAGACGTCTTCTTAAGTGTACTGTTCAGTAGTGATGGCCGAACGGTTCGCCCGGCGGTCGTTTCGCGGCGAATTTCCGACATTCGCGGTCCGCACGTTCGAACGCCTTTTTCCGTCGTTCGCCGCGGCGGACTTACGTGTTTAATGTATACAAGAACTTTAACCTTTGGTGACACGTTTATCATGTGATACAGGACAGCCAATTGAGACATGACAGCACATGGACACTTGTACATTCCCCCTAACCTATAAATACACCCGATCCGGTGGCCATTTTACATTCTTTCTTCTGTTAAGATAGGGACAGGTTCCTGTGTGGAGTAGGGAGAGATAAACCACTAGCTATTTGGTACACAAAAGTTCTTTTCAGGACTGGTATAGGTGTTAGGTGTTGATAGGTTTGCTGTGCTGCTGATTCTTGCAGCAGCCTGAGTGTCTTTTGTTAGTTTAGAGAAAGGGAAAGGACGGTGTATGCTACAGGGACAGCCAGATTAGTCTTTCATCATCATCATCATCATCATCATCATTAGCTGTTACTATCAAGGTCCACAAAAGAGCTGTTCCAGTAACCACTAATCGTTCTCTTTTTTTGCCAATTTGTATAGGGACAGGAAGGAAGCAGTGTTGTCAGGCAGTGAGGGTAATTTTAAAGACTTGCTGTTATTATTAGTTCCACAAAGGTTCTTTTCAGGACTGGTATCAGTGGTACAGTAATAGGCTTGTACATGTATAATATTCTTTCTTCCAAATATAGAAAGGATATTATACTTGACTGCTGCCCTTCTGCTGCAGTCTGCTAAACATTCACAACTCACTTGTTCCACAAAAGTTCTTATAAGGACTGGTAACTTGGTATAGGGTGCTACGGTACATAGGCTTGAGTGCGGTACAGTCTGCTGTTCTGTAAGGACCGCTATCGGTCCACAATAGATAGGGTTGACGTGCACCACTGCTGACCGCTGCCCTATACTGCAGCAGTCCTTCAGCGGTATAGGGACTGACGTACAGTCTGCTAATCACTAACACACAACCTGCTTGTTCCACAAAAGTTCTTATAAGGACTGGTAACTTGGTATAGGGTGCTACGGTACATAGGCTTGAGTGCGGTACAGTCTGCTGTTCTGTAAGGACCGCTATCGGTCCACAATAGATAGGGTTGACGTGCACCACTGCTGACCGCTGCCCTATACTGCAGCAGTCCTTCAGCGGTATAGGGACTGACGTACAGTCTGCTAAAAACTAATACACAACCTGCTTGGTCCACAAAAGTTCTTATAAGGACTGGTAACTTGGTATAGGGTGCTACGGTACATAGGCTTGAGTGCGGTACAGTCTGCTGTTCTGTAAGGACCGCTATCGGTCCACAATAGATAGGGTTGACGTGCACCACTGCTGACCGCTCACCTATACTGCAGCAGTCCTTCAGCGGTATAGGGACTGACGTACAGTCTGCTAAACACTAATACACAACCTGCTTGTTCCACAAAAGTTCTTATAAGGACTGGTAACTTGGTATAGGGTGCTACGGTACATAGGCTTGAGTGCGGTACAGTCTGCTGTTCTGTAAGGACCGCTATCGGTCCACAATAGATAGGGTTGACGTGCACCACTGCTGACCGCTCACCTATACTGCAGCAGTCCTTCAGCGGTATAGGGACTGACGTACAGTCTGCTAATCACTAACACACAACCTGCTTGTTCCACAAAAGTTCTTATAAGGACTGGTAACTTGGTATAGGGTGCTACGGTACATAGGCTTGAGTGCGGTACAGTCTGCTGTTCTGTAAGGACCGCTATCGGTCCACAATAGATAGGGTTGACGTGCACCACTGCTGACCGCTCACCTATACTGCAGCAGTCCTTCAGCGGTATAGGGACTGACGTACAGTCTGCTAAACACTAATACACAACCTGCTTGTTCCACAAAAGTTCTTATAAGGACTGGTAACTTGGTATAGGGTGCTACGGTACATAGGCTTGAGTGCGGTACAGTCTGCTGTTCTGTAAGGACCGCTATCGGTCCACAATAGATAGGGTTGACGTGCACCACTGCTGACCGCTGCCCTATACTGCAGCAGTCCTTCAGCGGTATAGGGACTGACGTACAGTCTGCTAAACACTAATACACAACCTGCTTGGTCCACAAAAGTTCTTATAAGGACTGGTAACTTGGTATAGGGTGCTACGGTACATAGGCTTGAGTGCGGTACAGTCTGCTGTTCTGTAAGGACCGCTATCGGTCCACAATAGATAGGGTTGACGTGCACCACTGCTGACCGCTCACCTATACTGCAGCAGTCCTTCAGCGGTATAGGGACTGACGTACAGTCTGCTAATCACTAACACACAACCTGCTTGTTCCACAAAAGTTCTTATAAGGACTGGTAACTTGGTATAGGGTGCTACGGTACATAGGCTTGAGTGCGGTACAGTCTGCTGTTCTGTAAGGACCGCTATCGGTCCACAATAGATAGGGTTGACGTGCACCACTGCTGACCGCTGCCCTATACTGCAGCAGTCCTTCAGCGGTATAGGGACTGACGTACAGTCTGCTAAACACTAATACACAACCTGCTTGGTCCACAAAAGTTCTTATAAGGACTGGTAACTTGGTATAGGGTGCTACGGTACATAGGCTTGAGTGCGGTACAGTCTGCTGTTCTGTAAGGACCGCTATCGGTCCACAATAGATAGGGTTGACGTGCACCACTGCTGACCGCTGCCCTATACTGCAGCAGTCCTTCAGCGGTATAGGGACTGACGTACAGTCTGCTAATCACTAACACACAACCTGCTTGTTCCACAAAAGTTCTTATAAGGACTGGTAACTTGGTATAGGGTGCTACGGTACATAGGCTTGAGTGCGGTACAGTCTGCTGTTCTGTAAGGACCGCTATCGGTCCACAATAGATAGGGTTGACGTGCACCACTGCTGACCGCTGCCCTATACTGCAGCAGTCCTTCAGCGGTATAGGGACTGACGTACAGTCTGCTAAAAACTAATACACAACCTGCTTGGTCCACAAAAGTTCTTATAAGGACTGGTAACTTGGTATAGGGTGCTACGGTACATAGGCTTGAGTGCGGTACAGTCTGCTGTTCTGTAAGGACCGCTATCGGTCCACAATAGATAGGGTTGACGTGCACCACTGCTGACCGCTCACCTATACTGCAGCAGTCCTTCAGCGGTATAGGGACTGACGTACAGTCTGCTAAACACTAATACACAACCTGCTTGTTCCACAAAAGTTCTTATAAGGACTGGTAACTTGGTATAGGGTGCTACGGTACATAGGCTTGAGTGCGGTACAGTCTGCTGTTCTGTAAGGACCGCTATCGGTCCACAATAGATAGGGTTGACGTGCACCACTGCTGACCGCTCACCTATACTGCAGCAGTCCTTCAGCGGTATAGGGACTGACGTACAGTCTGCTAAACACTAATACACAACCTGCTTGTTCCACAAAAGTTCTTATAAGGACTGGTAACTTGGTATAGGGTGCTACGGTACATAGGCTTGAGTGCGGTACAGTCTGCTGTTCTGTAAGGACCGCTATCGGTCCACAATAGATAGGGTTGACGTGCACCACTGCTGACCGCTCACCTATACTGCAGCAGTCCTTCAGCGGTATAGGGACTGACGTACAGTCTGCTAATCACTAACACACAACCTGCTTGTTCCACAAAAGTTCTTATAAGGACTGGTAACTTGGTATAGGGTGCTACGGTACATAGGCTTGAGTGCGGTACAGTCTGCTGTTCTGTAAGGACCGCTATCGGTCCACAATAGATAGGGTTGACGTGCACCACTGCTGACCGCTCACCTATACTGCAGCAGTCCTTCAGCGGTATAGGGACTGACGTACAGTCTGCTAAACACTAATACACAACCTGCTTGTTCCACAAAAGTTCTTATAAGGACTGGTAACTTGGTATAGGGTGCTACGGTACATAGGCTTGAGTGCGGTACAGTCTGCTGTTCTGTAAGGACCGCTATCGGTCCACAATAGATAGGGTTGACGTGCACCACTGCTGACCGCTCACCTATACTGCAGCAGTCCTTCAGCGGTATAGGGACTGACGTACAGTCTGCTAAACACTAATACACAACCTGCTTGTTCCACAAAAGTTCTTATAAGGACTGGTAACTTGGTATAGGGTGCTACGGTACATAGGCTTGAGTGCGGTACAGTCTGCTGTTCTGTAAGGACCGCTATCGGTCCACAATAGATAGGGTTGACGTGCACCACTGCTGACCGCTCACCTATACTGCAGCAGTCCTTCAGCGGTATAGGGACTGACGTACAGTCTGCTAATCACTAACACACAACCTGCTTGTTCCACAAAAGTTCTTATAAGGACTGGTAACTTGGTATAGGGTGCTACGGTACATAGGCTTGAGTGCGGTACAGTCTGCTGTTCTGTAAGGACCGCTATCGGTCCACAATAGATAGGGTTGACGTGCACCACTGCTGACCGCTCACCTATACTGCAGCAGTCCTTCAGCGGTATAGGGACTGACGTACAGTCTGCTAAACACTAATACACAACCTGCTTGTTCCACAAAAGTTCTTATAAGGACTGGTAACTTGGTATAGGGTGCTACGGTACATAGGCTTGAGTGCGGTACAGTCTGCTGTTCTGTAAGGACCGCTATCGGTCCACAATAGATAGGGTTGACGTGCACCACTGCTGACCGCTGCCCTATACTGCAGCAGTCCTTCAGCGGTATAGGGACTGACGTACAGTCTGCTAAACACTAATACACAACCTGCTTGGTCCACAAAAGTTCTTATAAGGACTGGTAACTTGGTATAGGGTGCTACGGTACATAGGCTTGAGTGCGGTACAGTCTGCTGTTCTGTAAGGACCGCTATCGGTCCACAATAGATAGGGTTGACGTGCACCACTGCTGACCGCTGCCCTATACTGCAGCAGTCCTTCAGCGGTATAGGGACTGACGTACAGTCTGCTAAACACTAATACACAACCTGCTTGGTCCACAAAAGTTCTTATAAGGACTGGTAACTTGGTATAGGGTGCTACGGTACATAGGCTTGAGTGCGGTACAGTCTGCTGTTCTGTAAGGACCGCTATAGGTCCACAATAGATAGGGTTGACGTGCACCACTGCTGACCGCTCACCTATACTGCAGCAGTCCTTCAGCGGTATAGGGACTAAGAGTTTTGTCACAGGGTCATTTAAAAAATGACATGCAGAGGAAGAGGCAGGCCCTTCCGCAGGGGTGGTAGGGGTAGGGCAGGAGCAACAGGCTTGAGCCAAAGTGGGAAGTTGCAGAAGGTGCGTTCAATTACTTTAAAGGATGCACCAGACTTGGTTGAGTGGCTCGCTCAGCCTTACTCTTCTGCACCCTCCTCATCCTCTCGATCTGCACCCTCTTCTTCACTCTCTGCTATGTGCACCCCCAAAGACACTACCACCAACAACACGACCACCACCACCACCACCACATACCTTCCGCTTGAGTCACTGGAATTATTTTCCGATCCATATCAAGAGGACATTTCTGATGCGCAGCCACTCTTGGTATTGGATCAGGAAGAGGAGGTAGCAACAAGCGCTACTCAGCAGTCTGACGCCAGTACCCAGATCAGCCCAAGGAGGAGGTTGGTCCCCGGTGTTGCTGCCTACTCCGAGATCTCTACTTATAGCGGTGGGGAAGGTGACGTTGATGATGACGTGTCTAGTGATGTCACGTGGGTGCCCACAAGAGAGGAAGAGGAGGGGAGTTCAGAGGGAGATATGGACCAGCAGATAGGGAGGAGAAGCAGCAATGACTTACATTGCACAGCAGGGACAAAGCAGACTGCAAATGTATCAGGAGCGAGTCATCGACCATGTACGGTCACATCTGGCGCTCCCAGGACACCGGCACATGGCTCCGCAGTGTGGGCTTTTTTTAACGTGTCCGCTGCTGACAATAGCGTTGCCATCTGCAATCTTTGCAGTCAACGCGTTAGTCGCGGTAAGCCCAATACTCACCTAGGGACGACCGCCTTAAGAAGGCACATGAGCAGCCATCACCGAGCCCAGTGGGAGCAACGGAACACACAAAGCCACACTGCAGGCTCTCACCGTCCAGCCTCGTCTTCTACTTCTCCTTCTCCTCTCTCCTCACAATTGTCCTCCACTCCACCTTCCATCACGCCAAGCTCACATTTTTCTGCAAAAAGGCAGGCTTCCGTGGGCCTAATGTTTGAGCGTAAAAAAATGATGATGCCGGATAACCCTCTTGCCCAACGGTTGGCGGCTGGCTTGTCAGAACTCATAGCCCGCCAACTACTGCCATATAAACTGGTGGACTCGGAGGCCTTTCGCAAATTTGTGGCCATTGGAACACCACAATGGAAGGTCCCAGGAAGGAAGTATTTCTCAGAGAAGGGCATCCCAGAGCTATATGGCCATGTTCAGCGGCAAGTGAATGTATCTCTGGCACACAGTGTCGGTGCCAAGATACATCTGACCACAGACACGTGGTCTAGCAAACACGGGCAGGGAAGGTATATCAGTTTTACTGCCCACTGGGTGAACCTTCTGACGGCCGTCAAGCATGTAACCCGTGGCACCCGTGTAGATTTGGTTTTACCGCCACGGATTGCATGCAGGCCTGACTCTTCTTCTCCTCCTCCTACTCCATCCTCCTCCCTCTCCTCCTCAGCTGCCTCCTCCTTTTCCGCTGCTAGCGTCTCTTCCACTGCACCGCCCAAGCTCCCCAGAACCTATTCCACATGCCAGGTGAGACGTTGCCATGCCGTGCTGCGTCTGTTGTGCCTGGAAGCAAAGAGCCACACTGGCCCGGCACTCCTTTCAGCTTTGCGTTCACAGGCAGATGAGTGGCTAACACCGCTCAATTTGACAGTTGGTAAAGTGGTGTGTGACAACGGTGCCAATCTGCTTAGCGCATTGAAACAGGGCAAAATCACGCACGTGCCGTGCATGGCACACGTCTTAAACTTGGTCGTGCAGCGATTCCTTGTCAAATACCCTGGGGTCCAGGACATCTTGCGGCAGGCAAGGAAAATCTCGGCCCATTTCAGAAGATCTTACACGGCCATGGCTCGCCTTGCTGACATTCAGCGGCGACACCATCTGCCGGTCAGACGTCTTATTTGCGATTGCCCGACGCGATGGAACTCAACCTTCTATATGCTTGATAGGCTGCTCCAGCAGAAACGTGCAGTTAACGTCTACCTGTATGAACTCTGCGAAAGAAACGGTTCTGGGGAGCTGGGTTTTTTTTCACCGCGCCAGTGGCTGCTCATGCGCGACACATGCAGACTTCTGCGGCCATTTGAGGAGATCACCAAACTGGTCAGTCGCAGCCATGGCGCCATCAGTGACATGGTACCTTATGCCTTCTTTCTGGAGCGTGCATTGCGTCGTGTCATTGATCAGGCTGTGGAGGAGCAGGAGCGGGAAGATGAGGAAGTCGCAATGCTGGATGAATTCCCAGGGGGGGCTACTCTATCTGAGACAAGTCAACAACAGGAGTCTGATGAGGAGTCAGAGGAGGATGGTGCCGGGGCGGATGAGCAGGAGCAAGAAGAGCATGCTTTAAACCTTTCTGGGATCCCTGTTGTGCGAGGATGGGGAGAGGAGAATGAAGAGGACGACATTATCCTGGATGATGAGCAGGAGCCAGGCCACCACACCGCTTCCACTTTAGTGCAAATGGGGGCCTTCATGCTCCAGTGTTTTAATAGGGACCCCCGTATAAAAAGCATGAGGGTCAAGGACCAGTACTGGGTGGCAACGTACTTAGACCCCCGGTACAAACACAAAATGGCGGAAATGTTACCGCCGTCGCAGAGGGCTGTCAGAATGCAGCACTTCCAGGCCTTGCTTCGAGAAATGCTGCATTCTGCTTTTGCGTGCGCTGGCAGAGGAGCAATTCCCACTCCCAGAGAAGGATTTGCGGGTACCAATCCAACAGCGCCTGCAAGAAGAGGCCGGTTTGAAGATGTGTTGGTGACTTCGGATATGAGGTCATTCTTTCAGCCGACCCATCGACAGGTGTCATCCGGATCCAGCATCAGGGAACGCCTAGACCGTCAGGTGTCCGACTACATTGGGTTAACGGCCGATGTGGACGCTCTGAGGAGTGATGAACCCCTAGACTACTGGGTGGGCAGGCTTGACCTCTGGCCAGAGCTTGCCCAATTTGCAATCGAACTGTTGGCTTGCCCCTCATCCAGTGTCCTGTCCGAAAGGACGTTCAGCGCAGCAGGGGGGATTGTGACCGATAAGCGTACTCGCCTAGCTCACCACAGTGTTAACTACCTCACATTTCTAAAAATGAATGAGGCATGGATCTCGGAGGAATTCAACACATGTGACCAGTAGACCATGTATATGTCTATAAACTATTTTTTTAATCAAGCACACAGACCTTCTTAATTCATTTGGCTCACTTCCTTGACCCAAAAAAGCACACCGTACTATATGCCCCTACCCTCCTCTTTGAAGAGGTTGAGCGGTGTCATATTTCTACTGGGGCTGCTTATGATATCCCTGTGCTGTGCTGACTTCCTCCTGGGGGTTCTTATTATGAAGGGATCACACTATCCCTGTGCTGTGCTGACTTCCTCCTGGGGGTTCTTATTATGAGGGGATCACACCATCCCTGTGCTGTGCTGACTTCCTCCTGGGGCTGCTTACGGTGCTGCTGTCAGTGCTGTATGTCACGGTGCTGCTGTCAGCGCTGTATGTCACGGTGCTGCTGTCAGCGCTGTATGTCACGGTGCTGCTGTCAGCGCTGTATGTCACGGTGCTGCTGTCAGCGCTGTATGTCACGGTGCTGCTGTCAGCGCTGTATGTCACGGTGCTGCTGTCAGCGCTGTATGTCACGGTGCTGCTGTCAGCGCTGTATGTCACGGTGCTGCTGTCAGCGCTGTATGTCACGGTGCTGCTGTCAGCGCTGTATGTCACGGTGCTGCTGTCAGCGCTGTATGTCACGGTGCTGCTGTCAGTGCTCTGTATTACGGTGCTGCTGTCAGATGCCTCTATCACGGTGCATGTGTCATTCCGGTATGTCACGCTGCTGGTGATCATCTCCTGCACCCTCTTCTTTGCCTACCCTGGTCCCTGACCTTCCCTCTCCTCCATTGCCTTCATTAGCTCCATAGTCCTGAATTGTTAGAACAATTTCCCAAATAAAATAAAAATGCTTGTAGTTATCGATCCCAAATTCACCTCATACATGTATTATGTCATTGTCCAGATGGTGGGACTACGTTTTACCCCCTAATAATTACCACGTGGCCGCAAATTCGACATGAAGGTTTGCAAAGTTCGCCTCCCATTGAAGTCAATGGGGCCCGCGGCGAACGGTCGGTTTCGCGAACGTTTGGGTCCGTTCGCATTTCGCGTTCGCGAAACGTCCCGTCGGAAGTTCGTCCATCACTACTGTTCAGATTGTATGGTTAATGCCTATGTTTATTCTTGAAAACTTAATAAAGTTATTGGGAAAAAAACCCTGTCAGTGGCTCTGACTTCACATCACTCCAAACCTAAAAAAATGTTTTGTCTTTAGATATACTTTAAAGCATATCTTAATTAAAAAAGTTTAATTAGTTTTCCAATTTAAAGTTTTTTTTTCTCTTGCTTTTCACCTAGTAATCCTGTTAATAACACACTACCTTTCCCTGGGTGGCTACACTCACAACTCCAATGTATTTATGGAAGGAGCTTGGACATGTATGCCTTTTGTTTATCTCTATTATATTATGAGAGATGGGATAAGTAGTTTACATGAGAAAGAAATAGGAGATTATTTTTGTTTAACCACTTTGAGCTTAGATTGCTGGGAGGGCATCCATATACGTCCTCCCGTGCTTGCGCTGCCCGCGCTACCCCTGTGGCATGCTTTATGATCACGGAGTCCTTTACTACGTGATCAGCTGTTAGCCAATGATGTAAACAGAAGCTGGTAATCTGCTTTTTTTGCATGAGGAGAAAAAAATAAGCCGATTACCTGCTTGTGTAAAGAACATTGGTACCACACAATGACAGTCACTGTTGCTAAGCAGTGTCTACCAGTGCCCTTCAGTATTGCTAACCAGTGCCACCTACCAGTGCCACCTATCAGTGCCCATCAGTGCTGCCAATCAGTGCCACCTATCAGTGTCCATCAGTGCTATCTATCAGTGCCGCCTTTCAGTGAGCCATTCAGCCTCATCAGTGCCTCCTGATCTGTGCCCACCAGTGCTGCCCCATCAGTGCCACCTGTCAGTCCACAGTATCAGTGCCTATCAGTTCAGCCTATCAGTGCCCATCAGTGCAGCCTCATCAGGGCACATCGATGAAGGGAATAAAAATAACATGTTCACAAAATTTCATAACAAACTATGAAACAGTTTTTTTTTTCAAAATTGTCTGTATTTTTTGTTTGTTTATCAAAAAATAAAAATGCCAGTGTTGATTAAATAACACCAAAAGAAAGCTCTTTTTGCGTGAAAAAAATGATAACAATTTCATATGAGTACAGTGTAGTATGACCGCGCAATTGTAATTCACAGAGTGACAGTGCTAAAAGTTGAAAATTGGCCTCGGCAGGAAGGGGATATATACGCCCAGTAAGCAGGGTGTTAAAGTTCATCTCAAAGTATGTGACAAGGACATTGCATTTCTTTTTTTTGTATACTCTCTTTTTATTGAAAATGTTTAAATAAACATACAGCGGTCTGCTAACCTCAGACTTTTTACAATCATACAGGGTCTAAACCATTACCAAAAAAAGGCACAGTTTAACAGGTGTACCAAGTTATATACAGACATACCCCACTTTTAAGTACACAATGGGGTTTATTTACTAAAGCTGAAAAGTGAAAAATCAGGCTCACTTCTACATAGAAACCAATGAGCTTCCAGGTTTTATTACCAAAGCTTAATTGAACAAGCTGGGGTTAGAAGCTCAGTGGTTTCTATGCAAAAGTGAGCCTGATTTTGCACTTTTCAGCTTTAGTAATAAACCCCATTGTGTACTTAAAAGTGTGGTATGCCTGTACTGAATTGGGATCACACCAGAGTAATCAAAAGGCACACCCGCCCCAAAGTGCAATAGAATAGTAGACCAGTGTTATGTACTAGAGGTGTACAGACCCACAAGTAGCAACAACATAACTTAAAACATAATAAATAAGCAAACAAAAAAAAAGGAATGGACTGGATAACAACAATTATTCTCAGGAAACAGGTGGGCTAATTTGCAGCAAACTAAACCTCAGTATCAACCTCGTAATAATTCTGAAGGCATTAACCTTGGTATTTCTGCGTGCTTACTGAAAACTGTTCCCCAAAGTCATGCAAGGCATGTGTCAGGAAAAAAAACAGGAATCCTCCTTGTCCCTAAGATCCTGCTCATCCAGTAGTTCATAGGAGTAATAAATCTACCCAGCCCAAATATCAAGAACATTATTTCTCCATTGTATTGTGTGCTGCATGGAACCAACGTGGACACTGCATTTCTGGCAAGATCAACAAATATTTTCTGTACTTGCTAAAATGTTCTCACTGAAAAATTAAAACTAGTGCAACCATCACATCTAAAGACAGATAAGCTGCCATATACATATTTTTTATATAAAGGCTTTATAGATTGAGTTATTCTTTCATACTGAATCCTTTAGATAAATCCAGCAACAGAATTTACAGAGATGTACAGGGTCCTATTCTTATCATACTCTTCACTACTGGAACATATTTTCTAATGATAGCTATGCATATAAAGCAATCATGATACTGCCTTCATTAATAAAGTCTTTTTAGCCCTCGTTCACATTGGAGTGACTTATCATGCGATTTGATAGGTGAAATCCCATGACAAGTTATACCCTATTGTCAGCAATCGCGTTATTCAAATCAGTGCGCCGCCGACTTTGCGGTGCCACAACGATTTAAAAAAGTAGTTCCTTTTTTTTTCAGGTGTGACATGCATAGACATTTGTGCATGAAGCCGCACGGATGTCTGCCAAGTCGCACTTGAAGTCACTCTGACATGCAGCTTTGAAATCGTGCAATTTCAGATGAAGTAGCATGATTTCTAATGTCGCATACACATGATCAAACAATCGGGTGGAAAAGTCCGGCAAACTCAAGTTCGCCGGACAATCCCCCCGTGTGTAGCCTCCGGCATACTTTTTTTACCCGAAAGTACGGCGGACTTAGAAAGTAGTTTTGCACTCCAATCTTCCCGCCGGACTTGCATTTCGGCGGACAATCCGGCCGTGCGTATGCCAGTCCGCCGTACTTATGAAATGAACGTACTTTTCCCGCCCGGAGAAAAGTCCGCTCATTTTAAGCGGGTCTCCAGGTAGGCGGGGCCCGTGAAGGAGACGTCGCTGACCCCGCCACCTGGTATGGACTTAAAGGGGACCCAACGCTGAAAAAATCGGCGTGGGGGTCCCCCCAGGTCCACATCAGACCCTTGTTCGAGCACACTACCTGGCCGGCCAGGAAAGGGGGAGACGAGCGAGCGCCCCCCCGAGCCGTACCAGGCCGCATGCCCTCAACATGGGGGGTGCCTTGGGGAAGGGGGGGCCGCGCGGCCCCCCCACCCCAAAGCACCTTGTCCCCATGTTGATGAGGACAAGGGCCTCTTCCCGACAACCCTGGCCGTTGGTTGTCGGGGTCTGCGGGCGGGGGGCTTATTGGAATCCAGGAGCCCCCTTTAATAAGGGGGCCCCCGGATACCGGCCCCCCACCCTATGTGAAGGAGTATGGGGTACAATGTACCCCTACCCATTCCCATGGTGTCATAGTCCCAGAGGATGCTGGGACTGTGACATCATAATAGGCGGAGACATCATCCGGCGATGTCCCTATATAAGTCGCCGCGCGTCGCGCCGGATCCATTGTGAGCGGAGGGGGCGACGAGTCAACATCTGAAGAGAAGAAGAGAAGAACAGGCGGCGACTACAGCGGCGACAGAAGACCGAAGAGGGGGACAAGACCCCGAAGTCGGAAGAAGAGGCCGCCAGCGAGGAAGAAAGCCGTGTTCCTCCGCTAGCAAAAGAGCTAGCAGAAGATAGCGGAGGAGTCCGGCGAGAAGACCCCCGAAGACGGAAGACCCCCGGAGCTGTGTAATAAACTATTTTTACCCTGTGTTGTGTTTTTTTTTGTAATTTTTTTCACAGGTGAATGGGTAGGAGAATATTGTACCCCATACTCATTCACATAGGGTGGGGGGCCGGTATCCAGGGGCCCCCTTATTAAAGGGGGCTCCCGGATTCCGATAAGCCCCCCCCCCGCAGATCCCGACAACCAACGGCCAGGGTGGTCGGGAAGAGGCCCTTGTCCTCATCAACATGGGGACAAGGTGCTTTGGGGTGGGGGGCCACGCAGCCCCCCTTCCCCAAGGCACCCCCCCATGTTGAGGGCACACGGCCTGGTACGGCTCAGGAGGGGGGGGGGGCGCTCGCTCGTCCCTGCCCTTTCCTGGCCAGCCGGGTAGCATGGTCGGCCAAGGGTCTGATGTGGACCTGGGGGGAACCCCCACACCGATTTTTTCGGCGTTGGGGTTCCCCTTTAAGTCCATACCAGGTGGCGGGGCCAGCGGCGTCTCCTTCGCGGGCCCCGCCTACCTGGACATGCGCTCGAAATGAGCGGACTTTCCTCCACGTGTGTGGGCGAGTCCGTTCATTTCAAAAGTAGGGCGGACAATATGGCGGACTTAGTACGCCGCATTAGTCCGCTGAAAAAGTGCCGTGTGTGGGCAAGTAGCCCGTTCGGAAAGTCGGACGGACAGTCTGGCAGGAAGTCCGCCAGACTAAGTCCGTCGGATAGTCCGATACGTGTGTACGCGGCATTAGCCACAGTCAATGTGAACGAGGGCTTAATCTGCAATAACAGTCAGAGTTAAAAGAAGCAAAAATTGTAAACGTTGCTAAGTGAGCCAAAAGTTTTACTTTCAATCAGAGAAAGACAGCATAAAATCTAAGAGCTTCTGCTGTGCTCTCTTGCTAGAAAACCAAAATGCTCCGTCAATCTGGTGTCATTGTGTTACCCTTTATTAAAAGTTTATTTGCAAAATATAGATTTTCATAGAAATAGTAAAAAAAATTAATGTGTACCTTGAAAAAAAAATACAATCAAATTCACCCCAGTTCAATATAGTTTTACGTTAGTATACTACCTTTTACACATTTTTATGAGTTCCTTAATTGTTCTTTAATTGACCATTGCATATGTGCAATCAGGGATGAGCCAGTCTTTTCAATCTTTGACAGATGCAGAGCAGTAAAGAATTCACAGCTTAGAATAACTTAAACTTCAATTATCCACAATATCTTACAAATGCCTGCATACATTGGTGTAACTGGTGAAATGCTTCCTATAAAAATTGTCATTCATAATTATTATTAAATTTATATGTAAGTGAAGAAGTGTCTAATTTGTTCAGGAAGATTTGCTGGTTAATTTATATATCAATGGAAACACTATTCCCACTAAATGCTAGCTTGTCAATATTTTCTATTGTGTTCAGTAACATGCCATGGGTTTCTTATATAGGTTATCTTAATGTCTCTCAAATTTAGTCTTCTTTTGTTTATTTCTCTGCTTTTTTGGACCCTGTTAAAAACCATGACACCAATTAAAAGGATCATCAGGTTAAGAAACATTGCTTAAGACAAAGAAAAGGCAGCTATGTTCTTGGGTAACGGAACAAGCTGCGGTTGGGTGTGAAATCCTGAACTTTAGATCAAGAGATGAGCTGGGTTCATCTAACACCAACAAACATGATATAGCCACAGGGTATTTCACCCTGGTTAAATACCAGATGAATTAAAGGCTGTTGCCGGCAGCTGTGATGAATGTCACTGGGATGCAGGCTGATTGCTTGCTGAGTGCTCTGAGTGAAGTATGTCGAATCCTTCATCGTTAAGGTCAGCATGTATTTCCAATGGTTCATGTGTGGGGCTTTGCTGGAGGCAGGAGGATGAACACAGGTGCCGAAAAATGTCTACTCCAAAAACTAACTGAGGTTTACATTTTTTACACTTTCAAAGAAAAGATATGTCTTTATGACACTTTAGCCATAGGTATCACATAAGAATTTAAAAACATATATTACTGTCTGTTTTTACAAATATGCCTTAAGAGGACCACACATGATTTTATTCATTAGGAAAGATCAAACCCACAGGAAATTTCACTAAACAGTTTGACTGAGTCAATTACAGAGTTTAATTATTGGGTCCAGATTATCTTTGTTACATCAGCAGCAAAGAACAATAGAGAAACAAGCATAGCATTTCTAATATGCTCATTGAATGTACAATTGTTATATACTCACTGCTTGCAGTTTCACATGTTAGGTAATCAGATAATTTCATAACGGTATCAGAATTCAGATTGCAAGTGCTTGAGAAGGCTTGCAGCTTTTAATATATGTTGTGTTGTTATGGTTGGATACATATACTGTAAATCAACAGTGAAATTGTTTTTCTATTGGTTGAACAAGATGGAGTTGTGTCTTTTTTCAACCAGACTAACTATGTAACATTTGCCCCATTAAAATAAAAAGTGCCTTAAAGCGGAGTTCCACCCATAAATAGAACTTCTGCTTTAAGAGAAGGTAACCCCTTGACATGCCACATTTGGCATGTCCTTTTTTTTGGGGGGGCGTATACCCGTTTTCAGAGGGTTCCAGCTCCCACTTCCTTCTGGCTCACCCTTGGCATCGAAAGGAAGATTGCCTCTCCCCCCTCCTTCTAGGCAATCATCTGGGACACGTCACACGTCCCAGATGATTGCATGGCCAGTCATGGCGCATGGAGCAGCGCGCATGCACGGTGGGTGCCCGGCTCTGAAGGCACAGCTGGGCACCCACAGTTACAATGCCGGCACCGCCGAGCAGAGGAGGAGACCAGCGGGACCCTGAAACAGGTAAGTGTCTGATTATTAAAAGTCAGCAGCTGCAGTATTTGTAGCTGCTGGCTTTTATTTTATTTTTTAAGTGGGACTCCACTTTAAGAAGATAATAACTGTCTGTTTAACTGCTTATGGATTGCCCACAGTAAATTTAATGTGGGCAGGCAGCATGGACGGGTTGCATCGAGCCTGTTCTGAGTTAGAGGCGGTGGGCACAGGTATCATGTGATTGCTATGATTGGTCATTGTGATCACATGATATCAATGTAAGCAAACTGTCAAGAATGGATTTACATTCATGAACAGCTTGCTTATGGTTGTGATCTGTGATTGGATCAAAGCAGTCACATGGTATCTGGTCACCTGTACCTTTGTGATTAGTTGTAGCCAATCACAGCTCACAATCATAAGAAAGCTGTTCCTTTATGGTAACCTATTCATGACTAGGGATGAGCCGAACACCCCCCTGTTCGGTTCGCACCAGAACCTGCGAACAGACCTAAACTTCGTGTGAACTTTAGAAACCTATTAAAGTCTATGGGACTCGAACGTTCACAATCTAAAGTGCTCATTTTAAAGGGTAATATGCAGGTTACTGTCCTAAAAAGTGTTTGGGGACCTGGGTCCTGCCCCAGGGGACATGGATCAATGCAAAAAAAAGTTTTAAAAACTGACGTTTTTTTCAGGAGCAGTGATTTTAATAATGATTAAAGTGAAACAATAAAAGTGTAATATTCCTTTAAATTTCGTAGCTGGGGGGTATCTATAGTATGCCTGTGAAGGGGCGCATGTTTCTGGTGCTTAGAACTGTCCCTGCACAAAGTGTCATTTGTGCAGGAAAAAAAGTCTTTTAAAATCACTTGCGGCTAAATTGTCGGCTCCCCGTAATACAGAGAACACTCAATGAGTGTTCTCTGTATTAGCCGACAATTCATTCATTCATTGATAAAAAAAAAAAAAAAAAAAAAAAAAAGCGTGGGGGTTCCCCTAAATTCAATTACCAGGCCCTTCAGGTCTGACATGGATATTAAGGGGAACCCTGTGTCAAATTAAAAAAAAAAAATTACGTGGGGGTCCCCCTAAATATCCATACCAGCCCCTTCAGGTCTGATATGGATATTAAGGGGAACCCCGCATCAAATTTTAAAAAAAATTGACGTGGGGTCCCCCTAAAAATCCATATCAGACCCTTTATCCGAGCACGCAACCTGGCAGGCCGCAGGAAAAGAGGGGGGGACGAGAGAGCGGCCCCCCCTCCCTCCTGAACCGTACCAGGCCACATACCCTCAACATTGGAAGGATGCTTTGGGGGTCTGTGACCCCTCAAAGCACCTTGTCCCCATGTTGATGAGGACAAGGGCCTCATCCTCACAACCCTGGCCGGTGGTTGTGAGGGTCTGCGGGCGGGGGGCTTATCAGAATCTGGAAGCCCCCTTTAACAAGGGGACCCCCAGATCCCGCCCCCCCTGTTTGAAATGGTAAGGGGGTACAAAAGTACCCCTACCATTTCACAAAGAAAGTGTAAAAATGGTTAAATAAGACAAACCCATTTTTGAAAAATTCCTTTATTAAAAATAAAAAAAATAAAAAAAAGATTCCAGCGGTGGTAATCCACTCTTGCTATCCAGCGACGGATGTCCGGGGTCCAGCGACGGGGGATCTCTCAGTCCAGCGCTGTCCATACATCCGTCTTCTGTCTCCAGTGCGGAGACACTGCGGAGATCCCAGCGCTGACGTTTCTTATATTAGGAGGGCGGGGCCACCCGTCACCTGACCCTGTCCCTCTGACGCTGGAGAGGGAAGCCAGGGGTTCCCCATTGACATGTGGGTGACCCTGCCCCCTCTGATGTAACGCAGGTTTCCGTTACATCAGAGGGGGCGGGGTCACCCATACGTCACTGGGGAACCCCTGGCTCCCTTCACGAGCGTCAGAGGGGGCGGGGTCAGGTGACGGGTGGCCCCGCCCTCCTAATATAAGAAACGTCAGCGATGGGATCTCCGCACTGGAGACAGAAGACGGATGTATGGACAGCACTGGACTGGGAGATCCCCCCGTCGCTGGATATGATCATCTATCGCTGGACCCCGGAGATTCGTCGCTGGATAGCAAGAGTGGATTAGCACCGCTGGAATCTTTTTTTTTTTTTTTTTTTTTTTTTTTTTTTTTAATAAAGGAATTTTTCAAGTGTGTTTTTGTCTTATTTAACCATTTTTACACTTTCTTTGTGAAATGGTAGGGGTACTTTTGTACCCCCTTACCATTTCAAACAGGGGGGGCCGGGATCTGGGGGTCCCCTTGTTAAAGGGGGCTTCCAGATTCTGATAAGCCCCCCGCCCGCAGACCCTCACAATCACCGGCCAGGGTTGTGAGGATGAGGCCCTTGTCCTCATCAACATGGGGACAAGGTGCTTTGAGGGGTCACAGACCCCCAAAGCATCCTCCCAATGTTGAGGGTATGTGGCCTGGTACGGTTCAGGAGGGAGGGGGGGCCGCTCTCTCGTCCCCCCCTCTTTTCCTGCGGCCTGCCAGGTTGCGTGCTCGGATAAAGGGTCTGGTATGGATTTTTAGGGGGACCCCACGTCAATTTTTTTTTTTAAATTTGACACGGGGTTCCCCTTAATATCCATGTCAGACCTGAAGGGCCTGGTAATTGAATTTAGGGGAACCCCCACGCTTTTTTTTTTTTTTTTTTTATCAATGAATGAATGAATTGTCGGCTAATACAGAGAACCCTCATTGAGTGTTCTCTGTATTACGGGGAGTCGATAATTTAGCCGCAAGTGATTTTAACCACTTAACAACCGCCCATTGCCGATTAACGGCTTCAGGGCGGTTGTTTAACTCTGAGAGGCCGTTAATTAACGGCCTCCCAGAATTCTGCTCTTGCGCGCCCCCTGGGGCACGTACACGAGATCATCCGGATCATGGTAAATGGCCGCTCGTCGCGGCCGTTTACCACGTGATCGCTCCGTCAAATGACGGAGTGATCACTTGTAAACAAACCGGCGTCATGTTATGACGCCAGTTCCCCCCTCTCTGTACAGATCGGTACAGCGGAGGGGAAAGAGATCGGTGTTAGCAGCGATGTGGGCTGCATCTGCAGTGCCCACATCACTGCTCACCGAATTTAACCCCTCAGTTCCCTGCAAATACTCTGCAGTACCCCCCATTACTCTGCAGTACCCCCCATTACTCTGCAATACTCCGCCATTACTCTGCAATACCCTGCCATTACTCTGCAGTACCCCCCATTACTCTGCAATACCCTGCCATTACTCTACAGTACCCCCCATTACTCTGCAATACCCTGCCAATACTCTGCAGTACCCCCCAATACTCTGCAATACCCCCCAATACTCTGCAATACCCCCCAATACCCGCCAATACTCTGCAATACCCGCCAATACTCTGCAATACCCGCCAATACTCTGCAATACCCCCCAATACCCCGCCAATACCCGCCAATACCCCGCCAATACTCTGCAATACCCTGCCATAAATTGCCATACCCAGCTATACTCGGAGATACCCAGCCATACTCGGTGATACCCTGCAATACCCAGCCATAGACGCCCCCCCTCACCGCCCTCCGGTGCTTCTACCAACTCGCCAATACGATCAAAGCCAGAATCTTTTTTTTTTTTTTTTTTTTATTTCAGGCTTCCCAGCCTAGAGGTGAGATGTGGGGTCATATTGACCCCCAGATTTCACTGTAAAGAGGACCTGTCATCCCATATTCCTATTACAAGGGATGTTTACATTCCTTGTAATAGGAATAAAAGTAATAGGAATAAAAGTGATCAAAAAATTTTTTTGGGGGGAAAAAAAATGTCAAACTAAAATAAATAAAGTAAAATGAACAATAAAAAAAAAAATATATTTTAAAGCGCCCCTGTCCCCATGTGCTCGCATGCAAGAGCGAACGCATACGTAAGCCCCACCCACATATGAAAACGGTGTTCAAACCACACATGTGAGGTATCGCCGTGAACGTTAGAGCGAGAGCAATAATTCTAGCCCTAGACCTCCTCTGTAACTCAAAACATGTAACCAGTAAAAAAAATTTAAAGCGTCGCCTATGGGGATTTTTAAGTAGCGACGTTTGGCGCCATTCCACGGGCATGTGCAATTTTGAAGAGTGACATGTTCGATATCTATTTACTCAGCATAACTTCATCTTTCACATTATGCAAAAATCGGGCTAACTTTACTGTTTTTTTTTTTTTGTTTTTGTTTTTTAAGCACAAAACTGTTTTTCCCCCAAAAAAACACGTTCGAAAAATTGCTGCGCAAATACCATGTGAGAAAAAAATTTGCAACGACCAACATTGTATTCTCCAGGGTCTTTGCTAAAAAAAAAAATATAATGTTTTGGGGTTCTGTGTAATTTTCCAGCAAATAAATGATGATTTTTACATGTAGGAGAGAAATGTCAGAATTGTCCTGGGTGCTCCAGAACGCCTGATGGCGCTCCCTGCATTTTGGGCCTCTGTATATGGCCATGCTGTGTAAAAGTCTCACACATGTGGTATCGCCGTACTCAGGAGTAATAGCAGAATGTGTTTTGGGGTGTAATTTGTGGTATACATATGCTGTGTGTGAGAAATAACCTGATAATATGACAATTTTGTGGGGAAAAAAAAAATCTTGATTTTGAAAAGAATTGTGGGAAAAATTAAAACTTCAAAAAACTCATCATGCCTCTTACTAAATACCTTGGAATGTCTTCTTTCCAAAAAGGGGTCATTTGGGGGGTATTTGTACTTTTCTGGCATGTTAGGGTCTCAAGAATTGAAATGGGCCATCAGTACTTCAGGTGTGATCAATTTTCAGATATTGGCACCATAGCTTGTGGACTCTATAACTTTCCCAAAGACCAAATAATATCCACCAATTTGTACTTATTTTTACCAAAGATATGTAGTAGTATAAATTTTGGCCAAAATTTATGAAGAAAAAATGACTAATCTGCTAAATTTTATAACAGAAACGAAGAAAAATTCATTTTTTCACAGAATTTTCGGTCTTTTTTCTTTTATAGCACAAAAAAAAAAAAACTGAGAGGTGATTAAATACCACCAAAAGAAAGCTCTATTTGTGTGAAAAAAAGGACAACAATTTCATATGGGTACAGTGTTGCATGACTGAGTAATTGTCATTCAAAATGTGAGAGCACCAAAAGCTGAAAATTGGTCTGGTTATTAAGGGTGTTTAACCACTTAAGGACCAGGCCTCTTTTTCAGACTTGGTGTTTTCATGTTTAAAACTGTTTTTTTTGCTAGAAAATTACTTAGAACTCCCAAACATTTTATATTGTTTTTTTTCTAACACCCTAGAGAATAAAATGGCGGTCATTGAAATACTTTTTTTTACACCGTATTTGCGCAGCGGTCTTACAAGCGCACTTTTTTTTTTAAAAATTCACTTTTTTGAATAAAAAAATAAGACAACAGTAAAATTAGCCCAATTTTTTTTATATTGTGAAAGATAATGGTATGCCAAGTAAATTGATACCCAACATGTCACGCTTCAAAATTGCGCCCGCTCATGGAATGGCGTCAAACTTTTAGCCTCAAAAATCTCCATAAGCGCCATTTAAAAAATTCTACAGGTTGCATTTTTTGCGTTACAGAGGAGGTCTAGGACTAGAATTATTGCTCTCACTCTACCGACCGCGGCGATACCTCACATGTGTGGTTTGACCAACGTTTTCATATGCGGGCGCTACTCACGTATGCGCCCGCTTCTGTGCGCAAGCTCGTCGTGACAGGGTGTTTTTTAAAAAAATTGTTTTTTTCTTATTTATTTTAATTGATTTTATTTATTTTTACACTGTTTTAAAAAAAAAAAAAAATGGATCACTTTTATTCCTATTACAAGGAATGTAAACATCCCTTGTAATAGAAAAAAGCATGACAGGTCCTCTTAAATATGAGATCTGGGGTCAAAAAGTCCTCAGATCTCATATTTGGGCTAAAATGCAAAAAAAAAAAAAAAAAAAATCTGACATTTAAAAAAAAAAATACCTTTTTAAGAGGTATGGGTGGAAGTGACGTTTTGACGTTGCTTCCGCCCTCCTATGGTATAGAGACGAGTGGGGGCCATCTTAGCCTCACTTGTCTCTATGCCCAGCTAGGAAGAGGACCCGATCGCCTCCGCCGCTACCGACGGCTCCGGTAAGCGGCGGAAGGTGCGGGAGGGGGGTGGCACCTCTCCCGCCGCCGATAGCGGTGATCTCGCGGCGAATCCGCCGTGGAGACCACCGTTATCGTACAGCCGACCTCCGCCTGAAGAGATGGATATCTCGATTGTGGCAGCAGCTGCTGCCGTTACCGAGATATCCCTCTTCAAAAAAAGGACGTACATCCCCGTGAGGCGGTCCACAAGTGGTTAAGTGCCCAGTGGTCAAGTGGTTAAAAGACTTTTTTTCCTGCACAAATGACACTTTGTGCAGGGACAGTTCTAAGCACCAGAAACATGCGCCCCTTCACAGGCATACTATAGATACCCCCCAGCTACGAAATTTAAAGGAATATTACACTTTTATTGTTTCACTTTAATCATTATTAAAATCACTGCTCCTGAAAAAAACGTCTGTTTTAAAACTTTTTTTTGCATTGATCCATGTCCCCTGGGGCAGGACCCAGGTCCCCAAACACTTTTTAGGACAGTAACTTGCATATTACCCTTTAAAATGAGCACTTTAGATTTCTCTCATAGACTTGTATAGGGTGTTCCGGCTTTTCGAATTTGCTGCGAACAGCCCAAATTGTTCACTGTTCGCTTAACAGGCGAACAGGCAATGTTCGAGTAGAACATGAGTTCGACTCGAACTCGAAGCTCATCCCTATTCATGACAACTAAAACTCTATTACTTATACCAGTAATGGCGAACCTTGGCACCCCAGATGTTTCGGAACTACATTTCCCAGGATGCCCAACTACACTGCAGAGTACATGAGCATCATGGGGAATATAGTGGGAAATCACTGGTTTATATGATGATCATCATTGTATAATCAATAACAGTGTAAAAAAAAATCCCTGCTCACTATGGTGACACTGAACTACTCTACAAAAAAAGTAAAAAAAATGTAATAAAGTTTTTTTTTATTTTTTTTTTTTTTTTTCTATATTGTCATCAGTCAGTATCCCTGATCACTGCCACACCATTCATATGATGATGCTGTACTGAACTGGTGACAGAATTGTGAAAATGTTTACTTAACCACTTCAATACAGGGCACTTAAACACCTTCCTGCCCAGACCAATTTTGAGCTTTCAGAGCTGTCGCACTTTGAATGACAATTGTGCGGTCATGCTACACTGTACCCAAATGAAATTTTTATCATCGTTTTTTTTTTCAGTTTCAAAACTTTGTAAATAAGTACGTTTTCTCCTTCACTGATGGGCACTGATGGGGCTACACTGATGGGCACTGATAAGGCGGCACTGATGGGCACCAATGAAGTGGCACTGATGAGGTGGCATTGATGGACACTGATAGGCGGCACGGATGGGCGGCACGGATGGGCGGCACGGATGGGCGACATGGATGGACACTGATAGGTGGCACGGATTGGCATGGATGGGCGGCACAGATGGGCATGGATAGGCGGCACAGATGGGCATGGATAGGCAGCACAGATGGGCATGGATAGGCGGCACAGATGGGCACGGGTGGGCACTCATAGGCGGCACAGGTGGGCACTCATAGGCGGCACAGGTGGGCACTCATAGGCGGCACAGGTGGGCACTCATAACAGGTGGGCACTCATAGGCGGCACAGGTGGGCACTCATAGGCGGCATTGGTGTTATACTGTACTAATGGATGCCAATCAGTGCCAAACAATAATGCATGCCAATCAGTGATGCCCATTGTGGGCACTGATTGGCATCCATTATGGGCACTGATTGGCATCCATTCTGCTGACCATTGGCATCCCTGGTGGTCTAGGGAGGATTACCTTTTCCCTGGTGGTCTGGTGGCGTCCCTGGTGGTCCAGTGTGGGCATCCTTGGGGGGGGCTGTGCTGATAATCGATCAGCACAGACCCCCCCCTGTCAGAGGAGCAGCCGATCGGCTCTCCTCTACTCGCGTCTGACAGACGTGAGTGAGGAAAAGCCGATCACCGGCTCTTCCCATTTACACTGTGATCAGCCGTGATTGGACACGGCTGATCACGTGGTAAAGAGTCTCCGTCGGAGACTCTTTACCGAGATCGTAGTTGCCGGGTGTCAGACTGACACCCTGCAACAACGATCGCCGCGATGCGCGCCCCCGGGGGCGCGCAGCGGCTCATAATCCTGAGGACGTCATATGACGTCCGGTCAGGATTATCAAACCGCTTTGCCGCCGTCTTTTTGTAATAGGGCGGGCGGCAAGTGGTTAATATATTCACTGTGACAAAAAATTACAGTTTCAAAAAACATACTAAATAACTCGGATTGTCTACTTTCCAAAAAGGGGTAATTTGGGGTGTGTTTGCGCTTTCCTGGCATTTTAAGGGCCTCAAGAAATTAGACAGACTGTCAGTACATCAGGATTGATCAATTTTCAGATACATATACCATAGTTTGTATATGCTATAACTTTCACGCAAACCAATTAATATCCACTTATTGAGATTTTTTTTTACCAAAGACATGTAGCAGCATACATTTTTTTGCCCTAAATGTTGATGAAAAAATAGATTTTATTGGATATGTTTTATAGCCGAAAGTAAAGAATATTGTTTTTTTCTTCAAAACGTTCTGTTATTTTTTGTTTATATAGCAAAAGATAAAAAAACCCAGTGGTGATCAAATACCACCAAAAGAACATTCTATTTATGTATTGAAGTTATATAAATTTAATTTGCATACAGTTTTGCATGACCAAACAATTGCCAGTTACAGTAGCAGAGTGCTGAATAGCAAAAAAAAAAAAAAAATGGCCCAGTCATGAAGGGGGTAACACCTTCCAAAGTTGTTAAAGGAGACTAAAGCCACCTGTGTAATAATAACTTTGTTTTAATGCTTATTTTATGAAAATGCGACTAGGAATTAGCAAAACTGGAATGGTTTTTGTTTTTTAAGGATGAAATAGGCTTTCAAACCTCCTGAATGTTACAAAACTCATTAAATATTATTGTATGTTTTAAACTTTTACTCTTCTTATTTTTATTTTTTGAAACAGCTTTTATAACAAGTAGATGCAGATTGAGTTCTCTTAGAAAGAAATACAATGGCAAGTGTCAATAGAATTGCTAGCTCAAAAAAGGAACATTTGGGACTTTATATGAAGCATGCAATAACTTGGATAGCAAGTATGTCTGACAAGTAGCTTGTAATAGTGTAACTGCTATATAACAAGGTAAACAAAGCATGATTTGTGTATAAAACAAATTGATTTATTCCATACATGTAATACATAAAAGCATCATAGCATAATAAATAGTAATACATGATAATAACAAACTCATTTGATCCATGTGAGTAAAAAGTAAAGCCATAAATCATATTATCAGCATAATACAATATGAATTTGTAAGATGTTCATGCAGTGTAAACACGTATTTAGCATCCAGTTTCTTGACACGTTTCATGGAATAACTCCACTCATCAGGAGCAGATGCATTGTAATAATCTAAAGAAGGTAATGAATAATGGTAGTTATCAATGAGTCTCAGCATGGGTGAGGGGGTACAAGGAAAGAAAGTAGTGGAAAGAAACCCACTCTGCTATGGATCAAGTCGAAGTCTGGATAAATAGTGAAGAGGGCCGAAGGCCAGCCAGGGTACTTGTACCCCCTCTCCCTTGCTGAGACCCATTGATAACTACCATTATTTATTACCCTCCTTAGATTTTTACTATGCATCTGCTCCTGATGAGTGGAGTTATTCCACAAAAGGCATTGAGCAACTGGATGCTAAATACATGTTTACATCGCATGAACATTTTACAAATTCATATTGTATTATGCTGATAATATTATGTATGGCTTTACTTTTTACTCACATGGATCAAATGAGTCTGCTATTATCATGTATTACTATTTATTATGCTATGATGCTTTATGTATTACTTGTATGGGATAAATCAATTTGTTTTATACACAAACCATGCTTTGTTTACCCTGTTATATAGCAGTTATACTATTATTAGCTACTTTTCAGACATACTTGCCATCCATGTCATCGCATGCTTCATATAAAGTCCCAAATTTTCCTTTTTTGAGCTAGCCTTGCAATTTAAAGATGGAGGTTATGAACTATCATGTCCTTGCTTTAGGTAGCTAAGTTTTTGATTTATTGGCATGGTAGTAAACTGTGTGTAGTTTAGGTCTACACTGCAAAGTGTCTGTGATGTATGTGTGATACCTGATAATTAGATTTGAATTGACTGCCTTCTCTGGGGGCAAAATGTGCCTTATTGTTTCTGGGCCCTACTAGAGGTACAAACAAAAAAAAGGCACACATGCAGTATCTGCAGGAGTATGAGTATTTATTTTTAGGATTTTTATGTGGTGGTTGATGGTATTGGCAAGAGATATACAGCTAACTTTTAAACATTATACTTTTTACTATTTTGGGCCAGTTATCTTTTTATAATTGTATTTTCAATACATCCCCCCCCCCCCCCCAAAAAGTAACACAGAAAATGAAAATATGAAGTACATCAATATCAAAATAAGAAGCTCATATAAGCAAACAGATAACAGCCACATTAAACAGAATATCACCTTATATGTATGGCCTTATCATGGCATAATGGTAGGATAACGACAAATGAAGGGCAGATACGTGGGACGGGTGTGACCAGCCCAGCCCCAGATCACTCTGAACAAAGAAAAGATCAGGAGTTCTGTACCAGAACATTACAACCTTGTAGTTAGTCTCTCTCTCTCTCTCTCTGCACCACACAATGTGAGGATTAGGGATGAGCTTCTAGTTCGAGTCGAACTCATGTTTGACTCGAACATTACCTGTTCGCCTGTTCGACGAACAGTGAACAATTTGGGGTGTTCGTGGCAAATTCGAAAAGCCGGGAACACCCTGTACAAGTCTATGGGAGAAATCTAAAGTGCTAATTTTAAAGGCTAATATGCAAGTTATTGTCCTAAAAAGTGTTTGGGGACCTGGGTCCTGCCCCAGGGGACATGGATCAATGCAAATAAGTTTTAAAAACGGCCGTTTTTTCGGGAGCAGTGATTTTAATAATGAGTAAAGTGAAACAATAAAAGTGTAATATTCCTTTAAATTTCGTACCTGGGGGTGTCTATAGTATGCCTGTGAATGGGGCGCATGTTTCCCGTGCTTAGAACTGTCCCTGCGCAAAGTGTCATTTCTGCAGGAAAAAGTCTTTTAAAATCACTCGCGGCTATAATGAATTGTCGGCTCCCGTAATACAAAGAACACTCATTGAAAGTCATTGATAAAAAATAAAAAAAAGCATGGGGTTCAGTACCTTCAGGTCTGGTATGGATATTAAAGCGGGATTCCACTGCCGTTTTTTTTTTTTTTACCTGTGTCACTGTTGGGCGATTCCTACCGGGTCTTTGCAGCCACGATCAGCGTCTTTTTAACCCCCGGCGTGACGATTTCATTGCTAAGGAAAACTTTTAAAAAAGCAGTCCGGCGGTTTCCATTTTCACTGTGGGCGTTTGAAGCCCACAGGCATTTACTTCCTGGATGCAATGACACTGAGCTCCCAGCATCCACTGCTCCATCTCGCACATGCTCATTGAGTGTCCTCTTTGTTTTCCTTCCTTTTGTCTCCTGTGCTATAGTGGTAATGGCTGATAGAGCTGCCTGCCCACTTTCAAAATGGCAATTTCGGCTTGACTGTGTCCCCCATGGATTCCTGGGAAATAGCTAAAAAAGTTCCCAGGGACCATTGCGAAGCCGATAAACACGCCTACTCCCACGGGAGGAGAGCCCAGAAGTCGGCATAAACATTAAAAATAAAAGGTAAATACTGCATATTATTTTATTTCAATGGTCATAACTGCATCTATGTTCCAAAGCCATTTGAATAAGACGAACTTGCAATTTTCTGTACAAAAGCACTTTAAGGGGAACCCCGCGCCAAATTTTAAAAAAATTGACGTGGGGGTCCCCCTAAAAATCCATACCAGACCCTTCATCCGAGCACGCAACCTGGCAGGCCGCAGGAAAAGAGGGGGGACGAGAGAGCGCCCCCCCCAAACCATACCAGGCCACATGCCCTCAACATTGGGAGGATGCTTTGGGGGTCTGTGACCCCTCAAAGCACCATGTCCCCATGTTGATGGGGACAAGGGCCTCATCCCCACAACCCTGGCCGGTGGTTGTGGCTGTCTGCGGGCGGGGGGCTTATCAGAATCTGGAAGCCCCCTTTAACAAGGGGACCCCCAGATCCTAGCCCCCCTCGTTTGAAATGGTAAGGGGGTACAAAAGTACCCCTACCATTTCACAAAGAAAGTGTAAAAAATTGTTAAATAAGACAAACACACTTTTGAAAAATTCCTCTATTAAAAATAAAAAAAATATTCCAGCGGTGGTAATCCACTCTTGCTATGCAGCGACGGATGATCATCTCTCCGGGGTCCAGCGATGGCTGATCTGATCCAGCGAGGGTGATTTCTCAGTATAGCGCAGTCCATCCATGCATCGATCTTCTGTCTCCACTGTTGGAGACACTGCGGGATGCCAGCGCCTGATGTTTCTTATATTAGGAGGGCGGAGCCACCCGTCACCTGACCCCACCCCCTCTGACGCTAGTGGGGGAAACTGGGCTTCCCCAATGACGTATGGGTGACACCCCTCTGACGTAACGGAAACCTGTGTTACATCATTTAATCTGTTGCTCCCAAACCCCCATGGGGTTTAAGAGGGAAAAGTGTCCTAAACTAACTATTTGTTTGCGATATTATTTTTTTTTTTTTTTTTTTTTTTTTTTTTATGCCAGATAAAATAAAATTAGTGAACAACCTCTGGATAGACTGAAGTTGGGATGTAGGAGCTAAGACTGAAAGAGTCTCAAAAAGATATAACAATTTGGGTAAAAATGAAATCTTGAGCACGTTTATTATCCTGAGCAGGGAGATATTATAAGAATCCCATTGTTTCAACATGTGAGATATTTCCTAAAACAGAGAGAACATTTAAGGGCATGGAAGCACATGCGGTATGGGAAATTTTTTCTTAATGGTACTGATTATCTTTTAATAATATAAAAAAGAAGATATTCATTAACATTTGCCATCAAATTAAGGCCCAATTTGACCTGAAAATTTAAAGGTAATTTACTCAAGTACAATAATCGCACTAAATATCTTACCACTTTATAAAACTCTGATCCGGCCACATTTGGAGTATTCCGTCCAGTTATAGTCACCAGTCCTCAGAAGGGATGTGCTGGAGCTGGAGAGAGTCCAAAGAAGGGCAACAAAATTAGTAGGGGATAGGAGGACCTCATTTAGGAGGAGCAACTACAAGCACTACATTTATTCTTTCTAGAGAAGAGACGATTGAGAGGGGTCATGCTAGCGATTTACAAATACCTCAATGGTGATCCCAGCATAGGAAAAAAGCTATTCAGTCTCAGCGAGTGTCATAAATCTACACACGGTTGGACATTCCGACAACAAAATCCATAAGATCTTTTTAGATGGATTTTGTCCTAAACTGGTGTTACATACACATGGTCGGACAATCCGATCTTTCGGAATGTGATGATGATCGTTTGTTCGTTACGACGGGACTAAGTAAAGTAATAACCTAATCAATATGCGTTTGCTCCCTCAACCATCCACTTCAGCAGGCTAGTGGAGTGTGTCCTTGACTAAGTTGTACTGATACAGTGAATGTCAAGGACCTTGCTCTTCTATTTTGATGCAGTACCTGGTCTTCAAGATTAGCTAAACAGATTTGTAAATACTACGGCACATGAAACAGTCTCCATACTACATAAGTATTTCAGCTTTCTACTTGCTTTCCTGGAGTACAACTTTTAGGCCTCATGCACACTGGACATTAAAATAATGTTATAAGGCCTCATGCCCACAGGCGTTTTAAAAAACGAGCTGCAAAGCTAGTACTGACGCCAGGAAAAAAAGCGGCATTAAAAACACAATTTCGCGTTTTGCATTGGCGTCAATGCACATTTATCCATGCTAGCTTTCAGACAATTTTCTCTGTCTCTATTCAAAATCAATAATTCCCTATGCGAGACCATTGCTTTGAATAGAATTTGCACCAGAAGTCAGATCAGGATTATCCGACTTGCGGTGCGACTTGTGTGCTGAGAATCCTGAAGGGGAACCCAGACAAAATTTTGCGTGAGGTTCCCCCCAAGATCCATACCAGACCCTTATCCAAGCACGCAGCCTGGCAGACCAGGAAAAGGGGGGACGAGCAAGCTCCCCCCTTCTGGACCATACCAGGCCACTTATTGTTATCTGGAAGCCCCCTTTAACAAGGGGCCCCCCAAGATCACGACCCCCCACCCTAGGTGAATGAGTATGGGGTACATCGTACCCCTACCCATTCACCTAAATAAAAAAGAGGAAAAAAAAGTAGAACAGAGGGAGAAGACCCTAACTTATGTCATTTTCCAGCTGAAAAACGTCTCTTAGAACCCACTCGTTTTGGGTTTTTACTGCTCAAAAACGCCACTGCCCAAAACTGCTGTGCATGCACACATAGGATAACATGATGGAGAGTTTAATGACTGTAGAAAAAAACATCTACAGTCAAAAACAGCTCCTGTAAAATTGGCAAAAAATGTCCAGTGTGCATGAGGCCTTAAAGAAAAACAGAAACAATATTGTTTTTGTACCATACAAAGGTTTATTGGAGACTGTTAACTTGCACACTTTGTTATCAGAAAATTAAGCTGGCATTTAAAGAAACAGTTATATACAATAATTATTGAGACAGTATGAGACCATAATATAATAATGGATTGTGATAACAGAAAGTTGCCATTTTTTTATATCAACGAAAAAAAATTAATTTCAGTGTGGCTAAAATGAAGCCAAGGGGGCAAGAACACGTCCTTACTGGACACATCCCTTAGGGCATAATGACGCCTAGTATTTCTTAAGTGAAAAAGTCATGAGTGAGCTATGAAGGTTTTGCTTTAATTGAGTTAATTGCACATCCCAGTGTCAGTAGTAATGGATTTTGTTTGGACCAGTAGCTCCTAAATTATTTATAATTAAGCTGAATCTCTTCTTCATCCATTTCAGTGGCTTCACTAGATACCCAGATATCTAATGTACAGCAAGTGTTAGGAAGTGACAATTTTGAGCTGTTGAGACTAGCAAGACATGTGCATGTACTATACATGAACTACATTAAAAGGAAAACAGAAAAATAACAAAGTATGATATCACAACATTAAAACATATTATTTCTTAACCACTTCAGGTCTCACACCTGTATATTCCTTATGGACCAGAGCAATTTCAATTATTATTTTTTTAAATATAATTATTATTGAATTTTACAAAAATAAAAATAAAAATCACAGTCATTTACATAATATGTTTAAATACAATTCTATTATCTTTTAATCAATAAAAAAACAAACAAATATTACTACTGCTCCAAACAGTAGAGAAGAAGAAAAAAAAGATTAACACAAAGCCTAGGGGGTTATTTACGAAAGGCAAATCCACTTTGCACTGCAAGTGCACTTGAGTACACTTGGAAGTGCAGACGCTCTAAATCTAAGGGGTAGATCTGAAATGAGTGGAAGCTACTTTACTTCCAAGAACACTTTCAGTGCACTTTCGAAGTGCACTTGCAGTGCAAAGTGGATTTTCCTTTAGTAAATAACCACCTAGTGTCTCTCCATATGGAGAGAAATCCCTTCACACAAAAGAAGAAAAAAAGGAAAGAAGGAGCACAAAGTAGAGAAAATTAGAAAAAAAAAGAAATTTGTATCCTTCGCTCTTATGTCTAAATCTTTTTCCACTGCATGGGGAAGTGCCCCCCACTGTACACCCCAGCCTCTCATAATCTACAGTCTTCCTATGGCAAGGCACATATTTAAAACAGCTCCCTGAATTTAGATGATGAACATAAAGTTCTCCACAGGGGGCCACACTTCCAATAACTTAACATGATTATCATATAAAGTAGCAGATAATTAATTTATTCTTTGTAAACATTGCATTTCATCCACCTACTCCCTCAAATTAGGTGGGGATGGTGACTTACAGTGTTTTGCTATGATCACTCTAGCTGCCATTAAGAAAAAACTTAGAAGTACAGCCTTTGCCACTTTACTCGAACCCAGGAAAATAGACAAAGGAGCTATTTGAGGTACATGGGCTATGTGATTTCTCTTGATATGTGTTCATATATATCGAATATTGCAGACCAAAATGGCACAACATTTGGGCATGACCACCATAAGTGTAAGAGTTTGTATGGATAATGCTGGCACCTCCAACATAGGTCCGATCATTACGGGAATATTTTATGTAGCCTAACAGGATATTGATACTCCCTAGATAACAACTTAAAATTTCTCTCCTGTATCCTACTAGCAACAGACATCTTATGAGTTAATATAAATGCTTTATTTATATTGGCTTAGTTTCAAGGTATTGGGCACCGTAATTCCTTTTCCCATTCAGCGATATAATTGACATAGTTACATAGTTAGTAAGGTTGAATAAAGACACCAGTCCATCCCATTCAGCCTGAATGAGTGTCTACAATTGTCCGTATCCCTTTACATTGCACACTCACATCGGTTCTTACCCTCAAGGAGCCCACAATCCAAAGTCCCCATCCATATACTAGTGCCATTTTTTTTTTGGACAGAAGCCAATTAACCTACCAGCATGTCTTTGGAGTATGGGAGGAAGCCAGAGTGCCTGGAGGAAACCTACGACACAGGGAGAACATGCAAACTCTAGGCAGGTAGTGTCGTGGTTGGGATTCAAACCAGAGACTTATTTTTACTGCTAGGTGAGAGTGCTAACCACTACACCACTGTGCCGCCCCCAATTTGGTAAATTCATAGTCACATATAGGACAATATTGCAGAAATAGTTGAAACAGGTCATTTTGGAGCTTGCGATCCTATGCACAATTTTTCACATGAAGTGAGAGGTCTATGAAATGAACCTACCTTTGAAAGGGTTATACTGTATAAAAATTTCTAAGCTGAAAATACAATGGCCATTGTCCCTGTGTATAGTCCCTATCCTCAATTGGTGAAATCAATGAAGGAGTCCATTTGATCAAGACATATTGAGACAACCCAGGTGAAAAGTCGGGATTGCCTAGAATTGAGGTTATTGGGCCTACGTGCAATGAAATAGACTTTGTTCTAATAAGATAGTCCCATGTCTTCAAATACGATGCAGCAAAGAAGGGTAAAAAGATACCTGAAAGATATCCATGGCAAAAATGAAAATGGGATGGACATTGAATAGAATTCATTTTTAACACGTTTGTTTATGTGTACAATAAAAGATAGAATCGAAAAGTCTTGTTAAAATAGTTGATCTATAATTAAAAGGATAAACTCGGAAAGCCCAGTCCTCATTTTCTCCTAATAAGCACATCGTAACTTAGACATGGTTTTCAACCTGCACAGATACTGTATATTTTACAAAAGCAGCCTGAATTATACAAAAAAAATTGCTAGGAGATCTACAGGCACTGTTTGAAAAATGTATAAAAAACAAGAAAGAATATCCATTTTAAACAGTGCTAATCTACCAAACCATGAGTATTATAGACTTGCTTCATGCTTTAGTCTTGGTTGTGTCAAAGTTACTAACAGTTGATAGATCAAAGCATACACAGTAGGTCCCCCTTTGAGCTTGAGGGATAAATCCTCAAGTATTTTAAAACATTGTCCTGCCAACAAAAAGAAAAACCCTTTTTTGAGGGCATCAGTAACCTTAGCAGATAAGAACAAAGTGAAGTGGCGCTCCAACCAAAAGGAGAAGCTTTGCTTGTTTGCACCCTCCCCCACCTTCACTGCTACATTTGGCACTTTTTGTGGGGGTAGTGGGTACCTGGTTTTGACAGGTAACTGCTCCCACTTCTGGCACTTATGGTCCTGGAAGACTAATGGACCATTTAGAAGGCGCAGCATGACTCACGCATGCGCAGTAGGAAACAAGCTGTGAAGCCGCACAGCTTCACTTCCTGTTTCCCTTACTAGAGATGCTGCCTCCTGAAGCTGATTGAAGAATCGGCTTGTGTGAGGACATTGCAGGATCCCTGGACAGGTAAGTGTCCTTATATTAGAAGTCAGCAGCTACAGTATTTGTAGCTGCTGACTTTTAATTTTTCCTGAGGGAGCCTGGAGCTCCTCTTTAGGTACTTCTCTCTTTATATTTACCTTAAAGTTGCTAACTTTGGCAAACTCTTCAAATTATTGCATCAGGGCTGGGAATGCTATCTGCAAATTCCAGACAAATAGCAATAAGTTTAGTTATCCGCAAAAAGATCCATTTTACATTCCATTTCACCGATCCGTAGTCCCTTCACTAGTTTTAATAGCATTACCAAGATACTCTAATACACAGGATCGGTGACAAAGGGCACCCTTGCCTAGTACTGTTTTTTTACCCTAACCTTAGCTGTAGGGGTATAATACAATGATGAGATTTTCATTAACAAATTCACAGGAATCCTTAGCTGGGCCAGTGTTGCTGATATAAAAGACCAGTCTAAAGCCTGGTACACACTTAGCCCTTGTACACACGGTTGGAGATTCCGACAACCAAATCCGTCGGATTTTGTCCGAAACTGTTGTATACACATGGTCGGGCAAAGTTGTCGGAAAATCTGACGTGATGAGGTTATTTCGTTACGCGTTCACGCTAGTAGCCAATAGCTTTGGCGTAGGAATTTGATCTGAGCATGCGTGGCACTTTGTCCAATCGGAATTCTCTACACATGATCGGAGTATGTCCGATCGGAGCATTTTGTCTGAAAATATTTCCGGCAAGTTGGTCCGATGGATATTCCGATGGAAACAGTCCGCTGCAGACCACACACAGTCGGAATATTCGACAAAACGCTCAGATCGGACACATTCCGATGGAATCTCCGACCGTGTGTACAAGGGCTAACAGTTGGGTTGAACAAAAGAATAGTGACAGCTCTGGTCGGAGTTTCTGTACTAACAGACCAGTGTTAGTATTGTGATCTCCCCCACTAAGCTGTTGTGTTTTGACAGGGGGCTGGCCCCCCCTCCAGAACACTCCGGTCAGCGCTCTCAGCCATTGGCTGAGAGCGCTGATCGGGAGTCGGTCAGCTGCTGGTTTTCCAGCATGCTTGTCTGACAGAAGCCAGCCAAATGACCAGCTTCTGTGTGACCTGCTGGCATACACACGTGCCGAATGTCAGATGGTTTTTATTGAACTGGACAATGTCTCCTAACATTCAGCCCATATGTACTAGGTATTAGAGATCAAGCATCTTTTCAGCTTCCACTACTAAAATACAAAGGAGATATTTTATGCTTTTTGGTATAATCCTTGCGGTAAAGGCCTTTAACCATGTTATCCCTTGCTTCTCTTTGGAGTACAAACCGCACTTGATCCAAATGGTTAAGAGATTAAATAAGGGGTTTAAATGCTCAGCAATTATTTGAATATAAATGTCTTAATGTCCACAAGTGACATTGGATAACTAGAACACAATTTATTCTTACCCTCATTAGGCATTATAGTATTATGAACCTCTTGAGATTGTTGTGTAAACGGACATGTGTCAGATATTGCATTAAATGTTTGTAATAAGATTGACATTGGTTTTCAGAATACCTTGTAGAAGAGCCTGTAAAGCCACCCAGGCCTGGGCTCTTCTCCAAAGGCAGGGGTCCCTTATAGTGATGGACGAACTTCCGACGGGACGTTTCGCGAACGCGAAACGCGAACGGACACAAACGTTCGCGAAAACGACCGTTCGCCGCGGGCTCCATTGACTTCAATGGGAGGCGAATTTCGCAAACCTTTAGGTCGAATTTGCGGCCACGGGGTAATTATTAGGGGGTAGCACGTAGTCCCACCACCTGGACAATAGCATAATACATGTATGAGGTGAATTTGGGATCGATAACTACAAGCATTTTTTTTTTATTTGGGAAATTGTTCTGACAATTCAGGACTATGGAGCTAATGAAGGCAATGGAGGAGAGGGAAGGTCAGGGACCAGGGTAGGCAAACAAGAGGGTGCAGGAGATACAGAGCACTGACAGCAGCACCGTAATACAGAGCACTGACATCAGCACCGTGACATACAGCGCTGACAGCAGCTCCGTGACATACAGCGCTGACAGCAGCTCCGTGACATACAGCGCTGACAGCAGCTCCGTGACATACAGCGCTGACAGCAGCTCCGTGACATACAGCGCTGACAGCAGCTCCGTGACATACAGCGCTGACAGCAGCACCGTGACATACAGCGCTGACAGCAGCTCCGTGACATACAGCGCTGACAGCAGCTCCGTGACATACAGCGCTGACAGCAGCTCCGTGACATACAGCACTGACAGCAGCTCCGTGACATACAGCGCTGACAGCAGCTCCGTGACATACAGCGCTGACAGCAGCACCGTGACATACAGCGCTGACAGCAGCTCCGTGACATACAGCGCTGACAGCAGCTCCGTGACATACAGCGCTGACAGCAGCTCCGTGACATACAGCGCTGACAGCAGCTCCGTGACATACAGCGCTGACAGCAGCTCCGTGACATACAGCGCTGACAGCAGCACCGTGACATACAGCGCTGACAGCAGCTCCGTGACATACAGCGCTGACAGCAGCTCCGTGACATACAGCGCTGACAGCAGCTCCGTGACATACAGCACTGACAGCAGCTCCGTGACATACAGCGCTGACAGCAGCTCCGTGACATACAGCGCTGACAGCAGCACCGTGACATACAGCGCTGACAGCAGCTCCGTGACATACAGCGCTGACAGCAGCTCCGTGACATACAGCGCTGACAGCAGCTCCGTGACATACAGCGCTGACAGCAGCTCCGTGACATACAGCGCTGACAGCAGCTCCGTGACATACAGCGCTGACAGCAGCTCCGTGACATACAGCGCTGACAGCAGCTCCGTGACATACAGCGCTGACAGCAGCTCCGTGACATACAGCGCTGACAGCAGCTCCGTGACATACAGCGCTGACAGCAGCTCCGTGACATACAGCGCTGACAGCAGCTCCGTGACATACAGCGCTGACAGCAGCTCCGTGACATACAGCGCTGACAGCAGCACCGTAAGCAGCCCCAGGAGGAAGTCAGCACAGCACAGGGATGGTGTGATCCCCTCATAATAAGAACCCCCAGGAGGAAGTCAGCACAGCACAGGGATGGTGGGAGCCCCTCATAATAAGAACACCCAGGAGGAAGTCAGCACAGCACAGGGATGGTGGGAACCCCTCATAATAAGCAGCCCCAGTAGAAATATGACACCGCTCAACCTCTTCAAAGAGGAGGGTAGGGGCATATAGTACGGTGTGCTTTTTTGGGTCAGGGAAGTGAGCCAAATGAATTAAGAAGGTCTGTGTGCTTGATTCCAAAAATTGTTTATAGACATATACATGGTCTACTGATCACATGTGTTGAATTCCTCCGAGATCCATGCCTCATTCATTTTTAGAAATGTGAGGTAGTTAACACTGTGGTGAGCTAGGCGAGTACGCTTATCGGTCACAATCCCCCCTGCTGCGCTGAACGTCCTTTCGGACAGGACACTGGATGAGGGGCAAGCCAACAGTTCGATTGCAAATTGGGCAAGCTCTGGCCAGAGGTCAAGCCTGCCCACCCAGTAGTCTAGGGGTTCATCACTCCTCAGAGCGTCCACATCGGCCGTTAACCCAATGTAGTCGGACACCTGACGGTCTAGGCGTTCCCTGATGCTGGATCCGGATGACACCTGTCGATGGGTCGGCTGAAAGAATGACCTCATATCCGAAGTCACCAACACATCTTCAAACCGGCCTCTTCTTGCAGGCGCTGTTGGATTGGTACCCGCAAATCCTTCTCTGGGAGTGGGAATTGCTCCTCTGCCAGCGCACGCAAAAGCAGAATGCAGCATTTCTCGAAGCAAGGCCTGGAAGTGCTGCATTCTGACAGCCCTCTGCGACGGCGGTAACATTTCCGCCATTTTGTGTTTGTACCGGGGGTCTAAGTACGTTGCCACCCAGTACTGGTCCTTGACCCTCATGCTTTTTATACGTGGGTCCCTATTAAAACACTGGAGCATGAAGGCCCCCATTTGCACTAAAGTGGAAGCGGTGTGGTGGCCTGGCTCCTGCTCATCATCCAGGATAATGTCGTCCTCTTCATTCTCCTCTCCCCATCCTCGCACAACAGGGATCCCAGAAAGGTTTAAAGCATGCTCTTCTTGCTCCTGCTCATCCGCCCCGGCACCATCCTCCTCTGACTCCTCATCAGACTCCTGTTGTTGACTTGTCTCAGATAGAGTAGCCCCCCCTGGGAATTCATCCAGCATTGCGACTTCCTCATCTTCCCGCTCCTGCTCCTCCACAGCCTGATCAATGACACGACGCAATGCACGCTCCAGAAAGAAGGCATAAGGTACCATGTCACTGATGGCGCCATGGCTGCGACTGACCAGTTTGGTGATCTCCTCAAATGGCCGCAGAAGTCTGCATGTGTCGCGCATGAGCAGCCACTGGCGCGGTGAAAAAAAACCCAGCTCCCCAGAACCGTTTCTTTCGCAGAGTTCATACAGGTAGACGTTAACTGCACGTTTCTGCTGGAGCAGCCTATCAAGCATATAGAAGGTTGAGTTCCATCGCGTCGGGCAATCGCAAATAAGACGTCTGACCGGCAGATGGTGTCGCCGCTGAATGTCAGCAAGGCGAGCCATGGCCGTGTAAGATCTTCTGAAATGGGCCGAGATTTTCCTTGCCTGCCGCAAGATGTCCTGGACCCCAGGGTATTTGACAAGGAATCGCTGCACGACCAAGTTTAAGACGTGTGCCATGCACGGCACGTGCGTGATTTTGCCCTGTTTCAATGCGCTAAGCAGATTGGCACCGTTGTCACACACCACTTTACCAACTGTCAAATTGAGCGGTGTTAGCCACTCATCTGCCTGTGAACGCAAAGCTGAAAGGAGTGCCGGGCCAGTGTGGCTCTTTGCTTCCAGGCACAACAGACGCAGCACGGCATGGCAACGTCTCACCTGGCATGTGGAATAGGTTCTGGGGAGCTTGGGCGGTGCAGTGGAAGAGACGCTAGCAGCGGAAAAGGAGGAGGCAGCTGAGGAGGAGAGGGAGGAGGATGGAGTAGGAGGAGGAGAAGAAGAGTCAGGCCTGCATGCAATCCGTGGCGGTAAAACCAAATCTACACGGGTGCCACGGGTTACATGCTTGACGGCCGTCAGAAGGTTCACCCAGTGGGCAGTAAAACTGATATACCTTCCCTGCCCGTGTTTGCTAGACCACGTGTCTGTGGTCAGATGTATCTTGGCACCGACACTGTGTGCCAGAGATACATTCACTTGCCGCTGAACATGGCCATATAGCTCTGGGATGCCCTTCTCTGAGAAATACTTCCTTCCTGGGACCTTCCATTGTGGTGTTCCAATGGCCACAAATTTGCGAAAGGCCTCCGAGTCCACCAGTTTATATGGCAGTAGTTGGCGGGCTATGAGTTCTGACAAGCCAGCCGCCAACCGTTGGGCAAGAGGGTTATCCGGCGTCATCATTTTTTTACGCTCAAACATTAGGCCCACGGAAGCCTGCCTTTTTGCAGAAAAATGTGAGCTTGGCGTGATGGAAGGTGGAGTGGAGGACAATTGTGAGGAGAGAGGAGAAGGAGAAGTAGAAGACGAGGCTGGACGGTGAGAGCCTGCAGTGTGGCTTTGTGTGTTCCGTTGCTCCCACTGGGCTCGGTGATGGCTGCTCATGTGCCTTCTTAAGGCGGTCGTCCCTAGGTGAGTATTGGGCTTACCGCGACTAACGCGTTGACTGCAAAGATTGCAGATGGCAACGCTATTGTCAGCAGCGGACACGTTAAAAAAAGCCCACACTGCGGAGCCATGTGCCGGTGTCCTGGGAGCGCCAGATGTGACCGTACATGGTCGATGACTCGCTCCTGATACATTTGCAGTCTGCTTTGTCCCTGCTGTGCAATGTAAGTCATTGCTGCTTCTCCTCCCTATCTGCTGGTCCATATCTCCCTCTGAACTCCCCTCCTCTTCCTCTCTTGTGGGCACCCACGTGACATCACTAGACACGTCATCATCAACGTCACCTTCCCCACCGCTATAAGTAGAGTAGGCAGCAACACCGGGGACCAACCTCCTCCTTGGGCTGATCTGGGTACTGGCGTCAGACTGCTGAGTAGCGCTTGTTGCTACCTCCTCTTCCTGATCCAATACCAAGAGTGGCTGCGCATCAGAAATGTCCTCTTGATATGGATCGGAAAATAATTCCAGTGACTCAAGCGGAAGGTATGTGGTGGTGGTGGTGGTGGTCGTGTTGTTGGTGGTAGTGTCTTTGGGGGTGCACATAGCAGAGAGTGAAGAAGAGGGTGCAGATCGAGAGGATGAGGAGGGTGCAGAAGAGTAAGGCTGAGCGAGCCACTCAACCAAGTCTGGTGCATCCTTTAAAGTAATTGAACGCACCTTCTGCAACTTCCCACTTTGGCTCAAGCCTGTTGCTCCTGCCCTACCCCTACCACCCCTGCGGAAGGGCCTGCCTCTTCCTCTGCATGTCATTTTTTAAATGACCCTGTGACAAAACTCTTAGTCCCTATACCGCTGAAGGACTGCTGCAGTATAGGTGAGCGGTCAGCAGTGGTGCACGTCAACCCTATCTATTGTGGACCTATAGCGGTCCTTACAGAACAGCAGACTGTACCGCACTCAAGCCTATGTACCGTAGCACCCTATACCAAGTTACCAGTCCTTATAAGAACTTTTGTGGACCAAGCAGGTTGTGTATTAGTGTTTAGCAGACTGTACGTCAGTCCCTATACCGCTGAAGGACTGCTGCAGTATAGGGCAGCGGTCAGCAGTGGTGCACGTCAACCCTATCTATTGTGGACCGATAGCGGTCCTTACAGAACAGCAGACTGTAACGCACTCAGGCCTATGTACCGTAGCACCCTATACCAAGTTACCAGTCCTTATAAAAACTTTTGTGGACCAAGCAGGTTGTGTGTTAGTGTTTAGCAGACTGTGCGTCAGTCCCTATACCGCTGAAGGACTGCTGCAGTATAGGGCAGCGGTCAGCAGTGGTGCACGTCAACCCTATCTATTGTGGACCGATAGCGGTCCTTACAGAACAGCAGACTGTACCGCACTCAAGCCTATGTACCGTAGCACCCTATACCAAGTTACCAGTCCTTATAAGAACTTTTGTGGACCAAGCAGGTTGTGTATTAGTGTTTAGCAGACTGTACGTCAGTCCCTATACCGCTGAAGGACTGCTGCAGTATAGGGCAGCGGTCAGCAGTGGTGCACGTCAACCCTATGTATTGTGGACCGATAGCGGTCCTTACAGAACAGCAGACTGTAACGCACTCAGGCCTATGTACCGTAGCACCCTATACCAAGTTACCAGTCCTTATAAGAACTTTTGTGGACCAAGCAGGTTGTGTGTTAGTGATTAGCAGACTGTACGTCAGTCCCTATACCAATGAAGGACTGCTGCAGTATAGGGCAGCGGTCAGCAGTGGTGCACGTCAACCCTATCTATTGTGGACCGATAGCGGTCCTTACAGAACAGCAGACTGTACCGCACTCAAGCCTATGTACCGTAGCACCCTATACCAAGTTACCAGTCCTTATAAGAACTTTTGTGGAACAAGCAGGTTGTGTGTTAGTGATTAGCAGACTGTACGTCAGTCCCTATACCAATGAAGGACTGCTGCAGTATAGGGCAGCGGTCAGCAGTAGTGCACGGCAACCCTATGTATTGTGGACCGATAGCGGTCCTTACAGAACAGCAGACTGTACCGCACTCAAGCCTATGTACCGTAGCACCCTATACCAAGTTACCAGTCCTTATAAGAACTTTTGTGGACCAAGCAGGTTGTGTATTAGTGTTTAGCAGACTGTACGTCAGTCCCTATACCGCTGAAGGACTGCTGCAGTATAGGGCAGCGGTCAGCAGTGGTGCACGTCAACCCTATCTATTGTGGACCGATAGCGGTCCTTACAGAACAGCAGACTGTACCGCACTCAAGCCTATGTACCGTAGCACCCTATACCAAGTTACCAGTCCTTATAAGAACTTTTGTGGACCAAGCAGGTTGTGTATTAGTGTTTAGCAGACTGTACGTCAGTCCCTATACCGCTGAAGGACTGCTGCAGTATAGGGCAGCGGTCAGCAGTGGTGCACGTCAACCCTATCTATTGTGGACCGATAGCGGTCCTTACAGAACAGCAGACTGTACCGCACTCAAGCCTATGTACCGTAGCACCCTATACCAAGTTACCAGTCCTTATAAGAACTTTTGTGGAACAAGCAGGTTGTGTGTTAGTGATTAGCAGACTGTACGTCAGTCCCTATACCAATGAAGGACTGCTGCAGTATAGGGCAGCGGTCAGCAGTGGTGCACGTCAACCCTATGTATTGTGGACCGATAGCGGTCCTTACAGAACAGCAGACTGTAACGCACTCAGGCCTATGTACCGTAGCACCCTATACCAAGTTACCAGTCCTTATAAGAACTTTTGTGGACCAAGCAGGTTGTGTGTTAGTGATTAGCAGACTGTACGTCAGTCCCTATACCAATGAAGGACTGCTGCAGTATAGGGCAGCGGTCAGCAGTAGTGCACGGCAACCCTATGTATTGTGGACCGATAGCGGTCCTTACAGAACAGCAGACTGTAACGCACTCAGGCCTATGTACCGTAGCACCCTATACCAAGTTACCAGTCCTTATAAAAACTTTTGTGGACCAAGCAGGTTGTGTGTTAGTGTTTAGCAGACTGTGCGTCAGTCCCTATACCGCTGAAGGACTGCTGCAGTATAGGGCAGCGGTCAGCAGTGGTGCACGTCAACCCTATCTATTGTGGACCGATAGCGGTCCTTACAGAACAGCAGACTGTACCGCACTCAAGCCTATGTACCGTAGCACCCTATACCAAGTTACCAGTCCTTATAAGAACTTTTGTGGACCAAGCAGGTTGTGTATTAGTGTTTAGCAGACTGTACGTCAGTCCCTATACCGCTGAAGGACTGCTGCAGTATAGGGCAGCGGTCAGCAGTGGTGCACGTCAACCCTATGTATTGTGGACCGATAGCGGTCCTTACAGAACAGCAGACTGTAACGCACTCAGGCCTATGTACCGTAGCACCCTATACCAAGTTACCAGTCCTTATAAGAACTTTTGTGGACCAAGCAGGTTGTGTGTTAGTGATTAGCAGACTGTACGTCAGTCCCTATACCAATGAAGGACTGCTGCAGTATAGGGCAGCGGTCAGCAGTAGTGCACGGCAACCCTATGTATTGTGGACCGATAGCGGTCCTTACAGAACAGCAGACTGTACTGCACTCAGGCCTATGTACCGTAGCACCCTATACCAAGTTACCAGTCCTTATAAAAACTTTTGTGGACCAAGCAGGTTGTGTGTTAGTGTTTAGCAGACTGTGCGTCAGTCCCTATACCGCTGAAGGACTGCTGCAGTATAGGGCAGCGGTCAGCAGTAGTGCACGGCAACCCTATGTATTGTGGACCGATAGCGGTCCTTACAGAACAGCAGACTGTAACGCACTCAGGCCTATGTACCGTAGCACCCTATACCAAGTTACCAGTCCTTATAAGAACTTTTGTGGACCAAGCAGGTTGTGTGTTAGTGATTAGCAGACTGTACGTCAGTCCCTATACCAATGAAGGACTGCTGCAGTATAGGGCAGCGGTCAGCAGTAGTGCACGGCAACCCTATGTATTGTGGACCGATAGCGGTCCTTACAGAACAGCAGACTGTACCGCACCCAAGCCTATGTACCGTAGCACCCTAGACAGACCAAGTTACCAGTCCTGATAAAGAGCTTTGTGGAACAAGTGAGTTGTGAATGATTAGCAGACTGCAGCAGAAGGGCAGCAGTCAAGTATAATATTCTTTCTATATTTGGAAGAAAGAATATTATACGTGTACAAGCCTATTACCGTACCACTGATACCAGTCCTGAAAAGAACCTTTGTGGAACTAATAGTAACAGCAAGTCTTTAAAATTATCCTCACTGCCTGACACACTGCTTCCTGCCTGTCCCTATACAAATTGGCAAAAAAGAGTAGGCTGGAACGATTAGCTGGAACAGCTCTTTTGTGGACCTGATAGTAACAGCTAATGATGATGATGATGATGATGATGAAGAAAGACTAATCTGGCTGAGCTGTCCCTAAAATAGCAGCATACAGCGCTCTGTCCCTTTATCTAAACTGACAAAAGAAACTCAGGCTGCTGACCTAACACCTATACCAGTCCTGAAAAGAACTTTTGTGTACCAAATAGCTAGCGTTTTCTCTGTCCCTACTCCACACAGGATCCTTTCCCTACAGTGACAGAAGAAAGAATGTAAAATGGCCACCGGATCGGGTGTATTTATAGGTTAGGGGGAATGTCCAAGTGTCCATGAGCTGTCATGTCTCAATTGGTTGTCCTGTAACACATGATAAACGTGTCACGAAAGGTTAAAGTTCTTGTATACATTAAACACGTAAGTCCGCCGGGGCGAACGACGGAAAAAGGCGTTCGAACCCGCGGACGGCGAAAGTCGGAAATTCGCCGCGAAACGACCGCCGGGCGAACCGTTCGGCCATCACTAGTCCCTTATACATCCATAATCTCTGTCACCTCAAATGGAGATGCTACTAATACCACTTTTTCCTCCGGAAGTGTGGGAAGTGCCGTAGCTCGAATCCTTTAGCTTTTCAGATGGATTCACAGATGGCTCTTTGGGGTCGCATAATGCTGAAAAATATTTGTAAAAATGCTTTAGCTATGAGTTCTGAAGTGGACACAGTCCCCTCATGTGGACAGTTTATTGTATATAAGTACTTGTTTCTTGCATATGGAATGAACTAACATCTTGCCAGGTTTATTTCCAAATTCAGGGCTATAAGGCTTTGTCAATTTTTGATGGCACACAACTCCATCCTCACATATATCAGGAGTTAATTCCTGATATATGGTAGGATCTGCATGAATTCTTATGATGCTGTTCTAGATCATACATAGTATTCAATAATGTGGAAATTCGGAAAGATCTTTATTTTTTCTTCTTTATACCATGTTGAATTAATTTACCCCATAAAACACACTTCAAAGTTTCCCACTTAATTGGTGAGGGGGCTGGGTGAAGAGAATGGATCATCGAAAATTCATCTATGGTCTCCCAGAGGTTAATAGAGATTAATTTAGTCTCATTGATGAGGCTATCTTCTGGGTGTTAGGTGTTTGTAAAGTGCACCATTGATTATAATACCTTGGCAAAAAATTTGGAATCTTTTTTTTGAAAGTTTGTCTCCTGTAGAAATAAAATCTGAGCTTTCTGTTTATGCATTAGGTGCAATATTTGATTTCTCTTTTGAGGGATATTAAATTCCTGAACAATTAAAAACCAAACTGAATTTAGTCATAAGTCATAATTAGACCCAGATGTAAATATGGGGGGTTTTGGTGAAGTTTGCTTCCCCTGTGCAAAGGAAAAGATTAAAGGGTAACTCCACTTTCATAGGGGTAAAAATATATAGCATATACAATTGCGACACATAATTTCCTGTTTGTGTGATTGGCTCACCAATTTTCCCAGAAGTCTGCCTAAGATACAAGTCAGATTTCAGGCATCCCCTGCAACAAACATGTAATTTTTGGTGAGACACTCCCAGTAGGAACACATCTAAAGGGATGCAGGCCCAACAGATTTCCTCATTAGTGCCCTGCAGCTGCACAAATGATAGATAATTATGAAACCACTCCCATTAGACACACTCACCAGTGAGGCTCAGAGGAACATACAGGGATTACTTCAGAATAACAAAAGGTAGGAATCTGCAACAAAGGTTGTTATAATCCTTGCAATGTACATAGATCAGAGGGGAATGTTTTTTTTATCAACAAAAGTGGAGTTACTCTTTAACTGAATTTTTTGTTTTACATTTCTCATATAGGCTTATGATTTGTTGACATCTTAGTCATTATCTAAGTAATATACATTCTAATCTAAGATTTGCCCCATTTATGATATAAAATTTAACATTCCAGTGCAAAGCACCGAAAAGTTATTTACAACAGAAATTATCATTTTTTTTAAATTTTGCTATTTTTTTTTTAAAACGTGACACCAAAACAGTTAAGAAATAACTAAAGGTTAAATAGGAATAAAAAAATTAAAGAGAGACAAAACCGCGCAATGGTAATAGATATACTAGACTGAACGAAGGTTGCTGCCGTCCCTATACCTCACACCTCTCGAAGAAGGCCGTAAGCTGCAACTGTTATAAAAATATATAATGAGGGACCCAGGCGCTACCTGTAATGAATGTATTTGTAGGCAGATATATCCTAGATAACTAGAATAGTCTAGGTTATTATTAGCTCCTAGTTGCTAATATTCCATAAATAAGAGAGGAGAAAAATGCCACATATCAGTGCCAAAGAACAGACAAGCAAAGGTGGTCACTCTATATGTATAAATGGGCCAGAATGGGGGTCCCTATATTAAAATTCTATGTTCTCAGGCCTAGATGGGTTATCTGCTGTTCTCTACTAAATGTGTATGCCAGTATACATCTCTGGGTATACTAGTGAAGTTAAAGAGGTCAGACTATGTGTAATATCACATAAAGAGCCATGATCAAAATCTACCACCCATTAGGAACCGAATATAGAGCCAAACTCAAAGAACACCAATTTAAGGAAGTAATCAAAATAAATAAGAGATATATAAAGATGTATAGATATCTAGTTAGATAGTGACACTTATCAACATTTAACCATATAAATTGTGAAGTGCCCTATCTTAATAGAGGGCACTGGGCCAACTAGACAAAGGTTCTACAGTACAATATCACATATCATCTAGACAGTTATGCAATATGTGGCGTGTGTACACCTACAATTGTAGTACACTGAGGAAGACCAAATGTGCAAAATACAAAAAAATTAATTAAATAATGTGCAAATATAAACATGTGCAAAGTAAGGCAATAGTGCAAAAACTGAGATAAGTGTACCACATGTGTGACCAAAATGTAAAAAAACAGGAAAGGATGTAATATGTGCTAAAGCCAAAAAATAATAATAATAATAATAATAATAATAGTGTTTAGCCGATACGAATAGTACCAAAAAAATTCAAAAAAATCCAAAAAATTAAAGGTGTAAGATGTATAAATAATACTCAAAAAATTTGAAAAAATCCTAAAAAATGCAAAGGATGACAAAAAGTACAAAAAGTACAAAAATGCAATAACCTCAAAATACACATAAATAAGCACTACGTGTGCATTAGGTCCTTGAGGAATAAAGTTCACTTGGCAGAAATAGTTGTATGTACTATAAGTCTTCAAACAGGTAGATCTTTAAAGTGACTGGTGCTCATACAGATAATTAATGACTATTAAATAGGAATCATTTTTGTAAAAAATCTTTTTTTTTTTTTTTTTTTACTTGTGTAGCTATATAAAGTGACATCGTAGGCAGATTAAAGGCCACTCCATAGATCTACACGTAAATGCAACATAGTTTGTTTTTCTCAGCTGTAGATGTCATTTTGACTGCCAGGATTTGTCGGCAAATAGTGATTGGGTGGCAAAGGGTTAAGAGAAACAGGCAGTATAGAATACGCCTAAGGTACTTTGCTAAAGTAAGCCATACTCCCAAAGTTCTTATCTGTTTAAGGGTCATTTACATGCCTTGAGAGTGCATAACCCTATCAATGGGGTGATCTTCTAAAGATGTTATTGGGGGCTTTATTGTTTTTTTTTTTTTTGCCTCCCTCTGGATCAGCTGTGGGTATAGGATTGTGTATATAGGATTGTATGATTTTTTAAATTTATTTATTTGAGGATATTCTTTTTTTCCTTTTATTGGTTGAACTATATGGACTTGTGTCTTTTTTCAATCACACTATGGGGGTTATTTACGAAAGGCAAATCCACTTTGCACTACAAGTGCACTGCAAGTGCACTTGAAATGCACTTGGAAGTGCAGTCGCTCTAATTCTAAGGGGTAGATGATCTGAAATGAGTGGAAGCTCTGCTGATTTTATCATCCAATCACGTGAAAGCTAAAATGCTGTTTTTTATTTTCCTTCCATATCCCCCTTGGACCTACAGTGACTTTACTTCCAAGTGCACTTGCAGTGTAAAGTGGATTTTCCTTTAGTAAATAACCCCCTATGTGATGCACATTCACTTAGCAAGTAAATAACCCTTAGAAAAGAAGGTGAAACTGTGGGGGTTATTTACTAAAGGAAAATCCACTTTGCACTGCAAGTGCACTTGGAAGTAAAGTTGCTGTAGATCTGAGGGGGACATGTAAGGAAAATAAAAACAGCATTTTAGCTTGCACATGATTGGATGATAAAATCAGCAGAGCTTCCACTCATTTCAGATCTACCCCTTAGATTTAGAGTGACTGCACTTGAAAGTGCACTTGCAGTGCAAAGTGGATTTGTCTTTTGTAAATAACCCCCTGTGTTCACTTCCAGTGTGACATCCAGGATATCTAAGCAGGTGCTGCATCCCAATTGACTGCAATGGGACTGCCTACACGGGGATGCACAGAACATTTGTCTATGTAGGTTAACATAGCCCTCCATAGGCATACAGTTATGTCCATCCTGTGTGAATGAGGCTTTCGAATGAACAGACATAACAGAAATTCTAGTGTCACAAAAAGGAGTGGGAAGAAATCCCCCTTAAAGTGGGAATAAACTCCCATGCATGAATTGTACCTACAGGTATACCTATAATAAGGCTTACCCATAGGTACTGTAAATATCTTCTAAATCTGCACCATTTGGGAGATATTTACTGTACATGCAGCTGGTGACGTCACCTACTGTCAGAGTCCTGTGCCGTAAATGGAGGATCCCTCACGCATGCGTGGGAGTGACATCATCGCTGCTCCAGCCACTCACACAGCCAGAGTCCGTGAACCTGGAAGGAACACCAGGTGAAGATGGAAACCGTGTCAGCGGTGACAGCTCACCACTGGAGGGCTTTGTTTTAAGGTAAGTTTCGCCTTACCTTATCTAGTAAGTGATGAATACTAGCACGTTATAACTTTGCCTTGCAGAGGGCTGGTAGGACAGTAGTCAACCAAACAGGTATTCCCATTGGAAGATTATTCATATTCAGGAAATGTTGAATTTCCCATCACTTTTTGTCTGGTGACAAAGGTCACTAAGACAAACAGAGAGGGTAAATTTCCCCAGGTGGTATAAAAAGCATAATAAACTAACTCTCCACTATTTCAAAAACTAGAAAAAACCTTGGCTATAGATATTTTTGAAGATAAGTGTAAAGATATCAAACTCCCACTCAAATTAAAATCTCAATCAGTAGTGGGTTCTTGGAAGTGTTTTGAGTTTCTAAATTGAAGACAAACTGTTCATGCTTTGTGTGGTAAAAATACAAGCATATATCATAATAATATCGAGCCATTTTTAGAGTAATAATTAGAGTAATAATTTGAACTGGTTTCTGCCCTTTTTACAAGACAGTCCTGATTGTTTGAGATGCTAATACAAATGTAGATGTCTTAGTGAGACATCTGCTTGTCTATGGCCAGCCTTAGGCTTACAGAATACAAGCAATTAAGACCAAGACTAAAGTTCAATGCCATGTCACATTTACGTTTGTTGTGGTAATTTACAGACTTTGCCACAAGCTTTAAAGACATCAATAATACGGTTTAAATGACAAAAGATGACTGTTACTTAAAGGGCATGACCCTTGGCCTAGATAATTGTTTAAATAATGTGACATAGCCTTAAGTGTGTAATTCAACACAACATCTACAAATTGACTCCCAAACAATTCTGATACTCCTGACAAAATTTCACAGTGATGCATGAGAATCTTTTTTTCTTGATTACTGATAAGCCCAGATAACAAAGGATAATACAGTAAATTAACACAACTGGAAGATGTACTGTAGGTGTCAGGTTCATTAAATGTATTTAGTTTTGGAAGAGCAATACACCTGCCTATATCATAACATTTTTTAAATGTATTTAGGTGTATACAGATAGACTAGTCTAAGCCCTTGTACACACGGTCGGACATTCCGACAACAAAATCCGTCGGATTTTGTCCGAAACTGGTGTTGTATACACACGGTCAGACAAAGTTGTCTGAAAATCCAATCGTTCGTAAGGTGATGACGTTATTTAGTTACAATGGGACTACGTTCAGGCTAGTAGCCAATAGCTTTGGTCTAGGAATTTGATCTGAGCATGCGTGTGATTGGATCATGTTGTCGGAAAATTTTATAGCCAAGCTCTCAAACTTTGTCCGTCGGATATTCCGACGAAAACAGTCCGATGAAGCCCACACACGGTCGGATTATCCGACAACATGGTCCGATCGGACATTTTCCGTCTGAATATCCGACAGTGTGTACAAGGGCTAAGAGGTTTCAGGATACTTGCAATACCTATCACAAGTTTCGTTCTTCACTTCCTTACTTTTTTTTTTTAATTTTTTTTAGAAAAAAGTTCTTTGGAAGATGGATGTCAAAATGTTTTCTGGTAGCAATTTAAAACCCCAACATTTATGAAAACATAATGCGTGTTTTGTTTCTAAAATATTACAACAATACAACTCTCTCTATAATCACAAAAATAAAACCATTTTGCAAAAATTCTAAAAATGTGAGAGTCCAATGAACTATCATATAGATATTGAATACATACTGCATATGTTAATGATATAGTTATATAACATGATTTTCAAACAAAAATACACTAAATAATATATATATTTTTTCTCCATTCAAACTAATCAAAGTCTATTAGTTAATTGCATAAAAAAAAAAAAAATATATATATATATAGGTACCTATACCACAGTATCTCACAAAAGTGAGTACACCCCTCACATGTCTATTATGCGACCAGTGGCCTCTTAAACACCACCATTGGCTACCATGTGACCTTCAAGCACAAATATGACCAATTGGTCTTCAAATTTGCTGCCCTTGACTGTATTCATGAGGACCCTTGAGGAGGAAACTTTGATCAAAAAGTTCTCCAAAGAGAGACCCAGTAGGTGCATAGTTTGCGGGCCACCAAATATCCGGGCCTAAACGATATGATGAGTTTTAGACCTTTCCTCTATTAACTATTATGCATTTTACCTCTATCTAACATTTCATGTGCCCGATGCATATCCCCCCCCCCCTTTTCCCATTCTTCCTTTTTCCTTCTCCCCATCCCATCCTTTCCCTTCTTCTCCCCTTTCCCCTCCTTTTCTCCCCCTTCTTGCTTTCTTTTCCCCTTACCTCTTTCTCCCACTCCTCCGTCCCAATTAATATCTATGTTCAATAAATCTTCAACTGACGCCATCTTTCCTTTCGTTTTCGTTGTGCACATGCGCGAATCGAGCGGAGGTCTGCTCGTTGTGCTGTCTACAACCCCATAATTCACTTTACCTCTGTGATGTTACTGTTTTATATCCTGCTATTGAGGTACTATCTGGGCGTTGACGTGATTACCTCACACCCGACGTGCCTCTGTCCCGTCGTTGCGCAGGGACACGTCCATCGGATATAAATAGCTTTCACTTTCTTATCGGCTCTGTGTACAGCACCAGGCTGTCTCCCAGGGGCTTTTCCGTTCGTCTCATCATTCATGTAAGTACCCATACTCTTTCAGCGGTGCTCTCTTTGCTAAATTTATTGGTTGCACCATTAATGTAGTTTATTTCCTTTAGATTTTTCCTCTATGGGCATCTTATGCTAAGCGGGCTGTATTACACCCCATTAGTGTACTGAGTTCCACCTGTGTTCCCTTTATTGGTTCCTGGATCTCTCAGTATGATCATCTCTTTGACGACTGCTGACAAGAGACGCACACCTGCCTCGGTTTTAGTAACACCCTAATCTTATTTACTAGTAAGTATCTTTATACACCCTTATTCATATACAGTGTTTATCATTACTTATAATATACTTACATTCTGTTGCTTTCCATATCATCCATTAGAACTAGCTGTATGCTGCTTTACCCCTTCATAGCGTGCTAGAAGCACCCCACATTTTTGGGACATTGGATATTTGAACATGAAGCCTAGTCCACTATAAGGAATTGTTTGTAGCTGTCTGTGTTTTATTGTCTGTTTTTTTCTTATGACAGTTCAGCATATGCTTTTTAATGCAATGCAATGGAACGTATATATGTGTGGTTTGTCGGATTCTTAATTCAAATATATCTCATTTCAGACAGTGAGACTGGTTCTTCTTTTTTTGTCACTTCTTTGAACCTTGATCGTGTCCTGAAGAAGCCTAACGGCAAAATGCGTAGACTCACAAGGGCTTACTGTACAAATTGTATAATTTTCATATGATTTTTAACCTTGAACACTGTAATTATATCATGTACTTTTTTAAACAAACATTAATATTGTTACTTCTCCATTGTTTCCATGCCTCTAAAGTCCGACCTGTGGTTACTTTTTTAGTACCCCTCCTTTTTTGCTCCCTCTTCACTTCACGGATGTGGCATTGTGAGTGCTTTCTTTTCTTATTTTCCAATGAACTATCATAGAGATATGGAATACATACTGTATATGTTAATGGTATAGTTATATAACATGATTTTCAAACAAAAATACGCTAAATAATAAATATATATATATATATATATATATATATATATATAATGTGTGTGTGTGTGTGTGTGTGTACAGAATCTCAAAAAAGTGAGTACACCCCCCTCACATTTGTGTAAATATTTTATTATATCTTTTCATGTGACAGCACTGAAGAAATTACACTTTGCTACAATGTAAAGTAGTGAATGTATAGCTTGTTTAATGGGATAAATTTGCTGTCCCCCTCGAAATAACTCAACACACAGCCATTAATGTCTAAATCGCTGGCAACAAACGTGAGTACACCCCAAAGTGAAAATGTCCAATTTGGGCCCAAAGTGTCAATATTTTGTGTGGCCACCCTTATTTTCCAACACTGCCTTAACCCTCTTGGGCATGGAGTTCACTAGAGCTTCACCGTTTGCCACTGGAGTCCTCTTCCCCTCCTCCATGATGACATCACAGAGCTGGTGGATGTTAGAAACCTTGCGCTCCTCCTCCTGTTTGAGGGTGCCTCACAAATGCACAATAGGTTTTAAGTCTGGAAACATCCTTGACCAGTCAATCACCTTTACCCTCAGTTTTTTAGCAAGGCAGTACTCGACTTAGTGATGTGTTTGGGATCCTTATCATGTTGGAATACTGCCCTGTGGCCCAGTCTCCGAAGGGAGGGGATCATGCTCTGCTTCATTATTCACAGTACATATTGACCTTCTTGAATCCCTCAATGAACAATAGCTTCCCAGTGACGGCAGCACTCATGCAGCCTCAGACAATGGCTCTCCCACCACCATGCTTGACTGTAGGCAAGACACACTTGACTTTGTACTCCTCACCTGTTTGCTGCCACACACACTTGGCACCATATGCATCAAATAATGTATCTTGGTCTCATCAGACCACAGGACATGGTTCCAGTAATCCATGTCCTTACTCTGCTTGTCTTCAGCAAACTGTTTGTGGGCTTTCTTGTGCATCATCTTTAGAAGAGGATTCCTTCTGGGATGACAGCCATGCAGACCAATTTGATGCAGTGTGCAGCGTATTGGTCTGAGCACTGACATGCAGACCCCCACCCCTTCAACCTCTGCAGCAATGCTGGCAGCACTCATATGTCTATTTCCCAAAGACAACCTCTGGATATGACACTGAGCATGTGCACTCAACTTCTTTGATCGACCATGGCAAGGCCAGTTCTGAGTGGAACCTGTCCTTTTAAACTGCTGTATGGTATTGGCCACCATGCTACAGCTCAGTTTCGGGGTCTTGGCAATCTTCTTACAGCCTAGGCCATCTTTATGTATAGAAAAAAATCTTTTTTTGAGATCCTAAAAAAGTTCTTTGCCATGAGGTGCCATGTTGAGCATGAGAGAGTGAGAGCGATAACACCAAATTTAACACACCTGCTCCCCATTCACACCTGAGACCTTGTAACAGTAACAAGTTATTAACAAGTTATATGACACCGGGAAGGGAAAATGGCTAATTTATCCCAATTTGGACATTTTCACTTAGGGGTGTACTCACTTTTGTTGCCAGTTGTTTAGACATTAATGGCTGTGTGTTGAGTTATTTTGAGGGGACAGCAAATTTACACTGCTACAATGTGAGCATACAGCTTGTATAACAGAGTGTAATTTCTTCAGTGTTGTCACATGAAAAGATATAATAAAATATTTACAGAAATGTGAGGAGTGTACTCACTTTTGTGAGATACTGTATATAAATGTAGCATCCTCTAGTTAATGTGTTAGAGAGAGTTTTTTTCTCTCTATGCAGTGTAGGTAAATTGTCAGGCTTGGCTGACTTGGCTGGCAGCCAAGCCTGTGTGTTTTTCTGTGTCAGGGTTTGAGTGACCCAGGGATGCTGGTATGACGCACAGGCAGCATCTCTAAGCCCTTGTACACACGGTCGGAGATTCCGACAACCAAATCCGACGGATTCTGTCCTTCGGATTTTGTCAGACGGATCTTGTCCGAAACTGTTGCATACACATGGTCGGACGAAGTTGTCGGAAAATCCAATCGTTCAGAACGTGATGACGTTATTTCGTTACGATGGGACTACGTTCAGGCTAGTAGCCAATAGCTTTGGTGTAGGAATTTGATCTGAGCATGTGTGGCACTTTGTCCGATCGGAATTCTCTACACATGATCGGAGTATGTCCGATCGGACCAGTTTGTCAGAAAATATTTCCAGCAAGTTGGTCCGATGGATATTCCGACGGAAACAGTCCAATGCATACCACACACAGTCGGATTATCCAACAAAACGGTCCGATAGGACACATTCCGATGGATTCTCTGACCGTGTGTACAAGGGCTAAGACCTCTAAGACCCCCCCCCCCACATCTAGAGCCTGGTAGAAGATTCTACAAGAATGTGAGGTGAGGTGAGGTGGAGCTGTCTGGAGTATTCTGAGGGCCCTGACCAACATATGGGTTGGCAGGGGGCATGCCCCCTCAATACTCAGGGTCAGCCCAGCTGGCTGGTGGAAGCTGGAAATGGAGTGTTAGGCTGTCGGTGGCCCTTGAGGGAGCCCTAAGTCTGGGGGGTGACCACGGGGCCTGGGCTCGGGTGTGTAAGGGACCTTCTTCACAACATACAAAGGTGTCCTGACCTGAGAGGCACGGGGTGGAAGACAGCAGGAGAATACTGCTGGGGAGGAAAACAGCCAGGAGGGCTGGTGAGTGTACAGTCAGAGGACTGAGAAGCATGCTTCGAGAGGACTGGGTGCAAGCAGTCAGGGATGGATGCAGAGTCAGCCTGTGGAGTCTTAGCCAGGAGGGCTAGTGAAAGGGAAGCTGCAGCCAGGAGGGCTGGCAGTGTCTAAAGAGGTGGTGCTGGGATCAGTAGCCACAGGAGTAAGACAGCTGAGCACTGGGACTTTGTGCTACACAACCAAAGGGGTCCATGGTCCCTACTGTAAAGGTATTTGCTACAGATCTAACATAGCCTTTGTTCGATCATCAAAACAGTGCCAACTGGTCCTGTGAGTTGTTGTTCTACAAGCACGATTGTGCTGGAGGTAGAAGGAGAAGTGTACATACAGGTGTCCCTGAAGAGTACTGCTATTTTGATCAAGTGGGCATCCCATAATTCCCTCAATCCTATCCAAGTTCAATTCCCCTAATAAAATACAAAAACAAAGCTGCAAGGACTGATTCTTGACTGCAGCGTGTGGTGGAAAATTCTATGTGCATGGCTGGGCTTGGTGAGAGATACCTTGATTCACCAGCGGCTCCTGCGGGGGTAGCACTATATACATATGCAGTATAAACCACAAATATAAAACCTATATATGCATACATATATATAAAATAAGTTGGCCTTTGCTTCAAGAAACATGTTGGATAGACATAGCATTTACATATGCAGTATTTATGCCACATCTCTATATTTCACAAGACACTTATGCTTTGTGGAAAAAAAGAGAGGTAGAGCAGCGCCGCTCTAAGAGTAGTATGTCTATTAAAACATGTCTTTCTTTATAATTTAAAAGGTGTGCACTCACATTTGAGTAGATAAAAACATGCATAATAGATCTCCGTGGCCGTCCTCAGCTATCATACGGTGTGTCTTGCTGGGCTGTAGTAGGGAATCAGACCCCGGTTGCTTCCAGTGGTGTCCGTCGCTCAGGGGTGTGTGTGTCCTACAATGAGCACATCAGCCGGTGGAGAATGTCAGCAGGTGGAGAACGTCAGCCGCTCGAGATCGAGGGGCGTGGCTACAGCACTCGCATTCAGAGCATGCATGCTCCTTCATCAGGCATTGGCATTGGTATTTACATGTTTAAGTGTTGGTAAAGGCACTTTTTTTCTTAAAATAAGATATACTTACAGTATCTGCTCCACACAATGGTTTTGCACAGAGTGGCCCCGAACCTCCTCTTCTGGGGCCCCCACCAGCACATCAGGCTCCTCCTTTTCTGCTTGCTATGGGGCCACACTTGGGGGTTTGATGTAGAGCCAGGCTGCTTGCATCTATTGACACACACAGCACGACTCAGAAAGTTTTTTTTACCTTTTTGCAGAGAACACACTAAGTTAAAAATAAGTATGCCTTTAGGATACTGAGAGACATGCAACTGATTCACAGATTATAGATAAGGATTTACACTAACTACTAGTAACTAAATTTTATATTTTAATCTTTGAAAGTACCTTTACTAAACAAGCCAATTGCTCAAGCATGGAAATCCCCATCTCTTAACTTCACAGAGGTCAAGTCTTATAGACAATTTAACTGGAAAACACTCATGACAAATTTCTTTCAATCTGGCAGCCATGGCTTCATTAACTCCTCACAGTAGAATTCATGTCTTCTCCAACTTTGAGGCTCTGAGGTTAGCTATCTACCCTGACAGAAAATTTACTTTTCTCTTCCCATTGATCCCTAATAATTTAGCAGTCTCTGAGGATTCACCTTTCTCTTTCCTTCTTTCACCTTTCTTCTCACCACCCTTCCCTATCTTCCCTCTCCAGCATACAATCTCTTTTAGTCCCCACCTGTTCTCTTTGAATCTGCTCCTCTCCTCTTCTGATTATTCTGCTTCTTCTTCTTCTTCTTCTCCTTTCACTCAATTTCTTTTCTTTTCTTGTCTATGCATATAGAGTTCTCCTGTTTCTGCACCTGTTACTGATCTTGGTTGGCTCTTTGGTAGCTTTTTTGTGGCTTGTTTCTTTGGAATTTTTCTCATGCTTATTGACACAATTGATTACTTATATCCATGACAACTTATCTGTCGCTATAGGCCTGCAAGCATTCTGATTCAATGCACTATACATACATCTGGAGCCCTTGATCTCATGTTATATACCCTTGTTTATATCTCATTATTTTTTGGTTACAGAAAAATGACATACTACTTTTTTGTTCTTTGGAATATTGTTGGATAATAACAAATGCGTGAATATATTTAGGATACTCTCTATTAGAATTGTATTTTATTGATGTGTTTGTAGTTAAAGATAATCCCAATGTTTACCTTTCTAAAGTTCTTTGATATAAGGAGACCAGATTTAGTTGCATACAGTGATTAGGTGGAACTTGAGACAAGCTAGATGCAGTGAATCCTTGGAAATGCAGAACTACACCTCTTTATACTCTATGAATTTACTTATTTGGGTGAAACCTGGGACTGGCTTAATTAATTTAGGAATTTGGGGGAAAATGCAAACTATTACCGGTATATTAGATTCATTTACAGTAAGCTTTGATTATTAACCCTGTTTCTGGAAAAAGAAATGTAACCCAGAAGGATCTCCTTAAAGCGTATCTATGGCTAAAATGTAAAATCATATATTCATATCCACATTGCATTTCAATTATTTCTAGACTACTTTTATTAAAGCGGTTGTATAGCCGCGGAAGTTTTTTTTTTTTTCTTCCTGACCCGCAAAGGAAAAGGCATAATGAGCTAGTATGCACCACATACTAGCTCATTATGAAATACTTACCTTAGAACGAGGCCCCGACATCTGGCCTGATCCACGCTGAGGGAGCTGACATGTTCCCTCTGCGTTTCTTCTGGGTATCGCGGCTCCGGCACTGTGAGTGGCTGGAGCCGCGATATTGTCACTCGGACCATGCGCGTGGGAGATTTCTTCCCGGCAGGGTCTGGCATCTGCCGGGCTTACAGCCGAGAATCCCCTGTGCGCATGCGCCGGGAATACAATTTTTTTTTTTCTAAAGAATAGTGTAAAAATAAAACATAAAAAGTAAAATAAATAATAAAAAATGAATACATTTTTGAATGCGCCCTGTCCCACCGAGCTCACGTGCAGAAGCGAACGCATAGGTGAGTAGCGCCCGCATATGAAAATGGTGTTCAAACCACACATGTGAGGTATCACAGTGATTGTTAGAGCAAGAGCAATAATTCTAGCTCTTGACCTCCTCTGTAACTTAAAACATGCAGCCTGTATAATTTTTTTAAATGTCGCATATGCAGATTTTTAAGGCTAAAAGTTTGTCGCCATTCCATGAGCGGGAGCAATTTTGAAGCGTGACATGTTGGGTATCAATTTACTCGGCATAACATCTTTCACAATATAAAAAAAATTGGGGTAACTTTACTGTTATCTTATTTTTTAATTCAAAAAAGTGTTTTTTTTCCAAAAATATATTGTGCTTGTAAGACCGCTGCGCAAATACGTTGTGACAGAAAGTATTGCAACAACCGTCTGAAAAATAGGCCCGGTCTTAAAGTGGTTAAAGTGTATTTTCACTTTTGCAGTGGAAATTGGGATAACACTTACCTCATATTTGTTACATGTTCCAATTCACATAGCATATCTTAAAAAAAAGTAAAAAGTGTTGCTTACTTCTTAAAATGTTCTGTTCTGATAAATTCAGCACTGAAAAAATCCTACCAAGTTCTCTTTTTTTATGTGGAAGCTGGGGCATTGTGTTTGCCATATACAACCCCTGGGAAAAAAACTCTTGGAAAATGTTCATTCATTTCTTTGATTGTGTTGCCTTAAAGCTATTTTCATTTAACATTCAAACCTTCTGGCTTTAAGAAACTGTTAAAAAAATTAAAATAATAATAATGAAAACTGTAGTCAGTTGCAACTGTTTGTGCAGATCGAGCAGAGGAAAAAAAACATGGACTCACCCAATTCTGAGGAAAATATTATGGAATCACCATGTATTTTGCAGTTCTAAAACAAACATCTGCATCAGATTACATTCTGAAAAATGATGTCATCGTCACCAAACATCCTTTCAATTGATGGAATAAGAAAAGTGTTCAAAATCTCAATATAAACTTGTGCATTTATTGAAGATTTAATGACTGTCATCTCCCCCGTACCTTTACCTGACATGCAAATCTTCAACAAATTAATAAAGTTTATATTGAGATTTTGGATACTTTTTTATTCCATCAGTTGAAAGGATGTTTGGTGATGATGACACCATTTTTTTTATATATTTTTGGGGGATATTTATTATAACAAAAAGTAAAAAATAATGCGTTTTTTTTTCAAAATTGTCGCTCTATTTTTGTTTATAGCGCAAAAAATAAAAACCGCAGGGGTGATCAAATACCACCAAAAGAAAGCTCTTTGTGGGAAAAAAAGGACGTCAATTTTGTTTGGGAGCCACGTCGCACGTCCACGCAATTGTCAGTTAAAGCAACGCAGTACTGAATCGCAAAAAGTGGTCTGGTCATTGACCAGCAAAATGGTCCGGTCTGTAAGTGGTTAATGATGGTTTTCGTTTGGCTTTCACTTGGCTTTTAGTTTTGCTTTTCTGTATGTAAATCCCATTTCCTTTAGGCAATGCCTTAGAGTTCGGTCATAGACATTGACTTCAGTTTCTGACCATTTGTTCCTCATTTGTTTTATTGTGCACTTTCTATTTTTAAGGCATATTGCTTTAAGTTTTCTAACTTGACGCTTTGATGTCTTCCTTGGTCTACCAGTACGCTTCCCTTTAACAACCATCCCATTTGAGTTCTACTAACAAAAACCACCATTAACACCTAAACAGAAAAAAACAAGGTTGGGTAGGGTGATGATGCTGGAACTATTGTTTGGTGCCGTTCCAATGAAATGTATGAAGACTACTGCCTGAAGAAAACATGCACATTTCCACAATCAGTGATGATATGGGCTTGCAAGTCAGGTAAAGATACAGGGTAGATGACAGTCATTAAATCTTCAATAAATGAATAAGTTTATAATTGAGATTTTGGATACTTTTTTATTCCATCAATTGAAAGGATGTTTGGTGATGATGACACAATTTTTCTGGATGTAATCTGAAGCAGATGTTTGTTTCACAACTGCAAAGTACATGGTGACTCCATAATATTTTCATCAGAATTCCATATTTTTTTCCTCTGCTTGATCTGCAAAAACAGTTGCAAATGACTATGGTTTTCTTTCTTTTTTATTTTCTTTAAGTGTTTCTTAAAGCCAGAAGGTTGGAATGTTAAATCAAAATCATTTTGAGGCATGTCTGTAATTAAAAATATGTTTGTAGGTATAAACATTCAGTTGGAGTTTTCTCACATTTGACTGCAAAAAGTTGAAATATAACCTTAAAATGACCCTGCTATCCCATAAATAATTAAATAAATAAAAAAAGAAGGCCAGGCCTGTTAAAAAAACAAAAAAAACCCTTGCCTTTTCTAGTGATCTGTGTCATGAGGCACTACCACTTCACTGTTCTATCGCTACTGCAGCTATTTGACCCTACTGGTGTCTGGAAGACTGGGGATATCTGGTGGCTATAAAAAGTTCTACAGGGGACAACTTCAGACTGAAGTGATTATTAAAGCGGAGTTCCACACAAAAATGGAACTTCCACTTTTCGGAAACCCACCCCCCTCTGGTGTCACATTTGGCACCTTTCAGGGGGAGCAAATACCTTTCTAATACAGGTATTTTGCTCCCACTTCTGAGCATAGATACCTGCACCACCCACGGGTATCTACGCCACTTCCTGTCTTCTGGGAAACACACGGGTCCCAGGAGACAGCAGGGACCAGTGGGAACGCACAGCATGAGTCACACATGCGTAGTAGGGAACCAGGAAGTGAAGCCTTGTGGTTTCACTTCCTGAATCCCTTACAGAAGATGGCAGCGGCACCACCCGAGAGCTGAGAGACAGATCAACTTCGGGCGCCCTGGACAGGTAAGTGCTCATATTTTAAAAGTCAGCAGCTGCAGTATTTGTAGCTGCTGACTTTTAAAAAAAAATCCTTATCTGAGCTGTCTGCTCAGCTGTCAGCTAATTGCCAGCTCCTATCTCTCCGCAGTGACTCAAATGTTGATGATATCCTGCTCATCAGTCCTGTCTACTTAAGCCATCCAGCCTAGGTGATCTCTGCCTTTGCCTTGGTCACTTCTCTAGAGAGGCTCTCCTGTGTTTCTGTTAAAGACTTGCTTGGCTGACATTCCTTCTGGCTCCAGATCCTGCTTGCTGTTCTACTACGCTCATCTCTGGCTCCCTGACGTTTTGGCTTGTATGAATATCTGTTCCGGTTCCTGAACTCTGGCTATGTTTTGACTGCATTTACTTTGTCTACCTTTTTTTTATTATTATTAAACAAGTGAGATTTAACTGTACTTCTGTCTCAGTCTGATTCATGGTTTCTGAGAAGTAGTGCATGCTAGTGGTGGAATCGAAAGCGCTTAGAGGGTAATATACTCCAGCTGTAATAGATGCGACCTACAGATATTTAGCAACAATTAGTATGGTCAATTCATATACATGAAGGCAATAAATCGTAAAATCATTCATAAATCTACATTTATATCTAAACACTGAATAAAAAAAATACATAACTTTAGATTCGGATTTAAACTAAATAAAAAGGAACACACATTTTAAGAGATTTAAAACCAAAATAGACAATAATACAAACATGTATTTTCAATAATCGCTAATAAAACAGTTAAAAACAGTTAATATCGAGTTCTACGTTTAACCCTTTTGGGGTGAGAGTATCTGTCAAGTAAATCCAGTGTGTTTTAACATTTAGAAAGTTCTCTAACTATATAAGAGCCTCTCCACACTGGTTTAACACAATCAAACCCCAAAATTTTAAACCAGAGGGTCCTGATTAAGGCAGAGTTTAAAATGTAGTGACATAGTGTGGTCTTTAAATCCAAGTTTAATATTCTGCATATGTTCAGCAATTCAAATTCTCAAAAGTCTCTTGGTACGACATCAACCCACAGGGGCATTACAAAGCTTACACTACATGTGTAGTGTTACATGTAATAAATTCACTGATTTGGAATTCTTTATTATTAGAGGTGGAAGTAAACCTCTCTAAACGTCTCATGGGTCTGGAAACCTCTCTACATGCCCTACTCTTCCTTCACTTTTGCATGCACTTCCTGCATGCAAAAAAAAATCCCTATCCCAAAATGATGGTTGGTCTTGTGGGAGGATCTAATACTTTTTTAACTACCATGTCGCCAAAACTCGGGGCCTTTCTGTAAATAAACTTTAGTGCAGGTGGTAGTGCAGGTTTAAGTGTTTTACCTAGGCATACAATATGCCAGTGTGCCTCAAAAATCGCCTCCACTTCTTTGTATTGTAAGTGGAAGCCAGAGATAAAACTCCATTCATGATCGGCATTATTCCTCCAAGGTGTTATGTTTTTCTCTACAAACCTACTAAATTTTCACCCAGCATTGCAAATCTCTTTATGGGAGAATGGGACAATCTTTGGAAATAAAATAGATGAACTGCTCTTCTATAGATGCTTCATTGATGATCTGTTCCTCATATGGACAGGATCAGAAACATCCCTCTGTGAATTTCTGGACTATTTAAAGTGCCTTGCAAAAGTATTCACCCTGTTGTCATTTTTCGTGTTTTGTTGCCTCACAACCTGGAATTAATCTACCGTATATTGTTTGAGAATTTGCATCATTAAATTTACAGAACATGCCCACAACTTTGAAGATTTTTTTTTATTTTTATTGTGAAGCAAACAACAAATAGGATAAAATAACAGAAACAATCAATATGCATAATTATTCACCCCCCTAAAGTCAATACTTTGTATAGCCACCTTTTGCGGCTCTCACAGCTCCAAGTCCCTTTGGATAAGTCTCCTTGAACTTGCCACATCTTATCACTGGGATTTTTGCCCATTCCTCCTTGCAAAACTGCTCCAGCTCCTTCAAGTTGGATTGTTTGTACTTGTGAACAGTAATCGTTAAGTCTGACCACAGATTTTCTATTGGATTGAGGTCTGAGCTTTGACTAGGCCATTCTAACACGTTAAATTTTTTCCCCTTAAACCACTCAAGTGTTGCTTTAGCAGTGTGTTTGGGCTCATTGTCCTGCTGGAAGGTGAATCTCCATCCTATCCTCAAATCATACACAGAGTGGTACAGGTTTTGCTCAAGAATATCCCTGTATTTGGCACCATCCATCTTTCCCTCAACTCTGACCAGTTTTCAAGTCCACGACTGCTTAAAAACATCCCCACAGCATGATGCTGCCACCACCATGTTTCACTGTGTGCCTATGGTGTTCCTTGGGTGATGGGATGTGTTGGGTTTACGCCAGACATAGCATTTTCTTTGATGGCCAAATAGTTAAATTTTAGTCTCATCAGACCAGGGCACCTTTCTCCATACATTTTGTGAGTCTCCCTCGTGCCTTTTCGCAAACTCAAAATGTGCCATTTTTTGTTTTTTGCTGAAAGTAAAGGCTTTCTTCTGGCCACAAAGCCCAACTTTATGGAGTGTATGGCTTATTGTTGTCCTATGTACAGATACTCCAGTCTCTACTGTGGAACTCTGCAGCTCCTCCAGGAGGCCTCTGTGCTGTCTCTCTGATTAATACCCTCCTTGCTCGGTCTGGCAGTTTTGGTGTCTGGCCACCTCTTGGCAGGTTTGCAATTGTGCCATGTTCTTTCCATTTGGTTATGATAGATTTGATGGGGCTCCTAGGGATCATAAAAGATTTGGATTTTTTTTATAACCTAACCCTGACTTGTACTTCTCAAAAACTGTCAGGAAGGGCTAGCCAGTACCCAAGATGGCGGCCGAAGAATACAACCTGTGACCTCAGCCCCTGTCAGAACACCTCCGGTGCATCTGCGCGCGCGTGTGCAATGGCAGTATTCAGGATGAGAATCCAAGACAACCTGTCAGACTGCCGCCCGTGCGCATGCGCACGCACCCGGTAACAGCTTTTGACGCCCAACAGGATATTTAAACTCTAGCAGTGCACAGGCTCGGTGCTGTCTGCTCTACAGCGTTTCCGTGTGTTCCTGTTGCCTGCATCTTGATACCTGTTCCTGTTACCCGACCCGGATTGCCTCTGACGATTCCTGATATCCACCTGCACCCAACCCGGCCTGTCTGACCGCCGCACCTGCCTGCTCCTTCTGCTACCTCACTGCCAGCCCATCACCGACCCGGCTTGTATCCTAACTATTCTTCTGCCTCCGCAACTGCTCCTGACGTGTCCACCAGTGTATGACCCGGCCTGCCTGTACCATCCCTCTCTTCTGCCTGAGGTATCCCGCTGAGCTACCACTTCTCCTACAGCTGCTTTGGATTCCACGGTCTGCAACCAATCAGGCACTCGTGCAACTCTGCACTCCTGCGCTCCCTGTCTGCTCTACCGGGGGGCCTCGAGTTAGAGGTGTAAGAGAGGCAGTCCACTGCATATCGGGCTCTACCGTCAAATATGTGACAACAAAATGGTCCCTTACTTGTTTGGAGAGTTCCTTGGTTTTCATTAGTGTTTGGTTAGCGGTGCCTCTTGCTTAGGTGTTGCAGCTTCTGTGGCCTTTCAAAAAAGGTGTGTATATGTAATGACAAATCATGTGACACTTAGATTGCACACAGGTGGACATCATTTCACTATTTATTTGACTTCTGAAGGTAATTGGTTGTGCCAGATCTTTTTATGGGCTTCATAACAAAGGGGGTGAATACATACACACATGCCAATTATCCGTTTTTAATTTCTGAAAAATAGTTTTTGTATATATTTTTCTAATTTTACTTCACCAACTTAGACTATTGTGTTCTGATCCATCACATATAATTCAGATTAAAAAACATTGACCTAAAGGCTGTAATGTAACAAAATAGATACAAATCCAAGGGGGTGAATACTTTTGCAAGGCACTGTAAATAGTAATAAGAATAATATCAAATTAACAAACCAGTGGAGTAAAGATCAAATAAATATTTTGGACATCAATGTATATAGACATAATGATAGATTAGAGACCAAAGTTTACTTTAAGCCCACTGATCGCAACAGCTATCTGCCATTACAGAGTGGGCATCATCCCCCCTGGTTAAGGGATATTCCAAAAGGCCAAATAATAAGAGTAAAAAGAAACTGCTCTATCACTAATGATTTTGTTATACAGTTAAAATATAGGTTTGTAGAGAAAGGCTATAATCCTCAACACTTGGACACAGTGGTAGAGGAAGTAATGGCACTCCCATGAGAAGATTGTTTGAAAGACATAACACCTGACATATCACAGGAAGCACCTCCATGGTTAACAGAGGACAGAATTAAAATTAGACTTGGGGAACTTAACATTAATAAATAAACCAGGACCAGATCGCTTGCACCCGAGGGTACTTAGGGAACTCAGTGAAGTAATTGCCAGACCATTGTTCCTAATTTTTACTGAGAGTCTCCTGACTTGAATGGTACCAGCTGATTGGAAAAAAGACAATGTAGCACCTATATTTAAAAAGGCCCCAAAATACATCCCTGGGAATTACAGACCAGTTAGCCTAACATCAATAGTATGTAAACTCTTGGAGGGGATGATAAGGGACTATATACAAGATTTTAGTTTAGAGAACAGTATCATTATCAGTAATCAGCATGGATTCATGAAGAATCGTTCTTGCCAAACCAACTTATTAACCTTCTATGAGAAGTGGAGTTGCCATCTAGATAAAGGAAGGCCGTAGACGTGGTGTATCTGGATTTTGTAAAAGCATTTGACACAGTTCCCCAGAAACGTTTACATTGCAAAATAAGGTCCGTTGGCATGGACCATAGGGTGAGTACATGGATTGAAAACCGGCTACAAGGGCGAGTTCAGAGGGTGGTGATAAATGGGGAGTACTCAGAATGGTCAGGGGTGGGTAGTGGGGTCCCCCAGGATTCTGTGCTGAAAACAATCCTGTTTAATTTGTTCATAAATGACCTGGAGGATTGGGTAAACAGTTCAATCTCTGTATTTGTATTAATTCTCCCACTCTACAAGACTCTGGTCCAGCCGCACCTAGAGTATGCTGTCCAGTTCTGGGCACCAGTCCTCAGGAAGGATGTACTGGAAATGGAGCAAGTACAACGAAGGGCAACAAAGCTAATAAAGGTTCTGGAGGATAGTAGTTATGAGGAAAGGTTGCGAGCACTGAACTTATCCTCTCTGGAGAAGAGACGCTTGAGAGGGGATATGATTTCAATATACAAATACCATGCCGGTGACCCCAAAATAGAGATAAAACTTTTTCGCAAAAGGGAGTTTAACAAGACTCGTGGCCACTCATTAAAACTAGAAGAAAAGAGGTTTAATCTTAAACTATGTAGAGGGTTCTTTACTGTAAGAGCGGCAAGGATGTTGAATTCCCTTCCACAGGCGGTGGTCTCAGCAGGGAGCATCGATAGTTTCAAGAAACTATAAGGTAAGCACGCGAGTTTCAAGAAACTATAAGGTAAGCACACGAACGACCACAACATACAGCGATATACAATGTAATACTGACATATAATCACACAGCGCCTTGAGGCGATTTAGTTCGTGTTGTGCGCTATACAAATATTTCATTCATTCTTTCATTCACACACATAGGATGGGCTTGTGTCTTTTTTCTACCTCACCTACTATGTAACTATGTAACCTCAGAGGAATAATGCCAATCATGAATGGGGTTTTATCTCTGACTTTCACTCGCAATACAAAGAAGTGGAAGCAATTTTTGAGGCAAACTGGCATATTTTATGCTTAGTTAAAACACCTAAACCTGTACTATGACCTGCACCAAAGTTTACAGAAAGGCCCAGAGCTTTGGCGACATGGTAGTTAAAGTATTAGATCCTCCCACAAGACCACCATCATTTTGGGATAGGGATTTTATTTTGCATGCAGGAAGTGAAGGGCATGTAGAGAGGTTTCCAGACCCATGAGAGGTTTAGAGAGGTTTACGCCCACCTCCAATAATAAGGAATTCCAAATCAGTGAATTTATTACATGTAACACTACACATGTAGTGTACACTTTGAAATGCCCCTGTGGGTTGATGTACATAGGTCGTACCAAGAGGCTTTTGAGAATTCTAATTGCTGAACATATCTAGAATATCAAACTTGGATTTAAAGACCAAAGTATGTCACTACATTTTAAACTCTGCCATAATCAGGACCCTTCTGGTTTAAAATGTTGGGGTGTTGATCGTGTTAAACCAGTGTGGAGATGCTCCAATTTAGTGAGAGAACTTTCTAAACGTGAAACACAATAGATTTACTTGACAGATACTCTCATGCCAAAAAGGGTTAAATGTAGAACTTGACATTAACAGTTTTATTAGCGATTATTGAAAATAAATTTTTGCCTTATTGTCTGTTTTAGTTTTAAATCTATCAAAATGTTTGTTCCTTTTTAATTTAATTTTAATCATAAGTTATGTAATTTTATATTCAGCGTTTAGATAAAAATTTAGATTTATGATGGATGTTACAATTTATTGCCTTCATGTATATGAATTTACCGTAGTAATTGTTTCTAAATATCTGTAGGTCGCATCTATTACAGATGGAGTATATTACCCTCTGAGTGCTTTAGATTCCACCGCTAGCACGCACCACTGAGAAGTTCAGTGGTTGGGCAGTCAGATGGTTAACCGGTTGGGGTGACGGCTATTAAAAGACTGGTGCTCAGCGCCGTATTAACTTTTAAGTAATCTAGCGCTGAGGTAGTGTTCATACCAGGCCCCCAGAGGGCCTGGTATGGATTTTGGGGAGGACCCCACACCATATTTTTTTAAATGTTGTACCTGGAGGGGATCCCACGCCTTTTTTTTCACGTTTTTTTTTGGGCAAGTTTTTGTTTTTTTACATTCACCCTGCTGACAGGACTCATCAGTTGTTAAGGACATGGAGGCTGGCTTTCTGACTCCTTGCTTAGAAACCATATACGGTGAAAATAAAACGTGCAAAGCTTACATATTAATCAGAAGCATATTCTGAGAATAGGCGCATGCCTAATAGCCAATGCCACAGGATTGGTACCATAATATTAATGCCTCAAATGCAAAACATTATTTTATAGAATGAAAATAATCAAACATTAGTAATTGCATTTTCTATGTATGATTGTGCTCAGCTCTGTAACGTAGTAGTATGCCCTGCTACCTTCAAAGTTTCAAGCCATGGGTTTGAATCTCACCAATGGTATCACCTCCTGAAAACATGCATTGTACTCAGCAGCACAATTAGCCAATGCACATCAGTTTGGTTTATTCCATAATATTAACTCTTCAAATGCATGCAATGGTATGTAATTATTCAATAATATTATGGTGTGGAATTCCAAAAATCTGACTATTCAGAGAATCAAGAACAAAAATAGCATAGGGTTCTCCTTAACCACTTGAGGACCGCCGTATTGCCATTGTACGTCAGCACAATGGCACAGGCAGGCATAATCACGTACATCTACGTGATTGCCTTCCAGCGGGTGGGGGGTCCGATCGGACCCCCTCCCGCTGGTTACGGCGGTCCGATTCGGTCCAGGAGCGCTCCGTGATGAGGGGATGGCCGTTGGTTTTCGGCCACCCCCTCTGGATCGCTCCTGGCCAATGAGAAGCTTCCTCCCCTGTGTATTGTTTACACAGGAAGGAGGAAGTGATGTCATTCTCCTCGGGGCGGTCTTTTTGACCGGACTACGAGGAGAACAGTAAAAGTAAGTGTGCACCAACACTACACTGACATGTAGGTACACACAGGCACACAAACCCCCCCCGATCCCCCCCTCCCCCCCCAGTCACAGTGTCACTGATTGCATTGATCATTTCTTTACTGATCAATGCATTCAGTGTCAGTTGTGACAGTAAAAACTGTCAGGACAGTTAGTGTTAGGTCCAGGGTAGCCCCCTATCACCCCCCAATAAAGATTTAACCCCCTGATTGCCCCTAGAGTTAACCCTTTCACCCCCTTTTGCCAGTGTCACTAAGCGATCATTTTTCTGATCGCTGCATGTGTCGCTAGTGTCGCTAGGTAGCTAGTTATTTTTTTAGGTTCACCGCCAGGTTTTTATATCGCTAGGTACCCCGATATACTACCCAATAATGTTTTTAACCCCCTGATTGCCGCTAGTTAACCCTTTCACCCCCTTTTGCCAGTGTCACTAAGCGATCGTTTTTCTGATCGCTGCATTAGTGTCGCTACAGTCGCTAGGTAGCTAGTTATTTTTTTAGGTTCACCGCCAGGTTTTTATAGCGCTAGGTACCCCGATATACTACCCAATAATGTTTTTAACCCCCTGATTGCCGCTAGTTAACCCTTTCACCCCCTTTTGCCAGTGTCACTAAGCGATCATTTTTCTGATCGCTGCATGTGTCGCTAGGTAGCTAGTTATTTTTTTAGGTTCACCGCCAGGTTTTTATATCGCTAGGTACCCCGATATACTACCCAATAATGTTTTTAACCCCCTGATTGCCGCTAGTTAACCCTTTCACCCCCTTTTGCCAGTGTCACTAAGCGATCGTTTTTCTGATCGCTGCATTAGTGTCGCTACAGTCGCTAGGTAGCTAGTTATTTTTTTAGGTTCACCGCCAGGTTTTTATAGCGCTAGGTACCCCGATATACTACCCAATAATGGTTTTAACCCCCTGATTTCCGCTAGTTAACCCTTTCACCCCCTTTTGCCAGTGTCACTAAGCGATAATTTTTCTGAACGCTGCATCAGTGTCGCTAGTGTCGCTAGGTAGCTAGTTATTTTTTTAGGTTCACCGCCAGGTTTTTATAGCGCTAGGTACCCCGATATACTACCCAATAATGGTTTTAACCCCCTGATTGCTTCTAGTTAACCCTTTCACCCCCTTTCACCAGCGATCACAGTATAAGTGTCACTGGTGACGCTGGTTAGCCAGTTAGTTATTTAGGTTCCCCGTCAGGTTTTTATATAGCGCCAGGGACCCCCATATACTACCTAATAAAAATTTGAACCACCTGATTGCCCCTAGTTAACCCTTTCACCACTGATCACCGTATAAGTGTTACGGGTGACTCTGGTTAGTTTGTTTTTTATAGCATTTTATATTCAAATCCGGAAGGCAGTGCTTGGTTTTCGGGGTCCCGTACGTGGCTAGGCTCCCAAAAAGTCCCCCACATGTGGTATCCCCGTACTCGGGAGAAGCAGCAGAATTTATTTTGGGGTGTAATTTGACTTCTGCCCATAGCATGTGTGAGCAATATATCATTTAGTGACAACTTTGTGCAAAAAAAAAAAAGTTTGTAATATTCCCGCAACTTTTGGCAAAATATAAAATATTCCATGGACTCAACATGCCTCTCAGTAAATAGCTTGGGGTGTCTACTTTCCAAAATGGGGTCATTTGGGGGGGTTTTGTGCTATTTTGGCATTTTATGGCCTTCGAAACTGTGATAGGTAGTGAGGAGTTAAATCAAAAATTTGCACCCTTAGAAATCCTGAAGGTGGTGATTGGTTTTCGGGGTGCCGTGCGCGACTAGACTCCCAAAAAGTCCCACACATGTGGTATCCCCGTACTCGGGAGAAGCAGCAGAATGTATTTTGGGGTGCAATTCCACATATAACCATGGCATGTGTGAGCAATATATCATTTAGTGACAACTTTTTGTAAAAAAAATTTTTTTTTTTTTTTTTTTGTCATTATTCAATCCCTTAGGACAAAAAAAATAAATATTCAATGGGCTCAACATACCCATCAGCAATTTCCTTGGGGTGTCTACTTTCCAAAATGGGGTCATTTGGGGGGGATTTGTACTGCCCTGCCATTTTAGCACCTCAAGAAATGAGATCGGCAGTCATAAATTAAAAGCTGTGTAAATTCCAGAAAATGTACTCTAGTTTGTAGACGCTATAACTTTTGCGCAAACCAAAAAATATTCGCTTATTGACATTTTTTTTACTAAAGACATGTGGCTGAATAAATTTTGCCCTCAATGTATGACTAAAATTTAGTTTATTCGATTTTTCTTATAACAAAAAGAAGAAAATATCTTTTTTTTTCAAAATTTTCGCTCTTTTTCCATTTATATCGCAAAAAATAAAAATCGCAGAGGCAATCAAATGCCATCAAAAGAAAGCTCTATTTGTGGGAAGAAAAGGACGCAAATTTCGTTTGGGTGCAATATTGCATGACCGCGCAATTACCAGTTAAAGCAGCGCAGTGCGAAATTGCAAAAAGACCTCTGGTCCTTAAGGTATTTATTGGTCCGAGGCTGAAGTGGTTAAAGTCTTTTTTCTTGATTTTTGAAAAAACTAAAAATTTAAAGAATTTGACCTGGGGTCCCCCCACCAAAATCTATACCAGACCCTTATCCGAGCATGCAGCCTGGAGGTCAGGAAAAGGGGATGGACGTGCGGGCGCTCCCCTCCTGAACCATACCAGGCCACGTGTCCTCAACATGGGGAGGGTGGTTTGGGGTCCCCCTGTGCCACAATTGATGGGGACAGGAGCTTCTTCCTGACAACCCTAGCTATTGGTTGTCAGGGTCTACAGGCGGGGGGCTTATCCGAATCTGGATGCCCCCTTTAACAAAGTGGCCCACAGATCCCACCCCCCATGTGAATTAATATGAGGTACATTGTACCCCTACCGATTCACTAAAAAAATTGTGTAGTGTGATAAAAGACAATAGCCAATTTTTGACAATTCCTTTCTTCCCCACTTCTTCTACTGGTCCACACCCTCTGACCCCAAGGGTTGTCAGGAAGAGGCTCTTGTCCCCAAAGCATCCTCCCCATGTTGAGGGCATGTGGCCTGGTATGGTTCAGGAGGGAGGGGTGCTCACTCATCCCCTCTCCTATTCTGTCCTGCTCAGATAAGGGTCTGGTATAGATTTTAAGGAGGCCCTACATTCATTTATTTAAAATGTTGGCATGGGGTTCCCCTTAAAATCAAAACCAGACCCAAAGGGCCTGGTATGGACTGGGGGGGGGGGAATCGCATGCCATTTCGTTCCCTTAATTTTTATCTATATTGCCCTTAACTAGCAATACATTACAGCCGCAAGCAAGTTTGAATGACATTTTTCCTTTAGATATGTAATTTTTCTGTTCTACACATCACACAGATGTGCCACTTTACAGGCAGACTAAGGGGACCCCCCCCCCCCCCAGGCATGATATTTAAAGGAATATTTAATTCTAACCGTTTCACATTAAGCATTATTAAAATAACTGCTCCTGAAAAAAATGTCATTGTCATTTATTGATACATTGTCATTTATTGATACATGTCCCCCAGAGCAGTACCCAGACCCCCATACCCCTTTTATGTCCAATTGCTTGCATATAAGCCTTCAAAATGGGCATTTTTGATTTATCCTGTCTTGCTTCCATAAACTTCAATAGGGTTCACAATTGGCACTTGCAGATCCTGCGGAACCGCTGATTAGCGCCAATTCCCCATTTACTAAGACATGTTTGCTGCTAATAGTGAGATTTTTCAGGCACATGTTCACCTAGTTAAACTCTTAATTGCCTGAAATCTGCACTATTTCATGTAGCGCACCAGTACTTCCAATAACTCTTAGTAAATGACCCCCAGAGTATCTAAAAGAATAGAAACTTTGCTTGCACATAATTAGATGAGTTTTTGGAACTCTGTTTCACTGGGCTAAATGAAAAACATACTCCTTGAATAAAAGCATTATCACAGAGTCAGGCTGATGAATGTGTAAGTACATATTTCAAGGTCAAAATGAACATATAGGAAAAGGTGTAATTTAAAAACATAGATAGGAAGTTATCTAAAGCAAAGCAGGGCAGATCATCGTCTGGTAGGTCAAAGGGGTAATCTGACACTGCTACCATAGATTGCCATAGGGTTGGCATAGGATGAGGCAAATAAGGTAGGAAAAATACATCAGAAATTATTAGACATTTGAATTTGCTATCGTCTGAATGCACTTTTGTCAGAATTTTGGGGATTTTCGTGTTCATTTTAACAAAACGATAACAAACGAGCAGAATCCGAAATACAAAAGATCCAAAATAAAAAATGCTTTATTTTCATATTCATTATATTTTCATATTGTTGTGACAATAGTTCAATATAGATAGAAGATTTAACATGACGATGACAATAGCGATCTGTGTCTATCAAACCTGCAGTCTATATTAGTACTATATTAGTCCAAAGTTATTCGATATAGAAAGAAAAGATTAGACATTATAGAGAAAATAGTAAAAGAGCCGTTAGTGGAATGGGTGGGGGAAATAAAATGATAATGAATGTTATTGGCTGATTGTAACCAAAGAGGAAGAGCAGTAAAATAGCTCGACATCAAGATTCGACGAAGCAGCTAAAAACATACGATCGCCGTGAGCGGAAATTTACCATCAAATGCTCCGCCCATAGGCTATAGAAGAATTCTAATGTTGTTTGACTAGTAATAATAATTATAATTATTACTAGTCAAACAACATTAGAATTCTACTGTAGCTTGTGGGTGGAGCATTCAACCGGAAATGTATGATTGCGGCGTCGTACAGTTTAACTGCTGCGTCAAATCTTCTTAGAACATCCGACAGACACCATAGGCTTTCAACTGACAGATTCAACCTTACTTAATTAGAATTTTCATACAAATGCATTTTTTAAGGAAACAAAATAAATAAAAACGAACTTCAGGAGTAACTAAATAAATGTATTTTTTGGACGAAACCGAAATTCCAAAACAAAATATTTCAGTTTACTCATGTCAAGGATATCATTTTTCTCCATCCAGCAGAAGATGTTTATGGTTCTTTGTTGTCTCTTCAAACATGTAAATCTTACACCTTATTTTTTGATATTTGACTGTTCTCTAGGATAGGCCACTGAGTTAAGCAATTTAAAACCGGTGAAATAGGTTAAAACTGATGAGCTATAACAGAGCAGTTACATTTTGTAGATTTAGGAACATATTTAGTACTTTTGTGAAGTAATCTAGTAAACTGGCTAGAACTAGCAGCTGTGGAAGTCTATTCCAAATTTTTACAACTGCCACAGTAAACATCCCTTTAATTGATGGGGTTAAATCCACTTTTCCTCCAGGTACAAAAAGTGTCCTTTTTTCTTTTTCAATGACCACAGCGTTTACAGTATGGGCAACTTGTTTATTTATACAAAGTAATAATATCCTCCTTTAATCACCTCGGACAAAGGATGAATTTGTTCAGTTCAACTAATCTTTCTTCCTAGCTAAAGTCCTCCATGTCCATTATTGTCTTAGTCTCTTAGTCACATAGTCTCTGCCCCCTCTCCAGTTCCACAACATCGTTTATTGTAAATGCGTGTCCAGAACTGAATTGCATATTCAAAATTAGGCTTTACTAATGCTTAGTATAGGGGCAAGATTGTACCTCTATCTTTTTTTAACATTTTATTAAATTTTCATGAAAACATAGAAAAAGAACAAGCATAAATAAGAAACTTAGAATGATCACACCAAGTGTATGGGCCTTCATGAGATATTTTAATGGTGTGAATTTTTTTTTCAGGATGAGAGGTTGTAGACAAAAGAAAGGAAAAAAAGAAAAGAACAAAAAAAGAAGAAAGAATAACACATTCAAGCAAGCTATACAATAAATAGTACAGCTGTGAGTTGTTAAAATTGCTATATATTTATGACAGCTTCTGAGACCCCAAACATTTCTCAATTCATTTATAGTGTGGCAAGTTTATATGTATTCATAATTTTTTTCTATCTAAACCTTATTAAAAGATTTCTCAATAAATGTTTTGCATGTTTTGAAATTTGTATTGTATCGAGTCTGTTTATGGGATTTTGCATTTAGCTTTTTATGGTAAAAAAAAATAAAAAAATGATACAAGCTTTGTCTAACTTTCAAGATATTTAGAAGAGTGATGGAGCCACGTTTTTATAATGCAGCTTCTGACCACCAACAGACAAACATGTGTTCACTGAAGTTTGCATACCCATTGGTTGATGGAAGTAGCCTTATAGATATAAAAAAAAGAGTAGTAGTGGGTCAAGGGTCAAAAGCAAACCTGTAATTTCAGTAATATATTAGGTCACTTATTTGCAAAAGCATGTTATAAGCCTTCACTACCATAAACAACAGGTTAGCATAGCCTTTAGTTATGTGGGGTATTCTATCAGCAGGTATACTTGTTGTTAGGTTATATATTTTGGGGTGAAAGCCCAAGTACTGTATATTCAGTGTAAAATTTGGAATTGTGTTTTCTTTCAATGATCACTAATTGTGTAAAAGTCAAGTATACTGAAATCATTTTAGTTATTAGATTGTTGGCAGAAAGTCTTTTTGACAATACAATATGTTCATTCTTTCTAAAGGAATGATGGAGTAATGGTTACAAATTTATATAAGGCATAGATATATGAATTCCTTAAGCTAATTATATTATCTAAGGCAGCAGTCTCCATTTTTTTTGGCACTTGGAAGCGTTTTTGTTGTAGGCAATTTTTCAGGGATTGGGGGGGTTAGATGGGGAAGGCAGTTTACAGAGTCTCACAACCCCCCCGCACTGCACTGTAAAGGGGCACTGTGATATAAAGGACTGCTCTGTAATGATTGCAGTGTCCCTTTACAGTGCAGTCCCCTTTATAACACAGTGCCCTTGCAGTGATTCCTCCCATCACAGTGCCCCTAGCAGTCAATGCCCGCTCAATTTTTGTCTTCTTTGCAGTCATGGCTCCCATCACAGACCTCCTTGCAGTCATTCCCCTTATCACAGTACAGTCCTCCCTGCAGTCATAGCCTCCCATCACAGTCCTCCCTGCAGTCATGGCACCATCACAAGTCCTCCCTGCAGTCATGATCCCCCTTTTTCCTCTTTAAGAGCTCAATTCCCCTTCCAATAGCTGCCTCTCCTGTACTCCTGTCTTACCTTCGCAAAGTAGAGGCAGTTAGCAACCTATCTATTCTCCCAGGTACACAGTCTATATTCCCATCACACACATTTCAGGAATGGGCTCTTAAGGTACTGGTTGCTGTAGCGTCCGCCAGCTGGATGCTGGAAAATACATGATAATGTATATATTCGCAAGCACACTGAGGATCTTCAATTTAGTCCAAACGGTTTTCTACAGTGTCCATCAGTGCCAATACAGTGTCCATCAGTGCTGTTACAGTGCCATCAGTGCCACTACAGTGACCATCAGTGCAACTACAGTGCCACTACAGTACTCATTAGTGCCCTACAGTGCCATTACAGTGCTCATTAGTGCCATTACACTGCTTATGAGTGCCACTATAGTGCTCACCAATGCCATAAGGTGCCACTACAGTGATCATCAGTGCCTTACGGTGCCACTACAGTGGTCATCAGTGCTCAACAGTGCCCATCAGTGAGTGCTTATCAGTGTTCATCATTGACCTACAGTGCTCATTAGTGCCACTAAAGTGCTCATCAGTGCCACTACAGTGTCCTATTAGTGTTTATCAGTGCCCAATAGTTAGCCACCATCTGGGCACCATCAGTGCCCATCAGTGAGTACTCATCAGTGCCACTCTATTAGTGGATCCTCATCAGAGCCCGTCAGTGCCATACAAATGCGTAAAAAATGTGTTTTCATTTTCTTTCCACATTTTTTTTAAAAACTTGTAGAAAAAAATGACATGTTCAAAAGCTGTATTATGCTTCATAGAATATACGTTGGGGTGTTTTCTTTCCAAAATTTGGTCATTTTTGAAAGTGTAACAGATAGTCAGGAAATTAGTCTGCATCTGCCAAAACCAGGAGCAGTAGCAAAATGTGTTTTGGGGTGTAATTGCAAGTATGCATATGTCATGTGAGGGAAATAACCTGTTAATATGGCAATTTTGTGAAATAAAAAAATAAAAAAATCTTCATTTTGCAAAGAGTTGTGGGAAAAAAATACAACTTAAAAAAACTCACCATGACTCTTACTAAATACCTTGGTATGTCTACTTTCCAAAAATTGGTAATTTGAGGGATATTTGTACTGTCCTGGCTTGTTAGTGTCTGAAGAAATGAGATAGGCAGTCAGTACATCAGGTGTGATCAGGCGTGATCAATTTTCAATCATTGGCACCATAGCATGTAGACTTTATATAAGCTTTACAAAGACCAAGATTTGGGCTATGTTTTACTAAAGATAAGTAGCAATAAAACGTTTGGCCAAAATTCATGAAGAAAAAGTACTAATTTTCAAAATTTTATAACAGAAACAAAGAAATGCATTTTTTTTTTTTAAATCTGACTTTTTAAATTTATAGCGCAAAAAATAAAAACCCAGTGGTGATTAAATACCACTAAAAGGAAATTCTATTTTTGTGAAAAAAAAGTACAAACATTTCATATGGGTGCAGTTTTGCATGACTGAGTAATTGTCATTCAAAGTGTGAGAGCACTGAAAGCTAAAAAATTGGCCTGGTCATTGCAATGTTGTTTTAGTATATCCGCTTATATTATGATTACAAAGGGTCTAATCAAGAGGTTAGGTTTACGATATGCTGAAAAAGACCTCAGACATGTACATAATTAGGGGTGCTTCTGCCCTGAAAATGTCCCATTGTATATCCAGGCTGTCAAAATGTAGGTAGAGGGTCAATCCCAAGGCAAAATTAAACCCTGCATGAAGCCTCTTTCTGGATACTAGAAGCTGACATATGATGTCTGCTCACATACAAGAAATTACATCTATAATAATAATATTCAGTATTTACTTATTTAGATGTTTACTGTAGCAACCTTGTGTATCCCATTAAACACTTTGGAGGAGAATAGTCATTTTGGCCATTCTTTTTTGCAATGTCAGTGGCCTGCTTTGTGTTGAAGGTTGTTAAAAGAGTTGGTGATTACAGAATCCACATCATGAGTGTAATGGTCAATGAGAAGAGTTAGAGCCTCCTCAGAATCATTAATTAAATTATATGTTGGGGCCATCCTGGGTTTGAAGATGGAGAGCTGCCAAGTAAGCAAGAGCGAATACCCTTATTGAAGTTCTTACTCTTTTCACTGACTTGGGATGAATGGTCTGCAAAAATGAAAATCCTGTGGTCATCAATTTGCAAGTTCCTTGCAGAGTAGAAAGCTGAAACGATAGGTGGTTCATCAATATATTTCAAATATTTGATGATCCCCAGTTTTGATGAGGAGCCGTTTGTTTAAACTGGACCATCCCTGTGGACAGGTTTAACCTTGTATGGCCTTCTCAAACACAACTTGTCAGGGATCATTTGTGCACAGATTTCTGATAGTAGAGATGGCTGATAAACTTCTGGTAGGCCAACAGTCCAAAGATTGTTACACATACGCCATTTTCAAAATGTTTAAGCTTATTTGCAAGGGAATAATTTTCCTTGCCTGCAACCACAAGAAAAATCTGAGTCTGATGCAGTTCATGTCTGCAATTGTGTCTGCCTTTTCTTAAAAATCTTGCCTTAAAGTGGAGGGCCACCCTGAAAAAAAAAATACATTAAAAATTAGAAAAAAATCAGAAAAAAAATGAGTTTTTTTTAACATACCAGAAATGCCTGTTGCTAGGCACATCATCCTAATCTGCCTCTTCCTCCTCCGTGGAGATCTTCTATCTTCTCTCCTCCATGCAGCGTCTTCTGGGTAATGGGTCGTGTTGTGTTCTGGCAACTGTGTGACCCAGAACACAGCGCGCCCTATTCACAAAGCGCTGCGTGACTCGCGCATGTGCAGTAGGAAACTGCCAGTGAAGCCGCAAGGCTCCACTGCCTGTTTCCCTTAGCCAAAATGGCGGAGCCAGGACCCGAGACCGAGGGACAGGTCAGCCTCGGGCGGCCGACATCGCGGGCGCCCTGGACAGGTAAGTGTGCTTATTAAAAGTCAGCAGCTACAGTGTTTGCAGCTGCTGACTTTTACATTTTTTTTTTAAAACCTGCCCTCCTCTTTAAGTTGCATATGTCTTTGGTGACCATTGAGTCCACTGATGATTGATGGATGTAGACTTTAGTAGTTTAGCCACCATCTGGACTTTTTTTGTAATTTGGAGCTATCCTTTAAAATATCAGTATCTGTAACATTTGAGAGTGAAATGTATCTGGGTATTGGTAAAGACCAGGATCTGGATTGTTTCCTTGAATGCAGCTGAAGAAAGTGATGGCAGTTCGCACCTGGGAGCAATCTTACCAGCTTAAACAATATGCAGTAGACATTCTTTTAATGCAAGTTTCCAATGGGGAAGCACACACCAATCACACACAAGAAAAGGGATCCTAGAATAAGCTGGTATGTCACTTTCAATATCTTATTCTAGGGTGCCTTGCAGTAACCTTCCATTTTAAAATTGAACTCTTTAATTTACCATCTCTCAGTCTAGTGCGTGTGTGTCCTAAAACTCTCAGCACAATAGGGTCATAGTGTCTAATGCAAACTCTTCCGAAGGGGTTACCAAACTTTATGACCCTCCAAGTTCTGCTACAGATTTATTGTGGCTTTTAAAGATTCTACGTTTAGCTCCCTCCCTATTACAGATGTTCTACCAAAAACATATGAACAAAGCTGTCCAGGGACAGGGTAAGCTAGATGTGACCTAAACTTAAATACAATTGGATGAGACAAAAAAAAAAAAAACTTAATTTGAGGCAGATATCAGAAACACAAATGAATGCAGTTCTATATTCATCATTACAGCATTACATTTTTTATTTTTTTGTGTATGTAAGTAGTGTAATGCGATCGAATTGTCTGGCGGACTTGGTCTGGCAAACAATCCGCCGACGACTTTATAACGAACGGACTTGGCCACACACGGACACTCCGTAAGTCCGGCGACTTCTAACGCGATGACGTACAGCACGTACGACAGGACTAGAAAAAGGAAGTTCAATAGCCAGTAGCCAATAGCTTCCTTCTCATACTTGCTTCAGAGCATGCACCATTCTTAGTCCGCTGGACTAGCACACTGACAAACGGATTGTCCGCTGAAAGCCAAGTCCGGCGGACAAATTTTGAGTCAAAACTACTTTCTAAGTCCGCCGGACTTTACGATGAAAAAGTCCGCTGGAGCCCACACACGATCGAATTGTCCGGCGTACTGTGGTCTGGCAGACTTAGTCCGTCGGACAATTAGATTGTGTGTACGTGGCATAAGTATTTAAATTTGACTTTGTATCAGCCTTTTGCAAAACAAGCAGAAACATAAGGAGTCAGTTGAAGTCTAAGGCCACGTACACACGGGCGGATTGTCTGCCCAACTAAGTTCGTCAGACAATCCGACAGACAGTCCGTTCAACTTTTGAATGAACGGACTTGACCACACACGATGAACAGACAGTCCGCTGAAAACTTGCGCGATGACGTGTACAGCACGTACGACGGGACTAGAAAAACGACGTCCAATACACTGCAATGCAACCTTCGGCCGTGTAAATCCTTTCCGAGCATGCGCCATACTTAGTCCGTCCAACTTGCCTACACACGAGCGGACTGTCCGCTGAAACCAAGTTTGGACGGACAAAATTACGGAAATTCCGAAAGACAAAGTCCGTCAGACTGTCCGCTGAAAAAGTCAGCTGAAGCCCACACACGAGTGGATTGTCCGCTAAAACACGGTTCAGCGGACTAAGTTGGGCAGACAATCCGCCCGTGTGTACGCGGCCTTACAAAAAGCATGCTGATAGGAGAAGAAAGTAGATTGACAGAGAGATGAGATCATTGCATTGCTGCTTCTCCTTCCATGTCCAGTCATAAGTTGGGGAGGGGGGCTCGGTGTCTCGGTTGAAAGATCCTGGAGGCAGAGAGCATTCAACCTAAAAGACTGAGAACATCTGATGGAGTAGGAGAAACCTGTGGGAGACTGGAAGACTTTGGGAGACAGCTTCAGACTAAACGTGAGTATTACAGCAAAAATCTTTTTTTTTTAACTGTTTAATAGCTATACACATTTGATATTCTTGACTGCAGCCCTAAACAGCACTAAGTATTACATAAGTCACATCATCATTCTTCTTGTTCAGTGTATTTTATTGGTTTGATTAGGTTACAAAGGTAATAAAACACATGGGTTACAATATTAACAACCAAAAATGTAGTTTGATAGGCCAGGTTAAAATCGCATAACATAATAACTGAGGTTACAATAGATTGGAAGGTAACCATGTAAAAGTGGTGTGGTCCAGATACTGGTAATAACATAAACTGGACTTTATAAGGGAGCCGCCAGAGTTTACAGAGGTGTAACTGTAAGCAAGGAGAATGGATAGATGATCAGGCTTGGCCTATGACAGTAGAAGTATAAAATAGCTAACTGGGTAACCTAACTTCCTTACAGCTTCGGAGAGAGAGAGAGGCATAAAGGGGATAGGAGGAGAGAAAAAAGGTGGTCAAAGGAAAAGGAGACAGGGCTGGGGTCTGGGTCCCAGGTGTCTACTGGATGGGGCACATAGGAGTAATATATAGCTAATGGTAAATATACATCAGCTCGGATCAGTAATGTACCTTCAAAGTTTGCAAGAGGTAGTGTTCTACCCATGGTTTCCAGGTAATAATATATTTTGTGGCTCTATGTTGAAGCACAGCTTTGATCTTAGCCTGGATAATTGCTTATTTCACACGATTTTTAGTCTCAATCAAGTGAGTTGGATAGGATTTCCTTACTTCTCTTATGGTTTGTTTGGCTGCCCTTGTTATTTGTACTAATAGTTTAAATTGGGTCTTTGAAATATTATCTGGTTGGGGGTTCAAAAGTGCTATAAGCAGGTCAGGAGTGATCATTTTTAAGGTGTCACATGTCATGACCTTATAGTTTGCCTCCAGGGCAGTGACAGTTTGGGTCAAAAATGTAGTGTTAATCCATATTGTGTTCAGTCATCAGGAGTTAAAAGTGATTGTAAAGCAAAACTTCATCCTTCCTAATAAGTTTCCTCATTTCCATCTGCCCCCCCTTCTCTACACAGGTATTTAAAAAGAAAAAATGTCTCCTTTTGTTTATGTACATTTTTGTCAGCATGAATTTCTTCCAAACCCCCTCCTCTGTCATTCGACCCAGGTGCCGGTCAGGATATATGCTGTGGCTATCGGTGGAGGAGCCAGGAGCATCCATTCACCAAAGCAGATAGGGGTGGGCCTAGTGGCGCGTCATCGGGAGGTTAACCTATGCCTCCCAATGACATCCCAGAAGAAGATGGTGCGGGACCCGAGTGCTGGCTACAGAGAAGGGGACAACGCTGGATCCACTGGATGGATTAGTATCCTTCCTGTGCAGAACATCACATCAGGTAGGCAAGGGGAAATAAATAGGAGGGTAGGGTAAAGTTCTGCTTAAGTAAAGTTTTCATCCAATGGTATGAGCATCTCACTTACAAAAGCATTCAAATGATGTCTTTGTGTCAAGGGTCTGGCACGTTTGGCACAGTGGGCCATAAAGGTGCTTAAGTTGCGGATAATAGAAGATTTCACAATTTCGGTAGACAGTGGGTTTCCTGAAAAGCTGGGAAAGTTTTGAAGGCCATGGGAGTGGTCAGATGACATAATCAACTGTGCCGCTACTCAAGGCTGGTCGCTTCATTCTTAAAGAAAGAAATGCAATTTCATTAGATTTTAACATGCCCAGATCTCATTCTTAAAAAAAAGAAATGCACTTTCATTAGATGTTAACATGCCCAGATCCACCATTCTTTTCTGAAGTACAATCTGCGTTTTCATTCTTCTTAATCTCCTATTCTCACATTAGGAAATCAGTGCTGGTTAGTCTCTTTTTCCTTAAGACCTGCAATTTATATTTTCCTTTACAGTATACATATTTTCTTTTTGCACCCAGTTCACAAAGGAAAATGTAATCCTTTTATAATATAAAACAACAATCATTAAACTGCCTGAGAAAAGATTTGCCAGAGACTATGATGCACCACAGAAGCTAGTGTCCTAATTTGATTAACAAACTGGCTACTATGGGACTGATTTAAAATTACAGGAGTGAACATGGAGCAGTTCCCTATAGAAGCCAGACAGGTTTAAATTTTTAAATGGATCAATGAATTATATTGGTTCTTGTGGTTATGTTCTTAAAGTGTATGTAAATCATAAAAAAAACATACATTCATTTTCACATTGTATTTCAGTTATTACTAGCCTACTCCAATTAATGTGAAGTATCTTGAAGTGTATAATCTTACTTTGTGAAGATCCCCAAACATTCACATTCTTGAATTCTGTAAACCTATTGACTATACCTTGTATGGAGGCACTGCTGTGCCACTCATGGAGCCTGCCTTCTAAACTACAGAGTTGCTGCATGGAAGAGTTTTAATAGGTCGGCTCAGTACAGGAATCTTTGATTGCAAGCAGCAAGGTACCATGTGATATGTAGTCCTTAGAAATTTAAAGTAAACAGCAAAGGAGAAACTACAAAACATGCAAAGAATCTAGAAATGTATGGAGAGAGATGACCAGCAGACAGACAGAACTCACAACATGAAGGGAGATTTTTCAAGTAAGCTTACATTGGATTGTCATGTTGTATGAATGTGTATATTGTGCCTATAGAATTCCTTTAAGTGGTGTTAGCAGCCCTGCCTAGTTCTCTCTATGTACTATAGAACACTGTTTCTTATGTTATATGTCAAGGGTAGAGGTGAATGTGTTCTCCATTAATCAGGAGTGAGCAACCTGGAGTTACTGTGCTGATCTATCATTTCTATAGTACATCTAGTAGGTGTTTTCATCCCAAGACAGACAGTATGTTACTGGCATGGACAAATATTGTGTAAAGCAGACCAATCCTCAAGGAAATATTCATTTTATAAACAGATCTCAGGAGAAGTCACATCTACTGTTCATGTCTTGTCAGAAAAATGAATGCAAGAGATTGTGAAAAAGGTGGGTTATCTGTATGCAATTCACAAAGGATAATGGTGATTCTATGCATAATTTCCTACAAGGCATATATTTCTTTCCTCTACAGCTGAGGCTTTTTGGCACTATTTTCTGTGTTTGTTATTGCTCTATATGCTATGTCACCAAGCCAAAGTCTATATGTATCATTTAAGAGCATCCCGGAAAAAACTGTAGCTCAAAGATAGTTCTGGAACATTTGCATTTACATAGAAAAGAGAAAATCATGACACTATTCACACATTAAACTGGTTCTCTGGTTCAAAGGAAAAAGTTGTGTTGTTAGCCGTCTCTGTAGGTACAAAGCAAAAATAAAAAAAAACTCTAAGTATGAACAACATAATACTGTACATAATATAATATAAAAATATCATACACATAATAATACACACAACAAGCATATAGTCAATGGTCAAACTCCATTTCACACCTCATACATAGACATAGAATCTTGCAACTTAGCCTGAAATGGTGCAAAGTTTGTGAATGCTCCTTATGCAACAATATAAGTAATATATGTATTAGCTTTTATATTGTAAGCTCTAATGAGCAGGGCCCTCTGATTCCTCCTGTATTAAATGATATTTTGTAAAGCACTGCACAAACTGTTGACGCTATATAAATCCTATATAATAATTAAAAAAATCCTTCGGAATTTAAAAAAAGGCAACAGTACATAATTCAAAATTTCAGGTAAATAATAATAGTTATGATTATACATACATTATTTCACGGGCAACATTTTATTCCAACTCAATTACTATATATTATGGCGTGGATAATAGAAATACATTTGCCACATCAATTCACAAATCAGAACGTGTTAAATAGCAGTAGTTAAAAAACACAGAGAGTAATTTTCAGTGTGGCTAGCCTCTCCGCTTGATATCAAATTGCTTAAAGTTAATATATTTATTGAAAAATAAAATCCCCCCCCAAACCGTCTGCCACTGCTGTGCATCAGATCAGAGCTTTGACGACTTCCACCATGAGGAACAATACACTAGATGATTCTATACAGGAGACTCTGGGGTGACCGTTGGGTGCACTCTGATTTTACAAACTGTCATATGGCGAGATAGTGGTGGGTTTCAATGCTGTCACCTATTCAGTCAGCCCAGATGAACTAGAATCACCATTTCAGTTATATCATAGCTCGGGGCGAGAACATGTCACCCTCTTTATTTCAAGCTCAGAACAAGCTGCTTAGACAGATGCTAACTGTGGCCCTCCTCGCCATGTTCTGTAGAGTGGCCTTTGTCTGGGTTAATTGAGCCCCCACTCCATTTAATAGGCTGTTGAATTCTTATTGAAACAGAGCTAGTGCCGCAGGTTAAATACATTGCAGTGCTCTTGTTAATCCTCTCATTAACTAAGCTTTAAAGCTTGTTGAGAGTTGTGAGTTTGCATATATTAACAGGGAGCTCTTCACTGAAGTGCTATCAATAAAATGACAATGCCAGTTTGCAAATAGTGAAATCAACACTGACATGGATCTATGTACTTTTATAAAATATATAAACAGTTAACTGACTGATAAAACTAAATCTTCACACTTGTTTGTAAGAAAAGTCTACTCGGGAGAAGTATTTATTCTCAAGGAGCTGGAATTAAACTGCATTGCAAACTAGAGTGGTGCTGGTGTCAAATTTTCACATCCAACACGATAGTATGAAAAGAGGAATAATAACAGAAGCTGAAAAATATGTAATTAGCTGTTGTGGGGCACCATCGGTATAACAAAGTCAGTTCATACTGCTAATAATCAATGATATCCATAAAACATGATTAAAGAATAAAATACAATTTATAAATCAAAAATACTAGTCAGAGTAAAGATTTGTTCTTGTATTTAAAATTGTTTTGTGTACTATAGCAATATACATAGATACATTAAAAGACATTTTGGACAAACTATTTTATCTCACTTTTTACAATTTTAAAGTAACTTATAGTATTGTTGAGTTTTGTGTATATATTTTAAAAAAACTCTGACTTTTTATAAAACCTTTTCATCTGACTTAACTTATCGTTTTATATCTAAATAACAATAACAATGTATTTTTGATCAATTTTTTACAGTCAATGTTTGGGATATGTGGTATTCATGCCAATTATTTTTCTGTAACTTAGGATACAGTGACAATGTAAGATAGAGGTTAGTCCCTTTCTGAAATGTCCACCAGGTGTTTATAATAAACCTATGATCCCAACAGGACAGGAGTGAATCTTTCTACTGGAATTCCAACACTTCCCTGCTCTCTGAATTTATTACCTCTATTGTTTTTTGTCTCAAGATGAGCAAGATGGTCAACCCTACTCAATGTGCACCTAACAATAGCAATACATAGACAGCTATGTATGATATTCAATAAAATCTAAAAAATCTAAGATGGATAACACTTTGAGATGAGAGCAAAAATACATCTGTCAAAATGGCAAGTACATGAATTAGTAGAATAAAATGCTTTAACATCTTATGGGTTATTGGATGAGAATCCCTGCCCCATGTAATTCCATTGCCTTAATAAAGAAGTAGCATCATTTATTTATGAGGAAGAATATAATGTCCTTTTTTATTCATTTTGCAAGATATAAAAGTTACACTGGTAGTTTCCACACAAAACTGTTTAAACTGGACCCACAAATACAAATAAGACAGCAGTTACAGCTACGTCATGTACAGAGTAATACAAAACTCGTGAAACATGAAATAATCAGAGCAATGATTTAACAACCCCAGAAAGACTCTTCATATTTATCATCTGAATCATCTGTATGAGTGGAGGCATGGATGTAATTTGTTCTTTTGGTATGTTATATTGCCAGACTAGTGACAAAATGCTAGATATAAACCCCTACATTGAAATGACAAGAGGCCCATAGCTGCCCAAGACATACTGTATATCCATACATTCTGAAGGAAATGCATCCTTATATCTTATGTATTTTACCTTATAAGCTTTGTTTTTGGTTTATTATATTATTCGATCAATCGATTTACCCCTCATTGTGACCTTGTGAGCATCCCACAATAGGGATAGAGCAGTTTCTGGAGATGCATTCTCCATGAAATACTGCGTCAAAGAAAAAGATAAAATAGATACATCACTAGGATTCAAGAGGAGGGAATTGTTAAGTTTTCACTAATTGGTGCAAGGGGGTAGAGAGGGCATGGTCACGCAAATAGAGACATGTGCGTGATCAGAAATGGAGGCATTACCAATGGAGGCCGAACGCAAAAGAGGAAGGTGAAAGTGGTCAATAAAAATGCTAATAATTCTTGAGTAGGAATCATACGTTTTGGAGTAGTAACAATAATCTTTGGCTATAGGATCAAATGAACACCATATGTCTATTAATTGCAAGTCATTAAGTCTTTTTTTAATGGAAGACAAACATTTAAATGGGATAGCCGAATGGCCCTGTGAGATGTCTAGAATAGGATCTAAGGGCATAGTAATGTTTCCTGCTAGAATAATGACCCCTTTGGCAAAATCTGCTAGTTTCATTAGAATTTGAGACATTAAATATCTTATAAGCTCTATAACATGACAACTTAGACCTAAAGTGCAACAGAAGCCCTGAGCCTGAGAAGCCTAAATCTGAATGGGTTTTGGGCTTTCTTGGCAATATTGGAGATGGAAAAAGAACCTAGGTTTCTGCTTTTGAGTGCTCAATACATTTTGTCAAAGCAAACTCATGGGTAAAGTTTACCAAACCAATATACAGTAAGTTGATACTAGCAAGAACAGCAAAGTGCATTCTTTTTTTTTTTTATGAATTTTATTTTAGAATAAAAATGAAAGCATGTACATCAAACAAAAAAACAATGAAGGAACAATGAATGAAACACATATGGCAAAGAGCCCACTTTGGCAATGATTCATTACAGTTGGGGGTAATCAGTCAGTTTGGATTATAATATGTGAGGGAGTATTGTCCTAAGGCAGGCTCTTTGTTATTTTCCTGCTTGCTCTCAGGCTTTGCTTTGGGGGGAATCTCGTTTGATGTAATAGTAGTCTGAGAACATGTAAGTTTGTCTGAGCAAGTGTTTGGATGATGCTTAAAAAGCGAAGGTGGATTCCCCTGACTTTTATGTTGGGGGTAGGAACTTGAGTGAGGTGATTTGGGGATTTGAGAGAGTGAGGTTGTAACCAAAGTGTCTAGTACGGCTAGGGGGGAGGAGGGGGATCTGGGGTGGGATCAGGGGGGAAAAAGGGGGTGAAGGGGAAGGAGGGAGAGCATTAGGGAAGTAGGAGAGCACAGTGGGGAGTAGAGAGGAATGAAGGGAGGGGGGTCACCTCCGGCCTCCCCTCCCCATCCCAGAGACGGGTGCGTGGGTTCCTATTAGGAGTCTTCTATAGCCACCGGGATTGCAACCATGGAGGAGCTGGATGAGCTGGACTGGGGTGTGCGGCCAGGTGTGTCTAAGTATGATGTGTCTAGGTTTTGAGTTTGGGTTTGTTCTAGCATCTTTCTAACGTGGGGGAACCTTGTATGCTTTGGAATTCCGTTGTTGTCTGGAAGTTTAGCCAGCAGGCCCAGACTGAGCTGAATTTTGATGCGGAATCTCTTGCAATGTGGATAAGTTTCTCCATTTTGGCTACTTTGCCAAATTTGGTAAACCATTCTTTGAGTATGGGGGTTTGTGTGGAATTCCAATGTATAGGGATGCACTGCTTGGCTGCGTTAATTATGTGCATTGCAAGACATTTGTGATAGGAATTGTGCGGTGTTGGTGAGTGGTGGAGTAAGAGTTGGGCTGGGGAAAATTCCAGCTCGTATGAAGAAACCTGTCATGTGATACGGTGTACCTCCCTCCAAAAGGATTGTAAGGAGGTGCAGGACCATCATATGAGGAGTAATGTGCCTTTTTCTTGACGGCACTTCCAACAGGTATCTAGTATGGTAGAGTTGAATTTGTTTAAGATGGCGGGCGTACGGTACCACCTGGATTGTATTTTGTAGCCATTTTCCTGTGTGGAAATGTTAATTGATCCTTTGTGTATGTTTAGGAATATTTGCTCCCAGTCTTCCGATGAAAGAGAGATGGCTTGATCTTTCTCCCAGTGTTTGCATGCTAAGCTCTCATTGGCTTGAAGGTCGGCAAAAAGGAGGTTATGCATTGTCGAGGTTAGTTGTGATTGGGGTGTTTTCTGGTTACAGAGTTTTTCAAAAGGGGTAAGTTGCCTTGAGCACTGGTAGTTTTTGTTTAAGTCATGTAGGTAATGTGCTAGCAGTAAGTAAGTCCAGGAGGGATGGGTGGCTTTTCCCGGAGAGTTGGGTTGGAGACAAGCATTTCCCTTGGTGGAAGAACTGGTGGGCTCTGATACAATCCAGTGGCCAGTTGTAAGATAAAAAATGGGCGTAGATCCCCGGGGGGAAGTCCGGGTTTAGCTTTATGGGGATAAGTGGTCCTGGGTTGGAGGATATGGTGATGTGGGAACAAACTTTACGAAAGCACTGTAAAATGGGTACATTCAAAGGGTGGGCCTTGATCTCTGGGGGGATGTGTTGGGGGCTATCCATGGGAGGAAGTCCAGGGGCAGACTCGTAAAGGTTGCCTCAAGAGGAACCCAGTCTTTAAAGAGGGAGTAGGAATTCCAATCTACTATCCTGGCAAGATGAATTGCCGTATAATAGATTTGTGGGTCTGGTAGTTCTATTCCCCCTAATTGCTTAGGTCTAGAAAGCTGTTGGAAACTAATTCTGGGTCTACGTTCTCCCCAGAGGAATTTAGAGCAGATGTTTCTATAGGATTTAAAAAAGGAAGGAGGGGTTTTTATGGGATAGTCTGCAGGATATAAAGTAGTCTTGGTAGGGCATTCAAGTGCATTCTTTTTATGTTACACAAATATTCTCCTGCCTGCTCAGGAGCCCCAATGCTTTAGTCCAATATTAGCCAATATTGAACAGTTGTCTATGCTGGATCTCTGACATCTTACACAGTAACTTATGAAAAGGTGAATGGATTGTACTGTAGGAATGTACAGATATGCTAGAATGCTCCCTAAATCAAGAAATCAATAAGAATTCATCATTCTACAATAAAAATGCTGGAGCCCTGAAGAAAAGAGGAAAATATTAATCTCATATACTAAAAAAATTGCATTTTACTTCTAAAGTGAAAGCATTTGCATACAAAATGTATAAGGGCACGTGGAATAATGTAATAGTAATACAGATTATGATTTCCTGCATCTTCAAATCCAAAGACACTTCACATAAACAGTGGTAGGACTGTGTTATTGGTCTGTGCATTTGCCTCTATCGATGTCATTCCCACTTAGTGTCACACTCAGTGATCAGTGATCAGTGAGTGTTTGAACAGGCGCACGTGTCACTTGCAGTCAAAAAAAGGTCCCTGTCAGGGTTAGTTTGTGTGTCAGCGAGAATCAGGATATGCAGAGTAAGTTTCCTGTTCTATATATATATATATATATATATATATATATATATATATATATATATATATATATATATATATATATATATATATATATATATATATATATATATATATATGGTATATCTATACACAAACATGCAAACATGTGCACACCAAACACAGACACAGTAAATACACACAGCAGCGATAGACACACACAAATTCACATATACAAATTCACACACACGAAAAACACATGCTGTAATAAGCCACATAATACTAGATATAAGCCAGATACAGGAAAAAGAAGTAGAGAGATGTAGGGAACATTGACATTATCAGTTAACAGCATATGCCTCTCCCCCCTCCCCATTCATATTTAGAAAGGGTTGGGTCATTCAGGTCAGCCAACGAATGGGAAGCCATGCAGAAAGGCAGACCTGTTTTATTACATACAAAAACAAGCAAGTGGCGTATCGAAGGTATGGCAGCCATGGCAAGTGCCATGAGGTGGAGGGGCGGCAAAAAAGCTGTCCCACATGAAAAAAAAAAACCCACCCGTCCTCCCGCGGTCACCTCTCGGCTCTGGTGGTCACTTTCCCCACTAATATAGTCCCAGGCCAGTGACACGGCTGGCCCACTGGAGCACGGAGCTGCCACTTGCTACTTGGCCTAGGGAGGGGAGCGACAGGCACCCTCCATGACAGCCGATGGCGACTGGCCAAACTGAGTCCACATAGGGTAGAGTAACTGTCAAAGGCAGAGCCTAATGCTCTTCCTACCCTCCTCTCCACAGCATCACCTTCTCCCTCCCCCCGAGTGGGGACTGTGGCATGAGGAGCCGAAGAGGCCAGAGAAGAAATTGATGATGGGGAACCCCGGGCCAGGCAGCAGCAAGGATTAGCAGCCTAGCAGTAGCAGGTACACCATACTACTTCTTGATCTTGATTATCATTCATCATGTGCCATTGTGCGTGTGTGCCAACTGCCAAGAAGAAGCAAGCAGCCAATCAAATATAGTGCTCAATGAATTAAATAAATATGGATAGCCATTGCCATAGATATCATAACTAAAGTGTAATAAAGTGATTTGTGCAGCAGCAGGTACTACTTAAAAGTAGTACCTGCTGTTGCACAAATCACTTTATTACACATTATTTTGGATATCTATGGCTATCCATATTTATTTAATCCATATTGAGCACTATATTTGATTGGCTGCTTCTGCTTGGGCCTGGCACACATGCATAATTGCACATGATGATGACGTAAACGTTTTGAGTCATCATCATGTGCGATTGTTCGTGTGTGCCAAGCAGAAGCAGAAATATAGTGCTCAATATGGATTAAATAAACTTTGCAGTACATGAACTTTCACTGAATGTAGACTGTTTAATGAGTAGGGGTGGACTAACCCATTGGGCACTTGGGCACTGCCCAAGGGCCTGGGGCCATTAGCGGGTGCCATAAGAGCCTCTGCAAGACTGAAACACATACAGTCTAGCACGGGCAGCGGCTGTAATAAGACCACTCACTGCGCACTGCTCCCCACAGGAGTCTAGAGACACCAGGGCTGCCACCATTGGGGGGAGGAGGGGGGGTTAGTACAGATGCGGGGGCCTGGTTCTATAGGGGTCTTAATTGAAAGATTAAAGAGCTTGACTTGTAGTTTTGCGATGGGTTTCAAATGTTTTGACAGGGGCGCAGTTTCAGTGCTTGCCATATGTGCCTTTTTCTCTAGATACGCTTCTGAAAACAAGCTATACATAGAGCTAATAAATACAGTGTCTTGAAAAAGTATTTATACCCCTTGAAATTTTCCACATTTTGTCATGTTACAACCAAAAATTTAAATGTATTTTATTGGAATTTTATGTGATAGACCAACACAAAGTGGCACATAATTGTGAAGCGGAAGGAAAATGATCAATTGTTTTTTGTAAACAATTTTGAAAACCATTTATCATTTTCCTTCCACTTCACAACTATGTGCCACTTTGTGTTGGTCTATCACATAAAATCCCAATAAAATACATTTACTTTTTTGGTTGTAAATGTGGAAAATTTCAAGGGGTATGAATACTTTTTCAAGGCACTGTATAGAACATAAATGTAAACATATAAAGTGCTGTATTAAATAATCACAGTGTACCAAAGTGACCACATCACACAGGTCCGAATGTGCAAATTCAAGTCTGTCACTGATTTCAATATTGTATCATTATCAATGTGCTTTTTCTGATGCCTGTCTTAAAAAGTAATATCTACATCCCAAAAACGTTAAAGAACCTCCAACTATATGAGAACTCACCAGATATTTTGACCCCTTATCATAAAAGTGGGTCAAAATGCACTTTGTATATCTTCAATGGCTTTCCTCCATACATTGGTACCAATATTCCTCAGTGTTACTGTTATCCTTTATCTCATACTGATAAATCACAGGGGAAAACAAGAGGGGTGCCGTAGTGCAAAATGCTTTTATTTTAAAACTTAACATTAAAACTATAAAAGTGCACTCACATATCATGTGATCCCGGCACTTAGGTTAAAAACACTTACACATGTAACAGAGCCGGGTCCACCAGGGTGATGCCAGTGTCTGTAGCTCCGACTGATGCATTTCATCACAAAATAGAAATCAAAAATTAACAATGATAGTGTCATTCTTGGGAGCTCATAATGGGGACAATATTGACACAACCCCAAATGATCCATAATGGCTCAAAAGTGATATGGTCCAGAAATATTTAGATTGAATAAAGGTGGATAAAGCCCCTGAACCAGATGGCATCCACCCATGGATCCTAAAGGAATTGAGCTCTGTCATTTTAAAGACAGTGTCTCTAATTTTTATGGACTCATTAATGACTGGAATAGTACCACTGGCTTGGCATAGGGACAACTTGGTGCCTATATAAAAAGGAATCAAAGTCTTTACCAAGTAACTATAGACCTATTAGTTTAACTTCTATAGTCGGGAAGATACTGGAGAGTTTAACAAAAGACCACATATGTTGGTCCTCCCTATGTGTGACATCAGAAAACATGAAAACAGAATTATTGACGAGTTTATCATTTCCAGTTTCAGTTTGTTGTTTACAACTCGTTAACAGCTTGGGAATGTATCTGATTAAACCAATCTCAGATTGATCATATGCTTTGAAGGCCAGAGGAGAGATATGGGGGTCTCATAGACCAAAGATCTCTCCATAAAGAAGACCTGTCACGGGCCAAGCTATCACAAGGGATGTTGTTCATCCCTTGTGATAGCAATAAAGTTGATTAAAAAAATACATTGATAAAGGGACAGTGTAATTTTTTTAAATGAAATAAATAATTAAATAAAATTTTTAAAGTGCCCTGACCCCCTTACTCACGGACAAAGGTTAATGCGCATGTAGGTCCTGCACACAAATGTAAGGTATCACTGTGAACGTCAGAGCAAGAGCAATAATTCTCACCTCAGACCTGTGTAACTCTAAACTGGTATCCTGTAAAGGCTTTAAATAATAACCTATCGATATTTTTAAGTACTGTCAGTTGTCGCAATTTTAAGCAAGACATGTTTTCTATCTATTTACTCGGCATAACATAATCTTTTATATATTACCAAATTGGGTAATATATTGTGTTTGTTTTCACTAAAATGTATTAAATAAATTTTTCCCCAAAAAATTAAATTTGAAAAACTGCTGCTCAAATAATGTAGATGGAATTTGCAGTACACGACTTAAGCCTTTCTTGTATAGGCCACAATTTCTGAGAGATAAAGCAAGCACATTGCAAATGGAAATAAAAAAATATTGTATGCATCTTCAAGGAAAAAAATGGCTTCTTTTTCAATTAACAGGCTGAATCAATTAAAAATGGACAGGTTTATTAAAAAGATTGTAATCTTTTTCAGGCATGAAGTTTTACCTGAGGGAGAGAGCAAGCAGATTGCAGCTAGAAATACGATTTTTTTTTTTTTTTGTGAAACAGGACAGTGCATGTTAATGAATTAGTACCACACCTTTTATGCCTGTTTGGACAGGCTGCTATACTGTATGTCAGCCATACAACAAGAGGACTGCATTTTCCAAAATAAGGGGTTATTTTTTCTCAGACAGAAACGAGTAACAATATAAAGAATTACAGAACAACATTTATAAACATTTAAACAGGCTGATAGCATTGAGGTAGAGAGCAGGCAGAAAAAAAAATATTTGAAAGCTCAGTATTGAAAAAAATGAATGAAGTGTATTTTTTTAAGACACCATTAATAATTTGTACATATTCGCTTAATAGAATCATATTCTTCTCTATTGGAGATACCTGGGGAGGCAGGAAGCTGGCATATATCAGCCATATATATTACACAATATTGAATTGTTCTTAAAAGCCTTTTGTATCTTTACGGATACAATGTGAGCATATGATCATATCAATTGGGAGCACGACATACCCTCTGAATTAGTTAAATCTATCCCTAATGCTGTACATCATGTTTTATATTTACATTTTAACTGTGTGTTTAATAATAAAATATGTTTTTAACATACACTTGTGTGGGTTCCTTAAAAGTCTGGTAGGTGCATTTTTGCTTTTTTAAATTCCTTTAGAATTAGGATGTGGTGCCCTTTATACACTCGTAGACCCTATGTTTTCTTTTTGCATTGGGCTTAACCAAAGGGTATTGGCAAATTCCCTTCTAAATTAGCCAGGGAAAAAACAGCATTTGTAACTCCAGATAGGGTATTCCAGTATCGGAGGATGCCTTTTGGTTGCAGAATGTTCCTGCAGCATTTCAGCATAGGACACTTCTGCCCCATCAAACCTATGCTACTACCTACTTAGACAATAAGATCATCCATAGATTGGGACTCACATTTACCTAATGTTCAGGTCATGTTAAACTTCTTAAGGAAAGTTGGGTGTACAGCCTATCCAAATAAAGTATGCCATTGGACTAGAGGAGGCAAAGTCTTATGAAAGTCATGCAAAAAAGCCCCCCTTGTGTTTTGTAATCTAAGGCCGCGTACACACGTGGGGACTGTTCGCCCAACTTTGTCCGCTGAACAGTGTTTCGGCGGACAGTCCGCTCGTGTGTGGGCTTCAGCGGACAGTTTCAGCGGACAGTCTGACGAACAAAGTTTTTCAGAAATTCCGTAAAACTGTCCGCTGAAACTTGGTTTGAGCGGACAGTCCGCCCGTGTGTAGGCTTGTTCGTCAAACTAAGTTCCGCGCATGCTCAGAAAGGATTTACACGGCGAAGGTTGCATTGCAGTGTATAGGACGTCGTATTTCTAGTCCCGTCGTACGTGCCGTTCACGTCATCGCGCAAGTTTCAGCGGACTGTTCGTTCGTCGTGTGTGGCCAAGTCCGTCCATGCTAATTTTGAGCGGACTGTCCGCTCAAACTGTTTGACGAACAAAGTTGGGCGAACAGTCCCCGCGTGTGTACGCGGCCTAAGGCTCAACTGTTTCTTTAAAGTTATCATTTTGCTGATAAAGTAAATATTTATATTGTTGTTCAAGAAGTGAACTTGTGTTTAAATCGAAACCAGACATTGGGAAGTTACGTGTGTGTCATAAGATGGTCTGCAGTTATATGTGTCTGGGTGACATAATATAATGTAACAGAATATAATGTGACATAATGAGTTATAATATAATATTTTGTTGGATTTCGCGCTTAGGTGTAAGTTAGGCTACCGCTACCCCCAAGGGGCTCCTCCAATGGGTCACTCTTCCCAGGTGAATGTGCAATAATTACGTGAAAACACATACGTGAAAAAATGCTGCCGTCACCTGAGGGTAAACCTCCACAATGTATCACTCTTTTAAGTGGTGGGTGCTGAGTAGTGTAGTTTCTCCCACACAAGAGAAAGTTTGACAGGTTTCTAAAACGGAGAATGAATGAAAGAGAATGAATGAAATGAAATGGCCAATGAATGTGGAATGAGAAAGTGGTATTTTATTGTGTTTAATGAATGTACAAGGTATTCTTTGATTAGTATGTAAGTTTGTTTAAAATGTACATGTAGCACTTACCCCCGAAGGAGCTGCTGGTTTTGATTGGGTCTGCACTCTACCTAGAAACCCCACTGGCTTGACCCAATCCCCTTGGCTCAGCTGTAGTGCAATGTAATACAGTACAATATACAACAATACAAAGTACTTGTATTGTACCGTCAGGATCCACTGTCTCCACCTGGTGAGGAAGAACAATACGCCACACAACTGGGTACTTAACCAGAAATATTGTTTGCTGTAAAATATTTCAATAGGCGGTTACAGTAATTGTGCTGTCATGCCAACATAGGATGACAGCACAATATATTTCAATATAACAGAATATAACAGATGTATACAAATGTATTTCTATGAACCTGGGAGCTCCCCTTGCTTTAAAGGCTATACGTGAGGCCTCACTTAAAGTACTTTAATCCGGGGTTTTCTTTTCTTCGCTAGCTCAAGTCACTCCTTTGTATTTGTAATCCAAAGTAAGGTGGAAGATTAAGCTGAAATGCTCCTGGTGAAATTCCAGTAACTTATTTACGTGCACTGAGTCACCAAAGTAAATAGGCCTCAATCCTGCTCAATGTCACTGGCTCTGCTATGCCTCAGTGAAACTGCAGATTCCAGGGAGGCCTGTAAGTGAGTCTAACTGCGTGCAAAAGTTAACAAACGGTGGGCCGTAGCCCACTCACCAACTGGATCAGAGTTCTGCCTGATCACTTTGGTCCGGTGACTGTGGCTTGTCTTTCCATCAGCTAGGCCAGATGCTCTGTACCGCTCCGCTGAATCGATCCGATATTCCGATTCTCCGCCGAGTGTCTCTGGACCTTTTCATCCGGCTACCATCTTTCAGGCTCCGTCAGGTCACCTCACAAGCACGAACAGTCTAGAGATCCGCAATAGCTGTTAGCCGCTGCCTCTCGGGACACCCCTCCACAGATCCGCACAGGCAGGTAACGTGGTCCCAACAGACTTAAGATGGCCGCTCCGGTCCCTTTTATTCCCTACCCAGCATGCACCGAGCAAGAGAGTGTTAATGGGTAGGTCACACACGGACTTCTGGGTAACAAGGTCAACCTTCAGAATCCAAACAGTCCCTTCCTGTACAAGTCTTTAGGTTGTTCTGAGGTGTGATAAACAGGTGCAATACCCATATTCGGACACTCGATGGCTCTAGTACGAAACCACCGTAATGTCCATATACCCCACATTAAAGCATGCATAATCACATCAGTAGGCAAGGATGTCAGCGCTACATACACAAAGAGATGGTTATCTCATAAGATATTGTGTTCTCTTATTATGGGAGTAGAGGTTGATAGGCCCATGTTACTTATAATATATATGTGTATACAATTTCCCTAGAACTTTGGGGTTAAACTAAAATGCATGTTCAACTCAAACACCGGCTGTTCGCCCGTTCGGCAAAGCCAGAACTCTGTGGCCCGTTCTTACCATATTCGTGTGGCGCTCACGGCCCACAATGCACTGCGCCATCGCAGTGCATTGCTGGCTCATGATTGCCAAAGCATGCACTGTGACCCCCCATGCTTGGCCAATCACAGTGCCAGCATCGAGGAGAGCCATAATTGGCCAAAGGCAGGATGCCTGTGGCCAATTATAGCTCAGGGGGTTTAAGTACGCTCCCCACACTATATAAGGCTGCCAGAGCGGCGGCCTTGCGTAGTGTGTTGAGGCAGTCAGGGAAAGAGCAGGATAGGCAGGGATAGTGTCTTTGTGGCTTGAAAACCTAGCACTGGTAAAGTGGGTGTTCTGTGCCTCCAGCACAGTATACACCTGAAGATACCCTTTATTGCTGGTGTTCTGTAATACAGGCAGGCTGCAGCAGTTAAAGTGGGTGTTGTGTGCCTCCAGCACAGTATACACCTGAAGCTACCCTTTATTACTGGTGTTCTGTAATAAAGGAATCTGCCACATTTACAGTGGGTGTTGTGTGCCTCCTGCACAGTATAAACCTGACGCTACCCCTTATTGCTGGTGTTGTTCTGTTTCTGTAACACAGGCAGGCAGCTGCAGTAATTACAGTCGGTGTACTGTGTCATCTGCTCAATGTGCACCTAAAGCTACCCAATTGCTGGTTTTCCCATCTCCCTGCAGGCCATTACTATGTCTGGAAGGCCAACAAGGAGAGGCAGACAGTCACGAGCCAATAAAAGAGGGGAAGCAGCTCTGTGTCTAGAGACAACAGTGCTGGTCGTGGGCGCGGTGAATCGTCATCAGCACGTGACCATGGGACGCGCTAGTCCTTATTTTCGGCAGCTGAACGCGTTGAGCCGCATCAAGCCGAAGACTTGGTAGAGTGGATGACCAAGCCCTCCTCATCCTCCTCATCCTCTCTCACCCAGGCTCAGGGTACTAGCAAAGCAGCTGCCAACGCGTCCTCTTCCCTCGTCTCAATGTCATCAGTCACTCCTTCCCTAGACCCACCATGTCCTCCTGAGGAGTCCCTCGAACTATTTGACCACAGTGTTGGGTACATGCTCCAGGAGGATGCCCAGCATTTTGAAGGCTCTGTTGATGATACCCAGCTAGAGGAAGGCAGTAGTGTAAGCGCAGAGAGGGGATGCTCAAGAAGGACAGCAATCTGGCAGTCATGTTCCATCAGCTGCAGCATACTGCCAGGTTTGCTCCAGTGATGAAAAGGGAGGGGATGATGAGGTCACTGACTCCATGTGGGTGCCTGATAGGAGAGAGGAGGAGGCACATCTCCAACAAGGCAGGATGCCCTCTGGGGGCCAGCTTAGGGGCAGCACACCGACTGAATCACGTTATTCCAAAAGTTCTTTGGTGTGGGCCTTTTTTGAGACAAGTGCATCAGATCGCACCACTGCTATCTGCAACATATGTGTCAAGCGTATCTCGCATGGCCAAAACATCAGCTACTTGGGCGCCACATGCTTGACCAGACATATGTTGACCTGCCATGCAGCTCGTTGGCAAGCGTACCTTAAAGACCCACACCAAAGAACAAAGTGGACCTCTCCATGCTCCTCATCAGCTGGGATCTCCGACCCCACTAGACCTGCAGTCCTCTCTGAAACCTGCACTGAGAGGAATGAAGGTGTAGAATTAGGTGTGTCACAGCCAAGTACTTGCGGGCACTCTGCTAGCAGTAGACCGACGTCCGATTGTACCAGACAAATTTCCCTGCCCCAGCTGCTGGACTGTCGATAGAAGTTCACTCCCAGCCATCCACATGCCCATCGGTTGAATGCTAGCTTGGCTAAATTGCTAGCACTTCAGCTGCTGCCTTTTCAGTTGGTAGACTCGGCCCCCTTCCGTGAGTTTGTACAATGTGCGGTTCCTCAGTGGCAGGTCCCCAAACGCCACCTTTTCTCATGGAAGGCGATTCTGGCTCTCTACTGGCATGTGTAAGGCAATTTCCATGCCTTGCTGGACAGGGCGGTCAGCGGTAAGGTGCATATTACTGCTGACTCATGGTCCGGCAGGCATGGACAGGGACGCTACCTATCTTTCATGCCCCATTGGGTCACTCTCCTGGCAGCTGGGAAGGATGCAGGACAAGGTGCAGTAGTGTTGGAGGTTGTTCCACCACCACGCCTCCAAAATGCTACTACTGGTTGTGACGCACCTCTCTCCTCCACCCCCTCCACTTCTTCTTCTTCCATGGCCTCTTCCAGTGCTTTGTCCTCAGAACCAGCTTTGCTCTGTAGGCATTCAAGGGGCAATGCAAGTACGCAGGCAAAAAGATGACATGCCATGCTTGCACTGGTTTTTTTAGGGGACAGGAGCCACACTGGGGCAGATATTTTGTCAGCTCTGCAGGGGCAGGCCGAGAGGTGGTTGACGCCACGCCAGCTTAAGCTAGGAATGGTGGTTTGCGACAATGGCAGCAACCTCCTCTCCGCCCTCCAACAGGGACAACTGACCCATGTATCCTGTGTGGCTCATGTTCTTAACTTGGTGGTGCAGCGGTCCTTGAGCAGGTACCTGGGCTTACAGGATGTCCTGAGGCAGGCCAGGAAAGTATGTGTGCATTTCTGCCAATCATTTAATGCCAGTGCTCGGCTGGCTGAGCTCCAAAAGGAGTTGAACCTGCCCAAGAACTGCCTTATATGTGACATGCCCACCAGGTGGAACTCAACATTGGCCATGCTGCAGCAGTTGCACACACATCAGAGAGCCATCAATGAGTACCTGTGCGACTACGGCACCAGGACAGGGTCAGGGGAGCTTGTTTTTTTTCACCACACCAGTGGGGCATGATCAGGGATGCATGCACTGTGCTGTCACCATTTGAGGAGGCCATGAGGATGGTGAACAGTGACAGTGCATGCATCAGTGACACTGTACCTCTTTGTCCACCTGTACCATAAACTGCGTGCAATAATGGACAGGGTACTTGAGGCAGAACAGAGGCAGGAAGAGGAGGACTTCCTTGCCTCTCAAGGCCCTCTTTATCCAGACAGTGTTCCTGCTGTCCCACCCATCACACAGGAAGAGGAGGAGGAGGAGGCTTGTGTCAGCATGGAGGTGGAGGCTGGCACTCAGCATCTGCAGCAGCAGTCTTTAAGGGATGATTTACAGTCCCAAGAAACCCGTGGACTTGTACGTGGCTGGGAGGAGGTGGCTACAGATCATGTTGTCCTTAGTGACCCAGAGGACTCCGGACCAAATGCCTCAGCTAACCTACGCTGCATGGCCTCCCTGATTCTGCAAAGTCTGCGGAAGGATCCTCGTATTCTTCAGATCAAGGAGAGGGACCATTACTGGCTGGCCACTCTCCTTGATCCACGATACAAGGGTAAGGTTGCGGACCTTATCTTTCTGTCACAGAGGGAGCAGAGGATGAGACATCTCTGGGAGGCCTTGCAGAAAGGTCTGTCCAATGCGTTCCCAGAGACTGGGAGGTTACAAACGCCTGGTCCTGGACAACATGTTGCCGAGGCTTCCGTCAGTCACAGAAGGAGCAGTGGAGAAGGTGGCCGTCTGATCGATGCGTTCAGACAATTTTTTAATCTGCAGCCCCAAGGTATGATCGGTTCCAACAACCATCTCCAGCATCTGATTTACATGGTGCAGGAATACCTAGGGGCAAGGTCAGACTTGGACACCTTTCCCACTGAAAATTCTCTGGCTTACTGGGTCTTGAGGATGGATCACTGGCCAGAGCTTGCACAGTATGAAATTGAGCTACTGGCCTTTCCTGCATCCAGCGTTATTTCGGAACGCACCTTCAGTGCTGCTGGAGGCTTTGCAACTGATCACAGGGTGTGCCTGTCCACCGACTCAGTTGATTGACTGACCTTCATAAAGATGAATCAGTCTTGGATCACCATCAGCTACCAAGCACCTGAAGCTATTGTATCCGAATAATTTTTTTTGAAATGTCACATCCTTTGAAGACTGCCTATGCTGATGTTGAGTGACTATCCTGTTATGTTGACTGACTATCCTCTTCCTCCTCAATGATAATGCTGATAGCTTGGAAGAACATTTTTGGTTCTGGGTGATGCCACCAGTGGCCCAATTTTTCAGCCCCTGTTTAACAGGGGTGTGTAATTACAATTTTTGATGCAAAGCTTTGCAGCAGGGCTCATTCCTGCACTCCTACTAGAGTATCTGGGAGAGGTTGCAGTGTTGTGGCACCAGCACCAGTGCCTAAGGCCCAATTTTTCAGCCCCTGTTTAACAGAGGCATGTAATTACAATTCTTGATATAATATTTCACAGCAGGACCCATTTCTGCGCCCACCGAGAGTAACTGTGAGGACTTATAGTGTTGTGGCACCAGCACCATCACCATCACAACCATCAAAGGTCCAATTTTTCTACCACTGTTCAACAATGGCATGTAATTACAATTCTTGATATAATCGTTCACAGCAGGGCACTCCAGCGCCCACCAAGAGTCACTTTGAGGGCTTACAATGTTGTGACAACACCAACACCTTAGGCCCACATTTCTGCAGAGCATATAGGGCAGGCCCCTACTTTCAAGCATTCAACTTACAAGCGTCTCCTACTTGCAAACGGAAGGAGACAACAGGAAGGGAGATGAAAAAAGATGGACGGCCCAAAAAATTATACAGGGGTGATAACCCTCCCATATGTTTTCCAAAAAAGCTTAAAAATAGATTTTTTGACTGGAGTTACACTTTAAAAATGTACCAGTTCAAAATTACAAACAGATTCTACTTAACACAACAAACCTACACAGTCCCTGTCTTGTTTCCACCGCCTGTATACTGCTGTTCTGAATATTTTGGGGCTGGGGGCCCTACGCCTTTCCTTTATTTAATTTGGGTATGGGGTTCCCCTTAATATCCGTACAAGGGGCTGGTAATGGGCATTGGGGGCTACCCATGCCATTTTTTTTCTCAATAATTTTCATCCGTATTGCCAGAACCAGACATTACATTAAAACCGCAAGCAGTTTTAAATGACTTTTTTTCCGTTAAATGTCATTTTGTGCAGGGACTTTTCTAAACACGGGAAACATGTGCCACTTCACAGGCATACTATAGACACCCCCAGGCACGATATTTAAAGGAATATTTCACTTTTTTTTCACTTTAATTGTCATTAAAATCAGTGCTCCCGAAAAAACGGCTGTTTTTTTTTTTTTAAATTGTCATTGTTCCATGTCCCCGGAGGCAGGAGCCGAGTCCCCAAACCCTTTTTAGGACAATATCTTGGATATTAGCCATTAAAATTAGCACTTTTTATTTCGAACGTTAGAGTCCCATAGACTAGAATAGGATTCTAAAGTTCGTACGAATTTTCGGTCCGTTCGAAAGTTCTGGTGCGAACTGAACCGGGGGGGTGTTCGGCTCATCCTTATTCTGGATATATTACTTTTTGAATTCCCAGAATTTAAACTGTAAAGTGTTGGTGATGTAATGTTGTTTATTCATCAATGCTTTGTTTGTTGCTGATCGTCAGATATATTTGCAAAGTTGGGAGGCTGACTTCTAAGTCAGAATAATGGCCTGTATACACGGTCAGAAATTCTGACAGAAAAGGTCCGATCAGATTCTATTGTCGGAAAATCCAATCGTGTGTGAGCTCTATCTGACCTTTTCTTTCGGAAATTCCGAAGGAAAAAATTTGAGAGCAGGATCTAACAATTTTTGGCAAAAAAATCCGATCAGACTTTTTTCGATCGTTTGTAGAGAATTCCGACGGACAAATTGCCACGCATGCTTAGATTAAATTACAAGACCAAAGCTATTGGTTACCAGCCTCTACATAGTCCCATCATATGCAACAAACGTCACCTTTTTCCGAACGATTGTATTTTCCGACAACTTTGTCCGGCCGTTTTTATGCAACACAAGTTTCGGACAAAATCTGTCGGAAAAAATCCGACGGCTTTTGTGGTCAGAATGTCCAACCATGTGTACAAGGCATAAGTGTTTGGGTAAAATGTTCTGTTCTGAGACCTCGGGTCCACTTGGGTCCCGGGGATAGAAGGAACTAAAGGTGTTTATGTTTTGTTGAAATCCTGCTGTAATATTGGACTTGAGAAAAATGTTCAGTTAAATATATTGAATCTATATAATGAAAACTGTTGCTGAGAAACATTTTATTTCTGCATGCTTTATGGACTTATGTTTGAATTCACAAGGAATATAATTATAATACCTCCAATGGTTAAGGCCTGGATTGATCAGGTAGATTCTGTGGATATTCATGTTGGATGTGGAGTGGCCAGTATTCACCCCCAGCCCCATGCAATGCCCCCCCCCCCCATTCATGCTCATGTACTACCCTACCCTATACCCTATCCGGATGTCAGGTTACCTGAAGAAATTACAACAGATTTTACATGGAAATCATCATTGTTCATCTTTGTTGTTCTAATGCCATGAGAGGTGCTGAGATGAGTAAAGGCAGACTCCTGTTAAAAAAAAAAACCTGGGAATGACACCTTGAGGGTTAGCCAGTGACGCAAGCATGAGGTCTACGAATTCCAGTGAGCACCACAAGAGGGAGATCCAGATGCCAGCCCAAAGACCCAAGTCTAGCCCAATGCATCAGTTCCAGTCTCTCTGTAGATGTCAAGTTCTGTCCTTACAAGGAAGCAGGGTTTGGGGTGGAAAATGTATTTCTGCAAATATGGATGAACACAGAATTGAACCAAAAGTTTGAGAACAATTTGGGAAAATTAAAATTATAATGTGGACGTTTTCCTTTTTTCTTTTGAATTCTATGGACATTAATAAGCCATACAAGAGACCTTTTTTTGTGTTCACTTGCTTTTATGGACTGTCACGCCACTTCCCCCTATATTTCATGGACAATTGCTATGCAGCTTCAATTTTGATATCTACTAATTCTGATGTGTTCATTGTTCTCTATTTTTGCATAGATAGTGGTACATTTATGGGAAAGTAGTCCAGGTGAATATTGGGGGCATATTGGGGGCAACAGGGTTTGGATTGTCAAGTTCGTGACAAAAGAGAGGATTGAAATTCATGTAAAAAAGCCCCCCTTGTGTTTTGTAATTGTAGTGCACTACCCCCTTGGGGGCTGTTGATTTTGTTAATTTACCTTATGCCAGCCTGCTCCGGTTCCGATGCTCCCATGCAATTCCATAACACAGCACTTCACACTCTGAACTTTTCAAGTTGCTGTATTTGGGAATACATTTATAGGGCGGTCTAATGAAGCTTATGAGATGCCTTGTTAATTCACAAATTTGAAATGAAAGGGAATATTAAATCATAGCCATAGCTTTGTGGATTAGATTTCCCTGTCAGCAATACTTCTCTGATTTCTTTCTTTCTTTAGCGCACTCTCACTAGGGGCAGATGAGCATCACTCTGAATAATGCTGAGGATGTTGAAACTCAAAGTCCTAGGCCTCACCACCTATTTACGTGACTTGCAGTGTCCAACCTCCATCACTAACCCCGAGAAGTGCTTGATACTGTGGCCCTTGGATAAACAGCATAAGGTTTCTGAATAGCTCCACTGGGTTTGCACTCCCTTTGCACTCTCCCAACAATAGTCCATGTTCACAGAAGGTTGTTTCCCAGTCTTCTTCTTCCTCTTAGTTCCTATTTCCTCCTCCCGTGTAATCCAGTAAATCCCTGCCTGGGACGTCCTGGTATTCCTCCAGCGTTACATGATGACTCCTGCTCCAGGGGACCCGACCTCGGGCTCCCTGGAGTCACCTCTGTCTCCCAGAGGCTCCAGGGTCTCTGAACCCCCAGGCCTCTGGTCCTGAACCTCTGGACCTCGAACACCCTTCCTTTCACCTCCCGAGGACATGTGACCCCCCTTTTATGAGAGACCTCCTTCTTTGACCACATAAATTAACCCATGGTCAATTTTCTCACGTGGGGTTTTCTGCCACTCAGGTCTCAGTCCATCCTCTCTGTCCAGCACACCCACCGTCCAGCAGAGGAGGCATCCCTGAGCCCAAGTGTAGGCGGCCACACCCCCTTCTACTCTGACACTCCCAACCCCAAATCCACAACCAGGCCCAGCGAAAAGACATGGCCAAATTTACTTTCTCTACACCCTACACTATCAAAAACACCACTAAGCACCTACCAAAAAGGTAGGGGGGGGGGCTACATAATCTAATGGTCATCTGTTCCTTTGAAGTTATAATTTTGCTGATCAAGTAAATATATATATTGTTGTTCAAGAAGTGAACTTGTGTTGAAATCAAAACCAGACTTTGGGAAGTTACGTGTGTCATAATAGGGTCTGCAGTTATATGTTATATGTGTCTGGGTGACATAACATAATGTGCCATAAAATAATGTGGCATAATGAGTTATAATAATAAAGAGTTAATGATTATTATTGGTTAAATACATTGTAAAAGGAAATGTGTCATTTGAACATGTACCCCTTATTTGTGGAAGAAGGTTGGTAACGTCTATCTTTCATCCATACTTAACACCCTATCTGGGATAATGAAATCGAACAGTGCATGAAGCAACTTTGCTGTGTCAATTATTCATATACGCTGTGTCCAATGCAAGGAGATATATTTGGGTATGAAAGCAATGGAATCGGCCGATAAGGTAATTATAATCAGATAATAAGATTATAATCAGGACTAGGGATTAAAGGTGAAATTGCACCTTTCAACGATCATCCATAGATTGGGACATTTACCTAAGGTTCAGGCCATGTTAAACTTCTTAAAGTGGTTGTAAACTCTCCCCCACAACTTTATCCCATGTGAATCAGCATAAAAAACCCTAATGAACACTGCTTGTAGATATCTCCTTACTTGTATAGTATTGTTGTAATCCTTTTTGCTCTTTAGAATGGTGTCACTGAGCATGCCCATATCTCCCATGATTTACGGCACACTCTGTGTGCTTGTCTATCTATTCTCAGGACTTCCTACGGCACAACACTGAAATCCCACAAGATTGCATAATCACTCCGAGCTTCCTCCTACACCCCATGTGATCATGTGACATCACATGGAGTGGAATAAAGGCATCGGACAGCATTACTGCAGTCTTATCAGCTGAAGCTGATAAGACTGACATAGGCAAACACTAGATAATCAGCACAAGTAAATACTATGAAATAAAACAAGTCAACTATGAGCAGGGAAGCAGGGTTACCATAGAAACGTTGGATTGAGTAGGAGGCTTGGTTAACAGTACAGCAAGTGCTCAATGTAAGGGTGGAAATACATTCTACTGTGGACTCAGAAAACAATAAATAAGATGGTGCTGCCTTACCCCTGGAAACAAGTTTTTTTAAAGTTTCTTTAAACAGTAAGTAATTTGCGTTTTGGGCTGGATTACGGTGGCTATAGTTTGATAATTACTTATTATAATGGGCTAAATGAAAAGAAGCATCAGAGTGGGAATGTTTACTTCCTCTTTAACTACTTAAGCCCCGGACCAATTGTCAGCCTAAGGACCAGAGGTCTTTTTAAAATTTCGCACTGCACTGGTAATTGCGCGGTCATGCAATGTTGTACCCGAATGAAATTTGTGTCCTTTTCTTCCCACAAATAGAGCTTTCTTTTGATGGTAATTGATTGCCTCTGCAATTTTTATTTTTTACGATATAAATGGAAAAAGACCGAAAATTTTGAAAATAAAAAGATATTTTCTACTTTTTGTTATAAGAAAAATCGAATAAACTCAATTGTAGTCATACATTTAGGCCAAAATGTATTCAGCCACATGTCTTTAGTAAAAAAAAATGTCAATAAGCGTATATTTATTGGTTTGCGGAAAAGTTATAGCGTCTACAAACTAAGTAAATTTTCTGGAATTTACACAGCTTTTAATTTATGACTGCCTATTTTATTTCTTGAGGTACTAAAATGGCAGGGCAGTACAAAACCCCCCAAATGACCCCATTTTGGAAAGTAGACACCCCAAGGAAAATGCTGAGAGGCATGTTGAGCCCATTTAATTTTTATTTTTTTTGTCCCAAGTGATTGAATAATGACAAAAAAAATGTTTACAAAAATTTGTCACTAAAAGATATATTGCTCACACATGCCATAGTTATATGTGGACTTGCACCCCAAAATATATTCTGCTGCTTCTCCTGAGTACGGGGATACCATGTGTGGGACTTTTTGGGAGCATAGCCGCGTACGGCACCCCGAAAACCAATCACCGCCTTCAGGATTTCTAAGGGTGCAAATTTTTGATTTCACTCCTCACTACCTATCACAGTTGCGAAGGCCATAAAATGCTGAAATAGCACAAAACTCCCCCACATGACCCTATTTTGGAAAGTAGACACCCCAAGCTATTTGCTGAGAGGCATGTTGAGTCCATGGAATATTTTATATTTTGCCACAAGTTGCGGGAATATTACAAACTTTTTTTTTCTTGTACAAAGTTGTCACTAAATGATATATTGCTCACACATGCTATGGGCATATGTGAAATTATACCCCAAAATATATTCTGCTGCTTCTCCTGAGTACGTAGATACCACGTGTGTGGCACTTTTTTGGAGCCTAGCCGCGTACAGGATCCCGAAAACCAAGCACCACCTTCAGGATTTCTAAGGGCATTCATTTTTTATTTCACTGAGCCTGAATCTGACAGATGAGTGACTTCGTCTTCACTATCTGTCATGCTCAGAAATGTGTAGGCCTCTTCACTAGTGTACCTTCGCTTTGCCATTTTGGGCTCTAAATTTAGTGGTACACAAGTGAGATTCACAGGTAAAAAAGCACCTAGGCTGTCAGCGACTGTATAAAACGCTACCAAAAAAAAAAACTGTTAGCGATCGCAGGGATCAGGCCTGACTCTGCGAATGCTGCAGTTATGTGTTTAGTGTTTTGTAAGTGACAGTGATCGATCAATACTGCACTTGGGTGGGCTGGGCGGAGGGGCAAAACGCAGGTGCTAGCAGGTATCTGGACTGATCCTGCTAACAATAAGTTTTTTGGAACCCTAAACTGCTGGGGACGCTAGTATAGATCTGATCAAATCAGATATTGATCTGTTCAGATACTATATCACTATGGGAGGTGTATGCTTTGCGTGTGGGTGTTAGCGGTACTGGCACTAACCTAGTGCTGCCTGGGGCAACGCAGACCCTATCTGACCCTAAAACCTAATTGATATCACTTGCCGGGTGATCAGGGGGTTAAACCTTTTTTGAATAATAAATGGCGGGTGCCCTGATGCTATAAAAAGAAAACTAACCAGCGTCACCCGTAACACTTATACGGTGATCACTGGTGAAAGGGTTAACTAGGGGCAATCAGGGGGTTAAAACCTTTATTAGGTAGTATATGGGGGTACCTGACGCTATATAAAAACCTGACGGGGAACCTAAATAGCTAAATAACTAACTGGTTAACCAGCGTCACCAGTGACACTTATACGGTGATCACTGGTGAAAGGGTTCACTCTAAGGGCAATCAGGGGGTTAAAACCTTTATTAGGTAGTATATGGGGGTCCCTGACGCTATATAAAAACCTGACGGGGAACCTAAATAACGAAATAACTAACTGGTTAACCAGCGTCACCAGTGACACTTATACGGTGATCACTGGTGAAAGGGTTAACTCTAGGGGCAATCAGGGGATAAAACCTTTATTAGGTATATGGGGGTACCTAACGCTATAAAAACCTGGAGGTGAACCTAAAAAATAACTAGCTACCTAGCGGCACCAGTGACACTAATGCAGCGATCAGAAAAACAATCGCTTAGTGACATTGGCAAAAGGGGGTGAAAGGGTTACCTGGGGGCAATCAAAGGGTTAAACCTTTATTAGGGGGGGTAGGGGGCTACCCTGGACCTAACACTAACTGCCCTGACACTTTTTACAGTCACAACTGACACTAAATGCAGTAATCAGTAAATAAATGATCACTGCAATCAGTGACACTGTGACTGGGAGGGGGGCGGGGGTGATGGGGGGGTGATCAGGGGGTGACTGGGGGTGAAAGTGTGCCTATGTGTACTTACGTGTCAGTGTAGTGTTGGTGCACTTACTATGCGCTTACTATGATGTCTTCTCTCAAAAAGACCGCCACGAGGAGAGTGACATCACTTCCTCCTGCCTGTGTTTACACTACACATGCAGGGGAAGCTTCTCATTTGCCAGGAGCGATCGCGAGGGGATGGCCAGAAACCAACGCCCATCCCCTCATCCCGGATCGCTCCTGAAGCAAAACGGAGCGCCGCAGCCAGCGGGAGGTGGTCTGATCGGACCCCCCACCCGCTGGAAGGCAGGCACGTATGGGTATGTGCTTGTGCCTGTCCGTGCCATTGTGCCGACATATAATTACATGCAGCGGTCTTTAAGTGGTTAAGGAAAGTTGGGTGTACTGCCTATCCAAATAAAGTGTGCCATTGGACTAGAGGAGGCAAAGTATTTGGGGTATAACATGTGGGGAGGAGAGGGGTATAATAAACCCCAGGTAAACAAAGAGAGCTATACAAAATTGATAACACCCACCAACAAGAAGCAGGTTTGAGCATTCCTATGGATTTCTGGCTATTACTGCTGTTTTCTTAATCAATTTGCCTCACAGGCTGTTCCCCTGACCAATTTGACAAAATGTAAATAATCTGTCATAGGTAAGTGGCCCCTGATGCAGAAACAGTTTTCAAGTCATTAAAACAGGTTTTGTGTGGTCAGCCAGTATTGCCTTCTAAGGACATCTCTACAGACTTTGTGGTCCAGACAGATACATCAAATGTTGGGTTGGGAGCTGTATTGTCTCAGATTTGGAAGGGGGAAGAACACTCCATCATTTACTTTAGCAGGAAACCGAAGTCCTATTAAATAAATTATGCCACCATTTAAAATGAGTGTTTAGCAGTAAAGTGTCTTTAGTTTCCCTCTAATACTAACTCTTGGGTAGACAACTGTTGAACTGTTTATGGATCGCACTCCATTAACAAAAAGACCAATAGGAGGGTTAATAGGTGGTTCCTGGCCCTTCAATAGCTTAGCTTTACAGTAAAACACTGCCCTGGTGTTATGATGGGGAATCCATATGCCTTATCTAGGGTTCATGCAGGCCTGGCAACTTGTGTTCCAGCCCCAGAGTTAAAAACCAGAGGAGAGCTAGTAAAAACTGTTGATTATGTCCAGAATGGGAGATATATTTGTCCCAGGTTTAGGATGTATGTAGACTATTTCTGTTGTGTAATGAGGCTTTTGAGCTGGCTAAGGAGTCAGCTCAGCTGAAAGAGGGCTGGCTACGCTGGGCTCTATAAAACTCCCAGCCTGCTTAAAGATGAAGCTCCACCCTAAAAGCAGTGCATGTCAGACTGAGAAACATGAAAATCACCTGTTTTATGAAAATAAACTCAGACCAAGCTTGTGTTGCTATGATTATTTAAGGGCCTGGGCAGCAGTAGGTTGCTCCAGTTAGTCAGGGTCCAGTGTAGTCTCCCTAAGTGGTAAGGTTTTTTTTTCTGGATTTGTTTGTTTTGCTTTTTTGATATCTGTACATTGTGTAAATAAACTGTATGTGTGTTTTGGAAAACACAAAGCTGTCTGATGTGCCTGTCATCTGCACTGTTGACTCATTCAAGAAGTCACGGACACCCCAATGCCAGCCTAATCCCTCACAAGAAATATTTGTGCAAAGCACAAAAAAATTGGTTTTGGGGTATTAAGCCGGCCATACGTGGATAAAAATTTGTCCAGTTAAGCAGGGACTGGCAGAATTTTGATCCATGTATGGGCAGGGAATTTGATCTACCCATGGACTTCTGTAGAACCGATCTGTTTGATTTTTCCCATTAGCTTTCCCATAACCTACTGGTTGAACAACAGCAACAAAAACTGACTCATGGTTGACCTGCCTTACTTGTGCTAAAACACTGTAACCCTACAGAAATATTCTTGCAAAACACAGCACACCTGGCCCAAAAATCTAATTCTTTGCAACTGCGAAAAAGCTGCATAAAAATGTGGGTTGGGGGTGTTGTGCTAAAACACCACAACCCTACAGAAATATTTGAGCAGAGAACAGGATGTTACCTGGCCAGAAAATTAAAACTCTTTGTAATTGTGAAACAATTGTGGAAAAATTGTGTTTTTGGTGTTAGTGGTGCAGAAAACACAGTAACCATACTGTCACAGTCTACCCTGCAGATTTCTGTTTGTGAAATTCTTACCTCCTTGTTGCAATGTTCTGTTATGCCACGTACACACAATCGGATTATCGGGCGGACTTGGACAATCTGCCCGTGTGGGCTGCGGCGGACTTTTTCTTCCCAAAAGTCCGGCGGACTTAGAAAGAAGTCTTGACTCAAAATTGTCTGGCGGACTCAGTAGTCCGGCGGACAATCCGCCCTTCTGTGTGCTAGTCCGCCGGCCTTTTGAACTGAATGGACTTGCCCACACACGGAGTAAAGTCCGTTCATTTTGAACGTGGCTCCAGGTAGACGGGACTAGTGAAGGAAGTCAATGTCGCAGCCTCCATCAGCGAGATTGACACCTGGTATGGATTTAAGCGGGAACCCCTACGGGCTTATCGGAATCCGGCCCCCAGATTCTGGCCCCCCACCCTATGTGAATGAGTATGGGGTACAAGGGGAATAAAGTGTTAATAAAAAACACAATAATAAAGTACAGGTTTTTAAAGTACTTTATTAGACAGCTCCGGGGGTATTCTTGCCTCTACGGGGGCCTTCTCGCTGGGCTCCTCCACTATCTTCTTCTCTTTTGACGCTCTTTTGCTACTGGAGGAGCCCGGCTTTCTTCTTCGTCGACACCGCCATCTGGGGGTCTTCTTCCAACTTTGGAGGTCTTCTTCCGACTTTGGGCATCTTGTCTCGCTCTTCGCTTCTTTTTGTCGCTGTCGCCTTCTTCTTCTTCCTTCTTCCTTCTTTTTCTCTTCTTCTTCTTCCTTCCGATGTTGACACAACGCTCTCTCTCCGGCCGTAATGGCAGGGACGCATTGTGCCTTGTGACCTAGTCTGCCGGAAAAGTCCAGTTGTGTGTGGGCGTGTGTGGGCAAGTCTGCTCGTTTGGAAAGTCCGGCGGACCTCTGCTGCAAAGCGGATTGTCCGCCGGATAGTCTGATCGTGTGTACGAGGCATTAGATTTGTGACTCCATTTCACATGTATTGATTGGCTTCTTTTTTCACTTATTGGCGTGACCTGCTCCACTGTGGGTTTATATCCTTTTCCCTTCTATTACTTCCTAGGTCAGCTCCCTGTTTGCTTCCCTATTATACACAGTTCTCTGAGCTCCCATTTTGCTTGTCTCTTAGGTATCCTGTATCAGAATACCCATTTACCAACCCTTCATTTTCCGTCTATGATTGTTCATTACCCACCCTGACTTGGCTTGTCTCCTGGATTTCCTTTTTTCTCCTGCTTCTTGTAATCTGCACATGTGTACAGTCTCTGCATCCTCAGTTGGATGTACCTGGGGGTTGCAACCTGGTTCCAGCTTACTGCTAGTCCATCCCCATCATCAGGGTCTCTGGTGAAGAAGCAGGCTGGGGCTTAGACTCCTGCCCTGAGGAACACAAATTTGGAGATCTACAAGGGCTCACTGCAAAAGATGCTTGACAGTTTTCTTAGGCCATGAGCTCCTCTGAGTCAACACAGCCTCTACATGAGCAACTTCAGTGTTTAGTGCAGAGAATCAACGTATAGCAGGCCCATCAAGAGCATTTGGGCAATCTGCAAGTTGCGACCATTCCTTCTTGTTCCATTATTGCTCCAGTTCCTGTTTCCCCTGTGTCAGACAGTCTCTCAGAACTCCAGCTGCCTCTGCCGCCTCACTTTTCTGGTGATCCTAAAGCTTGCTGGGGCTTCTTCAATCAATTAATCTTCCTGGTGATGCTCTGGTCTGGGCCTCACCACTCTGGGATACAGTGACCAGACATCCCCAGTTTCTGGGGACAGTTCCCGGACTGAGGACACTGTCCTTGGGTTTGTCCCTGGATTGCAGGGGCAGCACCAGGTGCAAGTCCAATCCTGGGTGGGTGTTGAGGCAGAGAGGTGGCGGTCCACCCCAGATGCCACACACTGGGCGGTGTCAGGCCGGCGTTGCTCACTGTAACAGCTTCATTTTGAATCGCCGGGGGCTTGCCATCACATAAGTCTCACCTCCTAGTTTGGCTTCTTTGATAGACAGCACACTTGTCCAATGCTGGGACATGTGCTGTCTATCATAGGTAGGAGCCGATCCAGGAGGCAGGACATGTGTAATGGCAGGCACCTGGCAATTCAAATTGAAGCTGTTACATCGGACGATACCGGCTTCTGTAATGACCTGGCCGGCTCTCCTCTTCCTCTCCTCTCTGATCCCCTGCACAGGTGAGGCTGCATAGATGGGCACTGGTGAGGCTGCATTGCTGGGCACTGGTAAGGCTGCATTTCTGGGTACTGGTAGGGCTGCATTGTTGGGCACTAGTGAGGGTGCATTGCTGAGCACTGGTGAGGCTGAATTGCTGGGCACTGGTAAGGCTGCATTGCTGGGCACTGGTGAGACTGCATTTCTGGACACTAGTGAGGCTGCATTGCTGGGCATTGGCAAGGCTGCATTGCTGGGCAATGGTAAGGCTGCATTGCTGGGCAATGGTAAGGCTGCATTGCTGGGCATTCGTAAGGCTGCATTGATGGGCACTGGTCAGGCTGCATTGTTGGTCACTGGTAATGCTACATAAATGGGCACTGGTGAGGCTGCATTGCTGGGCACTGGTGAGGCTGCATAGATGGGCACTGGTGAGGCTGCATTGCTGGGCACTGGTGAGGCTGCAGAGATGGGCACAGCTGAGCCCTGCATTCTTTATGTAGCACAGTGCTGAGCCCTGTATTCTTTATATAGCGCACTCCTGAGCCCTGCACTGCAACTTATCTTCATAACATTTGGTAGTCATATCTCAAAATATTCTAAGACGTATCTTTTACGTGTGTACCGACCTCGACTTTGTTTACTTGTTCGCTATACCCACCCTGACCTTGGCTTTTCTTCTGGATTTCCTGTTGCCTTCTGCTACTTGTGCTCTGCACACGCGTTTGATCTCTGCATCCTTAACTGGGCGTACCTGGGGGCTCCGACCTGGTTCCAGCTAGCTGCAAGTCCATCCCCACTATCAAGGTCTCTGGTGAAGAAGCAGGCTAGGGCTTAGACTCCATGCCCTGAGGAACCCCGAGTTGGTGATCTATAAGGGCTCAATACCACAGATGTGTAACGATACCCCCGCAGGAGCTTCTTTAGTTTGTCCAGTCCGTTACTCTGCCTCTCTACCCTAATAGCCTCAGCCCCCTCTGGCACACCTGGCAATAGTGTAAGCGCAATGATCAATGAGAAACACACACGTTATGATAAAACACAGAAATGATCTTTAATGCAATATTTCTGTGGAAGAATAACAGACAGTAATAGTATATAGTCAAGTAATCAACTAGAGAGAGCAATGACTGAGATTTAAGATATATATAATATAGCTTTCAATCCTATATTCAAGCTGCTTTCAGGGGATTCCAAACCTGAGAATGTTCCCAAGAGCAGGGGCACACTTAAATGGCAAATATAGCACAATATGACACTTTAAATTGGATTGCTACCTTTACTCAGGTTCACTCTATGAGTTCAGGCTAGGGATGAGCTTAATGTTCGAGTCAATACATTGCAGCTGTAGTACAGTTTCTAATACAGTGCAGGCGGTGTACACAGTATCTAATAGAGTGTGTACAGTTTCTACAACACTTCTGGTGGTGTACACAATCAAATGCAGCCGCAGTACAGTTTCTAATACAGTGCAGGCAGTGTACACAGTATCTAATACAGTGGGTACAGTTTTTAATACACTTCTGGTGGTGTAAACAGTATACAATACAGTGCAGCCATTGTACAGTTGCTAATACAGTGCAGGCGGTGTAAACAGTATCTAATACAGTGTGTACAGTTTCTACTAAACTTCTAGTGGTGTACACAGTACACAATACAGTGGAGCTGTAGTACAGTTTCTACTACTTTTTCTTGTGGTGTACACAGTATCTAATACAGTCTGTACAGTTTATACTACACTTCTGCTGGTATATACACTACACAAAACTGAAGCTGTAGTACAGTTTGTAATACAGTGCAGGTGGTATACACAGTATCCAATACAATGTGTACTGTTTCACAGTAGGAATGGTGTCATAGGCCTTGTTGACTTCATTCCAAATGTAGAGCAGTGTGGCCAAAAAGCTAAATTTTGGTCTTATTACTCCAAATGACTTTGTGCCAGAAAGTTTGTGGCTTGTCTCTGTGCTGTTTGGCATATTGTAAGCGGGATACTTTGTAGCATTTGCGTAGTAATGGCATTCTTCTGGCGACTCGACCATGCAGCCCATCGTTCTTTATGTGCCTCTTTATTGTGCATCTTGAAAAAGTCAAACCACATGTTTTCAGAGAGTCCTGTATTTCACCTGCAGTTATTTGTGGGTTTTTCTTTGCATCCGAAACAATGTTCCTGGCAGTTGTGGCTGAAATTTTAGTTGGTCTACCTGACCGTGGTTTGGTTTCAACAGAACCCCTAATTTTCCACTTCTTGATTAAAGTTTGAACACTGCTGATTGGCATTCTCAATTCATTGGATATCTTTGCATATCTCTTTCCTGTTTTCTACAGTTCAACTACCTTTTCCTGCAGATCCTTTAACAATTATTTTTCTTTCCCCTTGACTCAGAATCCAGAAACGTCAGTGCTTACAAGCAAACAGGTCACAGGTGAGGATGGTTACCTTTAATAGCCAATCAAACCCCTTTGTGTCAACTTGTGTTGTATATAAAATACAGTGCAGGTGGTGTGCACAGTATCTACTACTTTTCTGGTGATGTACACAGTATAAAATACAGTGCAGCCGTTGTACAATTTATAATACAGTGCAGGCGGTATACACAGTATCTATTAGAGTGTGTATGGTTTCTACTACTTTTCTGGTGGTGTACACAGTATCTAATACAGTATGTACAGTTTCTACTACACTACTGATGGTGTACACACTACACAATACAGTGCAGCTGTAGTACAGTTTCTAATACAGTGCAGGTGGTGTACACAGTATCTAATACAGTGTGTACCGTTTCTACTACACTTTTGGTGGTGTACACAGTACACAATACAGTGCAGCCATAGTACAGTTTCTAATACACTTCAGGTGGTGTACACAGTATCTAATACAGTGTGTACAGTTTCTAATACACTTCAGGCGGTGTTACATAGTAGTTGAGGTTAGTAGTTGAGGTTAAAAAAAGACACAAGTCCATCAAGTCCAACCTATGTGTGTGATTATATGTCAGTATTACATTGTATATCCCTGTATGTTACGGTCGTTCAGGTGCTTATCTAATAGTTTCTTGAAACTATCAATACCCCCCTGAGACCTCTGGCTGTGGAAGGGAATTCCACATCCTTGCCGCTCTTACAGTAAAGAGCCCTCTACGTAGTTTAAGGTTAAACCTCTTTTCTTATCATTTTAATGAGTGGCCAAGAGTCTTATAAAACCCCCTTTTGCTAAAAAGTTGTATCCCTATTGTGGGGTCACCAGTATAGTATTTGTATATACAGTACAGTGTAGTGTGGTGTTGCAAAACAAAAAATACATCATGTCCAGAAGGCCAGCAAGGAGAAGCAGATGCTCAAAGGCCACTAAAAGAGGGCAAGCAGCCTCTGTGTCTATAGTCAACAGTGGTGGTCGTGGACATGGTGCATCCTCTGCAGGTGGCCGTGGGGCACGCTTGCCCTTTTTTTCTGCTGCTAGCCTTGTTATTGAGCCAAAACATGCAGAAGAGTTGGTGGAGTGGATAAGAAAGCCATCCTCATCCTCCTCATCCTCTGTCACCCAGGCTCAGTTTGCCTTCCAATACAGCTGCCAAAGCAGCCTATTCCACCGACTCTTTGTAACGCCTTTCCTAGCTCCACCATTGTGCATGGAGGAGTCCCCAGAATTATTTGACCAAAGTGTCGAGTACATTCTGCTGGAGGATGCAAAGTGATTTAAAGGCTCTGATGTTGGTTCCCAGGTTGAGGAAGAGAGTAACGTGAGCCTAGAGATAGGCGTGCCCAAGAAGGACAAGAAACTGGCAGTCATGTTCCCCCAGCTGCAGCATACTGCCCAGTCATGAGGAGGGAGGGTATGATGAGGTCACTGACTGTACTTGGGTGACTGAGAGAAGAGAGGGGGAGGCACAACTCCAACGAGGCAGGATGTCCTCTAGGGGGCAGCTTAAGGGCAGCCACCCTATTGCATCATACCGCAGAGCTTCAGGGCGCTGCTGATTCCCCACTGGCTTTTAAAAGTTCCTTGGTGTGGGACTTTTTTGACAAGTGCGCAGCAAATCACACCGTTGCTGTTTGAAACCTTTATCTGAAGTGGATCAAGCATGGCCAGAGCAGCAGCTGCTTGGGCACCACATGCTTGACCAGACATATGAGGACCCACCATGCAGTACGTTGGCAACAGCACTTGAAAGACCCACATCAAAGAAAAAGGCGGATTTCTCCTTGCTCCTCATCTGGGATCTCCAAACCTACTATACCTCCAGTCCTCTCAAAAATCTGCACTGAGAGGAATGAGGTATAGCAATAGGTGTCCCAAGTACTTGCAGACAATCTGCTAGCAGTACACCACCATCTGATTTTAGCAGGCAAATTTCCCTACCCCAGTTGCTGAACCATAAAAAGTAATTCGGTCCCAGCTATCCACATGCTCAGCGTCTAAATGCTAGCTTGGCCAAATTGCTAGCACTGCAACTGCTGCCTTTTCAGCTGGTAGACTCTGCCCCCTTTCCTGAATTTGTGGAATGTGCTGTACCTCAGTGGCAGGTTCCAAAACACCATTTCTTTTCACGGAAGGCCATTCCGGCTCTCTACCAGCATGTGGAAGGCAATGTTTTGGCCTCCTTGGACAGGGTGGTCAGCAGTAAGGTTCATATTACCGCTGACTCATGGTCCAGCAGGCATGGGCAGTGACATTACCGTTCCTTCACGGCACACTGGGTAACTCTGCTGGCAGCTGGAAAGGATGCAGAGTCCAGTGTTGTTGGAGCTTGTTCCACCACCATGCCTCCAAAATACTAGTGGTGATTCTGCCACAGTCTCACTTCCACCCCCTCCCCTTCTTCTTCCTCTATGGCCTCTTCTGCAGATTTGTCCTCTGAACCAACGGTGCTCCGAAACTCAAGCAGTAAGGCTAAAAAGATGCCATGCGGTGCTTGAGTTGGTCTACCTAGGGGACAGGAGCCACACTGGGGCAGAGATTCTGTCAGCTCTGCAGGGGCAGGCTCAGAGGTAGTTGACGCCACACCAGCTTCAGCCAGGAATGGTTGTATGTGACAATGGCCTCGACCTTCTCTCCTCCCTCCGACAGGGACACTTGACCCATGTTCCATGTTTGGCACACATCCTGAATTTGGTTGTTCAGCTGTTCTTGAACAGGTATCCAGGTTTACAGGATCTCCTGAGGCAGGCCAGAAAAGTCTGTGGTCATTTCAATCATACAATGCCAGTGCTCGGCTGGTTGACATTCAAGAAGAATGCAACCTGCCCACCAACCACCTCATTTGTGACATGCCCACCAGGTGGATCTCAACGTTGGCAATGCTGTAGTGACTGCACACACAGCAGATGGCCATCAATGAGTACCCGTGCAAGTATGGCACCAGGACAGGGTCAGGGGAGCTTGGCTTCTTTTTGTCAATCCAGTGGCTACTGATCAAGGATGCATGAACTGTCCTGTCACCATTTGAGGAGGCCACAAGGATGGTAAGCAGCGACAATGCATGCATCAGTGACCCTGTCCCTCTAGTATTCCTGTTGGGGCACACGCTTTGGGGAATCATGGACAGGGCATTTGAGTCAAAACAGCGAGATGAAGAGGAGGACTTGCTTACCTCTCGAGGCCCCCTTTATCCAGATAGCATTCCTGTGGGCCTGCCAAACACACAACAGGAAGAGGAAGAGAAGGAGGAAGAGGATTGTGTCAGCCTGGATGTAATGGATAACACTTGCCAGCAGTCTTCAAGGGATGGTTTTCAGTATGCAGAAACCCAAGGAGTTGTACGTGGCTGGGAGGAGGTAATTATGGATCATGTGATCCTTAGTGACCGAGAGGGCTCAGAATCGAATGCCTCTGCAAACATATGCTGCATGGCCTCCCTGATTCTGCAAAGCTTGCGAAAGGACCCTAGGATTCGTGGTATCAAGGAGGGGGATCATTACCATCTGGCAACCCTTCTTGATCCACATTGCAAGGGTAAGGTTGCAGAACTCATCCTGCCTTCGCAGAGGGAGCAGAGGATGAAAGATCTTCAGGAGGCCTTGAAGAAAGTTTTGTGCAATGCATTTCCAGACCCTGGGAGGTTACAATTTCCTGGTGCTGGACAACGTGTTGCAGTGGCTTGGTTCAGTCAGAGGAAGAGCGGTGGAGAAGGTGGCCAGATGACTAATGCCTTTAAACAATTTTTCAGTCCTCAGCGCCAAGGTCTGATCGGTTCAAGCAACCATCACCAGCGTCTGCATTTCATGGTGTAGGAATATCAAAGGGCAAGAGCAGACTTGGAGACCTTTCCAACAGAGCATCCACTGGGTTACTGGGTCTTGAGGATGGACCACTGGCCAGAACTTGCTCAATATGCAATTGAGCTACTGGCCTGTCCTGCATCCAGCATACTTTTGAAACACACATTCAGTGCTGCTGGAGGGTTTGTAATGGATCAAAGAGTGCGCCTGTCCACGGACTCCGTTGATAGGATCACATTCATAAAAATGAATCAGTCTTGGATCAGCAGCTATCAGCACCTGATGCTGATGTAACTGATTGAATTTGCTTGAATGCATGTGGGATCCCTATGCTGACTACCCTATTCCTCCTCAATCTTGATGATGCTAACTTCCAAAATATTTTTGGTTTAGGGCACAACCACCACCACCCAAAGCCCAGTTTTTCTGCCCCTTTTAAACAGGGTCATGTAATTAAAATTTTTGATATAATATTTAAATGCAGGGCCCGTTCCTGCACCCAACAAGCATAACTGTGAGGGCTTTCAGTGTTGTGGCACCACCACCACCCAAGGCCTAAGCCCCTGTACACACGGTCTGAAATTCCGTGACCGTGTGTGGGCTACATCTGACTTTTTCCATCGGAATGTCCGACCAACAAAGTTTGAGAGCTGGATATAAAATTTTCCGACAGCATGATCCAATCAGGCTTTGTCCGATCGTTTGTAGAGAATTCCGATCGGACAAAGTGCCACGCATGCTCAGATCAAAGTACGAGAGCAAAGCTATTGGTTACTAGCCTGAACGTATTCCCGACGGAGCAAACGAACGTCATCACGTACCGAACGATCGGATTTTCTGACAACTTTGTCCGACCGTGTGTATGCAACACCAGTTTCGGACAAAATCTGTCGGAAAAAATCTAACGAATTTTGTTGTCGGAATGTCCGACCGTGTGTACAAGGGCTACTTCTGCTGCCCCTGTTGCCCCTGTTTGACAGGGGCATGTAATTACAATTTTTGATATAATATTTCACTGCAGGGCCTGTTCCTGCTCCCAACAAGAGTATCTGTGAGGACTTACAGTGTTGTGTCACCACCACTACCCAAGGCCCAATTTTTCTCACTCTGCTTAACTGGGGCATGTAATTAAGATTGTTTATATAATATTTCAACGCAGGTCCCATTCCTGTACCCAAAAAGAGTAAATGTGAGGACTTACAGTGTTGTGGCACCACTGCCCAAGGCCCAATTTTTCTGCCCCTGTTTAAAGGGCCGTCTTTAATGTTGATTGGGCCCTGGGCAAACATTTTCTTAGGGCCCCCCCCAACCGCTCTTAGACATATAACAAATAGCGGTAAAACACAAAATATGTTTACTACAGCAGATCAGGCAGCAATTGCAATTGGTTGCCAGAGGATAAACCATATTATTACTGATCACTGACTGGTTGTTAGAGGTTACAACACATCATTTCTGCTTCCTCATTCAGTGCTAGATGTTACTGCACATCATTACTGCTCACTGAGAGACATACTACAGGAGATGACCAGAGACTGAAAATCTAATACAGGAGATGACCAGAGACTGTGGATCTAATACAGGTGATGACCAGAGACTGTAAATCTAATACAGGAGATGACCAGAGACTGCACATCTAATACAGGAGTTGACCAGAGACTGCGGATCTAGCACAGGAGATGACCAGAGACTGCGGATCTAGCACAGAAGATGACCAGAGACTGCGAATCTAATACAGGAGATGACCAGAGACTGCAAATCTAATACAGGAGATGACCAGAGACTGCAAATCTAGTACAGGAGATAACCAGAGACTGCGGATCTAATACAGGAGATGACCAGAGACTGCAAATCTAGTACAGGAGATGACCAGAGACTGCGGATCTAATACAGGAGATGACCAGAGACTGCGGATCTAATACAGGAGATGACCAGAGACTGCGGATCTAATACAGGAGATGACCAGAGACTGCGGATCTAATACAGGAGATGACCAGAGACTGCGGATCTAATACAGGTGATGACCAGAGACTGTAAATCTAATACAGGAGATGACCAGAGACTGCACATCTAATACAGGAGTTGACCAGAGTCTGCGGATCTAGCACAGGAGATGACCAGAGACTGCGAATCTAATACAGGAGATGACCAGAGACTGCAAATCTAATACAGGAGATGACCAGAGACTGCAAATCTAGTACAGGAGATAACCAGAGACTGCAGATCTAATACAGGAGATGACCAGAGACTGCGGATCTAATACAGGAGATGACCAGAGACTGCGGATCTAATACAGGAGATGACCAGAGACTGCGGATCTAATACAGGAGATGACCAGAGACTGCGGATCTAATACAAGAGATGACCAGAGACTGCGGATCTAATACAGGAGATGACCAGAGACTGCGGATCTAATACAGGAGATGACCAGAGACTGCAAATCTATTACAGGAGATGACCAGAGACTGCAAATCTAATACAGGAGATGACCAGAGACTGCAAATCTAATACAGGAGATGACCAGAGACTGCAAATCTAGTACAGGAGATAACCAGAGACTACGGATCTAATACAGGAGATGACCAGAGACTGCAAATCTAGTACAGGAGATGACCAGAGACTGCGGATCTAATACAGGAGATGACCAGAGACTGTGGATCTAATACAGGAGATGACCAGAGACTGCAGATCTAATACAGGAGATGACCAGAGACTGGGGATCTAATACAGGAGATGACCAGAGACTGCGGATCTAATACAGGAGATGACCAGAGACTGCGAATCTATTACAGGAGATGACCAGAGACTGCAGATCTAATACAGGAGATGACCAGAGACTGCGGATCTAATGCAGGAGATGACCAGAGACTGCAGATCTAATACAGGAGATGACCAGAGACTGCAAATCTAATACAGGAGATGACCAGAGACTGCGGATCTAATACAGGAGATGACCAGAGACTGCGGATCTAATACAGGTGATGACCAGAGACTGTAAATCTAATACAGGAGATGACCAGAGACTGCACATCTAATACAGGAGTTGACCAGAGTCTGCGGATCTAGCACAGGAGATGACCAGAGACTGCGAATCTAATACAGGAGATGACCAGAGACTGCAAATCTAATACAGGAGATGACCAGAGACTGCAAATCTAGTACAGGAGATAACCAGAGACTGCAGATCTAATACAGGAGATGACCAGAGACTTCAAATCTAGTACAGGAAATGACCAGAGACTGCGGATCTGATACAGGAGATGACCAGAGACTGCGGATCTAATACAGGAGATGACCAGAGACTGCAGATCTAATACAGGAGATGACCAGAGACTGCGGATCTAATACAGGAGATGACCAGAGACTGCGGATCTAATACAGGAGATGGCCAGAGACTGCGGATCTAATACAGGAGATGACCAGAGACTGCAAATCTATTACAGGAGATGACCAGAGACTGCAAATCTAATACAGGAGATGACCAGAGACTGCAAATCTAGTACAGGAGATAACCAGAGACTGCGGATCTAATACAGGAGATGACCAGAGACTGCAAATCTAGTACAGGAGATGACCAGAGACTGCGGATCTAATACAGGAGATGACCAGAGACTGTGGATCTAATACAGGAGATGACCAGAGACTGCAGATCTAATACAGGAGATGACCAGAGACTGGGGATCTAATACAGGAGATGACCAGAGACTGTGAATCTATTACAGGAGATGACCAGAGACTGCGGATCTAATACAGGAGATGACCAGAGACTGCGGATCTAATACAGGAGATGACCAGAGACTGCGGATCTAATACAGGAGATGACCAGAGACTGCGGATCTATTACAGGAGATGACCAGAGACTGCAGATCTAATACAGGAGATGATCAGAGACTGCGGATCTAATACAGGAGATGACCAGAGACTGCGGATCTAATACAGGAGATGACCAGAGACTGCAGATTTAATACAGGAGATGACCAGAGACTGCAAATCTAATACAGGAGATGACCAAGAGTAAAGGAGGGGATCAACTAATTAATAATTTTAAAATTTTACCTATCAGCAGTGTACAACTATATAACAGGTCAGGGCTAGGATAACATTCAACAAGCAGTCTATGGGGAGAAAGACCTACCTAGCCAGCCAGACTCGCCACCCGCTCTCATTGATTGACTAATGGTGCTCTCAGAGGTCCAGGTTCAGGGCCTTCAGGGGTCCAGGTGTGGGGCCCTCAGACGTTCAGGGCCTTGAGGGTCCAGGTTCGGGGCCCTCAGACATCAAGGTTTGGGGCCCTCAGGAGTCCGGAGGCAGAGCTCGCAAAGGTCTGGGGGCGGGGCTCGCAGAGGTTCGGAGGTGGGGCTCGCAAAGGTCTGGGGGCGGGACTTGCAGAGGTTCGGAGGCGGGGCTCTCAGCGCTCTTACTCTGATCTCAGCCCTGAGCATAGAGGTTGCATGGGGCGGGGTCAGAGCTTCCATGGAGCTCCCAGCCCCGCCCCGCCCCCGCCCTGCTGGCCAGGCAATACAGCAAAGTTTTTCTGTGCTCGGCGCCAGCGGGGTTACCAAAGGACCGGGGACCCTAATTTGCATGCAGCGTGGGCTCAAGGGGCAGCTACTTTGGCGGGCCCCCCAGCCATGACAGGGCCCGGGGCAGCTGCCCCTTTTGCCCTGCGTTAAAGACGGCCCTGCCTGTTTAACCTGAAGGGCCTGGTATGGATTTTGGGGGTGACAACCACGCCATTCTTTTTGGTATTTTTGGTATTTTTATCTATATTGCCGGGATCCGACAATACATTACAATTCAATTTTTTCCTTTAGAAATGCAATTTTGATGTGGCACTGTTATAAACATGGGAAAGATTAACTACTTTACAGGCATACTAAGGACACACCCCAGGCATGATATTTAAAGGAATATTTCATTTTTATTGTCTCACTTTGAGTACTATTAAAATCACTGCTCCTGAAAAAACTGCCATTTTTAAAACGCTTTTTGCATTGATACATGTCCCCTGGGGCAGGAGTCCAGTTCCCAAACACTTTTATTGCAATAACTTCCATATAAGACTTTAAAATTAGAACTTTTGATTTTTAATGTTCGTGTCTCATAGACTTTAACAGTGTTTGTGTGTTTGAACAATTTTTTTGCCTGTTCACATGTTCTGCTGCGAACCAAACCAGGGGGATGCTCGGCTCATCCCTAGTCCAGGCAGGAGGAGAGTAGAGGAATGACTCCCTTTGTGTTAGGTCTCTCTCTCCTGTCCCCTGACACCAGAGGCCCAACTTTAAACACTCTATACAAGTCAACAGGTAATGGCTTAACTTCTTAGATAAACTGTCCCACACCCCCAATGCATATACAGAGCCCTGAATATGTGTGTGCGGATCCGTATGGCACTAGTAGCTTCAGTCCTTTTGAAGAAAAGATACGATTTGGTGTCGTCTTCAGCTAGCCACTTTACTTGGTGCACTTAAACTCCTATATAGCGGGCGCAAAAAACAAAACTGGCCCAGCTTATCAAGTGAAACAGGCACGACCCTAATCAACAAGGTGAGAGGACAATGGCGTCTGTATGCAGTGTCCCATAAATGGATAGCCTTATCCCTTATCTCTGTGGCACTACAAGTGTCAGCAAGATGACTACCAGCAACGATGTCTGTATACAGTGTTTATACTCCTTCTATGGTGCAGTGTCTCTGTTCCCTGCAGATGGGCAAAATGCCCTCTCATCAAATCCTGTGATCAAGGCCCAAAGAAATGTCCTGGAACAGCAGGCTTTCTTGGTGACCTGACTAGTCACCTCACACTGGAACGCTTTACCATTGGTGCAGGTGCGCCTCGATATGCACCTGGAATTTCTCAGGCTGGATGTCCTGTCTGGCAGGGGTGGCCTGAATTGCATGGGGAAATCAGGTTCTCTCCTACAGGTCTGATCTCTTGCTGCCTCACCATGACTTAAATTCCCTCAGGACACAAAATTGAATCCTCCGCTCCTTTTTGTGCAGAGCATCCAGGGCTTTGTAGTGCCTCTCTGTATACCAGTCTATAGGGCCATGTTGTGAGATAATGTCCCAGAATCCATTGCAGCTACTTCCTGCAGTAAAGTACAGTTTCCCTGATTGGCTACTCTAACTGTGCTGAGCTTTATTAAACCCCCAATGCCTCACCTGTTCTTCAAAGCACCTAAACAAGTGCAGATCCTGCTTGATTAGATGCTTCCCTGGCTGTAATAGCCAGGAAATCACAGCCCTAAAACTGGAAGTGAGAAAACCATCCTTGCTGCCAGCTTCGTTTGTCCCAGAGGAGATTAGGGAACAGACATTTCTCTGTCTCTTCTGTATGGAGCTTCTCCAGTTGTTTACTATGGTGTCGGGCTCCCAAGAGAAATGGAAGAGCTTGGGAACCACAGTAAGTGGCGGCAGGAGTGGGTTCTGCCCTTCTTGGTACCATAAAAGTGATTGGATGGGTGTAAAGTTTTTTTACTAGAAAGCTGTATACTTTTACTAGAAAGCTAATCGCAAGATGTAAAAAACAATACCAAAATCAAAGTTACAGCTGCAGTTATGCCTCGTACACACGACCAGACTTTTCAATGGACTTGGTCTGGCAGATTGGAATCCATCGGACAATTCGATTGTGTGTGGGCTCCAGTGGACTTTTTCTTCCCAAAAGTCCGGTAGACCTAGAAATAAAACTTGCTTCAAATCTTTCCGAAGGACTCGAGTCCGGTCGAAAAATCCAGTCATGTGGGAAAAAAGGACGTTGATTTTGTTTGGGTGCAATGTCGCATGGCCACGCCTTAGTCAGTTAAAGTGTCACAGTGCCAAATTGCAAAAAGTGCTCTGGTCAGGAAGGGGCAAAATCTTCTGGGGCTGAAGCGGTTAATAGCGCTTTAAAGCTGACCTCTAAGCAGATAAAAAAGATCAAGTTCAATAACTTCTCTATGCTTCCCACTATTCTATTATCAACAACACCTCCTTATTAACCACTTCCCGACCGGCGCATGATGATGTACATCGGCAGAATGGCACGGTTAGGCAAATTGGCATACAGGTACATCCATTTTAAATTACCGCCCTGCCATCGCACACGCTCTGCTGGCGGCGTGTGCGCATGCCGGTCGGGACCCCCGTGAGTCTAGTCGCGGGTCCCGCGGACTCGATCGCCATGGGGATGCCTGCAATCATCTCACAGGGAGGCTGAACGGGGAGATGCCGATGTAAACAGCATCTTCCCGTTCTGCCAACAACAAGTGACACTGATCTCTGCTCCCTGTGATTGGAGCAGAGATCAGTGTTCACTAACACACAGCCCAGCCCCCCACAGTTAGTAACACGCCCCTAGGACACACTTAACCCCTACACTGCCACCCCCTGGTTAACCTTTTCACTGCCAGTGTCATTTACACAGGAATCAGTGCATTTGTATAGCACTGATTGCTGTATAAATGACAATGGCCCAAAAAATTTGTCAAAAATGTCCAATGTGTCTGCCATAATGTAAATAAAAATCGCAGATCACCGCCATTACTAGTAAAAAAAATAATAATAAAAATGCCATAAAACTATCCCCTATTTTGTAAGCGCTATACATTTTGCGCAAACCAATCAATAATGGCTTAATGCGATTTTTTTTTTACCAAAAATATGTAGAAGAATACGTGTTGGCCTAAACTGAGGAAAAAATGTTTTTTATATATATTTTTGGGGGATATTTATAATAGCAAAAAGTAAAAAAATAATGTGTTTTTTTCAAAATTGTCGCTCTTTTTTTGTTTATAGCGCAAAAAATAAAAACCGCAGAGGTGATAAAATACCACCAAAAGAAAGCTCTATTTTTAGGGAAAAAAAGGATGTCAATTTTGTTTGGGAGTCACGTCGCACGACCGTGCAATTGTCAGTTAAAGCGACGCAGTGCCGAATCACAAAAAGTGGCCTGGTCTTAAGCCAGCAAAATGGTCCGGTCTGAAAGTGGTTAAGGTTCAGCCCATCCATATCAGCCTGTATAAAACTAAAAATGTGACATTGTGGCTCACTGTTCCATAATAAGGGTTTGAGAGTGATGCCCCATACACACAATTGGAAATTCTGACAGCAAAAGGCCGATGAGAGCTTTTGGTCGAAAAATGCAATCGTGTGTATGCTTCATCGGACTTTTGCTGGCCAAATTTTGCCCAGCAAAAGATTGAGAGCATGTTCTCAATTTTTCGGACGGAGAAAGTTCCTATCCAAAAATGTGTTTGTGTGTGTGTATGCAATTCTGAAGCGCAAAAACTCACACATGCTCAGATTCAACTACGAGACTAAATCGATCAGTCTGGTAAAACTACCGTTCGTAATGGGCATAGCACATTCGTCATGCTGAATTTGTTTTAATAGTTTAATGCAGCGCATTCTCTTCTTTACAATGCTAGAAGAATGAAGTTGTTTTGCTGCTCATATTCATGCAGAGTTCTCACAAACTTATTTCTTCATTATTTCTCCTGATCTCATGAATATCATGAAAATCTTTTTTTGTTTTTAAAGCCAGATCTCCATAATAATGTTTGTATTTTTTTTTGTGTTATTTATTTTTTTAATCAAGAACTCCTTTTTTTGGAATTTTTTGAAATTATTTTCTAGTCGTCTCCATCATTTTTATTTTTTTTATTTTTTTTGTGTGTCAAGTTTACACAACAACATTATTATCTTGCCTTTTTAAAGCTCATGGAGGTTGCTTGGTGTCCCTTGTTAATTTGACATTGTATTTTTGAAATATAACTGTCTACTCACACACAAACTGTCCTATTTAAAGAAAAACACATAGAAAAGTATTCAAAAAAAATCTTCATTTATTCTGGCTGATAACAAAATAAAGAAGGCAACGCTGGAGAAGCTGCTGGAATTTGTGAAGCCTTTCTACCCCAGGGCACACATCAGCTATTTGGAAAATAAAATTAGTAGCCTGAGAAGTCCATATAATGGGGAGCACAATTTGGTCTAGGACTCCCAGAGATCATGAACAGCAGCAGATGACATATACTGTATGTCCCCAAGCTGTGGTACTACAACAGCCTGCGTCTTCTGTCAGACCAGACTGAACCCAGGCCATCACTTTCTTGTCTTTCTTGCAGCCTTCCCTGCAGCCTTCCATGGAGGCTGTGGCTCTGGAGGTGGACTTGTGGCAGGAGGAGGAGGAGGAGGATGGGCGAGCATACATAAGTACATGTTATCACTTATTTGGCCATTCATCCCCTTGAGGCCATTCTGAATGTCCTCAAAAACAAATTTCTCACACCTGAGGCATTGGCCATCCTCCATTTGCTTCAATTTAGCAGCTATACAGCAGCCATAGGCTTCTTCATCATCAGGGGGGCTTTTCAGGGCCGCATTAGCTTCTTTAATGAGGCCCAGTGCTGCCTCCTCCATGTTACTCCCCTTCCTGGCCCTTTTGTTGGAAGGCGGAGGGGAGGCACCTGGGATTGGGTATGCCTACAGGGCCCTGCCACCTCCTGGCTGTCACTTACCCCCGCCTCCTCCTGGCTATCACTTACCCCCGCTTCCTCCTGTCTGCCACATTCCAGAGCCTTGTCCTGGCTGAGGTCTTCCTGTGTATGAAAAAGGGACATACTTTTGTTTTTTGGTTCATCAATCACACCCAAATTTCATCTCATGTCTGTTGCAAATTGAATGTTAATAAATAGAAAAGACTATCATTCTGCCCCCAGCATTTTTATTTCTATTCACACTCATTTTTGGCCACTATTGTCAATTGATATGTCAAACACTTTTGTTAAATCATTCATTTGTTAGCAAGAATAACATCAATCATTTTCGGACAATAAATATGATAAAAAGAACTATACCTGGCTCCAGCTGGGCTCCTCAAGTTCTTCCAGGATGGAAGGCCCAGGTTGGTCCTTGGAAGCCTCAGCTGGGGTTGAGGGAAGGGTGGATGGAAGTGTAGAAAGTGATTCCCTGGCTTCCATATGGTCTTCCAGAAACCGCATCCTGCTGTAGTACCACAGACTGGGTACATACACATCCTCTGCTGCAGCTCCTGATCTCATGGAAGCCTGGACATTATTAAGTTCCTTCATATATGTGCTTCTCAAGCTACCAATTTTCTTCTCCACAAACTCAATGTCTGCGTTGGGGATTCACATATTCCAGCAGTTTCTCCAGCGAGGCCTTCCTAGCTGGTTTATTTCAATATAAGGGGTTTTTAACCTCCCAAAATTTTTGCATATCCCTGTATTTGTCTATGAAGTGGCCCATGAATTCAGGGTCTTTGAATTTGAATTTGAATTGTTTCATATTTGCTGTAAGACAAAACACAAGACAAAAACACTAAATATCAGGCTAAACTCTCCTTATCTTATCCCAATATAGGCCTCAATCTAGAATCAGTATAGGCCACTGATGTACCAAAGTTAAGATGTTACCTTCATTAGAACGTTTGTCCTCCTTCCTCAGTACACCGAACGTATGTACGACACACACGTCTTAACTCTATATACACTGCGCATGCAAGCAGTGTTGCCCACCCCTGACATTCTTTCTCGAAGATTCCCCTCCCCATCTCTTTCATTGCAGTGGGAGAGGAAAATGGTAGAGACACAGTAGGTGATTACTACTAGTAGTAACGAGGAGGAAAACCTGGAGGTCGAAATGTCCCGATCCAGGAGGAAAATTAAGACCTCCAATATGTCCTTTGAGGAGATGGTGGAGATGGTCCACATATTGAAGAGGGCCGACTATGATGGAATGAATGGGCAGTACCCAAACCCCAATCTGCGAAAGACCAAAATCATGATGAAAGTGGGGAAGAGTCTGTGGCAGAAATTTGGGATACGACGATCCAAGGAGCAATTAAGGAAACAATGGTCAGACCTAAAATTAAGGGAGCAGGATCAGTACAGAAGGATAAAGAAAGTGCTTCAAAAAAGTAAGTACTTGTCGTGTGTTCTTATTATGACTATTAACTTGCATGCTGCTCCATGTGTTTTTCTTTACTGTTGTACAGTTTTAAATGGCTACTTACGTGTTTGTGGACACAGTAATCGTTTGTAGGAAACACTGTTCGTTTGCTAACTAAATACAATGTTTTTAGCTGATACAGGGTTAACTACATTTGGACATGCTAATTTGCATTAAAATAAGTTTAGAAAAATGGTTGTCTAGATGTATTTGAAACTAGAATGAATTGAAAACTTGATTCAGTGTAATGTAAGGAGAGGACACTCCGCCGCTGTTTACACATCTGGACTCAGGAGCACTAGTGTGGGACACCAGAGCACATTTTTTAGGTTGACCCACACAGGTGCTCCAGTGAATACTTGGGGTGTCTCCATGTGCGAAACTTGTTCAAAAAAAGGTAAGTCTTCCAGCTTGGTTAAAAGGGAATTAATCATTTCTTCAACTTGGAACTCTGTCCAAACAGACAATTGTACACCACTACCAAGCAATGTTTCACATTCATATTTCTGGCCACAAATATCTGTGTGCTAAGTATATCTTTTGTTTCATTCTCATAGGGGAGAAAAGACTCGCTCCATCGGAGGACAACATGAACCCTCCACCTCCTCAAGAAGGGAGCAGAGTAGTGTGGTACCTCAGGATGTGGAGGAAGGAAAGGTAGAAGAAGTGCTGGAATTTGGCACCACAACAGGTCAGTGTCGGACATCACAGATTCAGGTAATAGATGTTTGCCTGCACATTTTTCATACATGGTGTGTATTTTTTTTTTTAGGTGATGTTCAGTTTGTGGTACCAAAATCCAGTCATTTCACCAGTGACAGTGCACAGCGGCTTATCCAGGAAATCATGTGTTGTAGTCGGGATTTGGACCTTATCAAAGAAAAAACCAAGGAGATTGAACAAAGACTGAAGAACATGATTGATGTACTAGGTCAGTGATGGCGAACCTTGGCACCCCAGATTTTCTGGAACTACATTTCCCATGATGCTCAACTACACTGCAGAGTGCATGAGCATCATGGGAAATGTAGTTCCAAAACATCTGGGGTGCCAAGGTTCGCCATCACTGTACTAGGTAGACTATAAATTTTAAAAAGATTACTGGTTTTTTTTTGCTAAAATTTTTATCCAAAGTTTTAATACTGTTTAAAAGCCAAATTTGGAAGATGCGCACAGTGTGTCAACATGTGCTATCTGCCATCAGGGGATTTCAATGTACACGTTTTGTGGGTGTAACCCCTTCCTCCCAACTCTAGTAGGTGAGAGGAAGTGGTTGCACCCCCAAAACACATCCATTGATCCTCCATGTTGGGAGATAGCACATATTGACATTAGGTGTGGGATCAGAAAGGAAATCCCCATTTTGACTCACAATTTGTGTGCATCTTATAAATTTGGCTTTTACAGAGGTGACTTCACCCCATCTGATGAAGGCAAGATCAAGACCTTTCATACTATAAAATGTGTGATATTGCCTTCTTTTTTGCAATGCTAACCTTTATAAGTTCCAGAGTTGTGTATGTTATGTTTGGAAACATGCCTGGTTCTGTATTTGTTAAAAAAATTTCAAGGTAAAACTTTGAAAAAAAAAAGATTTTTTACCACCAAATGTTTTATAAAACACACATGTGAATGTGCATGGAGTAAAAGGCTTTCCACTCAACAATGTGTGGCTTCTTCTTTCAATGCTCAAGAACACTTTTTGTATTAAGTTGGTGTTTACAATGGGTGTTATTTAAATAATGTGAAAACCACTTGGCACTACAAGTGCACTTGGAGAACCCAGGAGACAGATAAAATAAACTCAAGCAGTAAATCCAAATCGAGATTTTATCAGATCAATTTTTCTTTATTAAAAAATATTTACAAATTAGCTGGCATAGCAATGCCCCCCCACCCATATAATACCGTATTCCACATATTTTTGACGCACTTCACGGGAGCTTTGTGGGCACAAGCCAGGATGGACTGCTTCCAGGGCCATCAGTGTTGGTTCCCAAAGTCCAGCCACAAGCCTGACTGAGGCTTTATAATTTGGAGCACCTGCGTTCTCTTCCTCAGGTGGCAATCCCAAGCCACCGCTCTGGAGATGTTCGTAGAACTCAGTCTGGGCAAAGACTCCACCTTTCCGACATCCGGCCATTCTTCCCCACGTCCATATATATAAACTCATATGTCACCGACACCACTGCCATCAACACGATACTATGAAACCCCTTATAGTTAAAATAGTATGACCCCGAATGGGGTGGTGGGACGATGTGGATATGCTTCCCATCTATTGCCCCTCCACAGTTGGGAATGTCCCAATGATGGAAAAAGTGGGATGCCAGAGTCTGCCATTCCTGTGGCATTGAAGGAAACTGTGGAATCAAAACAGAATTTTTTTTTTAATTTTGCACATAAACATTGCAAGCAGATTAGACACTAAAAATTATTGGCCAACATTAGTATAACATTGATTTTAATGCGTATTTAAAGACAAAAAATAAGGTCCACTTATCAGATTCCTCACCCCCGCTGATGGCCCATTGTTCAAATTTTAGGGGAGTGGAGCTCTAAATGAGTTTTTGAGCCCAAAAAAAGCCTCTGAAACTCTGCATCAATTTAAGGACAACAATAAACCTTTGTACACATTATAGGGAGTGTTTAGGGTAAAGCACTACAATGGAGCTGACAAAATACATTGTTAAGTGACTAGGCTAGGTGTGTATGGGCCCAGGATAGCATGCTGGGGAGGTTAGTGAAGGCAAATATGCATGTAGGCAAAAAAAGTAGCATTAAAAGATTCAAGCATGCATGAGTACAAAGAGGACATTCACAGCATATTACAATCAGGGCAATTATGGAATTATGAAATAAATACAAAACAATAGCAAACATTAAATACATAGAAGGTGATGTTAAAGGATAAAACTTACCCTAATATAGTCCTTCTGCAGGACCTGAATGATGGCAGAACAGGTCTTTGAATAATAATCACCAGAGCCTGGGGGGAGATGCCTGTACTTTAGGTCCTGTAGACTTCTCCCAGTTGCCAAGTATCGCAAGGTGGCGACTAGCCTCTGCTCTGGAGTGATGGCTTGCCACATGCAGGTCTCCTGCCTGCTAATATAAGGGGTGAGCAAAGCCAACAAATGGTGAAAAATGGGGTCCATCATCCGGAGAAAATTCCTGAAATCATCAGGGTTATTCTCCCGGATCTCACGCAGCAGAGGCATATGAGAGAATTGGTCATACTGGAGTAACCAATTCTTGGTCCATGAACTCCTTCTCGCCCTGTTCATGGACTGGGCTTGTGTCAAAGTAAGAACCCCAACACCAAGCCCCCGTATAGCACGAACTCTACGACGAGTACGTAACCGCAACATGGCTTCAAAACGGTCGGCTGGTCAGAACGAACTAACCAAACACACTGAAGAACAGCAAGGCCTGTGAAGAGTGAGCTGAAAATCAGAAAAGAGCAGACAAGAACGCACTGAAAAACAGATACAAACTGATTACACGCACTGAAAACCAGATACAAACCCACACGCACAAACTGAACAGCAGTAAAACTATCGGAATAAGCACGAGTCTGAAAAGCGCAAATCATCTCTCACCAAATTTCAGCTAACACAAGATTAGCAGAAGGAGCCCAAAGGGTGGCGCACTGGAACTTCCTTTTTCTAGCCCCAGTGTACGTGTTGTACACCACTTCTTGACGGTCGGAATTTGGTGTGACCGTGCGTATGCAAGACAGCTTGAGTGAAATCCTGTTGGAATTCTGTCGGAAAAACCTTTAGAGCTTTTTCCGACCAAAATTCCAATCGTGTGTACCGTGGCATGAGAGTCTGTTGAAGGCACTGCAAACTATTAGTTGAAATTCTGTAAATAAAATACATAAAAACATTCCCTTTTTTAATTACCACTACTACTTTAAAATTATTTTAGACCCCTTTCACACTGGGGCATTTTTTTCAGGCGCTTTAGCGCTAAAAATAGCGCCTGTAATGCGCCTGAAAAATGCCTCACCTGCAGTCCCAGTGTGCTTTCACACTCAGGCAGTGCACTTTCAGGACGTTGAGAAAAAGTCCTGCAAGCAGCATCTTCGGGGTGGTTTGTGTATACACCACTCCTCCACCGGCCCTACCAATTGGAGTGCATGGGCAGCGCTGCTGAAGCACCTGCAAAGCGACTTCATCAGTGACGCTACACTGGTGCTTTTAACCCTATTTAAAAAGGGGTTAAAAGTGCCCCACTCCCACCCGAATAGCAGCACCAAAGCACCACTATAACAGCAGTAAAGCGCCGCTAAAACTAGCAACGCTTTACGGCTACTGCCCCATTTTGAAAGGGTGCTTAGTGTATGTATTATTTGATTATAACATAATTTCTGGGCATTAGCAGTTTTTGATATTTCCTGTTCAAGAATATTGTATGTAAAGGGCCCAACAGATTTCCCTTTTATCAGTAAAGACAATGGCTGGTTTGAGATGTCCATAATAAAATGTTGTCTAATATAGACCTGGCCCCTGCTAAGGGCTTCTTCTATAAAAAGAAGTGTTAAAATGAGACATCAAAAGGAGATTAAACTATTAGGAATGAAACATTTTCATGTGTTATCATGTAGGAGGCTCGAGAGATATGGAAATGAGGACAAGTGACAAAGCTAAACAAATAAATCAGGTTTTATTTGGAAACCGATTAAAATGCAGCAATTCTAACTAATTGAACTTCATGGAAAACATAGTTGAAAGCTTAAGAGTCTTCAAATTACAAAGATATCCTATTATAAATACTGAGATTTATAGTATGCATATGTCATATTTTAGTAGCCAGACAGTATACCAGTTTCTTCAGTTTTTTACATGCACAGTAACAATAACAGTTGCAAGGAACTTTGAAGCCTTAAGCCTAGTACACACAGGCTGAATGTTGGGCAGAATTGTCCGGTTCAAAAGAAACCTGCCGACATTCAGCCCGTGTGTAAGGCAGCCGGTCTGACAGAAGACAGCCATTCGGCTGGCTTCTGTCGAAGGGTCGTGATTGAAAAAGGCCTACCGACTGGCTCCTAATCATCGCTGTCCTGTGGGGGGCTATCCTCCTGTCAGAACACAATAGCAAAGCAGGGGAGATCGCTGTACTAACATTGGATAGCTAGTACAGGGTTTCCGACCTGAGCTGTCAAAACAACTAGCAGTGTGTATGAGGCTTAACTGTAGTTGCAGACAGCAAGTGAACGACTTTCATCAGGGAAAGTGTCAAATGTATATGGGTGACTTTGGGCTAGTAAATCATGGCCAGCTGTAGATGCACCGCCGTGGCAAAGTCCTCATCATTGTTTGCAAATTAAAGCGGTTCTTCACCCTAAAGGGGAAGTTCCGCTAATCTGATCCCTCCCCCCTCCGGTGCCACAATCGGCACCTTTCAGGGGGAGGGGGGTGCAGTTACCTGGATAATCCAGGTATCTGCACCCACACACGGGCAGACCGCCGCAGACCCCCGCAGACGCTCCGCCCCCCCCCGTTGTGTTCTGGGAAACACACAGTTCCCAGAGACACAGCGGGGGACCATAAGAGACGCGCAGCGCGACTCGCGCATGCGCAGTAGGGAACCGGGCACACTTCCCGATTCCCTGACAGAGGATGGCGGCGGGGGCAGCAGCGAGACGAGCGATCGCTCGTCATCTGCCGCCGACATCGCTGGACCCTGGGACAGGTAAGTGTGATTTTATTAAAAGTCAGCAGCTGCAATATTAGTAGCTGCTGGCTTTTAATATTTTTATTTTAGGTACAGAACCACTTTAATGCTGTCTTCAACCTCAAAATGTCACTGGCACACTGGGAGGACAAGATGTTGACATTGCCTCTACATTTTTATTCTAGAGCAGGGATTTTCGAACTTTTGTCAAAGAGGGCCAGATTTTATGAATGCAGCCCCACCATTGGCAGGAATGCACCCACCATTGCTAGGAATTCAATGTAACAAGTACTAGTATCACTGGAATGTGCACACAAAATATTGAAAGTGACAAACAATGATCCCAGCGCCCTATGCAGTAAGTCAAAACTCACCCTAACAAGCTGCTATCATACAAAAGGACAAATCACAAAAATATATAGTATACCGTATCCGTACCCTAATTACCCCGCATATACTATATTGACAGCGCTAAAACAAAAAAGGGAAAATAATCAAAAAATAAAATATAATAAATATATAGAGGATAAAATATAATAAATATATGGAGGATAATAATTCAGTGTCTAAAAAAAGTCACTAGCAAGTGTCCATAATATCTCCAAACATATATGACTCAATATTCAATTGAGCTATCACACTTTGGAAAAAAGTTCAGAAAAGAAGATCCATCTCCGAAGAAGAAAACACCAGTGTGCGAAGGGTCTGACGGCCGGTGACACCCCTTATGGTAATTCACTCACCAGAACCCAAAGGGTTAACAGGCACTTCACTACGGCTGTAGAAGTAGTCCCACTAGTGTCCCTCCGGAAAATCGTCTTATCAGAACACCATAGGTTCCTCTCTCTCGGGCTCCCTGCTCTCTCACCGATAAGAGTTCACTTAATTCTCATTCACAGCCCCAGATCCACATATAGAAAACAATAAAATATAGATTCCATAGTGCAACACAGCTTTATTCATTAAAAACACTCATGCGCTTAAAATCATACGTACACAATGTGCACAGCAAAATGTCACATTTAAAATGTCACTTGCAGTGATAACGAGGTGGTCTCACCGCAGTCCTGAGCGCGTTTGGTCGAATACTGCCTCAGCTTCCACGGCGGGTCCCGGGTAACCACTCCGAATAGCCTGCTCTGGTGACGTATAGCTGCCTGGTCACGCCCATACGCGTTTCGTCATCACGTCTTCGTCCGTGGGCGTGGCCAGGCAACGCAGCTAGTCCATTTAAATACCTTGCGGGGCGGGAAGCCAGATCAAAATAACGCCCACGTCCGGCCCCCTCTCCTCGCATTCGATGTGACAATGTAATGACATCGCCGTATAAGCGATCGTCATAACAACGTTGTTATGACGATCGCTTATACGGCGATGTCATTACATTGTCACATCGAATGCGAGGAGAGGGGGCCGGACGTGGGCGTTATTTTGATCTGGCTTCCCGCCCCGCAAGGTATTTAAATGGACTAGCTGCGTTGCCTGGCCACGCCCACGGACGAAGACGTGATGACGAAACGCGTATGGGCGTGACCAGGCAGCTATACGTCACCAGAGCAGGCTATTCGGAGTGGTTACCCGGGACCCGCCGTGGAAGCTGAGGCAGTATTCGACCAAACGCGCTCAGGACTGCGGTGAGACCACCTCGTTATCACTGCAAGTGACATTTTAAATGTGACATTTTGCTGTGCACATTGTGTACGTATGATTTTAAGCGCATGAGTGTTTTTAATGAATAAAGCTGTGTTGCACTATGGAATCTATATTTTATTGTTTTCTATATGTGGATCTGGGGCTGTGAATGAGAATTAAGTGAACTCTTATCGGTGAGAGAGCAGGGAGCCCGAGAGAGAGGAACCTATGGTGTTCTGATAAGACGATTTTCCGGAGGGACACTAGTGGGACTACTTCTACAGCCGTAGTGAAGTGCCTGTTAACCCTTTGGGTTCTGGTGAGTGAATTACCATAAGGGGTGTCACCGGCCGTCAGACCCTTCGCACACTGGTGTTTTCTTCTTCGGAGATGGATCTTCTTTTCTGAACTTTTTTCCAAAGTGTGATAGCTCAATTGAATATTGAGTCATATATGTTTGGAGATATTATGGACACTTGCTAGTGACTTTTTTTAGACACTGAATTATTATCCTCCATATATTTATTATATTTTATCCTCTATATATTTATTATATTTTATTTTTTGATTATTTTCCCTTTTTTGTTTTAGCGCTGTCAATATAGTATATGCGGGGTAATTAGGGTACGGATACGGTATACTATATATTTTTGTGATTGCTAGGAATTCACTCACCGTTGCCAGGAATGCAGCCCCACAATTGCAATTGCCAGGAATGCAGCCACCATTACCATCAGTGCAGCCATGGAGGGCAGGACGAGCGCCAAAGACATCCTACAGGAGAATTTCCTGTTTACACTGTTTAAGAGAAAGTCCCGCCTCTTCTGATGGACAGAACAGTCATCCAATGGCAGAGATGGGACTTCCTATTACAGATGCCATGTAAACAGGAAATTCTCCTCCTGTGTGCACAGCACTCGTCCCGCCTCCTCCCTCTGAGGCAGCTGGACTATATATCTTTTGTGACCCCGGGGCTGGGAGATCGCCGGGGGCCACAAAAGATGTATATGTTTAAATAACCAGGCAGGCCGTGATTGGCCCGCGGGCCAGACTTTGGACATGCCTGTTCTAGAGGTACATCTTTAACTTCACTTACGGATCCAAAAGCACCAGGGAGAGGAGTACAGAATAAGCCACCTGGCCTCATGAGAAAGTAGAGCCTTCCCTTTGCTAAAGATCATCTGACCTTCTGTAGATAGGCCAATCCCCAATAATGATGCTCAAGGGTTGAAAGCCTATGACGTGATTAAATCCATTTATTCTGGTAACATTGCGGTGCTTCTGGTGATGCTGGTAAAATTTCAGCAGCACAATTTGTGAAATGCCAGACATTAAGAAACTTTAGTAGGTAAACCCAGCTGATCATTTACTAAAAATTCTACTTATTTAATTATTTAGTAAAATAAGGAGAACATTTCTTTTTTTCTTTTTTTTTCTTTTTTTTTAGATATTTTGCTGGTTGGGCATTTGAAGTGAACAATGACTTTGTGTGCTCCTCAAGCTTTAGGAACGAAACCCCTAAAAATGTATAATGTATTAGGCATCAGCTAATAAAGCATTTCTTTTCAATTTGTTTTTTGTCTCAACAAATCTGAGCAATTTTCAGCCATCACTGTACAGGTTAACGATGTACGATAGATGGCATTTGTTGACTAAGTGCATTCGCTGTTGAGGCGGATTTGTAAAGAGAAAAAAATACATTTAGAAAAGATTCTCCCACTGCATCTCACTCTTGTATCTCCTGCCATCATGCATCATTCCCAAAGTGCATGACAGAAAAAGGCACTTTATGGTGTTAAAATCAGAAAACGTCTCTGGAAACACTTGAGAAGCACATAACATGTGAGTTCCCTGGAGAAGATTTTAGCTTCCAAACAGCAAAATCCTGAGGGCAAAGTGCTGCAGCGGGGAGCAAATATGAAAACATCAAGCAGAACTTTGACATGTGCTTTCAATAACAAGGATGTGTGTGGAATACAAGATACCGAGATACAGGTGTTTTTGTGTAATGTTCTACAACATTTTAACAAAGGAGAAAAAAGTTACAAATAGTTTCATACCTTGTATGTTATGTAATTGTAAATGTCCTTTATAAATGTAAATTACATCCCAGTTAATTTATTAAGTAAAATTGAAATAAATGAAGCTGAAAAAATCATAGCAACAAATCAGCAACCATTTGAGATCAGTGAACATCAAACTGCTATGAAATATACAAGATAATCAAGCTCTTTATTTTTTAACACATACTTTGATTTATTTTTAGTGGTGTAAAACCCTCCTAGATAGGTTGCTAGGATGTTAGGTAAATGCAATCCTTTTTGGCTCCTCTGTAATATTTGAAGCAGCTGTTGATTTCCTTGGGCAGATCTGGATCTCACAGGCTGCAGGTTTGATTGCTCCCCCTGCCTTCTAGAGGCTTCTAGAAAATAGTGGGCTGGGAGAGTTAAATAGAAAGCTTTAATATTTATTGGGCTGCAGCCTATCCCTGGGGATATGTGACTAGTAGGTGTCTGAAGGAAGCATAAATCTCAATCATCTGGGGTTTGGAGCAGCCTTGGACCTTGTCCTGCTGGAGGAGTTCCCAGCCTCAAGGGTTCTGCCCCTCTAAAGCAGTTTTTTTTTCTGGAGTTTTCTGGTGTTCATTGAGGTCCCAGCTGTGGCAGAACTGGGGAGCCTATTCCTAATCATATTTGGAGCTAACCAAGCAATCTCACCTATAGATCTGCTCTGGAGGACTCAGTGAAGAGTGGCAGGTGGAAGCTGGAAGGTGTGCAGCTGTCCTCCCTCACTGAAGACCATATGGTGGAAGCTAGGAACTCAGACATTGCGTTGAAGCATAGAGATGCCTGATGGAAACTGAGGAGTTCATCCATCCTAGGACATTATGAGAAAAGACCTGAGCTCAAAATCCAAGTAACTGTGTGCTGTTTCAAAGGGTAAGTGCCCAGTGGCTGACCGTGATTCCAGTGAGGAGTCAAATAGAATTATTGCTGCTAGGATTTTTTAGAGACAATAAGTGCCCAACCTCTATGGTAATAGTTTGAGATGCCATTAAAGCCTATCTATGAGGCGTGATAATTAAAGAAATCGCTAGAATTAAAAAGTCAACAGGGCAACGAGAGGAAGAAATAATGCAAAGTGTCCATCAAATACAACAGAAGTTTATTTTAGATCCTACAGAAGAAAAACGTTTAGCCTACAGAGTCAAAAGCATTATGAAATGGGGGAGCAGGTGGGACATATGTTGGCTATGATAGCACGGAATCAAGAAGGCCCCTCTGGTATAGCTGCCATTAAAGATATAAAATGTGTAGTGGTATATGACACAGAGATTATCCAGAGCACGTTTATGGATTTTTATACACGGCTTTGTGAATCTGAAATATCAAATACATTCTGGATGATCTAGTCATATCTAAACTGACACCAATAGAAAGTGAATTCTTGGATATCCCTATAACTCTGGTAGAGTTGGAAGAGGCAGTAAGGCAAATTCAAAATAATAAAGCCCCAGGGATGGGCGGACTCCCTGTGGAGATATATACAATGGCCAGACTTTACTTCCAGAACCTCTTGAAGTAAATGAAGCTTATATTACATAGGAACTCCCTAAATCAATAGTAATCTTAAAACCTGGTAAAGATCCATTAAAACTGGATTCATATCGCCCAATCTCTCTTCTCACATGAGACGTTAAGATCTTAGTCACGGTATAGGCAAATAGGCTATCCAGATATATTAATATTTTGCTTCACAGGGATCAATCAGAGTTTATCCCCTCTAGATCAGCAGCAACAAATATTTGAAGACTGTTTTTGAACCTGCAGTTACCAATGGATAATGGGGGAACTTGTACGATTCTGTCCCTGGATGCACAGAAGGCTTTTGATATGGTGGAATGGGAATATCTGTGGACGGTATTAACTGCCTTCGGTGTAGGACCAGGTTTTTTTATCTTGGCTAAAATTATTATATAAAGATCCACAAAGGAGACTGAGAATTGATAATACTATGTCACTATTTTTCTCCTTATCCAGAGGGACCAGACACGGCTCCCCTCTGTCCCCACTGCTGTTTGCTTTGTCAGTGGAACCCCTACCTGCGTCCATAAGACAGTCAAAGGGGATAGTGGGGTTTCAACATTAGGGTAGGAGGAAAAAATAGGCTTATATGCAGATGACGCCCTTATGTTTTTGGGTGATACCGCAGAATCCCTAGAATTCCCAGAGAAACTTATGATGCTTGTCTCTGCATTTGGACAGTTCCCGGGGCATCGTATTAATTGGGAGTAATCAATATTGATGCCGTTACTTGATGGGAATATCTCTTTACCATATGGCACCATACGAATACAAATAAAACATAAAGTCAGGTATTTTTGGGATTGAGGTAACACGAAATGTGGGGGACTATGTTGATTTGAATCTCAAACCATTACTGCTCAGGTTAAAGAAAAAGTGTCGGAGTTGGTGTAAACTCCCATTAACAGTGATTGGCAGAGCCAATTTTATAAAAATGATTTGGGCTCCACAACCACTGTATATTTTTCATAAGGGCCGGTTCACACTGCAGGTGATGCGAGGCGACACTGACTTGCCTCACCGCGACCTGCCGCGACCTCAGCGGCAACTTGCAGATGACTTCTGTATAGTAGTCAATGCAAGTCGCCCCGAGGTCGCCCGAAAGTAGTACAGGAACCTTTTTTCTGAGTCGGAGCTCCTCTCAGAACGGTTCCATTGTACAGAACGGGGGCGACTTGTCAGATCGAGGCGAGGCAAGTCGTGTCGCCTCGCATCGCCCGCAGTGTGAACCGGCTCTTACTGTCCTATTTTGGTAACAACGCTCTGGTTTAGGAAGGTAGAATCTCTTTTCCGTGAGCTTCCGTGAGCTTATATGGAGGAAAAAACAGCCCCGTATAAAACATTTTTTTTTTTATGTTAGCCAAAGATGAAGGGGAACTTGCTATTCCACAACCTAAAAATTACTTTTCAGCCTCACAAATACAGAAATGTTGTGGTTGGATGGAGGCTGTGGAGTCTGATACTATGCAGGGATTATTATGGCCGCTATGTAGGGGATATACATTGATCTCCCTACTAGAGACAAAAACTCAAGAAATGGCTAAAAAGTTAATGACAGGTAAACTTTTTACTAAGATCTGGCATGAAATGAAAAATATTACTAATATTACGGGTTATACTTCTTATACCCCAATTTGGAACAATGCAAACTGTGAGGAGCTGCGAAAGTTAGAAGAGTTTGAGCTATGACAAACACAGGGGTTGAGATATGTGGAGCAACTGTTTTAGAATGATAGCCTAAAATCTTTTTCTCAAATATCTGATGAATTTGGCATTCCAAGACAGAGGTTTTTCCAATATCTACAGCTTAGACATGCCTTACAGGTTCAGGCTCGTACTTTTGAATTTAAACTAAATAACTCTAAAACAATTTCATTGTTGAAAGATAGAGGTCAAAAGCAGGGTCTTAATTCATGACTCTATGCGACATTGCATAAAAAGTTTAAAGCATCTGTAGATATTCCTTCTAGGAACAAGACCTGGGACCATTGTCAGATGATCAGTGGTTAATGGCTACCCCAAAGGTATCGTCATCTGCTACCCAAAAACGAATGCAATTGTTTATCCTACACAGATCATATTATACCTAGAGATGGCCTTGCGGTTAGCCCGGCGGTCGGTTCGCGGCGGACTTTGCTCGTTCGCGATTTGCCAAACCGGCGGACTTCTGGTGCTGTTCATGGCGGACATATCCGTTTACATTGCGAAGAACTTTGACCCATGACACATCCATAATGGGGTACAGGACAGCCAATTGGTGTCAGTGTAGGGAAAGGACGCTGTGTGGAGCAGGGACAGTCAGTCTAATCACTAGCTATTACTATTAGGTCCACAAAAGTCCTTTTAAGGACTGATATAGGTCTACAGTATATAGGGTTGTAATACACTTATAATATACTTTCTTTCAAATATAGAAAGCATATTATAGTGCACTGCAGTGCTGACCGATTCTGCAGCTGTCATTTCTCAGTGTAGGGACAGTTTGGTTTTTGGAGCAGGGACAGTCTGCCATTCACTAGCTACTAGCTAGCTACTATTAGGTCCAGAAAGGTCATTTTAAGGACTGGTATAGGCGTACAGTATATAGGGTTGTAATACACTTATAATATGCTTTCTTTCAAATATAGAAAGCATATTATAGTGCACTGCATGCAGTGCTGCTGACCGATTCTGCAGCTGCCGTTTCTCAGTGTAGGACTGGTATAGGTGTACTATTTGGTGTGCAGTATATAGAGGTGTAATACAATACTTTCAAATATAGAAAGCATAGCATAGTGCATTTCCACTGTGCAGCATTGTGACTGCTGAGCGGTTCCGCAGCGATACTACAAAGAGTGACAAACGCAATTAGAAAAAAGTATTATAACTGGTGTGATAGACCAGTGGCCCCCCAAAACGACAGATTGAAGCGGGGTGTTATATACCTTCTTCCACATATACTGCACTTCTCTAGAGACTTTTGTCACAGGGTAATTTAAAAAATGACAGGCAGAAGAAGAGGCAGGCCCTTCCGTAGGGGTTGTAGGGGTAGGGCAGGAGCAACAGGCTTGAGCCAAAGTGGCAAATTGCAGAAGGTGTGTTCGATTACATCAAAGGACGCACCAGACTTGGTTGAGTGGCTCACTCAGCCTTACTCTTTTGCACCCTCCTCATCCTCTCGATCTGCACCCTCTTCACTCTCTGCTGTGTGCACCCCCAAAGACACTACCACCAACACCAACACCACCATATACCCTCCGCTTGAGTCACAGGAATTATTTTCTGATCCATCACAAGACATTGGCGATGAGCAGCCATTTTTGGCATTGGATCAGGAAGAGGAGGTAGCAACAACTGCCACTCAGCAGTCTGACGACAGTACCCAGATCAGCCCAAGGAGGTTGGTCCCCGGTGTTGCTGCCTACTCTGAGATCTCTAATTATAGCGGTGGGGAAGATGACGTTGATGATGACGTGTCTAGTGATGTCACGTGGGTGTCCACAAGAGAGGAAGAGGAGGGGAGTTCAGAGGGAGATATGGACCAGCAGATAGGGAGGAGAAGCAGATGGAACTTACATTGCACAGGAGGGACTAAGCAGACTGCTAATGTATCAAGAGCGAGGCATCAACCATGTACGGTCACATCTGGCGCTCCCAGGATGACGGCACATGGCTCCGCAGTGTGGGCTTTTTTTAACGTGTCCGCTGCTGACAATAGTGTTGCCATCTGCAGCCTTTGCAGTCAACGCATAAGTCGCAGTAAGCCTTAAACTCACCTAGGGACGACCGCCTTAAGAAGGCACATGAGCTGCCATCACCAAGCCCAGTGGGAGCAACGGAACCCACAAAGCCACACTCCAGGCTCTCACTGTCCAGCTTCTTCTACTTCTCCTTCTCCTCTCTCCTCAGAATTGTCCTCCATTCCACCTTCCATCATGCCATCCTCACGTTTTTCTGGAAAAAGGCAGGCTTCCATGGGCCAAATGTTCAAGCGTAAAAAAATGATCACGCCAGATAACCCTCTTGCCCAACGATTGACCGCTGGCTTGTCAGAACTGTTAGCCCGCCAACTACTGCCATATAAACTGGTGGACTCTGAGGCCTTTCAAAAATTTTTAGCCATTGTAACACCACAATGGAAGGTCCCAGGAAGGAAGTATTTCTCACAGAAGGGCATCCCAGAGCTATATGGCCATGTTCAGTGGCAAGTGAATGTATCTCTGGCACACAGTGTTGGTGCAAAGACCACAGACACGTGGTCTAGAAAACACGGGCAGGGAAGGTATATAACTTTTACTGCCCACTGGGTGAACCTTCTGACGGCCGTCAAGCATGTAACCCGTGGCACCCGTGTAGATTTGGTTTTACCACCACGGATTGCATGCAGGCCTGGCTCTTCTTCTCCTCCTCCTACTCCATTCTCCCTCTCCTCCTCGGCTGAGTCCTCCTTTTCCGCTGCTAGCGTCTCTTCCGCTGCGCAGCCCAAGATCCCCAGAACCTATTCGACATGCCAGGTGAGACATTGCCATGCTTTGCTACGTCTGTTGTGCCTGGAAGCCAAGAGCCACACTGGCCCTGCACTCCTTTCAGCTTTGCGTTCACAGGCAGATCAGTGGCTAACACCGCTCAATTTGACAGTTGATAAAGTGGTGTGTGAGAACAGTGCCAATCTGCTTAGCACATTGAAACAGGGCAAAATTACACACGTGCCATGCATGGCACACGTCTTAAACTTGGTCATGCAGCGATTCGTTGTCAAATACCCTGGGGTCCAGGACATCTTGCAGCAGGCAAGGAAAATCTCGGCCCATTTCAGAAGATCTTACACAGCCATGGCTCAAATTGCTGACATTCAGCGGCGACACAATCTGCCAGTCAGACGTCTTATTTGCGATTGCCTGACACGATGGAACTCAACCTTCTATATGCTTGATAGGCTGCTCCAGCAGAATCGTGCAATTAACAACTACCTGTATGAACTCTGCGGCAGAACAGGTTCTGGGGAGCTTGTTTTTTTTTTACCGCGCCAGTGGCTGCTCATGCGCGATGCATGCAGACTTCTGCGGCCATTTGATGAGATCACCAAACTGGTCAGTCGCTACCATGGCACCATCAGTGACATCGTACCTTATGCCTTCTATATGGAGCGTGCATTGCGTCGTGTCATTGATCAAGCCATGCAGGAGCAGGAGCAGGAAGATGATGAAGTCGCAATGCTGGATGAATTCCCAGGGGGGCTACTCTATCTGAGACAAGTCAACAACAGGAGTCTGAAGAGTCAGAGGAGGAGGGTGCCGGGGAAGATGAGGAGGAGCAAGAAGAGCATGCTTTAAACCTTTCTGGGATCCCTGTTGTTGTCCGTGGATGGGGAGAGGAGAGCGAGGAGGATGACATTATCCTGGATTATGAGCAGGAGCCAGACCACCACACTGCTTCCAGTTTAGTGCAAATGGGGGCCTTCATGCTCCAGTGTTTTAACAGGGAACCCCGTATAAAAAGCATAAAGGTCAAGGACCAGTACTGGGTGGCAACGTACTTAGACCCCCGGTACAAACACAAAATGGGGGAAATGTTACCACCATCATAGAGGGCTGTCAGAATGGAGCACTTACAGGCCTTGCTTAGAGAAATGCTGCATTCTGCTTTTGCGTGCACTGGCAGAGGAATTCCCACTCCCAGAGAAACAGTTGCGGGTACCAATCCAACAGCGCCTGCAAGAAGAGGGCGGTTTGAAGATGTGTTGGTCACTAGGGATGGCCGAACGGTTCGCCTGGCGGTCGTTTCGCGGCGAATTTCGGTTTCGCGGTCTGCCCGTTCGGCGGACTATTGCCGCTGTTCACCCGGCGGACTTCCGTGTTTACTGTGTAAAAGAACTTTGACCTATGATGACACATTCATCATGGGGTACAGGACAGCCAATTGAGACATTACAGCACATGGACACTTGGACATTCCCCCTAACTTATAAATAGACCCGATCCGGCGGCCATTTTACATTCTTTGGTATGTCACCATAGGGAGAGGTTGCTGTGTGGAGCAGGGAGAGACTGCAGTGACCCAAATCGCTAGCTATTAGGTCCACAAAAGTTCTTTTCAGGACTGGTATGGTATAGGTGTTAGGTGTAGTTCAGGATATAGGTTTGAGGCACTGCTGTGCTAGTGATTGTTGCAGCAGCCTGTCTTTTGTCAGTAAACAAAAGAGCTGCGCCAAATAATATAAATCAAAAAAACCAAACAATTATAAAGAAAAGTCCATGGAAACTTTATGTTATCCAAAAAAGGAAGACGATCACACCACAGTGATTCCACACTTCCTTATCACTATAGTGTCCCACCACCAACAAAACAGTGCGCTTACCAGATGGTAAAAGCACAAGGAGCGTTTAGAGTACCAAGCCACCGACAGCTCCTCGCTTCCACTGGACACTTTATCCTTAATCCCTCAGGAACGAACGATCCATACACTGTAGCCGCTCCACATTCTCATAAGTAACCCAGTTTCACGTTCGTAATATAAAAAGAAAAGAAGCCTCCCATAGTGTAAAAAACTTCAATGCTTTTTTAATTAGTAGAAATACACTTACATAAAAACGAACGTTTTCCGCATGTAAAATCAAGCCGGCCGGCAAAAAACGAGAGCCCGTCCTCCTCTCGTAACACGTGGTGACGTCACAGCGTGCCCTCCCATACGTGTTTCGTCATACGTGACGTTTTCAATGGGGAACGGGCCCGCCGCAACGCACCACCATTCAATAGAGCCAAACCTCGTTCTGAGACTTAGAGGTCTGGCAAATAAAACCATCTTAGTCATGGGCAAAACGACTAAATCTCCCAACAGAATATAAGGGCAAAAAATGTATAAATTAAAGGAATATTGTAACCCGGATGTCACTCCCCAAACTGTTCCACAAATATTAGCACCTAAAAAAATTATAATTGAAAAACAAAATAATATATGTTTATATATGTATTAAATACCCGAATTGTATAGGTAATGTATCCCATACGGAACCATGAATATACATTACCAAAATTTACCTCATATCCCTGTGTCAAAAACGATGAAATACAAAAAGATGGAATATGAAAAAATTTCTTAAAGCTATACTATACCCAAATAAACTTTTAATACCCAAAAGATAGAATATACAAAAAATATATGTATATAATATTTATATAATATTTCTGTATTCTCCATGTATATATAAATAATATACAGAACACAAAAATCATTCACATATAAAGACACCCTAAGAAAGGGGGGTTAGATATGTAGACCGAAATCGCTTAAATGTGCTATACTAACCTTATACACACATGTCATAATTACCCCTCTTATAGATAAATGAAAATAGTGATGGCCAATAGCCAAAATAGTGCCACCCAATAATTACTTTTTTACTTTTATAGCAACAAAAACAAAAAACAAAAAAGACCCCAAAAAAAGAGACTATTTATATATAAAAATACCCCCAAAGATTTTGAAAGTTGGGCCTCTACTGAAAGAAAAAAAGCCAACCTCCATGTCTCAGAAAAAGTTTACAAAATACAATGCTCATGGACAATTAAACCAATCAACTCCGTAAAATTAATAAAAGATAATTTAATTTAACCAGTAAATAAATAAAACTTTGTACCTAGGAATTATCTATAAATGAGTTCACATCTGTATCTATATTGAGTCCGTAAGGGACATAAGATTTCAACCGATGGATCCAGGACATTTCAGATTTAGAAATTTCTCTAACCAATGAGCTTCCTCGCCAGTGTGGTTTGAACTTGTCTATGCCCAGAAATAAAGTTTTAGAAGGACCTTTGTTGTGTTTGAGCAAATAATGCTTGGATACCGAGTGATTGGGGAACCCTATAAGAATATTTGTGATGTGCTCATTCAACCTTATTTGTAAGGGCCGTTTGGTCTGTCCCACATACTGCAGCCCACATGGGCACTGCAGCATGTAAACGACACCCTTTGCGGAGCAAGTAATGCAGGGTTTGATAGCGTGTTCCTTTCGTGTTACTGTAGAAGTAAACACGGTGGTACATCTCTGAGTGCATATATTGAGAGAGCAAACCCTACATTTTCCACACCTATAATATCCAGTTAATTGGTCGAAGAAGCCCTTCCCCATCTTGGGCGGATCAATCGCATTGGGAGCCAGTTGGTGTCTCAAAGAAGGGACACCCCTAAAAATAACTCTAGGCCTGGCCGGTAAAATGTTCCCCAACACAGTATCACCCGTAACAATGTGCCAATATTTCTCCACCAGATGTTTTACACTCCTATGTTGTAAGGAATAAGTGGTGACAAAAGGAACATTCTCTCGAAAATCAACATTATTTCTAGGGCCTCTTTCGCTCAATAAATCAGCTCTATCAAGATTGAGAACACCCTCCAAAGTAGAGGCCAGAAACTCACGTTCATATCCTTTTTCCAGAAATCTGGACGTAAGGACCCCTGCCTGAGTGCAGAATTCCCCTGGGTCAGAGCAGTTACGCCTCAGGTGCATATATTGGCTCTTGGGGACTGCTCTGAGCCAGGGGACATGATGACAACTATCTGTGGGGATAAAAGAATTCCTGTCCGTCTCCTTGAAGTAGGTAGACGTCAAAAAAACCTCATCCTTCACCGAGATGTTCAGGTCAAGAAAATTAATTCTGTCCTGACTCATCTCATAGTTCAGGTGAATACCCCTCTGATTATTATTGAAGGATTGCAAAAAGTTAGAAAGGTCACACAATTACCCTCCCAGAGGAGGAGGACGTCATCTATGTATCTTGCCCACAGGACCAACTGTGGGACCTCCTGGGCATAGATGACATCCTCCTCCCACCTGGCCATAAACAAATTGTACCCAAATACCAGTCACCAAACCATCAGAGTACCTGTCACCAGGCCATCAGAGTACCTGAGTACTTGTCACCAGGCCATCAGAGTACCCGAGTACCTGTCACCAGGCCATCAGAGTACCCGAGTACCTGTCACCAGGCCATCAGAGTACCCGAGTACCTGTCACCAGGCCATCAGAGTACCCGAGTACCTGTCACCAGGCCACCAGAGTACCCCAGTACCTGTCACCAGGCCATCAGAGTACTCGAGTACCTGTCACCAGGCCATCAGAGTACCCGAGTACCTGTCACCAGGCCATCAGAGTACCCGAGTACCTGTCACCAGGCCATCAGAGTACCCGAGTACCTGTCACCAGGCCATCAGAGTACCCGAGTACCTGTCACCAAGCCATCAGAGTACCTGAGTACCTGTCACCAGGCCATCAGAGTACCCGAGTACCTATCTCCAGCCCATCAGAGTACCCGAGTACCTATTTGCAGCCCATGTCTCATAGAATATACGTTGGGGTGTTTGCTTTCCAAAATGGGGTCATTTTGTGGGTAATTTCACTGTCCTGTGGTCCAGGACCTTCAAAAGTGTGATGGGTAGGAATGAAATGAGATGTGTCATTTATGCTCCTAGAACGCCTGAACGTACTACTTCAATGTTCGGTCTCTCTATGTGGCCAGACTGTGTAAAAGTCCTACACATGTGGTATCGCCATACTCGGGAGGAGTAGCATAATGTATTTTGGGGTGTAATTTTTGCTATATACATGCTATGTGTTAGAAATATCTTATAAATTGACAATTTTGTGTAAAAAAAAAATGCGTTTTAATTTTTTTCCACATATTCCAAAAACTTCTGGAAAAAAATGAACCGTTCAAAAGACTCATTATGTCTCACAGATTATACGTTGGGGTGTTTGCTTTCCAAAATGGGGTAATTTTATGTGAAATTCTATTGTCCTGGTACTCCAGGGCCTTCAAAAGTGTAATAGGTGGTTGAGAAATGAGATGCGTAATTTTTGCTCGTAGAACGTCTGAAGGTACTACATCAATGTTAGTGCTCTGTATGTGGCCAGGCTGTGTAAAAGTCTCACACACGTGGTATCGCCATACTCGGGAAGAGTAGCAGCATGTATTTTGGGGTGTCATTTGTTGTATGCATATGTTGTGTGTGAGAAATAACCTGATAATATGACAATTTTGTAAAAAAATAATAATAATTAAAAAAAATCTTCATTTTGCAAAGAATTGTGGGAAAAAATGACAACTTAAAAAAACTCACCATGCTACTTACTTAATACCTTGGGATGTCTACTTTGTAAAAAGGGGTCATTTGGGGGGTATTTGTACTTCCCTGACTTGTTAGTGTCTCAAGAAATGAGGTACACCTAATGTACTGAAGGCCTGATCAGAAGTGATCAATTTTCAGTGATTGGCACCATAGTTTGTAGACTCTATAACTTTCACAAAGACCAAATAATATACACAAATGTGGGTTATTTTTACCAAAGATATGTAGCAGTATAAATTTTGGCCAAAATTTATGAAGAAAAATTACTGATTAGCAAAAATTTATGACAGAAACGAAGAAAAAGGCATTTTTTTCACAAAATTTACGTTTTATTTTATTTATAGCACAAAAAATAAAAAACCCACTAGTGATTAAATACCACTAAAAGAAAGCTCTATTTGTGTGGAAAAAAGGACGCAAGTTTCATATGGATACAGTGTTGGATGACTGAGTAATTGTCATTCAAACTGTGAGAGCGCTGAAAGCTGAAAATTGGTCTGGTCAGGAAGGGGGTGTAACTGCACTGTATTGAGGTGGTTAAGGACTGGTATAGGTCCACAATATATAGGGTTGAGGTGCACTACTGCTGACTGCTGCCCTATACTGCAGCAGTCCTTTATGAGTATAGGGACTGAGGTACAGTCTGCTAATCATTCACAACCTACTAGTTCTACAAAGGTCCTTCTAAGGACTGGTAAGGTACAGGGTACTACAGTACATAGGGTTGAGTGAGGTACAGTCTGCTATTCCTTAAGGACTGGTATAGGTCCACAATATATAGGGTTGAGGTGCACTACTGCTGACTGCTGCCTTATTCTGCAGCAGTCCTTTATCAGTATAGGGACTGAGGTACAGTCTGCTAATGACAACCTACTAGTTGCACAAAGGTTCTTAGAAGGACTGGTAAGGTATAGTGTACTACAGTATATAGGGTTGAGTGAGGTACAGTCTGCTATTCCTTAAGGACTGGTATAGGTCCACAATATATAGGGTTGAGGTGCACTACTGCTGACTGCTGCCCTATACTGCAGCAGTCCTTTATGAGTATAGGGACTGAGGTACAGTCTGCTAATCACAACCTACTAGTTCCACAAAGGTCCTTCTAAGGTCTGGTAAGGTATAGTGTACTACAGTATATAGGGTTGAGTGAGGTACAGTCTGATAATCCTTAAGGACTGGTATAGGTCCACAATATATAGGGTTGAGGTGCACTACTGCTGACTGCTGCCCAATTCTGCAGCAGTCCTTTATCAGTATAGGGACTGAGGTACAGTCTGCTAATCGCAACCTACTAGTTCCACAAAGGTCCTTCTAAGGACTGGTAAGGTATAGTGTACTACAGTATATAGGGTTGAGTGAGGTACAGTCTGCTAATCACAACCTAAAAAGCACACCATACTATATGCTCGTACCCTCCTGTTTGAAGAGGTTGAGCGGTTTCATATTTTTGAGGCCCAGCAGCAAGTTGCTGGTATCAGTGCTGCTGTTAGTGCTCTCTATCTCGGTGCTGGTGTCAGTGCACTCTATCACGGTGCAGGTGTCAGTGCTGTATATTACGGTGCTGGTGATCCTCTCCTGCACCCTTTTCTTTGCCTACCCTGACCTTCCCTCGCCTCCATTGTCTCAAGAGTCCTGAATTGTCAGAATTTCACATATAAAAAAAGAATGCTTGTAGTTGTCGATCCCAGATTCACCTCATACATGTGTTATGTCATTGGCCATGTGGTGGGGCTATTTGTGCACAGCTAGTAATTATTTTGTGGCTGCAAATATGACCTGTAGGTTTGTAAAGTTCACCATCCCTGTGTTGTGCTGACTTCCTCCTGGGGCTGTACCTCTGCTGTGCATATTATGAGGGGCTCCCACCATCCCTGTGCTGTGCTGACTTCCTCCTGGGGCTGCTTATTATGAGGGGCTCCCACCATCCCTGTGCTATGCTCATTATGAGGGGCTCCCACCATCCCTGTGCTATGCTCATTATGAGGGGCTCCCAACATCCCTGTGCTATGCTCATTATGAGGGGCTCCCACCATCCCTGTGCTGTGCTGACTTCCTCCTGCTGCTGTACCTCTGCTGTGCATATTATGAGGGGCTCCCACCATCCCTGTGCTATGCTCATTATGAGGGGCTCCCACCATCCCTGTGCTATGCTCATTATGAGGGGCTCCCACCATCCCTGTGCTGTGCTGACTTCCTCCTGGGGCTGCTTATTATGAGGGGCTCCCACCATCCCTGTGCTATGCTGACATCCTCCTGGGGCTGCTTATTATGAGGGGCTCCCACCATCCCTGTGCTGTGCTGACTTCCTCCTGGGGCTGTACCTCTGCTGTGCATATTATGAGGAGCTCCCACCATCCCTGTGCTATGCTCATTATGAGGGGCTCCCACCATCCCTTTACTTTGCTGACTTCCCCCTGGGGCTGTACCTCTGCTGTGCATATTATGAGGGGCTCCCACCATCCCTGTGCTACGCTCATTATGATGGGCTCCCACCATCCCTGTGCTATGCTCATTATGAGGGGCTCCCACCATCCCTGTGCTGTGCTGACTTCCTCCTGGGGCTGCTTATTATGAGGGGCTCCCACCATCCCTGTGCTATGCTGACATCCTCCTGGGGCTGCTTATTATGAGGGGCTCCCACCATCCCTGTGCTGACTTCCTCCTGGGCCTGTACCTCTGCTGTGCATATTATGAGGGGCTCCCACCATCCCTGTGCTATGCTCATTATGAGGGGCTCCCACCATCCCTGTGCTATGCTGACTTCCTCCTGGGACTGCTTACGGTGCAGGTGTCAGTGCTGTATATCACGGTGCTGGTGTCAGTGCTGTATATCACTGTGCTGGTGTCAGTGCTTTATGTCACGCTGCTGATGTCAGTGCTCTCTATCACGGTGCTGGTGTCAGATCACTCTATCACGGTGCAGGTGTCATCGCTGTATGTCACGCTGCTGATGTGAGTGCTCTCTATCACGGTGCTGCTGTCAGTGCTGTATATCACGGTGCTGGTGTCAGTGCTGTATATCACGGTGCTGGTGTCAGTGCTTTATGTCACGCTGCTGTTGTCAGTGCTCTCTATCACGGTGCTGCTGTCAGTGCTGTATATCACGGTGCTGGTGTCAGTGCTGTATATCACGGTGTTGGTGTCAGTGCTTTATGTCACGCTGCTGATGTCAGTGCTGTATATCACGGTGCTGGTGTCAGTGCTGTATATCACGGTGCTGGTGTCAGTGCTTTATGTCACACTGCTGATGTCAGTGCTCTCTATCACGGTGCTGGTATCAGATCACTCTATCACGGTGCAGGTGTCATTGCTGTATGTCACGCTGCTGGTGATCATCTCCTGCACCCTCTTCCTTGCCTACCCTGACCTTCCCTCTCCTCCATTGCCTTCATGCGCTCTACAGTCCTGAATTGTCACAACAATTTCACATATAAAAAAAGAATGCTTGTAGTTCCCAGATTCACCTCATACATGGGTTATGTCATTGGCCATGTGGTGGGACTATGTTTGCACAGCTAGTAATTATTTTGTGGCTGCAAATTTGACCTGTAGGTTTGCAAAGTTCGTCTCCTATTGAAGTCAATGGGGCCCGCCGCGAACGTTACGGTTCGCGAACTATCGGCCGCGTTCGCAAAACGTCCCATCGGAAGTTCGTCCATCACTATTGGTCACTTCTGACATGAGATCATTCTTTCAGCTGACCCATCGACAGGTGTCATCCGGATCCAGCATCAGGGAACACTTGAGACTAGGGATGAGCTTCGTGTTCGAGTCGAACGTACGTTCGACTCGAACATTGGCTGCTCGTCCGTTCGGCGAAATCCGAACACTTTGGTCCGTTCGCGTCAAATTCGCGTGGCGCTCACGGCCCACAATGCACTGCGATGGCGCAGTGCATTGCTGGCTCATGATTGGCCAAGCATGCACTGTAACCCCGCATGCTTGGCCAATCGCAGCGCCAGCAGCGAGGAGAGCCATGATTGGCCACAGGCAGGATGCCTGTGGCCAATCATAGCTCAGGCTGTGTAGTGCACGCCCCACACTATATAAGGCCGCCATTGCGGCGGCCTCGTGTAGTGTGTTGGCGTCTGAAGCAGTGGGTGTTCTGTGTACCTTCAACACAGTACACACCGATCGTTTTCGGACGATTTTCTATCTTGCTGTTGTGTAGTGGTTATTGTCTGCATGCCCTGACCGCAGTATACACCGCTATATTCACCTCACCTATATAGCTAGTGATATATCTTTAATAATAGAGCTTGCAGTCAGTAGTGTTAGGAGATAGTGCGTGCTGTCTGCTTGCTCTGTACCCAGTACATACCGCTATATCCACCTACATAGCTGTTCTCTATTTGAGCCCAATTGCCATCTGCAGGAGTTATTGGAAGTTGTGTGTGCCTCCAGCACAGCACAGTATACATCTGTATATACCCCTTTATCTCTGCTGTTTTCTGGTTATTGTCTGCGTGCCCTGACCGCAGTATACACCGCGATATTCACCTCACCTATATAGCTAGTGATCTATCTTTAATAATAGAGCTTGCAGTCAGTAGTGTTAGGAGATAGTGCGTGCTGTCTGCGTGCTCTGTACCCAGTACATACCGCTATATCCACCTACATAGCTGTTCTCTATTTGAGCCCACTTGCCATCTGCAGGAGTTATTGGAAGTTGTGTGTGCCTCCAGCACAGCACAGTATACATCTGTATATACCCCTTTATCTCTGGTGTTCTATAAAAAAGGCATCTGCAGGAGTTAGTGGGTGTTGTGTGCCTCCAGCACAATATAAACTACCCAACTGCTGTTTTACCCAACTCCCTTCAGGCCATTACCATGTCTGGAAGGCCAGCAAGGAGAGGCAGACAGGCGCGTGTCTAGAGACAACAGTGCTGGTCGTGGACGCGGTGCATTGTCATCAGCACGTGGCCATGGGACATGCTTGTCCTTCTTATCGGCAGCTGGACATGTTGAACCGCAACATGCCAACGACTTGGTAGAGTGGATGACCAAGCCCTCTTCATCCTCCTCATCCTCTCTCACCCAGTCTCAGGGTAGTAGCAAAGCAGCTGCCAACGCATCGTCTTCCCTCCTCTCGATGTCATCATCAGTGACTCCTTCCCTAGACCCACCACGTCCTCCTGAGGAGTCTCCTGAACTCTTTGAGCACAGTGTTGGGTACATGCTCCAGGAGGATGCCCAGTGTTTTGTGGGCTCTGATGATGACACTCAGCTAGAGGACGGCAGTAGCGTGAGCGCAGAGAGAGGGGATGCTCAAGAAGGACAGCAATCTGGCAGTCATGTTCCACAAGCTGCAGCATACTGCCAGGTTTGCTACAGCGATGAAGAGGGAGGGGATGATGAGGGCACTGACTCCACGTGGGTGCCTGGAAGGAGGGAGGAGGAGGAGGCACATGTCCAACAAGGCAGGATGCCCTCCGGGGGCCAGCTTAGGGGCAGCACACCGACTGAATCACACCGCAGAGCTCCACCTGTGCAGAGCGCTGCCTCTGCGCGTTATTCTAAAAGTTCTTTGGTGTGGGCCTTTTTTGAGACGAGTGCATCAGATCGCACCGCTGCTATTTGCAACATATGTCTCAAGCGTGTCTCACGTGGCCAAAACATCAGCCGCTTGGGCACCACATGCTTGACCAGACATATGTTGACCTGCCATGCAGCTCGTTGGCAAGCGTACCTCAAAGACCCACACCAAAGAACAAAGCGGACCTCTCCTTGCTCCTCATCAGCTGGTATCTTCAACCCCACTAGACCTTCAGTCCTCTCTGAAACCTGCTCTGAGAGGAATGAAGGTGTAGAATTAGGTGTGTCACAGCCAAGTGCTTCCGGGAACTCTGCTAGCGGTACACCCACGTCCGATTATAGCAGGCAAATGTCCCTGCCCCAGCTGCTGGACCGGCGGAAGAAGTTTACTCCCAGCCATCCACATGCCCAGCGGTTGAATGCTAGCTTGGCTAAATTGCTAGCACTTCAACTGCTGCCTTTTCAGTTGGTAGACTCGGCCCCCTTCCGTGAGTTTGTACAATGTGCGGTTCCTCAGTGGCAGGTCCCCAAACGCCACTTTTTCTCACGGAAGGCGATTCCGGCTCTCTACCGGCATGTGGAAGGCAATGTCCTTGCCTCGCTGGACAGGGCGGTCAGCGGTAAGGTGCATATTACCGCTGACTCATGGTCCAGCAGGCATGGACAGGGACGTTACCTGTCTTTCACGGCCCATTGGGTCACTCTTCTGGCTGCTGGGAAGGATGCAGGACAAGGTGCAGTAGTGTTGGAGGTTGTTCCGCCACCACGCCTCCAAAATGCTACTATTGGTTGTGACACACCTCTCTCCTCCACCCCCTCCTCTTCTTCTTCCTCCATGGCCTCTTCCAGTGCTCTGTCCTCAGAACCAGCGGTGCTCCGTAGGCTTTCCAGGGGCTACGCAAGTACGCAGGCAAAACGATGCCATGCCGTGCTTGCGCTGGTTTGTTTGGGGGACAGGAGCCACACTGGGGCGGATGTTTTGTCAGCTCTGCAGGAGCAGGCCGAGAGGTGGTTGACGCCACGCCAGCTTAAGCCAGGAATGGTGGTTTGCGACAATGGCACCAACCTCCTCTCCGCCCTCCGACAGGGACAACTGACCCATGTGCCCTGTGTAGCTCACGTCCTTAACCTGGTGGTGCAGCGGTTCTTGGGCAGGTACCCCGGCTTACAGGATGTCCTGAAGCAGGCCAGGAAAGTCTGTGTGCATTTCCGCCGATCATTTAATGCCTGTGCTCGGCTGGCTGAGCTCCAAAAGGAGTTGAACCTGCCCAAGAACCGCCTTATATGTGACATGCCCACCAGATGGAACTCAACACTGGCCATGCTGCAGCGGCTGCACACGCAGAAGAGGGCCATCAATGAGTACCTGTGCGACTACGGCACCAGGACAGGGTCAGGGGAGCTTGGTTTTTTCTCACCACGCCAGTGGGGCATGATCAGGGATGCATGCACTGTCCTGTCACCGTTTGAGGAGGCCACAAGGATGGTGAGCAGTGACAGTGCATGCATCAGTGACACTGTACCTCTTGTCCACCTCTTGGAGCATACGCTGCGTGGAATAATGGACAGGGCACTTGAGGCAGAACAGAGGCAGGAAGAGGAGGACTTCCTTGCCTCTCAAGGCCCCCTTTATCCAGACAGTGTTCCTGCTGTGCCACCCATCACACAGGAAGAGGATGAGGAGGAGGAAGAGGAGGAGGAGGATGATTGTGTCAGCATGGAGGTGGAGGCTGGCACTCAGCATCAGCAGCAGCAGCAGCAGTCTTGTAGGGATGATTTACAGTCCCAAGAAAAACGTGGACTTGTACGTGGCTGGGAGGAGGTAGCTGTGGATCATGTTGCCCTTAGTGACCCAGAGGACTCCGGACCGAATGCCTCAGCTAACCTACGCTGCATGGCCTCCCTGATCCTGCAAAGCCTGCGGAAGGATCCTCGTATTCTTCGGATCAAGGAGAGGGACCATTACTGGCTGGCCACTCTCCTTGATCCACGGTACAAGGGTAAGGTTGCCGACCTTATCTTGCCATCGCAGAGGGAGCAGAGGATGAGACATCTCCGGGAGGCCTTGCAGAAAGGTCTGTGCAACGCGTTCCCAGAGACTGGGAGGTTACAAAATCCTGGTCCTGGACAACGTGTTGCTGAGGCATCGGTCAGAAGGAGCGGTGGAGAAGGTGGCCACCTGACTGATGCTTTCAGACAACTTTTTAGTCCGCAGCCCCAAGGTATGATCGGTTCCAGCACCCATCGCCAGCGTCTGATTTACATGGTGCAGGAATACCTAGGGGCAAGGTCAGACTTGGACACCTTTCCCACCGAAAATCCTCTGGCTTACTGGGTCTTGAGGATGGATCACTGGCCAGAGCTTGCACAGTATGCAATTGAGCTACTGGCCTGTCCTGCATCCAGCGTTCTTTCGGAACGCACCTTCAGTGCTGCTGGTGGCTTCGTTACCGATCACAGGGTGCGCCTGTCCACCGAATCAGTTGATCGACTGACCTTCATCAAGATGAATCAGTCTTGGATCACCCACAGCTACCAAGCACCTGAAGCTGATGTAACCGAATAATTTTTTTTTCAAATACCACATCCCTTCAAGACTGCCTATGCTGATGCTGAGTGACTGTCCTGTTATGTTGATTGTCTATCCTCTTCCTCCTCCGCTGATATGTTGGAAGAACATTTCTGGTTCTGGTTGATGCCATCAGCCCAATTTTTCTGCCCCTGTTTAACAGGGGCGTTTAAGTACAATCTTTGATGCAATGCTTTGCAGCAGGGCTAATTCCTGCAATAAAACTAGAGTATATGGCAGAGGTTGCAGTGTGGTGGCACCAGCACCAGTGCCTAAGGCCCAATTTTTCTGCCCCTGTTTAACAGGGGCGTTTAAGTACAATTTTTGATGCAATGCTTTGCAGCAGGGCTAATTCCAGCAAAAATACTAGAGTATATGGAAGAGGTTGCAGTGTGGTGGCACCAGCAGCAGTGCCTAAGGCCAAATTTTTCTGCCCCTGTTTAACAGGGACATGTAATTACAATTCTTGATATAATATTTCACAGGAGGGCCCCTTCCTGTGCCCACCCAGAGTAACGGTGAGGACTTATAGTGTTGTGGCACCAGCACCACAACCACCAAAGGTCAATTTTTCTACCACTGTTCAACAATGGCATGTAATTACAATTCTTGATATAATCGTTCACAGCAGGGCGCTCCAGCGCCCACCAAGAGTCACTTTGAGGGCTTACAATGTTGTGGCAAAACCAACACCTTGTTCCGCCATTTCTGCAGAGCATATAGGGCAGGCCCCTACTTTCAAACATCCAACTTACAAACATCTCCTACTTGCAAACGCAAGGAGACAACAGCAAGTGAGATGAAAAAAGATGGACGACAAAACAAATTATACAGGGGTGATAACCCTTCCCTATGTTTTCCAAAAAGCTTAAAAATAGTTTTTTTGACTGGAGCTACACTTTAAAAATGTACCAGTTGAAAATTACAAACAGATTCAACTTAACACAACAAACCTACACAGCCCCTGTCTTGTTTGCACCGCCTGTATACTGCTGTTCTGAGTATATAGGGCCTGGGGGCCACACGCATTTCCTTTTTTTAATATGGGTACAGGGTTCCCCTTAATATGCGTACAAGACCCAAATAGGCTGGTAATGGGCAGGGATGGCTACCCATGCCATTTTTCTGAATGATTTTCAACCATATTGCAGGAACCAGATATAACATTAAAACCGCAAGCAGTTTTAAATGGTGTTATTTCAGTTTAATGTCATTTTGTGCAGGGACTGTTCTAAACACGGGAAACACGTGGCAATTCACAGGCATACTACAGACACCCCCCAGGCACCATATTTAAAGGAATATTTCACTTTTTTTTCACTTTAATCATCATTAAAATCAGTGCTCCCGCCAAAACGGCCATTTTTAAAAACATTTTAGGCATTGACCCATGTCCCCTGGGGCAGGAGCCAGGTCCCCAAACCCTTTTTAGGACAGTATCTTGCATATTAGCCGTTAAAATTAGCACTTTTCATTTCGAACGTTCGAGTCCCATAGACTTCAATGGGGTTCTAACGTTCGTAACGAACGTGGGGTCCGTTTGAAAGTTCTGGTGCGAACCGAACCGGGGGGTGTTCGGCTCATCCCTAATTGAGACCTACAGGTGTCCGACTACATCGGGTTAACGGCCGATGTGGACGCTCTGAGAAGTGATGAACCCCTGGACTACTGGGTGGGCAGGCTTGACCTCTGGCCAGGAACTGTTGGCTTGGCCCTTGTCCAGTGTCCTGTCCGAAAGGACGTTCAGTGCAGCAGGGGGGATCGTGACCGATAAGCGTACTCGCCTAGCTCACGACAGTGTTGACTAGCTCACATTTCTAAAAATGAATGAGGCATGGATCTCGGAGGAATTCAACACATGTGACCAGTAGACCATGTATATGCATAAATCTATAAACAATTTATATAATCTAGTACACGGACCTTTTTTCTACCTTTGGCTCACTGCCTTGTACAAAAAAAACACACGGTACTATATGCCTGTACTCTCCTGTTTGAAGAGGTTGAGCGGTGTCATATTTTTGGGTCCCGCAGCGAGTTGCTGGTATCAGTGCTGGTGTCAGTGCTCTCTATCATGGTGCTGGTGTGGTTGGTGTCAGTGTTCTCTATCACGGTGCTGGTGTCAGTGCTCTCTCTCTATCTCGGGGCTGGTGTCAGTGCTCTCTCTCTATCTCAGTGCTGGTGTGGTGTCAGTGCTCTCTATCCCGGTGCTGGTGTCACTGCTCTCTATCTCGATGCTGGTGTCAGTGCTCTCTATCACTGTGCTGGTGTCAGTGCTCTCTCTCTATCTCGGTGCTGGTGTCAGTGCTCTCTCTATCTCGGTGCTGGTGTGGTGTCAGTGCTTTCTATCTCAGTGCTAGTGTGGTGTCAGTGCTCTCTATCACTGTGCTGGTGTCAGTGCTTTCTATCACAGTACTGGTGTTAGTGCTCTCTATCTCGGTGCTGGTGTCAGTGCTCTCTATCACGGTGCTGGTGTCAGTGCTCAGTCTCTATTGTGGTGCTGATTTCAGACAGTGAGGGAGATAGCAGCGGAGAAGCCAATCAGTGCCAGCACCATGGCTGAGGATCAGCACTGGACTGCATAGGTGGGGGTAAGGGCCGGGCAGAGGGAAAGGCTCAAGCACAGGTTGGCACACTGGGACATTAGCACAGGACTGCGCTGCCCTGACTGTGGCACTGATCATCTCCTGCACCCCCTTTATAGCCTGACCTGACCTTGCCTCTCCTCCATGGCCTTCATGTGCTCCTGAATTGTCAAAATTTCACAGATAAAAAAAGAATGCTTGTCGTTGTCGATCCCAGATTCACTTAATACTTCTGTTATGTCAGTGTCCATGTTGTGGGACTATGTGTGCACAGCTAGTAAGTATTTTGTGGCTGAAAATATGACCTGGAGGTTTTTAAGGTTCGCCTGCCATTAAAGTGAATGGGCATGTTTGCGGATCGCATTCGCTAAACGTCCCGTCGGAAGTTCATCCATCACTAATTATACCCCGAGAAATTGTTTAAGTGGAAACGTAGAGAATCCCCCTCATGCCCTCATTGTAGAGGTGCCCCAGCAAATTTAATACACATGTTATGGAGATGTCTTAAACTCCACTGATATTGGCAGGGCATAATTAAGACTATTAATAATGTGCTTCAAATTAAAATATCACTGGATCCTGGAATGTGTCTGCTAAACATAATGGAGAAATCAAGTTTTTCTGAAAATATTTATGTCTCAATAGTGAGAAGTTTGTTCCAGGCACCAAAACTAATAGCGCAGAAATGGATCTCCCTATACCCACTGACAGTGGAGGAATGGAGAACGCAAATCAAAGAAACCATATTAAAAGAGAAATGTATGTTTTCACATAGAAGCTGTCAAGGGAAATTTGAGGCTATCTGGAAAGGCTGGTTAGAGGACTTGGGTCCGGAAATGGGAGATGCTTTCAAGTTTAGGAGGGATATTACCCAGGTGGATTGAGATGGGTAGTAGGGGGATTGGATACCCTTAGCGAGACAGGTGGGGGAGGTTAGATTCGGGGTGAGTGGGGGAGGGGAAAATGAGAGGGAAATTGGGGTGTCAATAACCCCCCCTTTTTTTTTTATTAAATGTAATGTGTATTTGTGCTGTGTCTGGATAATATGAATGTGAAATGTATTGATGGAAGAAAAATACTTCAATAAAATTTACTGGATTTAAAAAAAAGAGATAAGACTGCATATAGATTACAAACATATAGTTATATACAGTATAAATATAGTGTTACAGTATGCTGAAATATGTGCCTATGCAAGAGTGTTTAGTTTAGGCTAAAGCATCTGATTGATTCATATTTGCACTGGTAGGTATTATTGACCAATCAGAAAGTACTTTAGCTGGACATGTGCCATCTAGTATGACCTGAGTCTTAGGGGGAGATAGAGTTTTTTTTTAACCATTTGCCGACCGCCTCACGCAGATATACTCTGGCAGAATGGCACGGGCAGGCAAAGTAACGTATGGGTATGTTACTTGCCTCCCGTGGGCGGGGGCACATCGCGCCCCCCCCGGTTCCTAAGGCAGTCTGCGTCATTCCAGGAGTGATTCGTGCCGAGGGGGAGGCCACTGCTTCATGGTCACCCCTTCGCAATCGCTCCTGGCGAATGAGAAACTTCCTCTGCTTCTGAACTGTAAACAGAAGCAGAGGAAGTGATGTCTTCGCTCCTCGTGAAGCCTTTTTTTTCCGGCTTCCGAGGAGAGAAGACATCAAGTAAGTTTGCACCAACACTACACTAACAGTAGGACATGCAAGCACACTATTCATCCCAAATCACCCCCCGCACCCCCTGTCACAGTGACACCAATAGCAGTGTTTTTTTTTACTGATTACTGCATTGGTGTCATTTGTGACTGTTATAAGTGGTAGGGCAGTTAGTGGTAGGCCCCTTTAGGTCTAGGGTACCCCCCTAACCCCCCTTATGAAAGTTTAACCCCTTGATCACCCCCCGTCACCAGTGTCACTAAGCAATCTTTTTTCTGATTGCCGTATAAGTGTCACAGGTGACGATAGTTAGGCAGGTAAGTATTTAGGTTTGCCGTCAGCTTTTTATAGCATCAGGTACCCCCATATACTACCTAGTAAAGGTTTTAACCATCTGGTTGCACCCTTTCACCAGTGATCACCGTATAACTGTTATGGGTGACGCTGGTTAGTTTGTTTTTTATAGTGTCAGGGCATCCGCCGTTTCTTACCTAATAAAGGTTTAACCCCCTGATCGCCCAGCGGGTGATATAAATTAGGTTTTAGGGTCAGATAGGGTCTGCGTTGCCCGAGGCAGCTCCCTTAGTAGTATAGTATCTGAACGGATCAATATCTGATCTGATCAGATCTATACTAGGGTTCCCAACAGTTTAGGGTTCCCAAAAATGCAGTGTTAGGGGGATCAGCCCAGATACCTGCTAGCACCTGCGTTTTCCCCCTCCACCCAGCCCAGCCCACCAAAGTGCAGTGCCGATCGATCACTGTCACTTACAAAACACTAAACACACATAACTGCAGCGTTCGCAGAGTGAGTCCTGATCGCTGTGATCGCTAACAGTTTTTTTGGTAGCATTTTGATACAGTTGCTAACAGTCAGGAGCATTTTTTACCTGTGAGTCTCACTAGTGTACCACTAAATTTAGAGCCAAAAATGGCAAATCGAAGGTACACTAGTGACAAGGCCTACACGTTTCTGAGCATGATAGATAGTGAAGAGGAAGTCATTCATCTGTCAGATTCAGGCTCAGAATGCGATCCTGTAGACAACAGCGGCTCCATGACAGATAGCTCTGACGATGGAGTTGTGGTCCCTGCCAAGGTCAGGCATCCCAGACCCCGATCTTCTTCTGTCGTTGAGGTGCAAGAACTGCAGGTCCCTTGTATGGAGCAGAGAAGTACTAGTACTGCCACCAAGAAGAAGACAAACAAAGGCCTGTTGTGCCCATAGTACACTTCCTCCCTTCCTGCTGCATTCGCCAATCCAAATTGGGAACCCACCATTTCTGTAGCACCTGTACTTCCCCAATTCACTGGCCAACCTGGCATTCGGGTGGAAACAGTTGATTTTACGTCACTTGATTTTTATTCGCTGTTTTTCACCAAAGATCTCTATAGATCTATTGTGGACCAAAGCAATTTGTACACTGGTCAATACATCGCCACTATTCCCCAGTCCTCCCTTGCCAGAGATTGGAAACCAATTACGGTTTCAGAATTTAAGCTCTTTCTGGGCCTATCCCTCCTTATGGGCATAACTAAAAAGAATGAGTTGCAGTCATATTGGTCCACTGACCCAATTCACCATATGCCCGTGTTCTCTGTCCATGACCAGGGCACAATACAAGCAGATTTTGCGGTTCATCCATTTCAACAACAATGAACTCTGTCGTCCTCGTGGAGACCCTGGATACGATCGTATCTACAAAATTCGGCCCCTCATACACCACTTCAACCAACGTTTTGCAGACTTGTTTACTGCCCATCAAGTTGTCTGCATTGATGAGTCCCTGATTATGTTTTCTGGCCGCTTGTCATTCAAACAATACCTTCCCAGAAATCGTGCCAGGGGTCAAGATGTGTAAGCTCTGTGACAAGGCTACAGGCCATACATGTACTTTTATGGTTTACGAGGGCAAAGATAGTCACGTAGAGCTGACAAACTGCCCTGACTACATAGGAAGCGCTGGCAAGATTGTGTGGGACTTGGTGTCACCCTTATTCGGAAAGGGGTACCACTTGTATGTGGACAATTATTACATGAGTGTGCCACTTTTTAGCCACTTTTTTGATCATCAGATTGGAGCATGTGGCACCGTGCGACCTAATCGTCTGGGCTTTCCTCAGTGGCTTGTAGATTCCCTTCTTAGGCTGGGGGAGAGAGCCTGCTTGAAGTGTAATAACTTGCTCGCTATGAAGTGGAGAGATAATAAGAATGTTTTTGTTCTTACCTCCCTTCATGCAGGCATGAGGGTCCAAATTACTACGGCGACTGGTGTTGTGGAGAAACCCCTCTGTGTCCACGAATATAACCTTAACATGGGAGGGGTGGACCTCAACGACCAGTTGTTGGCGCCGTACCTAGTTGCCCGTAAGGCCAGACGCTGGTACAAGAAAGTGTCTGTTTATTTATTTCAATTGGCTTTGCTGAACACTCATGTGCTATACAGAGCTTCAGGATGGACTGGATCCTTCCTTAAATTCCAGGAAGAGATTGTCAGAGCCCTTCTGTTTCCAGACGGTGCTCCATCTCACCACCCTCAACTAAATGCAGTAAGCCAGCTGCATGAGAGGCATTTCCCTTATGTCTTCCCGAGTACCCCTACACAACAAGCCCCCCAAACAAGATGTTGTGTCTGCAGCAAGCGCAGATATAGGCGTGACACCTGCTATTTTTGTCCCTCCTGTCCTGACAATCCTGGTCTTTGCATTGGTGAATGTTTTGAACGCTACCATACACTAGTTGAGTATTAGCGTAGGGTACAGCACTGCACAGACTAGGCACACTTTCACAGGATCTCAGGCTTTCCCCACTACAGTTAAAAAAAGAGCATATATGCCGAAGCATGGGGGTAGCAGGGGCGGAGGAGCGATTTACTCCTACCTTTTGGGGCGGATGCCCCCATGCTTTGGCATGTATGCCTATCATTAGAAGTGGGTGGATGAAGGGAGGTGTTCTAATGGTGGGCATACCCACCGATCAATATCTTTTTTTGTTCAGCCCACAGGCTGCATGAAAAAAAAGATTACAATATATGCCCAACAAGGACCAGAGGCGTACTGGTATGTTGCTGGACTTTGAGTGGTTATACAGAATGATGCCTGCAGGTTTAGGTATAATATTGGTATCATTCTTTTCAGCCAGCGGTCAGCTTTCATGTAAAAACAATCCTAGCAGCTAATTAGCCTCTAGACTGCTTTTACAAGCAGTGGGAAGGAATGTATCCCCCTCCCACCCTCTTCCATGTTTTTCTCTGGCTCTCCTGTCCAACAGGGAACCTGAGAATGCAGCTGGTGATTCGGCCAGCTGACCATAAACTGATCAGAGACCAGAATGGCTCCAATCATCTCTATGGCCTAAGAAACCCAAAGCTACAAGCATTTCATGCCTTAGATGTAAACAGCACCATTGGGAAATTGGGAAAGCATTTTATCACACCAATCTTGGTGTGGTCAGATGCTTTGAGGGCAGAGGAGAGATCTAGGGTCTAATAGACCCCAATTTTTTTTCAAAAAAAGAGTACCTGTCACTATGTATTGCTATCATAAGGGATATTTACATTCCCTGAGATAACAATAAAAATGCTAAAAAAAAATTAAAATGAAAGGAACAGTTTAAAAATAAGATAAAAAAAGCAAAAAAAATAATAATAAAGAAAATGTATAATAAACATAATAAATATAAGCTTTTTGACATTTTTTTACCAAAGACATGTGGCTGAATACATTTTGACCTAAATATATAACTAAAATTGAGTTTATTGGATATTTTTTATAACAAAAAGCAGAAAATATCATTTTTTTTCCAAATTTTTGGTCTTTTTCCATTTATATCACAAAAAATAAAAATCACAGAGGCAATCAAATACCATCAAAAGAAAGCTCTATTTGTGGGGGAAAAAATGACACAAATTTTGTTTGGATACAGCATTACATGACTGTGCAATTAGCAGTTAAAGCGAAGCAGTGCAAATTGTAAAAAGTGCTCTGGTCAGGCGGAGGTAAAACCTTCCAGGGCAGAAGTGGTTAAAGAGTACATTTTATTGATATTTAACAAAACAGTAATGAAATCATCCACAATGCATAAAGTACGTAAGAAGATACAGATAAAAGGACATTCGTTTACATATTAACTAAATATTAAAGTATACCGTGTCCATATCTTTAACCACTTACGGACGGTTGTTATACGTTGGTATTTTGAAGAGGGATATCGTTGTTATGGCAGCAGCTAGTTACCATAACCCGGTATCCTCTTCTTCAGCGGGCAGTCTGCTTTCAGATAAAAGTGGTCTCTGTAGCGGATTCACCACAAGATCACTTTTATTGGCGGCGGGAGAGGGCCCCCCTCCCGCCACGCTCCGGTGCCCTCAGCTGCTCACCATAGCCACCGGCAGCAGATCCTTTCTCCTCTGCGATATGGAGATGAGTGAGTGGAAGATGTCCCCTAACCGTCTCCATACCACTGCAAGGTGGAAGCGACATCAAAACGTCACTTTGGCCCATAGCTCTTAAAGAGACTTATTTTTTTTCAAATTACATAAAAAAAATTTTTTTTTATTGTATTTTATCTTTTTGACCCCAGATCTCACATTTAAGAGGTCCTGTCATGCTTTTTTTTCTATTACAAGGGATGTTTACATTTCTTGTAATATGAATAAAAGTGACACAATTTTTTTCTTAAAAGAACAGTGTAAAAATAAAAAATAAAAGGTAAAATAAATAAGAAAAACTGAGGGGGCGTGTCCGGCCGGCAAAGGAGCTCCTGAACCCTAACGCTATCAGCGGTGACAGGCTGAGGTATTGCGTGCCACAATCAGACTTCTCAAACTGCTGGATACCGCTGGAGAGATGTCCAAGCGGCGGAAGGCTAATAAACCGCCACATCGGCTCACAGACTTCTACCCGGCAGCTCCTCCACAAGGTAGGCAACTTTTAAGCGTGCTGCACTGTTAAAGGAAGCTCGCTCCCTCAAAGCAGATATAATTTTTGCTCAAGAAACTCATTTTGCTGTCAATAAGTGTCCACGACTGAACTTCCAAACTTCTCTCATCTATACCTAGCCAACGGTCCCAAAAAGACATGCATGGTTTCCATTGCCATTAAAGACTCTGTTGCCTTTCGCCACATCCGCATCTCAGATCCCCAGAGACAATATCTCATCCTCATTTGTGAACTGAACCAAACAATTTTCACGCTTGTCAATCTTTATGCCCCAAACGTGAAACAGAGGAGATTTATAGCCCCATTACTTATCAAGGCCCTGGAAGAAAAACAAGGTACCCTACTCATCGGTGGGGACTTTAATATAACCCTCAACCCAGCCATGGACTCTACCACCTCTACAAGGAGACCTGAACATACTATCACTCCACTTTTAGGAAGCACGAGCTATATGACGTCTGGCTCTGTTTCCACATATCTGAGAAGGACTTTACCTTTCTATCTGCAGCCCATGCTTCATATTCCCGTGTTGACTTTTTTTTAACCACTTCAATACAGGGCACTTAAACACCTTCCTGCCCAGACCAATTTTGAGCTTTCAGCGCTGTCGCACTTTGAATGACAATTGCGCGGTCATGCTACCCTGTACCCAAATGAAATTTTTATCATTTTTTCCCACAAATAGAGCTTTCTTTTGGTGGTATTTGATCACCTCTACGGGTTTTATTTTTTGCGCTACAAATAAAAAAATGCAGAAAATTTTGAAAAAAAAAATTTTTTTTTTTGTTTCAGTTTCAAAACTTTGTAAATAAGTAAGTTTTCTCCTTCACTGATGGGCACTGATGGGGCTACACTGATGGGCACTGATAAGGTGGCACTGATGGGCACCAATGAAGTGGCACTGATGAGGTGGCATTGATGGACACTGATAGGCGGCACGGATGGGCGACACGGATGGGCGACACGGATGGGCGACATGGATGGACACTGATAGGTGGCACAAATTGGCACTGATAGCTGGCACGGATTGGCATGGATGGACGGCAGAGATCGGCATGGATAGGCGGCACAGATGGGCATGGATAGGCGGCACAGATGGGCATGGATAGGTGGCACAGATGGGCATGGGTGGGCACTTATAGGCGGCACAGGTGGGCACTCATAGGCGGCACAGGTGGGCACTCATAGGCGGCACAGGTGGGCACTCATAACAGGTGGGCACTCATAGGCGGCACAGGTGGGCACTCATAGGCGGCATTGGTGTTATACTGTACTAATGGATGCCAATCAGTGCCAAACAATAATGCATGCCAATCAGTGATGCCCATTGTGGGCACTGATTGGCATCCATTATGGGCACTGATTGGCATCCATTGTGCTGACCATTGGCATCCCTGGTGGTCTAGGGAGGATTACCTTTTCCCTGGTGGTCTGGTGGTGTCCCTGGTGGTCCAGTGTGGGCATCCTCAGGGGGGCTGTGCTGATAATCGATCAGCACAGACCCCCCCTGTCAGAGGAGCAGCCGATCGGCTCTCCTCTACTCGCGTCTGACAAACGCGAGTAAGGAAAAGCCGATCACCGGCTCTTCCCATTTACACTGTGATCAGCCGTGATTGGACACGGCTGATCACGTGGTAAAGAGTCTCCGTCGGAGATTCTTTACCGAGATCATAGTTGCCGGGTGTCAGACTGACACCCCGCAACAACGATCGCCGCGATCACCCCGGGGGCGCACAGCGGCTCATAATCCTGAGGATGTCATATGACGTCCGGTCAGGATTATCAAACCACTTTGCCACCGTCTTTTTGTAATAGGGCGGGCGGCAAGTGGTTAACTAATAAAATGTTTTTACAAAATGTTCTCCGCGCTGACATTGGTACAATTTCTTGGTCGGATCATGCTCCGATTGCGCCAGAATTTGATGGGAGACTTCGTAACTCTCCCCCTCCTCTTTGGAGACTGAATACTTCCCTCTTAGAGAACAAGCAATTGTACCAAACAATAGTGCAAGAACATCACAACTTTTTTCAGTATAATGATACTCCGGAGATCAGTAAGTACACTCTATGGAAAACCTACAAGGTGTACATGAGAGGGATTCTAATTAAATTAGCTTCATACGTCAATAAACAGAGGATGAGGCAGATTGACAACCTGCTCCTATCTATAGCCACCAAAGAAAGAAATAATAAAGCTAACCCCACTCCCTGTTTAATGGATGATATCCTCCTGGAGAGACAAAAACTAAGATCCCTATTACTGTACAAATTTCAAAATCACCTGAAATATCTCAAAGCTAACTATTAGGCCGCGTACACACGGGCGGACTGTTCGCCCAACTTAGTTTGTCAAACAATCCGACAAACAGTCCGCTCAAAATTTGCATGAGCGGACTTGACCACACACGATGAACGAACAGTCCGCTGAAAGCGTGCGCGATGACGTGAACGGCACGTACGACGGGACTAGAAAAACGACGTCCTATACACTGCAATGCAACCTTCGGCGTGTAAATCTTTTCTGAGCATGCGCGGAACTTAGTTTGACGAACAAGCCTACACACGAGCGGACTGTCCACTCAAACCAAGTTTCAGCGGACTGTCTTACGGGAATTCCGAAAAACTTTGTTCGTCAGACTGTCCGCTGAAACTGTCCGCTGAAGCCCACACACGAGCGGACTGTCCGCTGAAACACTGTTCAGCGGACAAAGTTGGGCGAACAGTCCGCCCGTGTGTACGCGGCCTTATGGTCTGCATAATAAAGCTGGAGCCTGGCTAGCTAAAAAAGTTAAAGCAAAGTAGCTTAACCACTTGAGATCCGCGCTATAGTCAATTGACGGCTACAGCGCGGATCTCCTTTTCCGGGACTACGTCTATTGACGTCGTCCCGTGTACGAGTGGCCTGCGCGCCCTGTGATCGGCGAGTCCATGAGACTCGCCTGATCACTGATCCGTGCAAGGGGTCGATCCCGACCCCTTATCACGTGATCAGCTGTCAGCCAATGACAGCTCATCATGTGATATAACGGAGCCGGTAATCGGCTATTATTATAGAAAAAAAAAGCCGATCACCGGCGGCCGTGAACGGGACATCAGCCAGCCCTGCTAGCGACCACCTGCCCCCTGACAGTGCCCACCTGCCCCCTGCAGTGCCCCACTTATTAAAAGTAAGTGCCCCCGTCAGTGCCACCCAGCAGTGCCCATAGTGCCACCCAGTAGTGCCCACAGTGCCACCCAGCAGTGCCACCCACAGTGCCACCAAGCAGTGCCCACAATCTGCCTCAAAGGTGCTGTACCCCAGTGCCGCCCATCAGTGCCCAGCAGTGCCGCCCATCAGTGCCCATCAGTGCCGCCCATCAGTGCCCAGCAGTGCCACCTATCAGAGCCACCTATCAGTGCCACCTATCAGTGCCCATCAGTCCCATCTATCAGTGGTACCTATCAGTGCCCATCCGTGCCACCCATCCGTGCCACCCATCCGTGCCACCCATCCGTGCCATCTTATCTGTGCCCATCTTTGCCCATCAGTGCCGCCTTATCTGTGCCCATCGGTGCCGCCTTATCTGTGCCTATTAGTGCCGCCTTAACTATGCCTATCAGTGCCCACCAGTGCAGCCTATCAGTGCCCACCAATGCAGCCCATCAGTGCCCACCTATGCAGCCCATCAGTGCCCACCAGTGCAGCCTATCAGTACCGCCTAATCAGCGCACTTCAATGAAGGAGAAAAATTACCCGTTTGCAAAATTTTATAACAAACTATTAAAACATGATTTTTTTTTGCATCTTTTTTTGTTTGTTTAGCAAAAAATAAAACTCAGAGCTGTAACTAAATACCACCAAAAGAAAGCTCTATTTATGGGAAAAAAATCATAAAAATTTCATTTGGGTACAGTGTTGTATGCCCGCGCAATTGTCATTCAATGTGCATCAGCGCTGAAAGCTGAAAATTGGTCTGGGACTGAGGGGGGTTTAAGTGCCCAGTAAGCAAGTGGTTAAACACAACATAGCTGCAGTTAGCCATCCCATATCCCACAAAACCCTTTTTAACCCCAAAGATATTGCTAACACCTTCACAGATTATTATCAATCTATTTATGACCTCCGCAACGATAAGACTACCCCCAACCCTCCCATGAGCTTATCAATGTTTTTTTGAGTAAAGTAAAGCTTCCTAGTCTAACTGACGATCAACTTAGGTATATCTCCCAACCATTCACCACCCAGGAAATATGCTTGATTATTAAAAAACCAAATCATAAATCTCTGGGAGATGAGGGTTTCTCAAACTAATATTATAAAGGTCTTTCTAATGAAACTGCTCCTCATTTACAAGCCATCTTCAATCTTGCCTCCTCCTCTGGATCTTTCCCTCCTGAAATGTTGAGAGCTGTGATAGTAACAATTCCTAAACCAAGTAAAGACCCCACCAGCCCTGGTAACTACAGGCCTATATCACTCCTCAATACGGATGTAAAGATTTCTGCCAAACTTTTAGCGCTTAGGCTGCAACACATTTTACCATGCCTTGTCCACCCTGACCAGGTGGGCTTTGTCCCGGGTCGCCAAGCCCCAGATGGAACCAGGCATCTCATCAATTTAATCTCCCAGGCTGGACCTTCTCGAACGCTTTCTGCTCCTCTCTTTGGATGCGGAGAAGGCATTTGACAGAGTACACTGGGGATATCTTAAGGCAGTACTAGACACATTTGGTATTCGAGGGTGGTTGCAGACCGCTATCCTTTCTCTCTATTCCACTCCCTCAGCCACCATTCTTTCCTCGGGATCACCTCTAAATCAATTAGTATAACGGACAGAAGGGTGCCCCCTATCGCCTACTATCTTTACACTTCTCATGGAACTGTTAGCAGAGAGGGTCAGATCTCACCCTGCCATTACGGGCATCTCCATAGCAGGAACTGAACGTAAAATCAGTCTCTTCGCGGATGATGTCATGCTTATATTTCCAACCCAAAGACATCACTACACTCAACACAGAAATTGCTAGACGAGTTCAGTGCAGTATCTTACTACAAATTGAATGCAAAAGTCCCAAATTTTAGGTATTAACATCACACCCCCTTTGCAGTTGACCTTAGCTAAAACATTTCCCTTTCCTTGGACCCCTCACTCACTACCATACTTAGGCATCCAACTGACCCCACATACCTCACAGCTCTACAAACATCATTTTAAGCCTTTCTTGGAGTCACTACCCCAACAATTATCTCAACTGAGAACCCACAAACTCTCAACAGCAGGGAAAATAGCGACTCTGAAAATGCTACTTTTACCTAAACTGTTGTATCTGTTCCGCACCTTACCTATTCCTCTGCCATGTAATTTTCTCACCTCCATCCAAAAATTTCACACAGTATATATGGAACCACAAGCCCCTTAAGCCCCGTACACACGAGCTGACTTTTCAACATCCAAAGTCTGACGGAATGATTCCGGCAGACTATTCGATCGTGTGTGGGCTGCAACGGACTTTTGATTCGCAAAAGTCTGACAGACTTTAGAAATGGAACATGCTTCAAATTTTTCCGCCAGAACTCTGCCGGACCCAGTTCCTACCGAAAAATTCGCTCGTGTGTATGCTATTCCGACGGACTAAAACCGACGCTAGGGCAGCTATTGGCTACTGGCTATGAACTTCCTTATTCGAGTCCAGTCGTACGTCATCACGTTCGAATCCGTCGGAGTTTGGTGTGATTGTGTGTGGCCAAGTCCGCTCATTCGGAAAGTCCGTCAGAACTCTGTCAGAACTCTGTCAGAACTCCGGCAGAACTCCTTCGGAAGTCTGTCGGACATAAGTCTGGTCGTGTGTACGTGGCATTAGATGTTCTCTAAACATTATGATGAGACATAGAAAAAAGGGGGGAATGGGTGTCCCCAATGTTACGGCATACTACAAAGCCTGCGTTGTAGACCAAATTAATTATTGGTGGACACCCCCCAAACATAAAACATGGGCGCTTATGGAATCCAAAATGGCCCTGCGTAGAGATCCTAAAACAGTCCTAATTGCTTTCAAGAAAGGTGCCCCACCTCCCAGTTCCCTTATCCCAACAGTGCAAGCATCTATTAAGATGTGGTTAGAAACTCCTCTCTCATCTCTGGATAAAGGGTCACTCTGCAAGATCCCTGCCCCACTATCAATACTTCACCTACCTGCAAGTTCGAACCTTCCTCCACAAACATTCCATTCCCTTGTACTTAGACATACCAGCCACAATAATTACATTCTTCCAAGAAGCTAAAACCCCACTAAGAGGAATCTCCGTATTCTATAAGGTGTTCAATGCACAAGACTCCCTCTCAAAGCCCACTACCATTACTAAATGGGAGGCAACCTTAGGCAAAACCTTTACAGATACCTACTGGGAAAAAAACATTCTCTATCACCTATGCCTCGACTAGGTGCGTGAATCATTGGGAACTATATCAGAAAGTAGTGCATTCCTGGTATCTCACCCCATTTAAACTCTCTAAGTTCTATCCTTCGCATACAGCCCTCTGTTGGAGGAATTGTGGAGATTCTGGTTCATTATTCCACGTATTATGGTCCTGTGTATCACTGAGGTCATTTTGGAACAACATTTCCTCCATACTATCAGACATAGGAGTCCGTCACATAGCTCCTAACCCTGAATTAGCAATTCTACATCAGACTATCCAGGAACTGCCAACCAACATCCGAGTAGTGACTACACAACTCTTCCTTGCCGCAAAACTCACAATCACGAGATTGTGAGTTAATTCTAATCTGCATTCCCCGCTGGATGCTATCCACACATTAAACCACCAATGTGAAATGGAAAAACTACTGGCCACTACAAATCTTACAGTTCCATCATTCAAAGACAAGTGGAATCTATGGCTATGCAGCTTTAAGTGTACAGTCAAGATCTGAAAAATGCTAACTGAGATCCGAAGTAATTTGAACCGACTTAAGGATCACTAACCCAGGTATACCACATGATGGTGACTACCTTGTCCCCCCCTCTTTCTCTCCTTTCCTTTCTCTTCCCTATATCTTCCCCTCCCCCTTCCCTCTGTTAAATGTATCCAATTTATCTATGGCTAACAACAGGTTAAGTTACTTTACCTATGTCTACAGGATAAATGGCACTGCCTTTTTTGTGTAATATCTACTGGTTTTGCTGTTCTGTTAACTTTTAACACCTTCTGACAACTTGAACCTGTTTCAGTTTCTATTGTTGTACCATTGTTTTATTGATACAATAAAAACATATTGAAATTAAATAAGAAAAACTGTTTAAAAAAATATAAACACGCCCCATCCAGCTGAGCTCACATGCAGAGGTGAAAGCATATGCTAGCAGCGCTCACATATGAAAATCATGTTCAAACCACACATGTAAGATATCACCACGATATTTAGAGCAAGAGCAATAATTCTAGCCCTAGACCTCCTCTGTAACTCAAAACATGCTACATGTATAATTCTTTAAACATCGCCTATGGAGACTTTTAAGGGCAAAAGTTTGTCGACATTCAACGAGCGGGCGCAATTTTGAAGCATGACAAGTTGGGTATCAATTTACTCGGCATAACATTATCTTTCACAATATAAAAAAATGGGGCTAAATTTAGTGTTGTCTTATTTTTTCATTCAAAAAAAGTGTGCTTGTACGACCGCTGTGCAAATACGGTGTGACAAAAAGTATTGCAATAACCACCATTTTATTCTCTAGGGTGTTAGGAAAAAAAATATATATAATGTTTGGTGGTTCTAAGTAATTTTCTAGCAAAAATAATGTTTTTAACTTGTAAACACCAAATCTCAGAAAGAGGCTTGGGGCTGAAGCGGTTAAAAGTGAGCCTGAAAAATTCTATGGTGTGTCCATCTGGTCAATTTAAAAGCATATATAACAACAAAACCACACAGATATAGTATAAACTGCATGGAAATAACATTTGCATCCACACCATGATAAAATAAGTATAAACTGTACCAATGTCTTTTACCGTTAAATGCACATCACCCATCTCCATTTTAAGATATTTGTTTCAATCATCAATGTCACGAGAGACCGAAGTGAGCCACTCTGCCCAAATTTTCTAAAAAAATATTTGGGGCATCCCCTAGAGGCATACATTAGTTGAAACAGTGGTAATGCTTTATTAATCAAGTCCACCTTAAATTGTATATAATGTAATATTCTCAGTAGAGTCTTTTTAGAACTGGTAAGGTTCCGCTCTCTAAAGTCCCCTAAAAGACATCTAGCTGGAGAGCAGATATTTTGAAGGGCAGCCTGCCAGAATCTCCCAACACAGGGACACAGCCAAATCATATAAAAAATATGTTATTGCAGTAGTAGTAACCAGGGATGAGATTTATGTTCGAGTCAAACTCACGTTCGACTCGAACATTGGGTGTTTGCCAGTTCGCCGAACAGCGAACAATTTTGGGTGTTCGTGGCAAATTCGAAAGCCGCGGAGCACCCTTTAAAAGTCTATGGGAGAAATCAAAAGTGCTCATTTTAAAGGCTTATATGCATGGTATTGTCATAAAAAGGGACATGTATCAATGCAAAAAAGTTTTAAAAACTGAAGTTTTTTCGGGAGCAGTGATTTTAATAATGCTTAAAGTGAAACAATAAAAGTGTAATATTCTTTTAAATTTCGTACCTGGGGGGTGTTTATAGTATGCCTGTAAAGGGGCATATGTTTACCGTGTTTAGAACAGTCTGACAGCAAAATTTAATTTCTAAAGGAAAAAAGTCATTTAAAACTACTCGCAGCTATAATGAATTGTCGGTCCGCAATACACATAAAAGTTCATTGATAAAAATGGCATGGGGATTTCCTTACAGGGGAACCCCGAACCAAAATGTAAAAAAAAAATGTCGTGGGGGTCCCCCTCAAAATCCATACCAGACCCTTCAGGTGTGGTATGGATTTTAAGGGGAACCCGCATCAAAATTTAAAAAACAAATGGCTTTGGGTCCCCCAAAAATCCATACCAGACCCTTATCTGAGCACGCAACCTGGCAGGCCACAAGAAAAGAGGGGGGAGAGAGAGCGCTCCCCCTCCTCCTAAACCGTACCAGGCCACATGCCCTCAACATTGGGAGGGTGCTTTGAGGTAACCCCTCAAAGCACCTTGTCCCCATGTTGATGGGGAGAAGGGCCTCATCCCCACAATCCTTGCCCGGTGGTTGTGGGGGTCTGCGGGCGGGGGCTTATCGGAATCTGGAAGCCCCCTTTAACAAGGGGACCCCCAGATCCCGCCCCCCATGTGAATTGGTAATGGGGTACAAATGTACCCCTACCATTTCACAAAAAAAGTGACAAAAAGGTTAAAAAACACAAGAGACAGTTTTTGACAAGTCCTTTATCAAATTCTTCTTTCATCTTCTTTCTTCTAGTCTTCCTTCGGTGTTCTTCTTGTTTCCTCCAATTTCTTCTTCTTCATCTTCTTCTTCCTCCATTCTTCTCGTCCCGCATCTTGCGCCAGCTTCTTCTCCGCTCTGTCCGCAGTCTTCAGCCGTGTGACGCTTCGGTTCTTCTGACACTTCTTAAATAATGGAGGGTGAGGCCCTGTCCTCCTCTAATGCACGGGGAGTTCCCTATGGCTTTCCCCATGTTGTCAGAGGGGAATCTAGTATGAGACTACAGGTGTCATAAGAATAGCTGGCCCAAAATTCTAAATATTATGGTAGATTAAGTAGCAAACACATTTGTATTGCACTTGTAAATATAAAGTAGAAGAAAGCACTACCTAAATTACATTTGGTTTGTAAAAGCACTGTACATGAAAAATAATCTTAGTGTAATGTAAAGTAATGTAATTTAAAGGAAACAAAAATGTTCACCTTTTTCATGCTTTGTTGCATCTTAGTTTAGCTGATCTTCTGCAGAGTCTGCAGCCACTTCCTGTCTTCATGGATGAACTGTTGAAATTGCCCCTCTTAGTTTACGTATTTGTAGAAAAGGGACTGCAGTTATGATAGCTTTAGTAAAAATTACATGCAGAAATGTGAGCCAGGGGACCTATAAATGCATACAATTTGATTTAACCTCTATCAGTGTTTCTCCATGTAAAAATGATATCCTTACTGACTTTACAAGATATTCCTATTGATCTATGTGTCACCCTCACAGTAATAGAGTGCAGCAGTAAAAAAAAACTGAAAACAACGTAAGCAGTTCATATCACCCTACATTAAAAATATCAGACTTGACTCTGCTACCGTGTTTCCCCGAAAGTAAGACACCCCCGATTGTAAGACGTATCGGGAGTTTCAGAGGGGTCGGCTAATATAAGCCGTACCCCGAAAGTAAGACGTATGTCTTACTTTCGGGGAAACACGGGGGTATTGCTGCCTCCAGTGGCGTACTAAGAGTGGGACGGGGGGTGTGGGCCGCACAGGGTGCCACACCCTGGGGGGGGTGCCAGGCCAGCGCCCTCCCCCTCCGACTGAAGAGACAGCGCCGTTCTGATCAGTCCCGGGCAGCAGCTGTTACTCACAGCCGAGCAGAGTGAAGCCGCCTCCCCCTCCTCTTGTATGGCTACACAGTGCTGTCCATAAAGGAGAAGGAGGGGGAGGCGGCTTCACTGAAGCCGCCTCCCCCTCCTCCTCCTCCTCCATACACAGCACTGTGTAGCCATACAAGAGGATGGGGAGGTGGCTTCACTCTGCTCGGCTGTGAGTGACAGCTGCTGCCCGAGACTGATCAGAACGGCGCGACGCAACCACAGAGAAGGGGATTATTGCGCCAGGTCCCGGATCACTGACGACAGGTGTCACTGGCTCTGTGTCCTCCCGGTACAGGTCAGTGCTGATACAGAGAGAGACCAAGGAGGGGGAGGGGGAGGGGGGGTGTGAAGAGATTCTCTGCAACTCTTACGGTATTACCGGTATGTAACCGCAAGATGCATCTGAGGAGGACTACAAGTCCCAACATACCGGGCTGTGTGGGCTTACAGTTCTCCTCTGCTGAGCATAGCAGCTTTGTATGCTTGGACTTGTAGTCCTCCATAGTGCAGCCTTGCATTCTGGGAATTGTAGTCCTCTGTAATGCAGTGCAGCCTTGCTTGCTGGGACTTGTAGTGAGGTGTTTTTACATTTTAAGGTGGGGGGGGGGGGGGGGTGCCAGGCATAGGATGTTAATTTTATGGTTAAAACAAAAAATTCGACAATTTTTTTCCAATATAAGACATACCCCGAAAGTAAGACATAGTGGGGCTTTTGGGGATAAAAAGAAAGTAAGACACTGTCTTACTTTCGGGGAAACACGGTAGTTCTTCTAAAAGCAATAACAAAAGGTGCCCTATCCACTGTCTCACTGTTTAAGCAGCACAGTGGAAAACTACTGCTTGGAGAAGAAGCAATCCCCACAATTCTGAATATGTTTTAAAAAAACTGTCTTTTCTGTCTTTTATTAACCCCCTTCACGTAGTATGCATAAATACGACCCCTCTGGACTAGGCTTTTTTCAATGGGGCCGCATATCTGCGTATCTGTCTTAAGCTGGATCGGTACCCGGAACTCCAGTTCTGGGTCACTTGTTCATTGTGATAGCCTCTGATTGGCTGTCACAGTGATCAGTCACTGTAAAGCCCATTCCTGTGTATCGCTCTCTCTCCTTGCAGAGAGAGAGTGAGAAAGAGAAAAAAAAAACAACTGCGTGTAAAAAATAAATAAGTATAGTAATAATAATAATTTAAAAAATTATAAAAAAGAGCTAGATCAAGGTTTGATCTAGGTCAGTGCCATGCTTAGTGTTTGGGTCAAGGTCAAGTCAAAGGTCAAGGTCAGGATCAAAGGTCATGGGCAGTATATTTTTAGCAGGATTTAAAAATAAAAGCATTTTTTGAATAAGTATCAGTGTCATTTAGTTTCAGTGTCAGTGTGTTTTAGGAAGAATTAAATAAGCAAAAGCAAAATGTGCATTATTATGTTTGGGCTGTACTACGGGTAAATACAACAACTAAGATACACATATATGTTATGGATGTGATCATCAAGATCAGGAGAATTTAATTTGGATTGTTCTTTGGTGGTAAGGTATGGAAGAAGAAATAAAGATATATACAGCTAAATTTGAAAAAAACTAATATTTTTTACTATTTTGGACCAGTTTTTCTATGATAATAAAAAAAAATCAGGAGATATTCATAACCATTTACAGCCAAAGGAAAGCCCTATTTGTCCTGGAAAAAAAGTAGTATATTCCACCTGAATGCACAAAGTATTTGTGATGATAGGTACAGTTTTACTAACACATGTCAAAATTCCAAAATTGTGCTTATCTACTGAATAAATATAAGTGCACAGTAGTGTGCCGAGAAGGAGACTTCTCTGAGCTAGTTGATGGTAGAACGCTCCTTAGGGTTTTGTTGAGTTGTCCTCAAAAGGCTTCCTACAGGATAGTTGGCTGACGGTTTGAACATTGTAGTTTTGATGCTAATGTTGTCATTCATTGTCCTGCTCCAAACTCTCTCACTGACACCCATTTTCAGTACCTTATGAACTACAAAATCCAATGCGGCAGATACACTCCATCCACAAATGACTGGAGATGTTTGTCACAGATTGTACATTGAGTTTTGCAATAAAATGACTGCACTGGCTGGTTAAAATTCACTCAAGCAGCATTATGCTTTTTTGCACTTGTACCTACAGGTAAGCCTTATTATAGGCTTATCTGTAGGTACCATAAATATCTCCTAAACCATTATTTAGGAGATATTCCCACTGCATGCAGCCGGTGTTGTTACTGGCACATGCGCTCTGAAGAGACAGAATACGCACAGGAGTGACGCCATCACAGCATGGCCAGTCAGATGGCTGGTGCATGCGAAACCGGAAGGAAGACCGGGTGAAGATGGAAGCCCTCTCAGCGGTGACAGGGCTTTGTTGTAAGGTAAGTATTACATAATGTGCTAGTATGCAACACACCCTTTACCTTTGAAAAAAAATGTATGCAGTTTACTACTGCTTTAAAAGGGACAAGGTCAATTAACAGATCCTCTAGCTATGCAATTTTTATATTACTTTCTGTGTTTTCATGCTTTCATGTGTTCCAATAAATTTGACAACCCTTGCTGTGGCTGCAATCCTTTATTCACAATAAGTTTATTTTTCAGCAGGAATAAGTCAACCCTCCATAGTTCTTCAAATATGACTTGTAGCACAAAGCTAACTAATCAACTGACTGTTACAAGAATGGGTCTAAAAGGTATATATTAATCATTATTTTGTACCAAGGGGCCTTAGATTTTCTCAACATTCCAGAATTTTATAACTTTGTTATAACTTTCACAAGTTCTGTCAATCTGTCAAGCCCTAGATGTGAGGCCGAATTGCTGAGAGGGCGTGCCTTGCGGCTAAGTGCAGCGTAAGCCTGGGAATGGGACAGGGAGTACAGTGCCCAAAGGTGCACTGTGTCACAGTACTACTTACAGTGAGCCCACAGGCGAGCAGGTGACACAGGATCCCCCAGGGCGTGGAATTTAAGAGCCAGCCGGTGTTCCGTCAGGGACCCCCTCACGAGGGTTTGGGCTTAGCTGCGTGCTGACCCCAGGTCACAACCCCCAGGTTCACCCTGCTCTCTAGGGAAGTACCAGAAGACGTTGTTAGGCAAGGATGGATGGATAAAGCAAAGGAGAGCCAGACAGTGAGCCAAGGTCAGGGGGCGGTCTGCAGACAATGTAATCAGAACAAGCCGGGTCGGTACACATCAGTTCACGAGAGGTCAGGTAAAACAGGTTACATGAAGGGAGCTTAGAAACAAATGTTGCTCAAGCAATCAGTAGCTGGTTTGAAAGGGATTTAAATAGAGAAGCACATGAGGGGCTGGACAGGAAGTAGCAGGAAGGAAACATATATCAGGCAACAGGTGATGGGCGGCGACACCCATAGCTGCAGAGTGCACAGAGCTGAACACCAGCTAGTGGAACAACAGATGCTAGCCGACCTACAGCATTAAAGGTGAGACACAGATCAGCTCCATAGCTGATCTGTGACACACGGGTTGCCGAGTGCTATTGCTGGGTAGCTGGTAGCAGAGAGCTGCTGGGGTGCACTGGTGAGGCTGATAGGGCAACCATGTGATCCCAGATATGGAGCCGTGGAGCAACAAGGAATGGAATCGGAGCCAGGCCAAAGGTCATACACAACAGGAATCAGTCCAAGATGAGGTACAGCAGGATACTTGGGAACAGAATAAGTAGCCAAGCCAGGGGACAAACACGTGAGAGCGATCCAGGTACAGATGCAGAAGCAGGAGAATAGTCAGGTCCAAGCCGGGGTTGATGCAGGTGTAAAACAGGAGAAGTCAGACAGGCCAGGTAATAACAGGAAGCAGGTATAACAACAGGCACAGGAGACACAGGAAGTTGACGATAATCCAGTCACTAGCGTCTACCAGCAGCAGGCTTAAATAGACCACAGGACGCCAATGATATCACTTCTGCGTGCTCCCAGTGTTGCGCACCTGTGTGCGCCCATCACTGTGCGCATGCGCACAGGGATTCACCCGGTGCGACCATGATGGATACTGGCAGAATTACCCGTCCTACGGCTATTACTCTGACACAATCATTGACGATTTCCATGTAAAAATGCAACTTGACTTGCTGTTATTCTGACCCACTCTTTTCAATACTTTCTTACTCAAAAACCCAGTAAAAATGTTGCTGATCAAGAAAGTCAACCAGGCAGCTGGTATTTGAAGAAATGCAATGACATTATAATCAACTCAAGTGAAGCGCAACACTATTGATAACTACCAATATTGCAATATATGAAAAAATATATAAATAAAAGTCTATATGTATATACATATATAAATTGTAAAACAGTCCTGCACCAAACAGTGCTCTGAGTGTGATAATTCCTCCCAAATCTTGTGAACAGGGCTCATCCACCACCAGGTCAAAAACCTGCATACCTCTTGTTATTACTCTCCCAGGTAGTCAACCTCCAACTGGTTCTCTCAGACTCTGGATGGCAACACTTTATCCTTCCACTTCAACTTGTCAGTCATCCATCATATGTTAAATGGGACAAAATGGCAACAACATAGTGCTCTCCATTTAAAATACTTTATTTGATCCTCTACTAATTAAAACACTTACAGGAAAATCAGAAAAAAACAGGAAAAACTGTTTGGCGCAGGACTGTTTTATAAAATTTTTGAAGCTGTTCACACCATATATATGGACTTATGCATAATGTATTTTAAAGAGGCACATTTTATTAGTTCATTTTTCATATATTGCAATATTAGTAGTTATCAGTGGAGTTGCGCTTCACTTTAGTTGATTATAATTTATGGTGAAAGGTGAAGTTGAAACACCTTATAGTGTTATAGCTGTCAACTCAAGGTTTTACATTTAGTTTTCTTCACTTTTTTGCCTGCGCTGATTGAAATAGTTTGGACTTTTTTGCACAATGACATGATATGACATGCAATGAAATCATTATATTCAGTATAAAAAAATGTAAGCTAATAATATTGTGTGTTTATTGCCACTTTATTTTTAAAAGCTAATTTTGCATTCCTTAACACATCCTTATTTTAACCTTTTAAACATGTAACAATAAAAAAAAGATGTGTTTAGGATAGCTGTAAGAAAGAATATAAGCAGAAATTATATCCTTCTCATTTGAATGACTGGAGAAATATGTTCTACCAAAACGAAAAAAATAAAAAAAATAACAGAAGTTAGAAATAGAGATGGGTGGGCCCAGAAAAAAAACCTGTAAAAATTGGGGAAAAACGTTTTTTTTCCGTGTTTTTTTCAAAGTTGTTTTTTGTGTGGAATATGTTCTTTTACAATGATAAATAATATACCTATGCAATGGTATTCAAACTGTATAATATGAAGAGATGAATTACATATTTCAAAAACTTTATCTAAAGCCTTAAATTATTGCAATCTCTCTCAGCTGAAGACAAGCAAATCCTGGAATACAATTTAAGTAACACTGTGCTTCTCAATGCAGATCTCAAACAAGATTTCTAAGGGGCACTACTGGGGAAAGGCTCCAGTTTAAGTTGTTTGTGGGCTCTATCTAGAGTTTTGAAACATTTACACAGTGCAATTTCTGCTGGAAGCAAAACTGTAATTGATAAATATTGTGAGAAGAAATATTATTTTCCAAATGCTACTGTACAAGGATGACAAAACACCTCCTTGCATGCCAGAGATTCCCCAAAGTCATTACAAAATTCTTAATGGAATGAAATTATGAGGACCATAATGAAAATGCTAGTTTTTTCCTCCAAAGTTCTCATTTCAGAAACACTCTTTCTGAGGCTTCTGGATCATCACAAATTGTTTCTTCACCAGCAGCATCTTCAAGTAAAGAGGTGTTACAAACCACTGCCTCCCCAAAAATACACAATCCCTTCATTTATAGAGAAAATTACACCTGAAAATCAGAAGAACTTGTTAATATATTAAGAATATTTCAACTATACACAAGAATATCCCCCTTTCACTCATAATAATGTAAAATCTTCCCGCCAATATGCATTATCGGCAGGAAGATTTTACATTATTATGAGGGAAAGGGGGGAGTGTATAATTGAAATGTTCTTAACATACACTGTACGTTCCTTGGTATACAACACTGTTTTTATCTACTTGAGATTGTAAGTACAATTTTTTATATTTGCTTTTAATCATTGGGATTTGCACTATGAAGAGTATGCATATTCCTTACATGTTTGACCTGGATTGGTTGTGATTGCATTTTTGCCATTGGAAGCCTAGGGGCCATTCGCTGCAATGTACCTGGTTGTTTGCAGTAATTGGAGGGATTTTCATCACAAAGCCAAGTTTGACTGCACTATAATTTGAGGGTCAAACTCACCTGGTAAGCTCATATTAAGGACTGTGTTGGGTGAATACAATTTAAGAAAGCAAGTTTAGTTTATTTACTGAATAAACTATACTTTTATTTCAAGCATAACACTTTTATATACACTGTATTTCAGATTCCCAGTGTGACTTTAAATTTGTAAAACTACTCCACACAATTTTTTTTCCAAAATTTCCATTTTGGGCAGAAAAAAACTGGTATTTTTTATTTTTTTTACCATGGCTTTCAAATTTCCAGAAATTTTACATCTCTAGTTAGAAGTTATACAGGTTGCATAATAAGTAAAGAATATGTGAGTTTTTTTATTATTATTGTTTTGTGTGTACATTCATGTGTATTCTTATTATGGGCTCATTCATACCAGCTGAACTAATGGCTTCTGGTGCGTGCTAGGAGGAAACCATTGGTGCACGCACAGGGTGTGCCAGCCTAATCACTCCGTGCTGCACGGATTTCACCTGCTGCCCGAGCAGCAATAAAATTATAAAAATAAAAACCTGCTGACACCATCCACTGCCCTACTGACACCAGTCTCTGCCTTACTGACACCATCCACTGCTGTACTGACACTGTCCTCTACCCTAAGAACATCAATCTCTGCTCTGCTGCCATTGTCCACTGCTCTGCTGACTCACACCATCCACTGTCCTGCTAACACCGTCCACTGCTATACTGACACCAACCTTTGCCCTACTGACACCAATCTCTGCCCTACTGACACCAACCTTTGCTCTACTTACACCATCATCTGCCCTACTGACACTGTCCTCTGCTCTACTGACACCGTTCACTGCCCTACTGAAACCATCCACTGCCCTACTGAAACCATCCACTGCGCTACTGAAACTGTCCCTTGCTCCACTGAAACTGTCCTCTGCTTTACTGACACCATCCACTGCCCTAATGACACTGTCCACTGCTCTACTGACACCATCCACTGCCCTACTGACACTGTCCTCTGCCCTACTGACACCATCCACTGCTCTACTGACACCAATCTCTGCTCTGCTGACACTGCCCACTGCTCTACTGACACCGTCCACTACCCTGCTGACAATGTCCACTGCTCTACTGACACTGTCCATGTTTTAACACATTTTAAAATGTTTGTTTAAGTTTATTAATAAAGGTGTGTGTGTGTATATATATGCATGTATAGTTGAGCTTTGGGATGCACACCCTAATGCAATAGGCTATGCACACTTATGGAGGAAACAGTACTCATGCACCAGTCCTGGCATTTTGCACTCATTTACTTTTTTACTTTTTTGCTAGAAATATAATAATATGTCACAAGTGACATTTTATTCAGTCATATTGGTAGCAATGTGGTGAGTGGCAGAGAACTGCGTGACTGCGCTACACTAAAAAACAGCATGTATTACTTTTTTCAGTGCGCATCACCACAACATGGACATGTGAACTGGTCTTATAAGGACAAGGCTTTTAGCCTTGTCTGGTGTTGGGACTGTGATGGACAAGGCATGGCATAGCCAACACCCAACCTACCTGGTGTGAAGGAGCCCTAAGTGCTTTATAAAAATAGCAGGTTGCCCTGTGCTGGCAGCACACTGGAGATTAGCTCCTCTGCTCTCGCACAAAGCAGCTGTACGGACCTCATAAGTTTGACATACCCCCAGGACAGTACTCCCGTCAACAACATCACATTCCAATTCAGATTTGAATCTGTATTCATGTTTTGCATACACACCCCATTGCACCCTTCAGCAAATGTTACAAATTTTGTAAACTGTGTTTCAAAGACACAGTGCATAAGGTAAATCATCCATGTATAGTCATCTAAGGGAGCTGCATTTGTCTGTGTTCTGCAAACATCTGCATTTTATTTTCTTTACTGAGGAATCAAGGCCTCAGTAACAATAACATACTTTATAATCACATCAAACATAGAGTGCTTGCTAATAGTATATTATTCATTTTATCACTGTTTCTCTATGTCACTTGATTTTATTTTGTTGTCTGGTTTACACCAATAACTAAAGGTAAATACTGTGACAAATAGGAGAGGAATGTATTACATTTTACTTATTTTATTTCATCAGGCTTTCTCGGTCTTGGAAGTCAGGGATTTGCATTTTATCCTTTGTTGTGTGTGTGTGGCTCTTGTAGGCACTGGCTCTAGTCACCCTATAGACCAGGGGTGCCACATGTTGAGCACCCCTGCTATAGACCCTGGAAAATGTATTAGTTTCCTTTGAAAAAATAAATTAGACTAAATATAACATAAAAGTTACATAGAGTGAAATGTACACAGTACATAATTCTATACATCACAATATTGGTGTAACTAAATTAAATAATTAAAAAATACCACTGTACAGTGTTGGTTGTGCAGTATCTGGAGCATTCTGCTCAGTGTTTTCAAGTGGAAAATTTGTGACTTACGAATGTACTTTACCTACAGTATATTGCTGTTATTGCTGAAACAGGAATAGGCTCCGTGGCTCCGCGGGAGATAGCGGGTGAGAGCGGGCTGTCCGCGGGTGGTCCGCGGGCGGCCCGCGGCTCCGCGGGTAGTCCGCGGGTGGTCCGCGGGCGGCCGCGGGTGGTCCGCGGCTCCGCGGGTGGTCCGCGGGCGGCCCGCGGGTAGTCAGCGGCTCCGCGGGCGGCCGCGAGCGGCTCCGCGGGTGATAGTGGGACTGGGAGGCAGATGAGAGTGGGCATGAGTGGGCTGGCCAATCAGGGAGCTGACGGGCGGGGGAGCATAGAGATGACATCATCTCTCGCTGCCCTCTCATCCCTGTAGTGCAGTTCCCCCTCACTGTGCAGGCAGCCAGGAAGCAGAGAGATGACATTATCTCTCTGCTGCCTGACTGATAATCTGCTGCCTAACTCTGTGACACAGCAGGAAAGTGGCAGAGCAAGTGACAATCCATAATGTGTGGCAGGCGACGTGGCAAGTGACAACCCGGGACGTGGCAAGTGACAATCCGTAACGTGTGGCAGGTGACATGGCAAGTGACAATCCATAATGTGTGGCAGGCGACGTGGCAAGTGACAACCCGGGACGTGGCAAGTGACAATCCGTAACGTGTGGCAGGTGACATGGCAAGTGACAACCTGGATGTGGCAAGTGACAATCCGTAACATGTGGCAGGTGATGTGGCAAGTGAAAATCCATGACATGGCAAATGACAATCCATAATGTGTGGCAGGCAACGTGGCAAGTGACAACCAGGGACGTGGCAAGTGACAATCCGTAACGTGTGGCAGGTGACATGGCAAGGGACAACCTGGATGTGGCAAGTGACAATCCGTAACATGTGGCAGGTGACGTGGCAAGTGAAAATCCGTGACATGACAAGTGACAATCCGTAATGTGTGGCAGGTGGCGTGGCAAGTGACAACCCGGGACGTGCAAGTGACAATCCATAATGTGTGGCAAGTGACAATCTAGGATGTGGTAAGTGACAATCTGTAATGTGTGGCAATCTAGGACGTGGCAAGTGACAATCCGTAATGTGTGGCAGGTGACGTGGCAAGTGACAACCTGGATGTGGCAAGTGACAATCCGTAACATGTGGCAGGTGACGTGGCAAGTGAAAATCCGTGACAAGACAAGTGACAATCCGTAATGTGTGGCAGGTGACATGGCAAGTGACAATCCGTAATGTGTGGCAGGTGACGTGGCAAGTGACAACCCGAGACGTGGCAAGTGACAATCTAGGACATGGCAAGTGACAATCCGTAATGTGTGGCAGGTAACGTGGCAAGTGACAATCCGGGACGTGGCAAGTGGACAATCCGCAACATGTGGCAGGTGACATTCTGCAAAGTGTGACAAGTGACAATCTGCATCTGGTGGCAGGCGACGTGGCAAGTGGACAATCCGCAATGTGTAGCAGGTGATGTGACAAGTGACAATCCTTAATGTGTGGCAAGTGACAATCCAGGACGTGGCAAGTGACAATCCATAATGTGTGGCAAGTGACGTGGCAAGTGACAATCCAGGACGTGGCAAGTGACAATCCATAATGTGTGGCAAGTGACGTGGCAAGTGACAATCCAGGACGTGGCAAGTGACAATCCATAATGTGTGGCAAGTGACAATCCAGGATGTGGCAAGTGACAATCCATAATGTGTGGCAGGTGACTTGGCAAGTGACAATCTGGGATGTGGCAAGTGGACAATCCGCAACATGTGGTAGGTGACATTCCGCAACGTTTGACAAGTTACAATCTGCATCTGGTGGCAGGCGATGATGGCAAGTGACACGCTCAGGGATCCCACTGATTTTGCATTATGGTGAGTTGAACTATTTCATTTTATATAACAGAACAGAAATTGGTTAAAAGGCCTGGAGGTCAGCAATGTGTTCCCTTCAGGGGCTGCATACAGTATACTGCATACTTTGTTGTTCAAAATTTATATAAGCTGTTGCCTGGGTACTGTGCCACATGGGTGTGGTAGTCTGTTGTTTAATAGCATTAGTTCATTTTTTTTTGGTGGGGGGGGGGGGGCCCATACAACATTTTGCTATGGGGCCCTGTGATCTCTAGTTACGCCCCTGCACACATTACACATAGTTAGGCACAATTTCAACCTCCTGATCATCCTAGATGTTAACCCCTTCCCAGCCAGTGTCATTTGTACAGTGACAATGTATAGTATTGAGAATAATAGGTGTAGATCTCGCTGGACCGACTCTATCAGTGTTGTAGATTGGTAGGGTGTGGGCAGAGGGAAAAAAATTGTTTCCAAAGGTCCGTGCCCAGTTTGGAGAATAGTGGTGATGAGCCCTGTTGGGTCTTGGGCAGCTACCTCGTGTGCGTCCTTACAGTCGACTCCGCATGTAGTGTAGAAGAAATGAGGATCAAAGAGGTAAGTTATTTGTATTTTATTTGAAGTTTCAGCAATAAAAAGAGGCCAACGCATTTTTGGTGACTGAAGACTCCCCCTTCATTAGGGCTGTTGAATGCTGAAACTTCAAATAAATTACAAATTACTTACTTCTTTGATCACCGGAGCTCCTTTATCCTCATTTCTTCTACAGTGTATAGTATTATCACTGATCACTGTATTAATGTCAGTGGCAGTTAGGCAGTTTCAACCAGCGTCAGTTAATGTCAGCTTGACTGCCACAGGATTTCAGTACCGTTATAAGTCACTGAGTGCTGCCATTAGTAGTATATAAAAGAAAAGAAAAAAAACTCAGTATTTATACCATAGTTTGTAGGCATTTTAAGTTTCATGCAAACCAATACATAAACACTTATTGGGATTTTTTAATCAAAAACATGTAGCAAAATACATTTTGGCCAAAATGTATGAAGAAATGTGTTTTTTTCATTTTTTTATATTCTATGGCAGAACATATAAAAAATACTGGGCTCCATTCACAAAGTGGTATTGTCGCTAAAATACCTCATATCGTTTTTGAAAAAAAAGTCCTACTAAAATACCAAATTAGTTAATTTATAAAGTCATACAGTATTTTAGAAGTGAAAACATGCTGTAATTGAATGCCTGGCAGTAGCCGGCATATTTATTAACAGTAGTAAATACTATGTTGTTAATGTGAAGAAAATAAAGCTCTGCTCTTGGTGAAGGCTCCCGCCATGTGACATCACAACTGGGGCATAGGTCAGTGATCTCACAAGGGGGTGGGTGACCCAGTGACATCACCAGGTGGCCCTGCCTCTTAGTTTATTTATCATTGGGAGGTGGTGGAGCTGTCAATTAGCGGGAGCCTTCGTCAGGAGCGGAGCTTTTTATCTACACATTGAGGGGATTTTTTAGATTTATTTATTCTTTTAATAAAGAACTTTTCAAAAACTGCCTCCTGGGTTTATTTACACTAAGCTTTTTTTTGATGAATGTGTAATAAAAAAAAAAGTTTTTTATACTTGTGAGTATATCTGCTTGATTTTAATAATTTTGTGAAGTTTTATGGAATTCTTTGTTTTTTTTTTATGTAAATGGAACAATGGGAGCCTTTGCATAAGGATTCCATTCACTTGATGATATGAGCGCATTCTGACTTTTTATAATGTGGAGGCCAAATTGATACATAAACGTATTTGGATTGAAAGGTGGTGGTGCACTGGAGTAATGTCCCTATACAGTCTTCCTTTGTGGCATGGGTTCATGTTGAGACTGTCCTACTGTTGTGGAAATGGTCCCATTCTCAAAGCTATTCACCTTTGCATCTTTAAGGACTATTTATTTGGGCTTTCGACAGTTTACATTTGCTTGTGGATGATTGTTAAACTGAATATGTATGCATGATTTTGTGTTTTTCTTATTTCTTTTAGTTTACTTTAATTTATGATTGAATGACACATTTACATATTTAGCGATACACTCTTATTTATTATCAGCTTGTATGGGTTGATGTGTTAGCTGTTTCTTTTCACCTTATAGCGCACTTTCAGTTGCAAATATACTTCATATGTTACCATTAGGGATGAGCTTCGAGTTCGAGTCAAACTCATGTTCGACTCGAACATTGCCTGTTCGCCTGTTCCCCGAACAGCAAACAATTTGGGGTGTTCATGGCAAATTCGAAAAGCCACGGAACACCCTGTGCAAGTCTATGGGAGAAATCTAAAGTGCTAATTTAAAGGCTTATATGCAAGTTATTATCATAAAAAGTGTTTGGAGACCTGGGTCCTGCCCCAGGGGACATGTATCAATGCAAAATAAAAAGTTTTAAAAACTGAAGTTTTTTCGGGAGCATTGATTTTAATAATGCTTAAAGTGAAACAATAAATGTATAATATTCCTTTAAATCTCATACCAGGGGGATGTGTATAGTATGCCTGTGAAGGGGCGCATGTTTCCAGTGCTTAGAACTGTCCCTGCACAAAGTGTGATTTCTGCAGGTAAAAAAATCATTTAAAAGCACTCGCGGCTGTAATGAATTGTCAGCTCCCCATAATACAGATAACAGTCATTGAAAGTCATTGATAAAAAAAAAAGGATATGGGGGTTGCAAGTCCCTAAAGTCCCTAATAAAAGTACCCCTACCATTTCACAAATAAAGTGTAAAAAAATGTTAAAAAACACACACACCGTTGGGAAAAGTCCTTTATTAAAAATAAAAAAAAGATTCCAGCAGTGGTAATCCACTCTTGCTATCCAGCGATGGATGATCATCTCTCTGGGGTCCAGCGATGGCTGATCTGATCCAGCGATGGGTGATCTCTCCCTCCAGCGCAGCGCATCCATCCTCTGTCTCCACCAGAGACACTGCAGGAATCCCGGTGTCTTGTAAAATAGTGTCCCCCATCAGATGCTGTCCCCTGCGTACTGCGCATGCGCAGTACACAGGAACACAGATTCCGAAAATTGCCGAGGACGAACGGCGCCTGCGCCGTGAGTCCAGGTTCTATCCCCACTATCCAAGTGGACATAGAGTTAGAATAAAAAAGAGCCGAGCGGAGCGAGGCCGAGCCCGAAGCGTGGCGAGCAAAGCTCGCCCGCGAGGGGCCCTCTACAATTCTTAACCCTATGTCCGCTTGGATAGTGGGGCTACCTCCTCCACTCACGGCGCAGGCGCCGTTCAACTTCTGAGTTTTTCCGAAGCTTCGGCTGCTCCGTACTGTGCATGCGCAGTACGGAGCGGACAGCATTTGATGGGCGGACTGTATTAGGCAGAACACCGGCAGCCTGACACTTCTTAGCTGAGGAGGGCGGGGCCACATCTCACCTGACCCCACCCCCTCTGACACAAGGAGAAAGCCCAGCTTCCCCAATGACGTGCGGGTGACCCGCCACCCTCTGATGTAACGCAGGTTTCCGTTACAGGTTTCCCGCAGTGTCTCCGGTGGAGACAGAGGATGGATGCGTTGCGTTGGAGGGAGAGATCACCCATCGCTGGCTCAGATCAGCCATCGCTGGACCCCAGAGCGAGGATCATCCATCGCTGCATAGCAAGAGTGGATGTCTTTTTTATTTTTTATTTTTTTTTAATAAAGGACTTTTCCCAACGGTGTGTGTGTTTTTTAACTTTTTTTACACTTTCTTTGTGAAATGGTAGGGGTACTTTGGTACCCCTTAACATTTCAAACGGGGGGGCGGGATCTGGGGTCCCCTTGTTAAAGGAGGCTTCCAGATTCTGATAAGCTCCCCGCCCGCAGACCCCCACAACCACCGCTTCCCCCGACTTGTTCATGCCCCGACTTAGTTGGGGTAGGCGGAACACTTTGGTGGGGGAGGGTCAGCCTGACACTTGACCTTTGACCTATGGGGATACGCCTGTTGACCTTTGACCTTTGGGGAGGTCCCTATTCCAATCCCTGAGTCCTAACCTTGTTCTTCTAGGGGAAACCCTAATGCTAACACCCTAACCCCTAACCCTAACCCTAATTTGGCAGGGGTTCCCCTTAATATCCATACCAGACCTAAGGGGTCTGGTAATTGAATTTGGGGGAACCCCACGCTTTTCTTCTTTTTTTTAACATTGACTTTCAATGACTGTTCTCTATATTATGGGGAGCCGACAATTCATTACAGCCACGAGTGCTTTTAAATGCCTTTTTTTTCTGCAGAAATTACACTTTGTGCAGGGACAGTTCTAAGCATGGGAAACATGCGACCCTTTACAGGCATACTATAGCACCCCCCCCCCCCCGGTACGAAATTTAAAGGAATATTACACTTTTATTGTTTCACTTTAAGCATTATTAAAATTACTGCTTCCGAAAAAACTGACGCTTTTAAAACTTTTTTTTTGCATTGATACATGTCCTCTAGGGCAGGACCCGGGTCCCCAAACACCTTTTAGGACAATAACTTGCATATTAGCCTTTAAAATTAGCACTTTTGATTTTGAACATTGGAGTCCCATAGACTTTAATAGGGTTCTAAATTTCACAATTTCACAATTTAGGTCTGTTCGCAGGTTCTGGTGCGAACTGAACTGGGGGTGTTCGGCTCATCTTTAGTTGCCATTATAAAGGCTGTTTTGTGGGGGTTATTTACTACAAGACAAAATCTGATGCAGCTCTATAGAGAAACTAATCAGCTTCCAGGTGTTATTGCCAAAGCTTAATAGAACAAGCTGAAGGTAGAAGCTGATTGGCTACCATGCACAGCTGCACCAGATTCTGAGTGCACCAGTTTTAGTAAATCGCCAAGCTTAATAGAACAAGCTGAAGTTAGAAGCTGATTGGCTACCATGCACAGCTGCACCAGATTCTGATTGCACCAGTTTTAGTAAATCACCTAAATAATGTCATACTGTTTTACAATTATATTCCAGTAGGCCACTATAATAAATTGTGTTGCACTGCCACTTGTATAGCTATAATAAATAGACTCAATAAACCTTGTTAGCAAAGTGCATCAGTGCTGAATATTTACAATTCATAACAATTCATATTGTTTTCCTTCAATGCTATATTGGGTAAAGTGCAATCATGCAAAGATAAAGTATATAAGAAAAAATTATACAGAAAAAAAGTCCATAAGTGATAGTCCAAGATGTGCCAACATGACTCCTTTAGTCCGGTGGTAATCACCCAGTGCTCCCCTTTCAAATAAATAAATATAGATTCTTACCAGAGTATTAGACCCAATATGGGTCAATAATCGCCTCAGTGAGCTTCACCTCTCACTCTAGGTTTGGTCTACTCCAGCGTTTTTCAACTGCTCTTATGATGTTATTAATAGGAAGCACCACACAGACTTCTCCTCATTCAGAACATAAAAAATAGCTGCGCATAAAATTAAGCCAAAATAATGTAATAATAGATGACAATAAATGACACCAAGAAATCACTGTAATAAATATGAAATCATAATCATGAATAAACATGTGATTAAATAAATATATAATACGTGATAAATACGTGATAGAATAACAAGTTCTAAAATAAAAGAAATAATGTATTATATCAAAGTCCGGTGAGCAGAGTGAAAGTGATGACTTAATCAAATTCTTCTGTGCAAACAGAAACACCAGTGCCTGTGAACCTCCACCAAACAAATTATGCGCTTACCAGAGGGTAAGGGATACTGGGCCTGTAGTTTTAAATCTATAGTGCCAAATCAACCTCCAGACATCCATTGGAAATGGCAGGAATCAGCTGTGGTTAAAATGAGGACAAGCCAAACAATCCAAACGCAAAGGGCAGACCAGTAAGCAGCAATCACGATCCCAATGGAAAAGGAAACTCACCATAGTGTAAGTCCATAAAACACAGCTTATTTTATAAGCAAAAATATTGCACTTACCGTATATACTCGAGTATAGGCCGACCCGAATATAAGCCGAGGCCCCCAATTTACCCCCAAAAAACTGGAAAACTTATTGACTCGTGTATAAGCCGAGGGTGAGACATGGCTGTCCATCCCTGTGTGTCCGTCCATCCCTGTGTGTGTGTCCGTCCATCCATCCCTGTGTGTGTGTCCATCCATCCATCCATCCATCCATCCCTGTGTGTCCGTCCATCCATCCCTGTGTGTGTATCCATCCATCCCTGTGTGTGTGTGTGTGTGTGTGTGTGTATTCATCCATCCCTGTGTGTGTGTGTGTGTGTATCCATCCATCCATCCATCCATCCCTGTGTGTGTGTGTGTGTGTGTGTGTGTGTGTGTGTGTGTGTGTGTGTGTGTCCGTGCAGCCTTGTGTGTGTGTCCAGCCTACCTGTGTCCCAAGCCTCCGTCCCGAGCCGCCGTCGTCCCGAGCCTCCTCTGTCCCGTGCCTCCTCTGTCCCGTGCCTCCTCTGTCCCGTGCCTCCTCTGTCCCGTGCCTCCTCCGTCCCGTGCCTCCTCCGTCCCGTGTCGTGCCGATGGATCGCCGCTCTTCTCGGCGGCCATTCTACGATTCAAAAGCTGCGCCTCCGTCCTCCGCCTGTGATAGGCGGAACACTCAATTTCCCAGCAGCCTGTGTTTCGCCTATCACGGACATCCTCTCATACTCGTCCGTAGTATGAGAATGAACGGATGTCCGTGATAGGCGGAACACTGACTGCTGGGAAATTCAGTGTTCCGCCTATCACAGGCGGAGGCGGAGAAGGAGGCGCGGCTTTTGAATTTTAATGTCCGCCGTCTGTCTGCTCGATACGCTGATCGAGCAGTCAGACAGCGGTGACTCGAGTATAAGCCGAGGGGGCACTTTCAGCCTCAAAAAAGAGGCTGAAAATCTCGGCTTATACTCGAGTATATACGGTACATTTGTAGAAATAATAAAAACTCATAAAGAAAGGCCAGCCAGCTTGCAGACACCCATCCTAGACGGCGATGACGTCAGCATGCCACCCTCCCTCTCCTCATTCAGACCAGATAAACAGCATGGGAACAAGAAAAGGAAAGACTTATTGCGGCGCAACATCCAGTAAAATGAGCAAAGGTTTTAAAACGCTAATTAGAGCAGCAAGGATAAAACAAGCATTGGGAAAATACAATCCGTCCTATGTCCACCGCGGGTGTGTTGACATCACCATTATTTCCTATGCCTTGCCAGACGTATGTTACCGAGAAGTCTCAGATGGAATGTCACGTGTTCAACCTTCACTTTTCTCCTTTAGGCTAGGTTCACACCGTAGCGATGCGGGAACGCCGCGAATCCGCGGCGTTTTCCCGCATCGCATGCCTCCCGCCGGCAGTTCACACTGCACTATGCGGACTGCTGGGAGTGTCAATGAAATCTTAATGACACCCCCAGATCAGTCCGCATATCGCAGTGTGATCTGCAAACTCGGACAGGAATCGGATCACATGGTGTGAACACCCATGCGATCCGATTCTGCTGCGGACCAAAAAAAAGGTCCCGTGCGAGTTTGCGGTGGGTGCGATGCAAATTCAGCCATACTATCTGTATGGCTGAACTCGCATCGCTACAGAGATCGGATGTGATTTGCACTGCAGTGCGGTGCGAATCACATTCGGGTCTCCCACCCGCAGCGGTGTGAACCCAGCCTTAGAGCCTCACCTGAGTCTTCTCTGTAACAAACGTCAGGCGAGGCATAGGAAGAAGCTATGATTCTGATATTCTGTTGGGGTATTATCAGAATCTGAAAGCTCCTTTAACAAAGGGGGCCCCCAGATCCCTGTCCCCTCCTATGTGAATGAGTAGAGGTACATAGTGTATATATATATATATATATATATATATATATATATATATCCTCTGCATCCAGTCAGTGTAGCCTAGAGATCTACATTCTACAGTGCATTCCGTGGTGTACTCTTTCTAATCTACTTCAGGCAGTGTATTTGATATAAATATACAGCCAGTCTCATATATATATATATATATATATATATATATATATATATATATATATACACATATATATATATATATATATATATATATATATAAACAAAGAAAATGCGGTGCACAAAGCAAAAAATATAAACGCATTTAAAGTATTCATGTGTAAAAGTCCAAAACAGGTACTGAAAGTTCAGTGAATCCACAAAAGATCTCCCTCCACCTCATTCAGCAGAGATAAGGATAGTAGGGGTCCCATCACCATCACCCAACACGACAGACCCTTACCATCAGTGCAACGATAATGCACAAATAGAAAAGCCACTTTGCCCCACTACTCCTGACAAGCAGTACACTGGAACCAGAAATCTCTCCAATCATGAACAGGTATTAAGATTCCCATGCAGTTCAGCAGTCATGTGGATATAGAAAAATAACAACGCTCATTGCTCACATATCTTAAAAAACAATGCCCAATTTATTAGGAAAAAACAATTCCACTCACATTTAAGCTGATTAAAACAGGCAATCTTTTCTAATAAATTGGGCATTGTTTTTTAAGATAAGTGCAGTGTGGTGCAGTTGCTACTACTTTTCTGGTGGCGTACACATTACACAATACAGTGCAACGTAGTGCAGTTGCTACTACTTTTCTGGTGGTGTACACAGCGCATAATACAGTGCAACCGTAGTGCAGTTGCTACTACTTTTCTGGTGGTATACACATTACACAATACAGTGCAGTGTGGTACAGTTGCTATTACTTTTCTGGTGGTGTACACAGCACACAATACAGTGCATCCATAGTGCAGTTGCTACTACTTTTCTGGTGGTGTACACATTACACAATACAGTATAGCCATAGTGCAGTTGCTACTACTTTTCTGGAGGTGTACAAATTATACAATACAGTGCAGTGTGGTGCATTTGCTACTACTTTTATACATCATGTCCAGAAGGCCAACAAGGAGAGGCAGATGCTCACAGGCCACTAAAAGAAGGCAAACATGCTCTGTGTCTACAGTCAACAGTGCTGGTCGTGGACATGGTGCATCCTCTGCAGGTAGCTGTGGGGCATGCTTGACCTTTTTTTCTGCTGCTGATGCCTGTGGCCAATTATAGCTCAGGGGGTTTAGTACACGCCCCACACTACATAAGGCCGCCTGCGCGGAGGCCTTATGTAGTGTGTTGTGGCGTTCATAGAAAGAAGGATAGGCAGGGACAGTGTCTACATTTCTTGTGATTGAACCTAGCACAGTGTATTTTGCCCCCTGCACAGTGTACACCTGAAGCTACCCTGTTTGCTGGTGTTGTTCTGGTCCTATACCACAGGCAGCTGCAGCAGTTACAGATGGTGTATTGTGCCCCCTGCACAGTATACACCTGAAGCTATTCCCAATTGCTGGTGTTGTTCGACTCGAACACCGGATGTTCGCCCGTTCGGTGAAGCCAGAACCTTGTGGGCCGCTCGTGCCATATTCGTGTAGGGCTCACGGCCCACAATGCACTGCGGCATCGCAGTGCATTTCTGGCTGATGATTGGCAAAGCATGCACTGTGACCCACATGCTTGGCCAATCACAGCGCCAGCAGCGAGGAGAGCCATAATTGGCCCCAGGCAGGATGCCTGGGGCCAATTATAGCTCAGGGGGTTTAGTACATGCCTCACACTATATAAGGCTGCCTGCGTGGCGTGACAGTGACTACATTTCATGTAATTGAACCTAGCACAGTTGCAGTCGGTGCATTGTTCCCCCTGCACAGTACACACCTGAAGCTACCCCCAGCTGCAGCAGTTACAGTCGGTGTATTGTGCCACTTTCACAGTATACACCTGAAGCTACCCCCAATTGCTTGTGTTGTTCTGTTCCTATACCACAGGCAGCTGCAGCAGTTACAGTTTGTGTATTGTGCCCCCTGCACAGTATACACCTGAAGCTACCCCAATTGCTGGTGTTGTTCTAGTCCTATACCACAGGCAGATGCAGAAGTTACAGTTGGTGTATTGTGCCACCTGCACAGTGTACACCTGAAGCTACCCCAATTGCTGGTGTTGTTCTGGTCCTATACCATAGGCAGCTGCAGCAATTACAGTTTGTGTATTGTGCCACCTGCACAGTGTACATCTGAAGCTACCCCCAATTGCTGGTTTTGTTCTAGTCCTATACCACAGGCAGTTGAAGCAGTTACAGTTGGTGTATTGTGCCCCCTGCACAGTGTTTACCTGAAGCTACCCCAATTACTGGTGTTATTCTGGTGCTATACCACAGGCAGCTGCAGCAGTTACAGTCGGTGTATTGTGCCCCCTGCACAGTGTTTACCTGAAGCTACCCCAATTACTGGTGTTGTTCTGGTGCTATACCACAGGCAGCTGCAGCAGTTACAGTCGGTGTATTGTTCCCCCTGAACAGTGTACACCTGCAGCTACCCCAATTGCTCATGTTCTTCAGATTCTATACCAGGCAGCTGCAGTAATTACAATTCTTGATATAATATTTCACAGCAGGGCCAGTTCCAGCACCCACCGAGAGTAACTGTGAGGACTTACAGTGTTGTGTCACCAACACCACCACCACCATCACCAAAGGCCCAATTTATCTACCACTGTTCAATAATGGCATGTAATTACAATTCTTGATATATATATATATATATATATATATATATATGATAATAGTTCACAGCAGGGTGTTCCAGTGCCCTCCAAGAGTCACTTTGAGGGCTTACAGGGTTGTGGCAACACCAACACCTTAGGCCCAAATTTCTGCAGAGCATATAGGGCAGGCCCCTACTTTCAAACTTCCAACTTACAAACGTCTCCTACTTGCAAACGTAAGGAGACAACAGGAAGTGAGATGAAAAAAGACGGACGGCAAAAAAAATTATACAGGGGTGATAACCCTTCCCTATGTTTTCCAAAAAGCTTAAAAATAGATTTTTTGACTGGAGCTTCACTTTAAAAATGTACCAGTTCAAAATTACAAACAGATTCTACTTAACACAACAAACCTACACAGTCCCTTTCTTGTTTGCACCACCTGTATACTGCTGTTCTGAGTATACACACGTGCCACTTCACAGGCATACTATAGACACCCCCCAGGCACAATATTTAAAGGAATATTTCACTTTTTTTTTTCACTTTATTCGCCATTAAGATCAGTGCTCCCGAAAAAACTGTAGTTTTTAAAAGTTTTTTTTGCATTGATACATGTCCCTTGGGGCAAGAGCCGGACCCCCAAACCCTTTTTAGGACAATAACTTGCATATTAGCCTTTAAAATTAGCACTTTTGATTTTGAACATTCGAGTCCCATAGACTTTAATGTAATGGGGTTCTAACGTTCGTATGATTTTTCCGTCCGTTCGAAGGTTCTGGTGCGAACCGAACCCAGGGGAGGGGGTGTTCGGCTCATCCCTAGTGACTAAAAACATTTACAAATGCATGGTTAGCAGATATCAAATATGCTTTCTGATATTTTTCTTTTTGAGAGACTGTTTTGTTGTAACCCTGAGCTGTATTGATATCTACAGCAGTATCAAGTACTTTGGCTGTAACTGGGCTCATGACCTGATGGGGAGGTGCTGCAGATATGACAGTTCATAGGTTAGGCACAAGGCACATTGTTGTTGAGCCCTTCTTGCTTTATTAGGGACAACAAGAACATAGAAATAGGAAATTACCCAACCACATGTAGAGAGAACATCATGCACATATCACTGCTATCTAGTGGTGGAACTATTCATTACAATATAATTTATGAGAATGGCTGTTGCGCCCACAGTATGTCTATGTAAACAACATGCTTAAAAAAAGGCATTCCTCAAGGACACAAACATTTATGAAAATAAATAAGGCATTTTATGGAAGTAAAAGATAACTAACTTTCAGCATTGTTATGTTAGTACTTTTTGGGAAATTGTGAGTTCTATTAGTCAATCCAAAATAAAAGACATGCTTTTTTTTTTTTTTTTTTTCGTTTTGGCTAAAGTAAGGAAGAGGTAAAAGGTCCTGTTAAATTTTTTTTTTTTTTTTAAGTTGTCCGTGTCCCACTGAGGAGGGTTGTCAAGTCTCTGGTGTGAGGACAGGTGGCGTCCCTTTCGGCTGAGTGCAGCGCTCCCCTGGAGGGGGATACAGGGGATGTGGTGCCAAAAGGTGCACGGGTTGCCAGAAATTCTGCAGGCTGGCTTATTGACTGTAGGTAGCTGGAGCATGCTAAATAGCAATATGGGCAGCCGTGTGTAGAGAAGTCTTGAATCAGAAGCAGCAGGGTAAACCAGGAGCAGGGTCCGCAGCCAGACCAGGGGTCATATACCAGAAGACAGTCCGAGAGGAGTACAGGAACAAACCGGGTCATACACAGAGGACAGTGGATTGAAGAGTAGTCAAAAAGCCGGGGTCAGAGTGAGGAGATGAACAGGATCACAGATCAAGCCAATCAGGGGTCAAGTCAGGGGTCTTCAGAGTATACAAGCACAGGAACACAGTAAGCTGTTGATAATCCAGCAAACTGCAAGTGCCACTGACCGGTTTAAATAGGCTGGGGGGGGTGTGCCTTCAATTGTCACATCGGCGCATGCAGACTGCTGTGTCCTGGCTGTCGCGCATCTGCATGCACGTACGGGCACAGAAACTCGTCTAGCACAATCATGACGGTTACTGGCGGGGTTGCCCACAACACCCCAATTTCCCTGACAAGGGTTCTTTTGATTTCCTGACCCAGGGATGCAAAAGGAAGTAAGAGGATATCTCCACAAAGTGACTGGAATCCACTTCACCAGAACACTTGAAGACTTCCCCTCATCACTCTAGTGATAGACAGTTGCCTTGGTAAAAATGGTATAATTTTGGACTTTCTTGACATGGGCTCAAATACTCCCCTACTTAAAGTGGATGTAAACCCTTGCATATACCCAGTGAAGTAAACAGCCTCAGATGATACACATAGATCAAAAAAAAATCAAAAAAAAAAACCTCCCTACATAAGTTTTACATGTATATCTGCTGTCTTCATCTTTATATACTGTTTAGAAAGTGTATGTCCTGTTAGAATTTTCTCTTCCTGATTCATCTGTAGGAGTGGATTATTGCTATACTGTGAGACACTGTGAGACAACTCATTGGTGGAAAGGCACACACCTCCTCCCTGCACATGCAGAGGTTGCCTGTGAATAGTTTGTGAATAGTTTAGTTGTGTGCTAATCTATTTATAGCCACCTTCCCCGACACACACTTCGAGCTCCCGTCTCGGAGAGCTTGTCAAAAGTTAACAGGCTGATAACAGAAGAGAGGAGCAGGACAAAGCGATGCGATTAAAAAAATACTACAGATAGATGTGCCCAACTCAAATTTCATGAAACTGGCAATGTATTTTACAGAGGGGCCGGGAAAATGCTTTTCTTGACCTTACCATTGACAACCTGATCTAATTCTTGGATCAATCACCCAGCTCATTAATTACAATAATTAAAACTTGAGATGCCTTGTTAAGTAGGTAGTGTAAAACTCACACTTGAATTAATTAGCAATGTAGAATAAAATACAAATCTTATGTGTAAAGCTTGCCCCAAAAAGTAATGGGTATTTTCAAAATCTTTTTAGTTTTTCTTCTTTATACTTAAACAAAATTCTTGGAGCATTGTCATACCACTCTTTATACGCAATGAATTATTTTAATTTAGATAATTAACACAGTCTGTTCCCTATATGTCACTTGCATTCCTGTTTAGTCCTTATTTTGCTTTTGCATTTCTAATTAATGCTAATACATACTGCCCTACAAGAATTTGCATACTGCAGTGTGAAATAATGCAGTGTTAGTTTTGTACTCTAGCGTAGAAAGCACATTTGTGCATAAGCCTCCTAAACTGGGCCGTTGGTCAAAAGAAGCAATTAGCACGTTGTTAGTATGCAATAAAGAACTAATCTGCACAGCATCAAAACAATTGTCTGCTGTACTTTGTTAAATTTACTGGGTATATGTAGCAACCACTGTTAAAAGTGTTGTGATGCTGTTAAGGTTTGGCTTTCCTTAATGTTGACTGAATATCATGCGCCTGATTAATTAAGAGAATGATTATGATGGATGTCACAGTGACTGAAATACAATGCAGAGGAATGTGTGAAGAGCACATTTCTCCAGTGTAGTGCTTGAAATACCCTAGGACTTCCCTGGAGAAAAACTCAGCAAAATGATGTCCCCATGGACAGTTTTCCAGAAATTATTTATTATTAGGGCTGGGCTTCATGTTTGCCCATTTAAAAACTCAGCAATATAAAGAGTCTTTTTTCTGCACCAGCAACCAAGCTCCAATAATGCATTTCCTGGCCTTTGCACTGCCCTTTAGGTAGCAAAATGATGTGTATTTTGGGGAATTTAGTGGTTGGGTAAATGTAAAGTATTTTGACATCTATAGTACTCCCATACTTACCCCAGGGAGATTGAAGAGACCCCCTAGTGCCTTGATGGACAAACATTTTAACTCTCAGTGTCACAATCGGGGTCAGACTTGAAGACCGGTTGCTAGGAGTTGCGGGACTACCACCAACCAGCAGGATAGTTACACAGGCAGTCACTCTAGCAGGTGACACAGGCTCACCTGAGGTGCAGAGTCTAAGTACTAACAAGTGTTCACCAAAGCTCCTGATAGTGGAGATGGATTTCACTGCGTGTTAGTTCCAGGTTGTGATCCTCGAGATTGCCCCACCAGGAGGTGAGCAAGCTGGGGTCCAGTAGCGGATAAGCAGGTAAGAATCAAGTAGAAGCGTAGTCAGCAAACAATCCAAAAGGTCAGTAACAAGTAGTTGCAGGGTGGGATCAGGCAAAACCATAGCCGAGGGTCGATGATGAGGGGTAGCAAAATATGGATGGCAGCAGTGGAGACAGGAGTGAGATACTGGCTGGATAGAGCACAATATTCTGGCAACCAGGAAGTGCAAAGACATAGCTTAAATCAGGAAGTTAATGGGAAAAGCAAAGTGTTCAAGGTTCAGCAGAAGTCAAGGGACAAGGCAGGGTTATCCAATGGCTCAGAAAGGTTCAAGTGCAGGACCTAACACTCGGCAGAATCCTTAAAGTGGTTGTAAACCCTAAAAAAAAACAAAAAAAAAACATTGCATACTAGCTCATTATGAAATACTTACCTTATAATGAAGCTTTTGTAGCAGTGCTTGCACACCACTGAGACTGCTGACATTTTCCCCAGAGCTTCTTCCAGGTTTACAGGCTTCGGCTCTGTAATTGACCAGAGCCAGGATGATGTCACTCCCGCCCTGAAGAAACAGCACCACTGTCCATTCCTTCAGTGTGCATGTGCTGATATATAGTACGGTACAGTACTTACAGTTAAAGCGGAGGTCCACCCTAAAGTGGACCTCCGCTCATCGGAACCCTCCCCCCCTCCGGCGCCACAATTGGCACCTTTCAGGGGGGAGGGGGGTGCAGATACCTGTACAGTACAGGTATTCTGCACCCACTTCCGGGATAGCTCTCTGCGGAAAGGGGCGTATATTACGCCCCTTTCCGCAAGTGCCCGCCCCTTTCCGCAAGTGCCCCGCTGCCTGCTGAGAAACACACAGATCCCAGAGGCAGCGGGGACCGTCCTTATTGCGCAGCGCGATTCGCGCATGCGCAGTAGGGAACCGGGAAATGAAGCCGAAAGGCTCCATTTCCTGATTCCCATACCCAAGATGGCGGCGGCAGCACCCGACATACGATCTACAGATCGGCTTCGGGTGCCGACATCGCGGGCGCGCTGGACGGGTAAGTGTCACTATTTTAAAAGTCAGCAGCTGCAGTATTTTTAGCTGCTGGCTTTTAAAAAAAAAAAAAAAACGCGGAGTCCCGGTGGACTCCCACTTTAAGCTTTATTATAGGCTTACCTGTAGATACAATTAAACAGGAATAATTTACATCCTCTTTAACACATTGTGGGAAATCTCAAATTTTTGCGTAAAGTTCACCTCAGAATCCATACCAGAGCCTTATTGTGGTTAAAGGTCTGGCATGGATTTTAAGGGTGGCCCCATTTTTTCATTTTTGTTTTTTTCCGTCTTAGGGCATGTGGCCTGGCACAGTTCTGGAGTGGGTAGGGAGGGCATGCTTTTTTTTATGGGATCTCCCTTATAATTCATACCAGACCCTTGTCCGGGCATGTTGTCTGGGTGACCCCCCCCCCCCCCCCCCTCCACATTTCTGAACATACCAGACTACATGCCATGAAGAAAAAACAAAAAATGGTGTGTAAAGTCATTCATTTAGTGGTGGCAGTGTTTCACAAACCTTGAACAGCTAGGATTCAGATTGAACCTATCCTCAATCCAAACCCAAAGCTTATCCCTATTCAGGAGGTATGATCGGTTGTAAGCATCTTAGGTACAACCTTGCCATCCCTGCTCACCATGTTTGCTTAACCAGCGTAGGGATGACCTTACAAGGAAAAAATAAAATGGAGAAAAAAAAATTTGAATAAATGAAAATGATAAAAAATGCTAATGTTTTATGTAAATAATGCAAAAGAATTGTAAAAAATAGGGATAGCTAGGTCTGGTCAAGTGTTTAACTCTCAGTGCTATCAAAGGTCAGGTTTCTGCTCTTTTTATGTTGTTTTAGAGACCATTGGCTTCTTACTACATCAGATAAGTAGAGTTATTTTGGTTCTCTACGTGCTTTAGAAACAGGACATTATATTATATTAGGGACATTACTTCTTCTACTCTAACCTACAAGATGGGGCTACTTCTATCCATCACTTCTGCAAGACAAGTGTCTGAAATGGCGGCCTAATCTTACAAGGAACCCCTTTTTTTTGGAATGTGAACAATATGAGATGTAGGCCTAAGACTTCTTGTTATTATGAAGGTAGTGCCCAGTTTGCACTACTGTTCCTGCAAGTGTTTGCTTTGCCAGGGCAGCGGCAGTCTTATAAGTAAAGCATTATATATATATATATATATATATATATATATATATATATATATATATATATATATATATATATATATATATATATGAAAATATAAACAAAATTTGTAAATATTTAAATAAAAAAAATATTTCCAGTATTTGTGTTATCCCCCAACTTCAAAGATTTGCTTTTCCCAACCCATTAAGCAAGGATAGGCAGCCCTTTGACAGTTATTCATAGAGACAGGGTTTAGGCCCAGGAATTCCCTTTTTTTAAACAACGGTACCCTGTTTGCTTTGCTGTCCCTTCCCTACTGTCCTACAGTAAAAACAAATAAAACATTGAAATTACATGCATAAACCAAATATGCAATTAATAAAATAAACAACTGCCTTTAGAATTTGTTTCATCTTCAAATCTAAAGATTTTAGAAAGGGCAGGAAGTCCATGGTCGTAGTATTCTACACTTTTTTCGGCTGCTTTTCCTTCCCCTGCATTGTGGAAAGGTGGCTAGTCTTTTCTAGTTTTGCATAGTGGCAATGTGGTGTTTAGGCCTAGACTTTTTTTTTACATTTTGCTGAGGGAGTATTCAGATAACATTGCAAAGTGAAGTTTCACCACATTTATTAAGCATTGGGGAAAACTCCTTTGCAGAGTTAACAGTGTATTTACCTTTAGTGAAGAAAGGACACTGACTCACTGACTGAGGAAAGTCACAAGTTCATATTCACTTACTTGTTCAGTATCAGTGACTCAAAGTACTGAAGACAGTGGAGTCAACATGACACTGACAGCCTAGATATTTCTCTCAGGAAAGGTTTCTTTAAAGTGACCATGTCATGAGAGAAATTTGTGTACATTGTGGGCCCATTCTAAAAAATGCTTGTTACCTGGCTGTGTCTGTTGTCAATATTTTTGAGTGACAGACCTGGAATAAGCATAATCTTATAGTATTTTAGGACTCTGCCCATTTCCTTCCCACTTGAGGTCCAAATGAACATGTTTAAATTCATTTGGGGCACCAAAGGCAGTAGCCTGGCCTGAGCAATGATGTACAATATCTTCCTAAAGAATTAGGTGGACTGGGGGGTCCAGGATATATTATGTTGCAGCACAACTCACACAACTGTGTTAGCTCCATTATAGCTCTTATCACCCTGACTGGCTATCTCTTGAGGCACAGGCTTGTTACTCGCTACCCATTGACTTGGTGCTTTGGCTTCCCTCCTGATACTGTAGAGCTATCATGTGTCACATTCTTTAAATCTGTAAAAAATTACCCTTATCCTACCTCATACAGTGGTTGCTCCCCTTTTTAACAACCCTTATTCCCAACAGGTATGCAATCTATCCATTTTAGTTAGTGGCTGAATATAGGCCTTTAACACATTGGTCATTTTGATTGATACGAGGGATCCCAGTAGGTCAGTTTCTCTGAATTCAGAGGAACTGTTCCTCTCAGGAAGACTATCGTCGTGAATCTGAATTGTTATATGAGCGATTCCGTGAATGGGAATATTCCCATTGTACCTTAAAAAGGGCAAAGATGATTGCCGGGAAGAGATCAAGGGCTGACCTCCTTGTGCCCCGGAAGATTGAGAAAGGCCATTTTAATGAACCAGTACGGTTCATTACCCTTTTTGGGGTCCAATGGCCTCAAGTAAATACCATTCTCTCAGATCATTGGCATATCCTTACAAGGTCTGACACTTTGAAGGCCATTGTAGTAGATAGGCCCCAGATGGCAGCAAAAAGAGCTAGAAATCTGAGGGATGAACTGGTTCAGTCTGAGTTTAAACGACCTGTTAGCAGAACTTGGTTCATGGATATGCCCAGAGTCAAAGGTATGCTCCCTTGTGGACACTGTGGCACTTGTAAATTTGTTGCCCGGGCTAATACTTTCTGTGACTCAGACTCAGCTAATGAATATGCAATCAAATACTTCATTAATTGTAGCACAACGCGGGTGCTTTATATTTTGGAGTGCCCTTGTCATAAGTTATATGTGGGCAAAACCAAACGCCAATTAAGGATAAGATTTGCTGAACATTTTAAAAGTATTAGATTGAAGGAGCAAACGCCATTAGCACAGTATTTTATTGAATATCACCAGGGGAGCACATTTGGACTTAGTGTGAAAGGTTTATTTGCCCTCAATCTGTCTCAATGTAGAGGGGACTTTGACACGATTTTGTTGAGACATGAAAAACGGCAGATTTTTACACTCCAGACTTTACAACCTAAGGGCCTCAATGTGGAGCTGAGTTTGAAGGTCTTTCTGGAAGCCTGAATCTGGGGCCCCCTTCTCCCCCTTTCTCCGAGTCCCCCCCCCCCCCCCGATTAACAGGGCCCAGTTTGACCTTCATGTGCTTTTATTTTAAATCTCAATATTAAATTTGAACATGGTTATTAGTCTTAGTGTTACTTGACATTTCACTCTCATCAAAAACTCAATGATATTCGAATGTATCATTTTAAGGGAGGTACCCATTTGTGGTATCTCCATACGGAATTATTATTTTTTCTAACTAGGTTAATTATATAGTGACACTTATTATTACCGTATATACTTATATTGTGCTTAGCTGTAGTTTGCGCGTTAAACCACAAGATGGCATAGAAAAGTTTAATGTGCTGCATGCTTCTGATTGGGCAAGTTGCCCTGTATAAGTAAAGCATAGACACCTGCACATTGTCCAGATGAAGCGCTTCTCTAATAGCACGAAAAGCATCGACCTAGCGTTGCCGCAAGCTGCTGTCGCCCCCACTACACACCCCGAGTGACTCCATATTCAATTGCCATTATGGGTTATGGCGTGGGCATTCTCTGGTCATAAAGTACTGGTATGCGCTCAATTTAGGGCTCCCTCTGCTGGTTACTTTTGGGGAATTGATCTCTTTGGAGACTGCTGATGACCCAGACATGTAAAGACTTCCTGTCCCCTCACGCCGAAAAGAGACCACTCCATGGGTATGGGGAAGCAGTTCCGCTTGTAGCCTGTCTTATGTAGACTGGGGGTTATCCCCAACATCGTGGATTGGATTCCTTTGGACTCCTTCAGACAGCACGGTCACAGCCATATGATGGACAGCTTTTTGGTATGAATGGTATGTTCCCGGTATATCCAATGTTCCTGTTCATGTCACTCTATAGATTTTTGTCTGTTGCTGTGAGTGTTCTCTGACTGGACAAGGCTCACGGACCCATACTGTGCAATATAGATATCTGCCACTCTTTATATTGACTGCAGAGTATCTCTTATGCAGAGGGATGACTTACTGATACACTATATGGAAGCCGTGTGGACTGATCTTTTTGCTTACATACCAGCAGACTGTTGCCACGTACACATGATCAGACTATCCGGCGGACTTAAGCCCTCTGGCTTCGTTCATGCAAAGATGATTCCAGTGCTCATGTGAACATAAGAGCCTCTAACCATTTTCATATCTTGTTTATTTTACTAAGTGTATAAATCTTTGAAATACAACCTGGGAGATGGCACAACCAGACTCCTAGTGAAACAGATAAAACAATTCCTTGTGAGACAGAAAATAACTCTTGCATTGTCTATTCATAAGCTATGAACTCAAATTAACCTCTAAAAAGAGACACAAGATGGCTTTGGGTTTGCTCAAAGCTTCCATGAAAATATCCATAATATAAAGGCATATATATGTGTGCGTGTGAATACAAATTCTTTTAACCTCAAATGTTCTGACAATTCATTACTGAAGCATAGTAAACTGTATTTATGATGCTTCAGCTTGTGAATGAATAAGAAGTGTCTGTAGAGAGACTTCTATTCATTCATCTGCAAAGCATTTATTTATTTATCTAAAGCTGGGGCTTTAGATAAGAGGAATGATGACTCAAGATCCTCAGTCTCTTTATCTGTCACACAAGGGAGACATCAGGGGCCTGTTTGAACCCCTGATGTTTCACTAAAGCTCCCTCCCCTTAAAAAGAATTAAAATATTAAAAAATAACATTGTACACAAAAAAAGAGGTAATTCCTCATTCACATGGGCATACTACAGAGTACACCTGTGCAGGGCCCTGTTTACCTGCATGGGGATGCACAGCTGTTCTGTGCATTGATGTCAGCTGCATGGAAACAGCCACTGCCCTACATTTGACATCTGTGTGGATGCATGTCCCTGAAGTCACATTGTCTGCTTTCAGGGCTGTGCATCGGCACCCACACAAATGTCAAATTGGGAGCAGCAACTGTGTCCATGGAGCCGCTGCATCCAAATTGACATGAATGGGACTGCCTGCATGGGGAGGCAGGGAACACCTCTGCATCCCCATGCGCATAAACACAGCCCTCACATGGGCATACACTCAGGCTCTCAGCAGCTCGCTAAAGTGTGCCCCACTTTAGCGAGCTGCTGAGAGCCTGAGCCGGCCGCTCCCACCCCCTCTACAGCCCAGCGCTCCAGTGAGTGTGGGGGGTTATGGGCAGAGCAGGGAGCTGGTGACTGACAGTCATGAGCTCTCTGCTTGGGGATCCCTGAGAACTAAGCAGTCTGTGGTGTTTGATTGTTTGTTTCTCAGTGTTAGAGGCAGCAGAGGACAGTTGCAGCATTGGACCGATGCTGAATACACCTAGGTAAGTATGAATTTGAAATAAAACGAAACCTCATACCTCTAATGTGCTAATAATAGTTTTAGTGTATTTTTAGTTAAAACAGTGATTTGATAAACATTTGCTCAACCATTGTGGGGCCTGAAAAATTTACTATTGCAGGGATTGGAATTTATCAATCTGTCCCCCAGTACCATACCCCTAGGCAGCCTGATTGTCCTGAAAGTGATTGTACTAAGGTACAGACTGACCTGTATGGGGATTATACAGGGGGACGGACTGATCTGGGGGGATTATACTGGGGGACAGACTGACCTGGGGGGATTATACTGGGGGACAAACTGGCCTGGAGAAATTATACTGGGGGTAGACTGACTTAGTGGAGCAAGGATTACACTCGGGAAAGATTGACCTGGAGGGCAATATACTGGCAGACAGACTGACCTGGATGGGGATTATACTGGGGGACAAACTGGCCTGGGGGATATATTGACTTGGTGGAGGAAGGATTATACTGGTGGACAAACTGGCCTAGGGGATAGATTAACTTGGTGGAGGAAGGATTATAATGGGGGACAAACTGGCCTGGGGGATGTATTGACATGGTGGAGGAAGGATTATACTGGGGGACAAACTGGCCTGGGGGATATATTGACTTGGTGGAGGAAGGATTATACTGGGGGACAAACTGCCCTGGGAGATATATTGACTTGGTGGAGGAAGGATTATACTGGGGACAGGCTGTTCACCGCCGCATGCCACATTACTCTTCTATTTGGTGTGCCTAAAAGGTGCCTGAGGTCTTTAACAATCAAAGTATGCCCCTAGCACAATGAAAACCACGCCCACTCTTCACTGTGGCAAATTAAGCACATCACATTATTTTAAATCTAGCAATGAGGCCCAACTTATGATCTTGCACACAGGCCCACTGATTTCATAAAAAGCCCATGGCCATGGTCCTTCTCATGTGATCAGCTATAACATAAACAATTTGATGACAGTTAGGTTAAAGCTAATATAAGCATACTACAACCTATAACAGTAATAATTAAATTCCTTGAATTTAACTGTTTTGGGAAACAATTACATTGGTGAGTTTAGTTCTGCTTTAACTGTATCTTTATTGCGACATTTTCCCTCCCAATTCTAGTAACGACTGGTCAGTGAATTTCAAATGTTTTTTTCAACTTCAACCAGACCCTTTTTCCTTTTGTTTTTGAATCAAGAGGGAAAGCGGTTACAACATTAAAACAGGTTTATAAAGATATCGGTTCTTATTTCTCCCTAGTAAAGAGAAAAAAGCTTTTGTAGAGTAACAACAGGTTTTGAACCTCAATCACTCTTTAAAGGCTATACAGTATGTATATATAATTTTAGATATTTTTCCTCACTTCTAGTTCTAGCAACTGGTAGGACACCAACACCAACAAAAATCCAACAAAGTTCCTAACCCTCAACACCCCCAAAAACTTTCCCAAAGAGTTCCACTTAGGCAACAAGTTAAACAAATCAGTGGCCTGCCTATGTTATGAATCAATGCTAGAATGCTTAATTTTGAAAGTATACTTAATTTACCGTATTCTTGATTCCCTGTAACACCATGTAGTCAGATGTCACAGAACTTTCAATGTGTAAAGTGGGTGTGTTTCCTGAAGTCCTCTTTCTTCTTTGCTGTGTCAATACTAGGAAGTAAATTTGTAAGGGAAAGTTTCAGTTGATTGTGTGGTGCTTAGAGATTTCTGTTTCACTTTGATACATCAAACTTTCCATGTAAACAACTTACATGGGTATCACTCTGCATGTACACACACATACACATTATATACATACGCACATATGCATTTGATACAAGTGACTATATTATACAAAACATAATTCAACCAAATCTCAGCCCATACCATATAAAAACATTTCTCGATTAATTAATATGGCCACAAAATTTTTACGAAGTAAAAAAAAAATATAAAGTTTTTCTACCTTTCATTATTTTAAAGACAAAAGAAAAAAAATCCGCAAAATATAAACCAACTTGAGGAAACAACAAATATAACAAACAACACACGAGAATAATATTTAACAAACATCAAATGGGAATCATGGAGAATCATGATGAAGCAGCTAGTCTGTCATAAATATGTAGCACAGCATTTGCATCACTGGGCTGCTAGGTAAGGTTTTCTTGTCTGATCATTTTCTCGCTGATCTCTCTTTGTAACAAATTTTTGTTTAAATATTTAGCATTTTTGTGGGTCAGAGATATGGTTTGTAATTGTTCAGGTTGAAAGGCTGTGGCTTAGCACCTCTTGGTGGCACATAATTCTAAATGTTTTACAATTTTCAAATTCATATCAAATAACTACGGGGGGTGCATAAGGTGCAACTGCCCAGGGGCTTCTAAGGTCTGGAACCACAAGCATGCAATGCTGTAGAGACTAAAGAAACATTTCTCTTTCTTTCACATTTCCTTTATTCTTAGATTATCTGCTGTCTATGCTTGTAGTAGACTTATTAAAATTACTAGAAAAACATGTGGGCATTCAAGGCACAAAAAATATCGAATGGAATAATACAGTTATGCCACGTAACACATGATCGGACTTTCCAGCAGACTTGGTCCGGCGGACCAGAATCCGTCGGACAATTCGATCGTGTGTGGGCTCCATTGGACTTTTTCTTCCCAAAAGTCTGATATGGACCTAGAAATAGAACATGTTTTAAATCTTGGTCCTATTGGGAAGCCCGTTCGTCTGTATGCTAGTCCGACGGACCAAATACAATGCAAGGGCAGCTACAGCACCTATCCACAAGAATGTTTCCAGCGTGATTTCTATCTCGTTCTCGGCTACAGGGTACTGTACACCAGGCCCTTAGGTCTGGTGTGGATTTTAAGGGGAACCCCCTACGCCAAAAAAAGACATGGGGTTGCCCCCAAAATCCATACCAGACCCTTATCCGAGCACGCAGCCCAGCCGGTCCCCACCCCAAAGCACCTTGTCCCCATTTTGATGAGGACAAGGGCCTCTTCCCGACAACCCTGGCCATTGGTTGTCGGGGTCTGGGGGCGGGGGGCTTATCGGAATCCGGGAGCCCCCTTTAATAAGGGGGCCAGCACCCTATGTGAATAAGTATGGGGTACATCGTACCCCTACCCATTCACCTGGGGGAAAAGTGGCAATAAAAAAACACACTACATGGGCTTTTAAAGTAGTTTATTAGGCAGCTCTGGGGGTCTTCTTCTGACTTCGGGGGTCTTCTTTCGACTTCTCCTCATTTTTCGGTTCTTCTCCTGGGCTCCTCCGCTATCTTCTGCTCTTTTGCTGCTCTTTTGCTAGCAGTGGCCCGGCTTTCTCCTTCGTTGCCATCGTCGCCATCTTCATCTTCTTCTTCCTTCTTCTGTTCTTCCGATGTTGACACGACGCTCTCTCCCACTGTAATGCCGTGGACACAGTGCCCGGCGACTTATATAGGCATAAGGGGCAGGGTCACGGGTGATGTCACATGGTGACCCCACCCCTTATGGCACCACAGTCCCAGGGCATACTGGGACTGTGATGTCATAAGGGGCAGGGTCACCATGTGACATCATCCAGTGGCCCCGCCCATTATGCCTATATAAGTTATTGCGCACGTGTCCACGGCATTACAGTGGGAGAGAGCATTGTGTCAAATTGGAAGAACAGAAGAAGGAAGAAAAAGAAGACAAAGGTGAAGACCAAGACAGCAACGATGACGACGAAGGAGAAAGCTGGGCCACCACCAGCAAAAGAGCGGCAAAAGAGCAGAAGATAGGGGAGGAGCCCAGGAGAAGAGCCGAAAAGCGAGGAGAAGTCGGAAGAAGACCCCTGGAGCTGCCTAATAAACTACTTTAAAAACCTGTGTATTGTGTTTATTTATTGACACTTTTTCCCCCAGGTGAATGGGTAGGGGTACGATGTACCCCATACTTATTCATAGGGTGGTGGGCCGGGATCTGGGGGCCCCCTTAATAAAGCACCTTACAGCACCTAATTTCCTCACACTGATTAATCTGTGGACTTAACAATAATACTTGGACTTGAATCTTGTTCATCGATTGTTTTATTTTCATATATTTTTTATTTTTTTATTTATATAGAGCTTTACTCTGTGAGCGCCATATTAATTCTGTCGTTGTCTAAAAAAAACAGTGCAGGCTTATGTACATATTTGTGCACAAGCGCATTGCACACATGCTCATACTTCTAACCGAATAGGCAATGTTAGACGTACTAAGTCAGTTTGTCATGCATATGTTCGTGCACGTACATGTACACACACACCAGTGCGCACTTTGCTCCCAGTAGCCTATTTAAACTGTTCTGTCACCATGAACAATTGCTGAATAGTTTTCAGCTTGTGCCTGTATTCTCGAGACCTGATCCACTGAACCTGCTTACCTGTGTATGATCCAGCTTTCCTCTGGAATATGCTTTTGTTCCTGCCTTAACCTTGTTCATCTAATAACTATGACCTCGGCCTGTTTCCCGGACTTGTCTTTGCCTTTTGATTCTGCACTGCTCTGTCCAGCTATTACTTACCTTGGTCTGCTTCCTCAACTTGCTCTGTCTGTCGACTTGATCCCTCATTACCCGGCTGTTGCTGGTCGCTGCTTCAGCATCCTGTCCTGAGGATAACAAACCCCCAGCTTCATTCACCTGAATACTAAAATCTTTTAGTATTATAACATCACCACAAACGAAAGCATATGCACTTACACCATGCACCTGGGTATAGTTGCTCTGTTATATTACAGCCCAGCATCACTATGTCTAGTGCGAGCATAGCCTGCTTTCCTGGTCCATCTGAGTGTACCGCACTATTTCCAGGTGTGCTTGGCCAAATGACATACTTTCTGTAGCTCTGATTGCAGAAAAAGTCCCTGATTGCAAATAAGAAGATCACTGATCTTCAGCCCACAGACCTGCCTTCCATTTACAGTGTGTTTGCAGAATTTTATTGCAGACATCCACCCATAAAAGATATAGCTACAAACAGACGCCAGCATTTTATGCCATGTATTGTCTATGGACAGGCTCAGAAAGGTTCAAAGTGTAGAAGACTTGTGTCAAATGTATACACATTTCATACATAATTCAGCAAACTATTGTCTAAAATCTAAATGTAATGTTTTCATTTTTCAAAGCACTTTGGCAAACTCTCCAGCCAGAGATCACTTAGTTTGTGTATGCTTAGAATTGGCTCCGACCAACAAGTTACATTGCTGTAAGTATATTCCTAGTGGGTCTATTTTTGCAACTTTAGTATTATCCACATACCTGCATTGATCTTTCCAACAAGCAGCAAGGAGTGCATTTTCCCCTGACAGCTAGTCCCGGAGCCTTTTCTCCTTCCTGTCTTGCTTTTCTTCTCCATCAAACCATCCAGGTGTTTATTTTCCAAGGCTTTTTATAAGAATGTAAATCACTTCTTAATTCAGCTTTTACTTTTACAGAAACAATAAGTTACTGATCTGTGAGAGGTAAGTATTGTGTACAGCAATATTCTCCAAACTGTGGCCCATGGGCCAAATACGGCCCTTTGTTTGCCTTTATCTGGTCCTTGGGGCATTGTTCCTGCCATTGATATGAGGCACAATTCCTCCCATTGAATATATGTATATAAACAGTGCTTAAAATTTTAATGATTTAACTTTTTTGATCTTTGAAATAGCGCGGTGTTTTCTTCTTTTTTTGTTCTGCTTAAAATTTTAATGCAAGAAAATATAATGATAAACACACAGTCTCTTGCAATGTGATAAGGTGCTCCAAACGAATGCTGAAGTGCTCCAAATATATTTATACAAAATTCAGAAAATACCATGTACTCCTGAACCCAGCGCTCAATGGATTCCCTCTACTAACCCTACAGCAGCTGTTATCAATAAAAATCTAGTATAAACGAACAAATGTCTGATTAAAAATCGCACACTAACAGCGCTACCTTAAACTAACCGCATTAAAAATCTCAATCATATATTGCTATATATGCCCTTATGAAACGCATGCATATAAAATATAATGATGTTACTCTTGCTTCATACACCACAATATGTTCTATTAAGTGTATGTTATAAAGTGTACACTTAGCACCTGCATGCAAAAGATCTTATATTTTCATTATTCAGGTGCATATCAGTGTCCATGCAATCAAAGTTGCTTCTCAGTGTCCATACACATAAACGAGCCAAGTAGAGGGAGGTGTAGTCAAACAGAGTGTCCAAACAACTCCAACTTGTGAAAGTGTCTATTCTTGTCCTCTACACCTTCACCGTTTACACCCTGTGCATTCCCCCATAGGTGGCTGCTTACCAGATCAAAACACATATGTACAACTGGACAAGGACCCTACTAAGAAGTACAGAATGGATTTATTTAATCTGGTAGATTACGTGCCCAAAATTCATAAGGATCCAATTAAACCAGACCAATAGTCAATGGCATAGACTCAGTATCTTCCCGAATAGGACAATATTTAGACTTCTTTATACAGACAAGTGTAAAATCAACAAAAGCCTACCTGAAGGACACTACATCATTCCTACAAAAGATCAAGGAAGTCCAGATTACTAAGGACACTGAGATGTTTTTGGTAACTGCTGATGTAGCGTCGTTATACATGATTATACAACATGATGACATACTTCTGGTGTTAAACTGGGTAAGAGGGATGATATCCCGTTCATACAGAAAAAGTTTTTGAGACTGATACTTGACTATTGCCTTACACATCATTTTTTTCTGGTACAATGGCAACTTCTACAGTCAAAAGACAGGAGTTGCTATGGGCGCTAAATTTGCGCCGAGTCTTGCTAATCTTTTTATGAGTGAATGGGAAGATAAGTGGATTTACCAAAACAGGCAAAAGGAACTGGTCTTTTACCAGCACTACAAAGACGATCTGTTCCTCCTTTGGGAGGGCATGGAAGCATCCTTGGTGGAGTATTCCAAGTATCTTAATAGCAATAGTAATAACATTAAACTTGAGTTCAATTGGAGCCAAGAACAGATTCATTTCCTGGATGTAATGGTGGTGAAAGACATAAACCAGATAACTACGGGCGTGACCGGAAGCGGAAGTAGGCGGACGCGTATCCGAGGAGCTCCGCCGAGGCCTCCTGACAATCGGTGGCCATCCGCGCCCGGCGAGCTTCTCAGCGGTTCCCCACCGTCCATCGGGGTTGCCGCTAGTGTGGGGCACAGTCCGGTGCCCGTATCGAACTCTGCAGCCACCGCAAACGCCGTCCTCCGGGCCGTGGTTGGCCGCCACCCGGGGACGCGGCGCCGCCATCTTGGGGCCTACTAGGTCCGGACGCCTAATGCCAGCCCGCGGCGTTCCTCGGGCCCCCCTGCTTCTTCCGAGGGTCAGTCGAGGACCCCCCTCGCAGCGGTCCCCTGAGAGCCACGTACCCAGGAGCGGAGGAACCAGCGAACGGGCCCAGAGAACACAGGACAGGTGAGGAACACGGCGGCCATATTGGTACACCTCAGGCCCACTCTCCTCTAGGCCTGTGTGGACTCTCCCTCTCCCCTATCAATCGGATACAGCCAAGCTGCCCCAGTTATCCTCACCCCCTGACTAACTTTTTTGCTAAGAAATCCTCAGCTGCTCTGAAGCTCCCAGGCCTGAGCTCTGTTCTTTGATATTCCCCTGGGGGTCATCTTGCTTCACCCTCCTTCAGTACTGTTGCACCTTACTGCTCTTTAAACGACCAGTGTGTGTTGCCCCCACCTGAAGTGTGTCCTGAGTCCCGCACCTACTATACCCCTGCATCTGAGCTATTAAGGGAGTCGCAGTTTGGTGCAGCTACACCCTCTCCTCCCCTTCACAGTTTTGAAGAAGCCTGACACCCCCCTCGGATCTACACGCTTCCCCCCAATTACAAGATATTACAGTTCCGGCCAGTCACACGAGGCTTATAGATGTGATGGACTATTAGAGACGGGACCTGGACCCCCTGTCCTCTCTCCGTGACTCCCATCTTACGCTTATGTGATCTTTACTGACAGGGTGTCTCCTTATTGACTCATTTCAATCGGCCACACACCCCATGGGCAAAATTGGGGATCAACGTCGCACCTATTCCTCTGCTATTAAATCGCAGCCCCCTGTAGCGATGGACCGCTATCTGAGCAAACCCTCACAAGCTGCTTCAAGGGTTCCCGAAAGCTCCCAGATCCCACCGGAACAGCCTGACATCTGCACCAACATGCTCTTCAATGATACCTCCACACTCTCATCCTCCCCATCTCCCCCCCTAACGGCGGAGTTATTGGACACTAAACTACACTCCCTATTACAAGCAATCACTCATACCATTGCACAAGAGGTAGGGAAAGTGGCCAAGGAATTGAGAGGGGAGATTGATCAGCTAGGTGAGCGCACAGACTCTTTGGAATATAAATTTGATGAAATGGTGCAATATGTCCAGGTTCTCGAGGAAGACAACACCACTATAAAAAACACCGTGACCCAATTACAGGCCCAGCAGGAAGATTTGGAAAACAGAGAACGTAGACAAAACCTTCGGTTCAGGGGTATTCTTTTCAACTTTGTAGCCCCGAATATCCCAGACATTGATTGGCGCCTGGACAGATCACATCGGTCACTGGCTCCAAAACCCCCTCTAGGGGCCAACCCGAGAGATGTGATTGTGCGTTTTCACTATTATGACAGCAAGGAAGCCCTGACTCTTGCATCTCGTAATCAGTCCAGAGTTGAATTTAAAGGCTCTAAGCTACAAATCTTTAGTGACCTGTCACCCATTACCCTGGCAAGGAGGAGAACCCTCCGTCCACTAACTTTGCACTTACAGTCTCACAAAGTGGCCTACCGGTGGGGTTTCCCTTTCCGCCTATCCGTTTCAAAGGACGGCACCCAATATTCCCTACGCGATCTGCAAGAAAGTGACACCTTCCTGCGCAACTTGGGTCTCCCACCTCTTCCAGAAGAAGATTCTCAGCCTCTTCCAGCAACGCCCAAACCTCCGCTGGCTCCAAGCCGCATCTGGACCCCGGTGCGACAGAAGACGTCCAAATCCAACTTTTCCCCCCCGGAAAAGTCGTGCCTCCAGACTCCCGACCTGAACTGCTTTCTCCGGATTTCCTCTGGGTGCCTTATTTACCTTGACACCCCACTGATGTTATGGGTAGTCAACACCCCTTAGTGGGTTTACTTACCCCCTGGCCCGGGGGGTGGGTGGCCGAACTTATCTGACGCTGCCTCCAGTTTAACCCAAAAATTTTATTCTTCTCCCCTTAACAGGTTGTGAATTATTATTATTTTTTTTTTCTGATAGAAGTTATAGTGCTAAAGGTTATTTGTTTGTGTGTAGGTGTGTGCGTGTCTGTGGTTATGCACATACGTGTACATAGCTCCCCCTCCCCCCCCCCCCCTTTTTTTTTTTTTTCCACGACCGGGGTCTACTGTTTATCCTGGGGGCAACCTGCTCACTTTGGAGAGAGGCTGGGGATCCTCCCAGTCCGTTTCCCCCCCAATTTTATTTTTTTTTCAAGTTTTTCAAATTTTTCTATTTTTGCATGTTTTGGAGATGTACAATTCTCCACTTCAGACCCATGGCTTGGACCTGGGTTCCCTGGTTGCGCTTAGCTATCCAGGTTTCTGTTGGTTGGTCGTTAAACCCCGACCCCTTATTCCACCCCCATTCCTCCCCTCTTTCCTTTTTCTTTTCTGGTACATTTTTACCATTGTGGGTGGGCCACTGGGATTAATCCCAATTTTCCACCGAACCCGCTTGCTTTTGGTACAGATTTTGTTATACGATCATATTGTTATTTGTGTCTTGCACATTGCTCTATTATGTAATGTATATTTGTTTTGGGTCCACTGTTATATCCTGCCTGTTGCACTTGTGAGGTTTTCTGTCATGTTCTGGCCCCTAGCTGACCTATCATGGCATTGAAACTCCTGACCTATAACGTTAAAGGGTTAAATTCCATTCAAAAGAGATGGCTGGCTCTGAATGAGTTTAGGGCTTCCGGGGCGGACGTGATACTGGTCCAAGAGACCCACTTCCGTGCTGGAGGCTCTTTTAATTTTGCTAGCAAACATTTCCCGACCTCCTTTCTAGCGTCTGACCCGTCGGGTAAGGCAGGGGTAGCTATACTGATTGGTCGGCATTGCCCGTTACGGGTCACATCGTCCCATTTAGACCCTCATGGAAGATTTATCATTCTGAAATGTTCCCTATTTGCTAAATCTCTCACCTTAGTTAATATCTATGCTCCCAACTCGGGTCAGCTTACCTTTTTGTCCTCAGTCTTTGACGTTCTAGACCGCTTTGCTCAACCGTTTATGATTTTAGGAGGTGATTTTAATATGACAATGTCGTCAGACAAGGATAGACGCACTCTTTTCCCCTCGGCTTCCCCACCCCGAGCCACTCAATTGTCTAAATCATTTCGCAAGTTGATCAGGTCTAGAGGCTTGTTAGACATCTGGAGGATAAAACACCCTACTCACAAACAGTACACTTTTTTTTCACATCCTCACAAGCTTTATTCCAGGCTAGACCACTTCTTTATCTCCTCGCCCTTGTTAACATCAGCAGTCTCCTCTGAAATCAACCCTGTGACGTGGTCCGACCACTCTTCGGTCCACTTAGACGTCCACCTTTCATCTACGTTTCCTAAGACCTGCCATTGGAGACTGAATGAGACATTTCTTCACTCTCCAGAAACTAAAAGTCTTTTGACAGATGGACTCACAGAATACTTCCAACTTAACACGGGCTCAGTCACGGGTCCCTCCACCCTGTGGGAGGCCCACAAGGCTGTTTTTCGCGGTCGGTGCATAGCGCTGGGATCCCGTCTTAAAAAAGACGCGGCATCTCAGCGCTTTGCCATTATGACCGATTTGCGCTTAGCAGAGAGACTGCTGTTGGCCTCCCCCACGGTGGACAGGCTCCGAAAAGTCATCTCCCTGCGTAATCGGCTTAAATCCCTAGCAATGAGCAAAATAGACAAATCTCTTCTGTGGTCCAAACAGAAGTTTTATGAATTCTCAAACAAACCTCATAAGCTGCTGGTAAATAGGTTGAAACCACGTCCTTTTCAACCCTCTCCCGACTTTTTACGCCATCCTGATGGTTCACCTACTTATTGCCCCCTGACTATGTCACAGATCTTCGGAGACTTCTACCATAATTTATATAACTGCCTACAGAACGACCCAAATTATGACTTTTCACAAGGGAGATTTGATCTCTTTTTTGAACACTTGAAATTACCTAAACTCCTCCCCGACCATCTTGCAACCCTGAATTCAGCCATATCACCCGACGAACTTGAAGCAGTAATCACACAACTCCCCAGCCAAAAAGCCCCGGGCCCCGACGGGTTACCCTATTCCTATTACAAAACTTTCCTACCTGTCCCCACATGATCTCGCTCTATACTTCCCTACTTAAAGGCTCCACTCCACACGCCCAATTCCTACACGCTCATGTTTCGGTCATACCAAAACCTGGTAAAGATCCCTCCCTACCTGACAATTATAGGCCTATAGCGCTATTAAATTCAGACTATAACATTTTTACAAAGATCCTGGCTAATAGGCTGACCCATATAATCCCTACACTCATCCATAGAGATCAAGTTGGTTTTGTACGAACTCGTCACGCAGGTGATAATACCAGACGCACAATAGACCTGATTGATTTATTGAACAAAACCTCCCGTCCAGCCCTTATTCTTAGTCTAGACGCTCAGAAGGCCTTCGACAGGCTTAGCTGGCCGTATATATTTGCTACTCTTACAAGATATGGTTTCACAGGCTCTTTTGTTTCAGCTCTTGAAGCCCTTTACTCCTGCCCCTCTTCCCAGGTCAAATTGGCATCCTACCTATCATCCTCCTTCCCTTTGAGCAACGGCACGAGACAGGGCTGCCCCCTGTCGCCTCTTCTTTTTATCCTCTGCCTGGAACCCCTGGCGGAGGCCATCCGTGTTCACCCAGACATTAGAGGGATATGCCTACGCCACAGGGAATATAAAATGTCCCTATTTGCAGACGACATCCTCCTGACATTGACCAATCCCCATATCTCACTTCCGAACCTTTTGTCCTTGCTGAAAGACTTTAGCTCGATATCAGGGTACAAGATTAACGCCAGTAAAACTGAAGCTTTACCTATACACATTCACTCTTCTGCTCTCACAATACTGTAAGACAACTATTCCTTTCACTGGTGCACAGACTCCATTAAATACCTGGGGATTAACATCACTCCCTCCTATTCGACCTTATACTTGGCTAACTACCCCCCACTTTTTCGTGACATTGCTAGGCTTTTGAAGCAATGGGATTCGCTTCCCCTCTCACTTTTGGGCCGTATTAATGTCCTAAAAATGTCAGTGATGCCTAGACTCCTCTATCTTTTTGATACTCTTCCGATCCCAATCCCGATGTCCCAACTTAAGGCTGTCCAAAGAGCTTTTCTTAACTTCATTTGGCATTATCGAGCGCATAGGGTTGCAGGTCCGGTGATGTTGGCTCCTAAATGGCGTGGAGGTCTGGGAGCCCCAGATCTGATCAAATAATTCTGTGCTACACACCTTAAACCAGTTATTACCTGGTCATCCCGGAAAGCCCCTACAGTATGGGCTGAAATTGAGATGAGCATCACCGGGCCTGCACACATCTGTGCCATGCTTTGGGCAGACCTTAAAACCTCCATGGGTCCACTTCGTAGCATTTGTCTGGCCCCGATGCTGTTTTCCTTGGAAATCTGGAGGAAATGCCTAAAGTTGTTTCCTCTGGCCTCCCAATGCCCTCCTTTGCTAAACATACTGTTTAATCCAGATATCCCAGACAGCCTTGCATATGATAGAGTGATTCCTTGGTCCGAAGCTGGTTTGTTTCAACTCCGCAATATAGTGCATCCGCTCACCAGGAGGCTTCTATTATTCGCGGAATTGCAGAAACAGCACCAAATTCCCAAACAACTCTTCCACTCCTATCTGCAAATCAGACACTACTTTGCTTCCAAATCCCCCACTCTTTGTCTTGACAAGCCAACTCCATTTGAATTTTTATGTGCTCAGGGCCCATATCAGGCCCATTTAATCTCTGACATTTATAGAATACTCCATGAATCGATGCCCATTACGGAATCTTCTCATTCATATATGCGTAAGTGGTCGCAAGTGTTAGAACATCCCATCCTACTCCCACAATGGCAGAGAATATGGGAAGCCGTCTCTAAGTCATCCCGCTGTGTGGAACAGAAGGAAACGGCTTACAAGATTCTGCTCTTTTGGTATAGAACGCCTGAAATTTTAAATAAATATGATCCCAAGACCCCTGCGATGTGCTGGAGATGTCGAGGGGATATAGGTTCCCATTTCCATATCTTCTGGGCATGCCCATTGATCCGCCCATTTTGGATTACAATACAATCCTTCATCCAAGACTTGTTTGAGATTTCCCTCCCATTAGATCCTCTGTATTTCCTACTAGGGTTACCGATTCCTGGACTCTCTAGACATGCTCAGAAGCTCGCCACCTTTATTTTGTTAGCAGCTAAGAGAGCTATCCCTATACAGTGGCTATCACGTACTCTGCCCACTTCCCCCCAAGTCTTGCAGAACCTAGAACATATCGGGCCGAATGGAGAAGCTTACAGCCATAGTCCATGACACTATGCCTCAGTTCTCTATGATTTGGGATCTGTGGTATCGCTCTAAATTATATGCTGCTACTTAATATAGTCTTCTGATTTTGGACCTCCTACGCTGAGTTTAAGGCTCAAATTGACCGTTCACACTGTTTCATGCCCTTCTAAAGGAATGAAGTTTCCACATTTCCTGCTCACTGTCCTATGCCTATTTGATTGTGACGATTGCTGTTTTGTACCGCAAATAATTGTTAATTTATGTGAGGATATACTGAATGTGCTGAAATATCCTGCCCCCCCCTCCTCTTTCTTCCCTCCCCTCTCCTTCCTCCCCTCCCCTCTCTGTTTCTGATTTGTCTTATATGATGGACTTACTGTTTACCTGTGCATTTATGCAAGCATAAGACACTTTGTCATTGTTATCTTTATATTTTCAATAAAAATACAATAAAAAAAAAAAAAAAAACAGATAACTACGAAGACATATTTTAAAAGAACGGATATAAACAGTTTTATCCCAATACAAAGTGGACACCATCCACAATGGTTGTCAAATATTCAGAAAGAACAATTCACTAGAATAAGACGGAATTGTATGTTGGATGACAACTATCACAAACAAGTTCATGACATTAAACAACGTTTTATAGAGAAAGGCTATAAGGCCCTACCACTAGAGAAATGAATAGAGGAAGTGGGCTTAAAATCGCAGGAAACGCTGTTGGTACTGAGGAAGAGACAACAAGATAACAAACATCAATGGGGATTCATATCCCAATTCAATGAACAACATAAGGATATTGAGGCCATAATCAGAAGACATTGGAACATCTTAACTATGGATAAGGTGCTGGGCAGGGAGCTGCCAGATAAACCACCCTTTATATATAAAAAAAACATGTCTTTTGGGGACCAAATAGTAAAGAAAGTGTTGGATCCACCTAAGAGAATAAAAATGTTTTGGGACCAAACAGGTTTCTATGTGTGCTGGAAATGTAAGGCATGCAGCCAAGTTTCCACACATCTGAGAGGGCTCACAAATTTTACCTCCATCGCGAATGGTAAAGAGTTCCAAATTAAGGGATATATATCATGTGCATCCACACACGTGGTATATGTTCTGGAATGTCCTTGCGGCCTTATGTATGTTGGACGAACTAAACGTACGCTAGCAAAAAGAGTATCGGAGCATATTTACAACATTACTATTGGATACAAGGAACATAGTGTATCATTCCATTTTAGGAATAAACATAACAGAAATCCAATAGGCCTCAAATTTTGGGGAATAGACAAACTGCACCCCAGATGATGAGGGGTAAATATGGTGAGGGAAATATCACAAAGTGAAATGAAATGGATATTTCCACCAATACATTAAGTCCAAATGGCTTGAACATCGAGTTTGATTTAAATTGTTTCATAAGCAATTATTAAAATATGAATAATAATTCCATCTAATATAAGGCTGATTACCATACAGATGCTATAGAAGGTTAAATGGATCCAATAAGCCCCTGGAACTCCTGAGGATAGATCAGTAGATAATAAAATAGAACATGACAATTGAATCAGGGTACTAGTATATAGAATTAAAAATAAGTTACTTTGAATATGGAAATGAGTATGGGTTCGGAGACCATGATTAAAATTTAGGAGAAGTATAGCAGTCCTTGAACTATTCTAAATAGTATCTGCATACTCTGAGTACAAAATTAATTAAATTAAGTTACCGTATATCATTGCATGCTTTTTAATTTAATTACATTTTTTAATTAATGGTTTTACTGATTATTTGATATGTGATGATAATCTAAATGTACTGATTGTTGTATGATAATTATTGCAAGTTAAATGGGCTGAGCAAATGGTAAACGTTTATTCGCAATAAGCAATTGTAATACAATTACACTCTGGTATGTATGCTAAATCTTTGTAATGGTACAACAGGGTGAAGGCAGAGAGCAACAGATATGCTGATTGGTGTATTAAGGTCCCGTATCAAGAGTAATTCAGGCTGCACCGCTGTTGCATGGATGTGAATATTTATCATGACTCTGGGCGGAAGGGTGATCACCAATGAGTGCTCTGTCAATGATGAGGGGCGGGAGGAGTCCTGATGACACAGGGTCTGATGTAAACAGAAACAGCCGCCCATTATGTTTTTAAGCAAACAGCTGAGTAGCATGGCCACGCCCTCTCAAGGCGGAATTACGAAACGCGTCAGCGCGTGGCCTCGCGACGTTGCAGTCAGACACAGTCTGTGCCTCCCGGGACTCATCCGACCGATCGTGTAGAAAGAAAAGCCGGCCGGAGGTGAGCTAGACACTACTGTGAGCCTTGACACGCTGATATGCTGATTTTAAAGTTTTTCATGTAAGCGCAATTAGTATGTGGGTTACTGGCATTATTAATAAAGGCTATAACACTATATTAGCCTTATGTGTATCCTTACATTCTGTTGCCCATTGATGTGACTGTGACCATACTTGGAGGAGGGAGAAGCTGGCATAAGCTGAGAGACACAAGTGATACAAGTGATATTCCTTGTAAAGCCTAATTGCCTAATTGCATATATCCTCTGGTAAGCAGTAACCTATGGGGGAATGCACAGGGTGTAAACGGTGTAAAAAGAATAGACACTTTCACAAGTTTGAGTTATTTGGACACTGATGCCTGTTTTTGCCAGCAATTTCCTAAGTGGCACTCTGAGTGTCCATACACATAAACAAGCCAGGTAGAGGGAGGTTTAAGCCCCGTACACACTATCAGATTGTCTGCTGTTTTTTTCCTTCAGATTTACCAAAACCATGTAGTAGAAGGGCCTGCCTGATTGAATACACATTGAAACTCCTAAGGTTTGACCTCATATTATATGGTTTTGGTAAATCTGAAGGAAAAACACAGCAGACAATCTGATAGTGTGTACGGGGCTTAAACCTCCCTCTACCTGGCTTGTTTATGTGTATGGACACTGAGAAGCCATTTTGATTGCATGGACACTGATATGCACCTTCATAATGAAAATATAAGATCTTTTGCATGCAGGTGCTAAGTGATACACTTAATAGAACATATTGTGGTGTATGAAGCAAGCGTAACATCATTATATTTTATATGCATGCATTTTATAAGGGCATATATAGCAATATATGACAGATTTTTAATGCGGTTAGTTTAAGGTAGCGCTGTTAGTGTGTGATTTTTAATCAGACATTTGTTAGTTTATGCTCCAAATATATAGCTGTGCCATGTGCCACACTCCCCTTTTGGGATTCCACTCACCAAAATGAATGGACCCTCAGCTTTTCAGTCTCTGGGTCAAACACATTGTGATCTAATGATCTGGTATTGTAGGGTAAACTTTGGGATGCTTCAGACAGCTCTCCACAATTAAAAAGGTCTTGAGGCTGATCAAATAGATCCACCAGGCTCAATAAAACAAAAAAATATATAGGCTGATGGTGAAGTACTGTTTGAAAACAGATTGATTGTGCACTCAGAGTGCCACTTAGGAAATTGCTGGCAAAAACAGGCATCAGTACAGAGAATGGACTCATTCGGGTTCGCCGCTGGACAGAGTGCATTTCACGGAGGGCGGAAGTAACGTCAATGGTTGGAAAATCTGAAATGAGTGTGGAGTGTCTGAAAGTTTACCCTACAATACCAGATCACTAGATCACAGTGTGTTTGACCCACTGAATGCAAAGCTGAGGGTCCATTAATTTTGTTGAGTGGGTTAACAAGATAACAAGAGGGAAGTGTGGCACATGGCACAGCAATATATTTGGAGCACTTCAGCACTTTATTTCATTTGGAGCACCTTATCACATTGCAAGAGACTGTGTGTTTATCATTATATTTGCTGGTATTAACACTGTAAGCGCTGTCTATATACATGGGGCAGTATTCCTCCTCCTACTAACTACAGGTGCTATGTAATTTGTTTTACTCGTACTGCCCACCAAGCCAGAAACACTGTCTAATCCCATTGATGCTGATGCTTTTTCTACTCCCAATGATCATGGTCTAGGCCCCCTAAAGTCTGATGGAGAGTAAACTGGTCCTTTGTTTAGAAAGGCTGGAGGACCCTGGTGTACAGCTGTAGCTGCTGCTCAAGGTGTCAGCATTGGTCTGCATCTGGGCACACAGGAGAAATACATAATAAAGCATGTCACTTTACCACTGATATTAGTACAGTGCAGAGATATTTTTATGTCATAAATAAATGTGTCTTGGCAGAGACCAATCCATATGTTTGTCATACATCACTCTCTATATATGAATCCTAGTATTGTTTACTGTTGTCAGACATTCAAGGTGCAAACAGAAGTATTAAAATAAAAGTCCTACTGTTGTTCTCTGTATTGCATACATGTATTTTCAAAGATTTAAAGCCAGAACAAGCAGGGTAATCCATATATCTAGGGCTGACTTTTAAGCCCTAAATCAGGCATGTCCAAAGTCTGGCCCACGGGCCAATCACGGCCCGCGGCCCGGTTTTGAACGGCCCGCCTGGTTATTTGGACATACATATCTTTTGTGGCCCCCGACGATCTCCCAGCTCCGGGGCCACAAAAGATATATATGCTTCGGAAGGTAAAGGGAGGACAGGACCGAGCGCCGTACACAGGAGAATTTCCTGGTTACGGGCGGCCTCTGTAATAGGAAGTCCGTCTCCGGCACTGCCATTGGACGACTGTTCTGTCCATCAAAGGAGGCGGGACTTTCTATTAAAGAGGCCGCCGTGTAAACAGGAGATTCTCCTTTGGCGCTCGTCAGTGCATTCCTGGCAATGGTGCTGCGTTCCTGGCAATGGTGCTGCGTTCCTGGAAATGGTGAGGCATTCCTGGCAATGGTGCTGCGTTCCTGGCAATGGTGCTGCGTTCCTGGCAATGGTGAGGCGTTCCTGGCAATGGTGCTGCGTTCCTGGCAATGGTGCAGCATTCCTGTCAATGGTGCTGCGTTCCTGGCAATGGTGAGGCATTCCTGGCAATGGTGCTGCGTTCCTGGCAATGGTGAGGCATTCCTGGCAATGGTGCTGCGTTCCTGGCAATGGTGAGGCATTCCTGGCAATGCTGCGTTCCTGGCAATGGTGAGGCATTTCTGGCAATGATGCTGCATTCCTGGCAATGGTGCTGCGTTCCTGGCAATGGTGCTGCGTTCCTGGCAATGGTGAGGCATTCCTGGCAGTGGTGCTGCGTTCCTGGCAATGGTGAGGCATTCCTGGCAATGGTGAGGCATTCCTGGCAATGGTGCTGCTTTCCTGGCAATGGTGAGGCATTCCTGGCAATGGTGAGGCATTCCTGGCAATGGTGCTGCGTTCCTGGCAATGGTGCTGCGTTCCTGGCAATGGTGAGGCATTCCTGGCAATGGTGAGGCATTCCTGGCAATGGTGCTGTGTTCCTGGCAATGGTACTGCATTCCTGGCAATGGTGCTGCGTTCCTGGAAATGGTGCTGCGTTCCTGGCAATGGTGAGGCATTCCTGGCAATGGTGAGGCATTCCTGGCAATGGTGCTGTGTTCCTGGCAATGGTGCTGCATTCCTGGCAATGGTGCTGCGTTCCTGGCAATGGTGCTGCGTTCCTGGCAATGGTGAGGCATTCCTGGCAATGGTGCTGCATTCCTGGCAATGGTGCTGCATTCCTAGCAATGGTGAGGCATTCCTGGCAATGGTGCTGCGTTCGTGGCAATGGTGAGGCATTCCTGGCAATGATGAGGCATTCCTAGCAATGGTGCTGCATTCCTGGCAATGGTGAGACATTCCTGGCAATGCTGCGTTCCTGGCAATGGTGCTTCGTTCCTGGCAATGGTGAGGCATTCCTGGCAATGATGCTGCGTTCCAGGCAATGGTGCTGCGTTCCTGGCAATGATGAGGCATTCCTGGCAATGATGCTGCGTTCCTGGCAATGGTGCTGCTTTCCTGGCAATGGTGCTGCGTTCCTGGCAATGGTGAGGCATTCCTGGCAATGGTGCTGCGTTCCCGGCAATGGTGCTGCGTTCCTGGCAATGGTGAGGCTACATTCATGTCAATGGTGGGTCTGCAGATGGGCACTGATTAGGCTGCATTGATGGGCACTGACCATTATTTTGCTTCACAGTTCTTTATATATGTTATACGCCAATTAATACAGTATGAACAAATACGCCCGAGCTCATCTCTTCCCACACACAGCCACAAAGACAAGAGAATTCTTGTTGGCCCGTTTATTAGCGCTCGAACGAACACACTTAGACCAAATTTTAGCGGTTCAAAGAATGTCAGGCAAATTGGTCGGCCCTCGCGCATGTTCACTTCATCAAATCCGGCCCTCTTTGAAAAAAGTTTGGACACCCCTGCCCTAAATAATTGAAATCACATAAATACATTCCAGGTACATAAAAAAAAACACAGAGGTATGCAGAGTCTTGCATTTTGTTTTCTATTAAAAGCGGCCACAACCTGCCCCTGCTAGCGTGCTGCAGAGCGAGACCATTGCTCTTAGATGGAAGAAATCGTCTCTAGACCTCTTTAGACCTCTGCAGAAAGACCACTGATTTCACACAGACAGCAAGGACTCCACAGAAAACTGGCATGAGACAGGCTTTTTTTTACTAAGGATGTGACGGGTTGTCTTCTAAAGAAAATAAACTGTAAGACTGTGTACACCTTTTGTTTTGAAGCAGCTGGGTTATATCTAGCTAATTTAAACTGAAAGTTCAAATATGTTCCTATTATGTCACATTTTGAGAGTCTGACAAGTTTATAAGTTTTAAATGGAAGTCTTATATTTCTTTCTACTATTTATTTAAAATATTTATATTAAAAATATTGAATGCATCCATGACACTGAAGTCATTGAGATTCTAAAGAGAGAGAATAGAAGAAGCTGTTTTCTTTCAGACTGTTTCTCTCTATGTGTTTCTCTGTATGCCCCCTTTGAACATATTAGTCAGAGGATGAAGAGGTAATGATTTGCTCTGAATTAGGCAGAGAGGGAGAGGGGGGGCTGATGAATCACTGTGCTGCCTTATTCAGTTGTATGTGTTAATTAAAGCTGGAGCTTGTGGTTTTGTTTTTTGTAGAAATAAGACCTATGTTCTGCCTACTGGCTGCAAATGTAAATATGATATAATGTGCAATATTTTATTTTTTCCTCATATTTGCATTTAAAGTGGAACTTAACTGTATCTGAGCACCACAAACCAAAAATACCATTTCATTATTGTTAATGTTCAGATCAAACTCACCCATCATTCCATCTCTCCATGCTTTATTGTGTTGAAAACTCACTTTGAAAAATCACCCCCTCACATTTCTTTTTGCGATCATCTTGTGTAAGGGCAGATGATTCATAATACTTATTGCAATCCAACTCCACTTAGGTTGGGCATGCAGGCAGGTGGGTGTGCTTAGCTGAAAAAGCCTCTCTTCCAAATTAAAGAAAAAAAGAAAATGCCCATGAAGACTCGTGACATCATTTTGGCCTAGGCCAGAAACAGAAAGTAACTAAAGAAGGAGGCACATGCTCGGAGCCGTCTAAGCTAGACATGTCAGCTTAGAGCTCCGTACCGACCGGGACACAACAGCCTCTTTCACTGAGTCAAACTGGACTGAAATGACACAGGATAGTATATCATCTATTCTCAGAGTAATTGGGCATATTTTGGAACTATGAACAGCAAAAAGCTAAACTGAGGCAAGTAAAGTCACAGGACTCGCTGACTAGAATGGCGGCAGCATCCTCTCACTGCTCCTCACAGCCTGCCTCACAGCCTGCCTCATAGAAACACTATGGGTCTCCCTCCTCAGCACAGTGCAGTGAGCCTGATTTTACCTCAGGAATGACCACTCTTATTCCACAAAACTCCACTATTGGCCCTGACCTACTGGCTCAATTTGAAAGGGTCTTACACAAGGCAGTACAGAACACCTCAGATGCCATTACAGACAAATTGACATGTGAAATTCGTGAAGTGGGCCGCCGCACTTCAATCCTAGAACAAAGGGTGGATGAATTTGATATCACTACCTCAATTCACACAGAAGAATTGGAGTCTCTTAAAGATTATTACACTAATCTCCAAACCAGCCTTGAAGACGTTGAGAACAGAGCTAGAAGATCTAACCTACGAATACGTGGTATCCCTGAGGAAATTGAAGATTTTGACTGTAACAGCACTCTTCCAAGAACTTGTCCCATCAATACCGATCGAACATCTAGAAACAAAGAATCCTTCATTTTTCAAGGGCACAGATATCAAATCTTCCAAGATCTGTCTCAAATTACACTTCTCAAGCGCAAGGAAATTAAACCACACCTGCAAGTTCTTCAAGACCACTGCATTTCATATCGCTGGAGCTTTCCTTTTTCTCTTCGTTTTTCATACAAAGGTAATCTATACACATGCAAATCAATGGAAGATCTTCTCAATGTAATTAAAGACCTCTGCCTGTCCACTCCAACTGCAACTACAGATGGATCCAAACGTCGACTGTCATCTTTACCTCCCCCATAGCTCCAAGATCTTCAGAAACCTCAAGCAACTCAGGCTCCACTCAGCCCCCATAAAAGAGGACCCTTTACTTTGTCACCTCCTGCTTAAGAAGATATTAAAGACAGCTGAACTCTAAATGGGTGATACCTATTTATTCACTTAATTTTTTTTACTATCCATACAATACTCTCTCTCAACCATACCACATGTTATACGTTTGTAGTAATACAATGTAGTGATCAATGTTACCTGTTAAACCAATAGGATACTTCTCTAATACAAATTTATTTTTAATTGTTATATCTGTTATGATATTGCTAGGATCGGTTGCTTTCATTAGATCTACTCTCGTGGATCTATATTTAGCTGATCTCTAACCAGTTGCCTAAGGGATATACCCTGCAGCTGCATCCTAGACGTCTTAATGTTTTAAATCATATAGTTTGCATGCATCCTTAGATGTTAGCTGTTAAATAGGTCTACTAGCTGACCTCTTTAAATTTTCTCGTTCACTTCTGAATAGTTAATTTACATAATTTACAAAGGTTTATTTAGCCGAATTGTGTTCAGAATGATTTTAAACTAAAATATCCTATAGATAGCAACAATTTTTTTTTCTTCTCAAGTTTAACTTACATCTTTTGACTCATCAGTTCAATGATATCTAATACAATATCAGCAGGCTGTCGTAGTCCCGGATACAGTTCACTGCACCTCCTTTTTTTTCCTTGAGTGCCCAATATTGATTGGACGCTCTTTGGAACATCTATATCTATTGGTTGGTGATTTATCACCACCACTTAGATACTAGCTCCACTTCGGAGTGCCCTTTTTTATAATTTTTTTTATTTTTTTCCTCTTTTTTTGTCTCTCTTTGACACATTTTATACTACTAGTGTATATCAATACTGCACAACCATTACTGAACTTCTCTTTCATATTTCTGTTCCATAGAGTAAATCTACATTCCCTAAAATTTCTGCACCAGAGAAATAACCATCTTCAATAATGTCTTCCCTGAATATATTAATGCTTAATGTACAAGGTCTCAACTCTCCTCCAAAGCACACTAAAGCCTTTACATTTTTCTCCAAACAATTGGCACATGTGGTGTGCTTACAAGAGACACATTTTATCACACAGTCCACACCGAAATATTTCAGCCATAAATACCCACAAGTTTATGCAGCATCAGCCAATACTAAACAAGGGGGAGTTCTAATAGCATTCCACCGCACGACACCATTCACCCTCACCAAAGAGCTCAAAGACCTGGAAGGGAGTTCCTAATCTTATCTGGTAACCCAGTCATAACAACTCTCTCCTCATTAGTTCCAAAACTCAATCATAAAACATGATGCATTAATGACAGGCTCTTAGCGAATTCTACATTTAGATTAAACTTGGAGGAAGCCATAAGACTATCTTACTCACAACAAGACCTCTGATATGGATCCTTTAACTCAGTGGGAAGCTCTCAAACCCTATGTTATTAGTCAAGCATCTCATATACGTAAGCAAAAACAACAACTTCATAAACGCCTAGAGGAAGCATTTTACAAAGCTGCTGAAACTTTTCAAGCTTCACCATCCCCACATAATAAATGAAATTATGATAAATCACGCATAGAACTTAACCTTTTTTTAACAGAATCAGCCGAGAAAACTTTACGCAAAACGAAACACACCTTTACATGCAAGCTAACAAGCCAACTATATTTCTGGCTTTAGCACTACGAAAGACGAATTACACCCCGAAACCTATCCGCCTAAAAATTGCTAAAGATATCTATACTAGCAACCCACTGAAAATCCTTAACGAATTCAAGAAAAAACTAACAGAACTATACAAATAAACTAAAATGTTAAACCAATCACACCTTAACAATCTCTTATCTACGATTCACCTTCCTTCACTCTCTCAAACTCAACAAGACTTACTAGAGAAACCTATTACTGAGATAGAAATACAAACTGCCATTAAATCACTTAAACTACGCAAATGCCCTGGAGTTGATGGTTTATCAGCCACTTACTACAAATTATTTACTTCACTATTGTCACCCCTCATGGTTGATGCCTTTAACCTTCTTCTTAATGATCACTATTTCCATACGGAATCACTCCGCCTCCATCTCCATGATCCCTAAGCCCAATACGGACGACACTTCTTGGACTAATTATAGACCAATATCAATCCTTAACATTGATATCAAAATTTTAACCAAGATTCTCTCTTCCAGACTCAATCCTATAATTGGTTCTTTGATACATAAAGATCAAACTGGATTTATTCCCTCAAGACAAGCAGGCGAAAATATACGCCGAGCCACAATTCTAGCTCATATAGCACGTTCCCGCCGTATTCCTACATGTTTCCTTTCATTAGACATACGAAAGGCATTTGACTCCCTATCATGGCCTTATCTACATTATATTCTTATCTGATGGGGATTTGGTCCACATTTCCTCAGATGGATCACTACCTTATACCATAATCCGAAAGCACATATAGCATACTCAGGATTTAAATCTGATTCTTTTAATATAGAAAGAGGAACTAGGCAAGGTTGCCCCCTTTCCCCTCTTTTTGCTTTAGCAATAGAAACCCTAGCCCAACTTATCAGGACTAACCCAAACATTAAAGGTCTAGAACTTGGCGGCTACCATCATAAATTATGCATGTTTGCGGACAATGTCCTAATATTTTTAACATCCCCTGTAATATCAGCACCAACTCTTCTTGATATCCTCTCATAATTTGAACGAATATCAGGCCTCTCAGTTAATCTACACAAATCAAAAGCCCTAAATATTTCACTACCTCCTGATCTTCACACCCAATTAATTAATTCCTTACCATTTGCATGGTCACCAATTTCTATATCCTACTTGGGAGTCGACTTTACTTCTAACCCAATGGATCTATATGCTACAAACTACCTTGCTATCACAACTCTCTAAACTCCTCTTCAACTGGTCAAATTTACCTCTGTCATGGATGGGTAGGATTGCAGTGATAAAAATGTCTATCCTTTCAAAGAATTTATATCTATTCAGGGTTCTTCCTATCGCTATCCCATCACATTTCTTACGTATCTTACAACTGAAAACTTTACAATACATTTGGGGCAATGCCAAACCTCGATTACCTAAACCTACCCTGTATTCCCTCAGAATCCAAGGGATTCTGGGTGTACCAGACTTTACCAAATACTATTATGCAGCACAACTGTCACAATTAACTAAATACCATGCTACATCTGAAATTCCACTATGGGTGGTTTTGGAATCGGTTGACTGTGATCCTCTTTCTACAGCAAATCTTTTATGGCTTTCTCCATCACAACATCGGAAGCTTACTAATCCAATTACCAAACACAGCCTTTCAATCTGGGATAGGCTGAAAACTCGATTTGGCCTCCAATCTGCACGCAATCCTCTCCTCTCGTTCTTACATAACCCATCATTCTACCCGGCCTGGTCTTCCCCAACATCTTTCCTAGCTTGGTCAAAAGCGGGATTAACGAGGGCATATCATTTCTATAAAACCCGGGTTATTACACCCTTTCCAACTCTCTGCAAAACATGTAATATCCCGCCCTCAGAAATGTTTAGGTACCTACAAATCAAAAATTTCCTGTCTACTAATATACCTTCAGGCCGCGTACACACTTTGTCCGCAGTGTTTCAGCGGACAGTCCGCTCGTGTGTGGGCTTCAGCGGACAGTTTCAGCGGACTGTCTGACGAACAAAGTCTTACGGAATTTCCGTAAAACTGTCCGCTGAAACTTGGTTTGAGCGGACAGTCCGCCCGTGTGTGTGCCAGTCCGCTGTACTTTCGAAATGAGCGAACTGTTCCCGCCCGGAGAAAAGTCTGCTGTCAGGGAACTCACCATACGTATGCCCGTCCCCGTATAGCGACAGTTTCCCTTCGTTCCAGGCGGCATGCGCGGTGTCCCCGTCAGAGGCGTACGAATTCCAGGACGAACGGACGTATGCTAATCCGAACACGTGGACGTACGCCAATCCGAACACGTGGACGTACACCAATCCGAACACGCGAAGACACCCGCGCAAACTGAACGGATGTACGTATTCACGCACGGACGGCCACTTCCACCAATCCTGGCTCACTCCCCTCTATATAAACAGGATCCTGGCCTGACATCAGTGCTGGATCGTCTTCAGCTACTCCTGTAGACCTGATCGTTGCTCCTGTGACCTTGCTCCTGTGACCTTGCTCCCGTGATCCTTGTTCCTGTGACCCGTTCCTGACACCCGCTCTTTGGATACCCTGTGCTACTATCTCCTGGACTACCTTTGACCCCGGCTTGGACTTCGACTTTGGCTTGTCTCCTGAATCTGTACCTCGTTTGCTTGCACGTTGCCAGACCCTTGCTTGTTCCTGATTACGCACCTGCCTCCTGTTATTGTACCGCATTGCCTGCCAGTTGCCGACCTTGCCTGTTACAGACACGCAGTGCTTCCTGCACACCTGCTGATCTTCCGGTGCCTACCTACAACATCTCTTCTACCGTGAGGACCCAGCATCTCCAAGGTCTGCTACCTCCACCTTCAGGCACCTGCACCCTTTCGTGTCCTCACGCGCCCTGTCCCCATCCTCAGGGGCGTGGAGACCGGAACCGTGCGAGAGGCCACCCTCAGCAGTCTGACTCCACTGTAAGGTACGTGACAGTACGATCCAGCCAGAAACATGGAGTCAGACAGGGGGGCCTCACCTTTGGAAGCTCTGTGCCAACAAATCTCTACCCTTACCCAAGCAGTTCAAGGCCTGCAGGATGGTTACCATCAACTCGAGCAGAGGGTGGAGACATTAACTCCAAACACTACTGCCTCCCAAGGGGCTACAGCATCTCGGTCCGCCAGTCCGGCAACCCCAGCATCCATGCCTGCAATAGTGGTGCCATCCCCGGAGCCTCGAGTTCCTACTCCAGAGCGATTTTCCGGAGATCGCAGCAAATTCCGTGCTTTTCGTAATGCATGCCAACTATACTTCCTGCTACAGCCTCGCACCTTCTCCTTGGAAAGCACAAAAGTAGGGTTCATCGTCTCCTTGCTTCTGGGGGAACCTCAGACCTGGGCCCATCGCCTCTTGGAACAGGCCAGCCCTTTACTTGATACCATGGACTCTTTTCTGGATGAGATGGCTAAATTATACGACGATCCTCAGCGTGCCACAACTGCTGAGGCCAGTCTCCATGCCCTGCGTCAGGGTCGCAGACCTGTAGAGGATTATGTGACGGACTTTAGGCGGTGGAGTTCTGACACTCAATGGAACGACGCCGCCCTACGTTACCAATTCCGCATCGGATTGTCTGAATCATTAAAAGACGAGTTGGCCCGTATCGAAGTTCCCAGTTCCTTGGAAGACCTCATACAGGTATCGACCGCCGTCTTAGGGAACGGAGGTCTGAAAGAGTTGGCCAGTTTCGCCCCACTTGGATGTTACCCAAGGCTCCGAGTTATCCTCCTGCTTCCACACCTGCTCCCATTTCCGAAGCTCCAGAGCCAATGCAATTAGGGCTACTTCGCTCACCATTGTCTCCTGAAGAGAAGCTACGCCGGCGCCAGAATAACCTTTGCCTTTACTGCGGAGAAACTGGTCACTATGCGAATGCATGTCCAAATAAGATTCGTAAGTTCAAAGACTCACCTCTTGTATCCAATGCATTACCTCTGACAAAATCAATTCATATAGCTGTTCCCTTTTCCTTACAGCTTCCAGGAGGAACACTCCAGGTCCAGGCTATAATTGATTCGGGCGCCTGTAGTTGCTTCATTGACCATACTCTCATTCTACAACACAACATTCTATTGGTACCCAAGCAACGCCAACTTTCTATAAGGTTAGCAGATGGATCCAACATCAGATCAGGTCCTATTACCCATGAGACTCAGCCACTACTTGCCAACATTCTATCCGATCACCAAGAATTAATCTGCCTGGATGTCATTTCTTCACCACTCTTCCCAATTATTTTAGGAATGCCATGGCTACAAGCCCATAATCCCCAAATAAACTGGATAACCGGTGAGGTCGTGTTTCGATCCACTTACTGCCTCCAAAATTGTGTCAGGACCTCAAACCACCTGGTTCCGGTCATTGCCTGTTCAGGTTCTACATCTGAGCTCCAGAGGTTGGTCCCAGTCACATACCACAGATTCCTGGACGTGTTTGACAAAAGAAAGGCAGACACACTCCCTCCTCATCGGGTCTACGATTGCCCAATCGAGTTACTACCTGGAGCCGAAATTCCATTCGGGAGGATATTCCCTCTATCGGAACCTGAACTCATGGTCCTCAAAGAATACATCAATGAGAACCTCAAGAAAGGATTTATTCGACATTCCTCTTCCCCAGCCGGTGCTGGAATATTTTTCGTTGAAAAGAAAGATCATTCGCTCCGCCCATGTGTGGATTACAGGGATTTAAATAAAGTGACGATTAAAAATCGCTACCCCCTTCCATTGATTCCAGAATTATTCCAGAGACTTCGATCAGCCAAAGTATTTACGAAACTGGATTTACGAGGGGCCTATAATCTAATCAGAATCCGTAAGGGGGACGAATGGAAAACGGCCTTTCGGACACGTTTTGGCCACTTTGAGTACCTGGTCATGCCATTCGGACTCTGCAACGCACCAGCTACTTTTCAACATTTTGTTAATGACATTTTCAGGGACTTTTTAGATCTGTTTGTAATTGTTTATTTAGATGACATTTTGGTATTCTCAGACTCTCTAGAAACCCATCGTGACCATGTGAAACAAGTTCTCCTGAGGTTAAGACAACATGGGCTCTACGCCAAGGCCGAGAAGTGCGAATTCGAGCGACGGACCATTCACTTTCTGGGTCTGGTAATATCAACGGAGGGAATAGAGATGGATCCTCAAAAGGTTTCAGCCATTTTATCCTGGCCACCTCCAACTGATAAGAAAGGGGTACAGCGCTTCATTGGATTCTCTAATTTTTATAGAAAGTTCATTAAAAACTTTTCCAGTGTTATAGCTCCCATCACGCAACTCACCAGCAAACAAAACCGCTTCCGATGGTCCATCGAGGCCCAAGCTGCGTTCGACAAACTAAAAGGGCTATTCACGTCGGCCCCAATACTCAAACACCCTGATCCTGCTCTACCTTACACTCTGGAAGTGGACGCTTCAGAGAACGCTGTAGGCGCCATTCTGTCCCAACGCCAAGGACCTAAATCATTAATGCATCCTGTAGCATTCTTTTCCAAAAAACTAAATACGTCAGAAAAGAACTACGACGTGGGAGATCGGGAGCTCCTGGCAATCAAACTGGCTTTAGAAGAATGGCGGTACCTACTTGAGGGGGCAACACATCCAGTATTAATTTTTACAGATCATAAAAATTTGGAATATCTCAGAACAGCTAAGCGTCTCAGGCCCCGGCAGGCAAGATGGGCTCTCTTCTTCTCCCGTTTTAATTTTCACATAACCTACAGACCAGGATCCAAGAACAGTAAACCCGACGCATTATCCCGTATGTTTGCTGAAACCGAAGCCTCATCCCCTCCAGACACCATTTTGCAAGCCGGAAACTTTCTATTAACACAAACCAGTTTTCTGTCACAGGTTCGGCAGTCGTCTCAAGGTGCATCAGTCCCTCCAGATATTAACCTCCAAGAAAAAGATGGTCTTCTCTGGCGAGGAAGTAAACTATTCATTCCTCAAAATCTTCGCACTTCCGTTCTACAGGCTTGTCATGACTATCCCCTGGCGGGTCACTTTGGGGGTCACAAGACGATAAGTTTAGTTCAAAGACATTTCTGGTGGCCAAACCTTGCGAAAGATTGCAGGAACTATGTTAGCTCTTGTTCAACCTGCCTCCGGAATAAAAACAGCAAGAATAAAGCTTGGGGATTGTTGAGGCCATTACCTATCCCTGAAAAACCATGGGATAAGATCGCAATGGACTTTATTGTTGAGCTTCCCCCCTCTGAAGGATTCTCCTCTATCTTCGTGGTGGTGGATCGCTTTTCCAAAATGGCACATTTCATCCCCATGAAGGGAACTCCATCTGCAACCGAGACAGCCAGAGTATTCATTAAAGAAATTGTCAGACTCCATGGAATTCCCGGTGATCGTGGAGTCCAATTCACGTCAAAATTTTGGAAATCATTATGTGAAGCTCTGGGTATCAAGTTAAATTTCTCTTCAGCCTACCATCCCCAAACAAACGGGCAGACTGAACGCACTAATCAAACGTTAGAACAATATTTACGTTGTTTCACTTCTTTTTCTCAGGAGGATTGGGCTTCGTTACTACCCTTGGCAGAATTTGCATTTAACAACTCTACTCATTCCGCCACAAACCAGTCACCATTTTACTCCAACTATGGGTTCCATCCCTCCTTCCTGCCAACATCCTTACCGGATTCTCCTGTACCAGCCGTCCAGGATAGGCTGAATTTCTTTGTTATCAACAATCAGGCACTTAAAGAAACCCTCTCTAAGGCTCAGGAGGACGATAAAAAAATTTTTGACAGGAAGAGAAGGGGGGAATTGGATTTAAAAATCGGTGATCGTGTGTGGCTGTCAACTGCAAACCTAAAACTGGCGTGTCCCTCTAAAAAATTGGGACCCAGATATTTGGGACCTTTTCCAATTAAGAAGAAAATTAATTCAGTAGCCTATGAACTTGAACTCCCCGGCTCATTTAAAATCCATCCTGTATTTCACACTTCTCTACTTAAGCCTGATGTACCTAATTCCTTTCCAGGTCGGGAGTTAAGCCCTCCAGAAGCTATATTGGTAGACGGGGAGGAGGAGTTTGAAATCGAAGCCATTCTGGATTACAGGAAGCGTCAAGGACAAAACCAATACTTGATTAAGTGGAAAGGCTTTGGCCCTGAAGAAAATTCCTGGGAACCCGAAGCAAATCTTCATGCCCAGAGGCTTATACGGGCTTTTCATCGCTCTCAAAGGTCGGTTCTAAGGGGCACCCGGAGGCTGCCCTTAAGGGGGGGGCACTGTCAGGGAACTCACCATACGTATGCCCGTCCCCGTATAGCGACAGTTTCCCTTCGTTCCAGGCGGCATGCGCGGTGTCCCCGTCAGAGGCGTACGAATTCCAGGACGAACGGACGTATGCTAATCCGAACACGTGGACGTACGCCAATCCGAACACGTGGACGTACACCAATCCGAACACGCGAAGACACCCGCGCAAACTGAACGGATGTACGTATTCACGCACGGACGGCCACTTCCACCAATCCTGGCTCACTCCCCTCTATATAAACAGGATCCTGGCCTGACATCAGTGCTGGATCGTCTTCAGCTACTCCTGTAGACCTGATCGTTGCTCCTGTGACCTTGCTCCTGTGACCTTGCTCCCGTGATCCTTGTTCCTGTGACCCGTTCCTGACACCCGCTCTTTGGATACCCTGTGCTACTATCTCCTGGACTACCTTTGACCCCGGCTTGGACTTCGACTTTGGCTTGTCTCCTGAATCTGTACCTCGTTTGCTTGCACGTTGCCAGACCCTTGCTTGTTCCTGATTACGCACCTGCCTCCTGTTATTGTACCGCATTGCCTGCCAGTTGCCGACCTTGCCTGTTACAGACACGCAGTGCTTCCTGCACACCTGCTGATCTTCCGGTGCCTACCTACAACATCTCTTCTACCGTGAGGACCCAGCATCTCCAAGGTCTGCTACCTCCACCTTCAGGCACCTGCACCCTTTCGTGTCCTCACGCGCCCTGTCCCCATCCTCAGGGGCGTGGAGACCGGAACCGTGCGAGAGGCCACCCTCAGCAGTCTGACTCCACTGTAAGGTACGTGACATCTGCTCATTTCGAGCACGTCTCCAGGTAGGCGGGGCCCGCGAAGGAGACGTCGCGGGCCCCGCCGCCTGGTATGGACTTAAAGGGGAACCCCAACGCCGAAAAAAATCGGCGTGGGGGTCCCCCCAAAGTCCACAACAGACCCTTGTCCGAGCACGCTACCCGGCCGGCCAGGAAAGCTGGGCGAACGAGCGCGCCCCCCTCCTGAGCCGTACCAGGCCGCGTGCCCTCAACATGGGGGGTGCCTTGGGGAAGGGGGGCTGCGCGGCCACCCCACCCCAAAGCACCTTGTCCCCATGTTGATGAGGACAAGGGCCTCTTCCCGACAACCCTGGCCGTTGGTTGTCGGGGTCTGCGGGCGGGGGGCTTATCGGAATCCGGGAGCCCCCTTTAATAAGGGGGCCCCCGGATACCGGCCCCCCACCCTATGTGAATGAGTATGGGGTACAATGTACCCCTACCCATTCACCTGTGAAAAAAAGTACAAAAAAAAACACAACACAGGGTTAAAATATTTTATTGCACAGCTCCGGGGGTCTTCCGTCTTCGGGGGTCTTCTCGCCGTACTCCTCCGCTATCTTCTTGTAGCTCTTTTGCTAGCGGAGGAGTCCGGCTTTCTTCCTCCCCGCCGCCGGCCTCTTCTCCCGACTTCGGGGGTCTTGTCCCCCTCTTCGGTTCTTCTGCCGGGCCACCGCGCCTTCTTATAGCTCTTTTAGAGGCGGTGGCCCGGTCTTCTGTCGCCGACTTCCGTTCTTCTGCCGGGCCACCGCGCCTTCTTATAGCTCTTTTAGAGGCGGTGGCCCGGTCTTCTGTTGCCGCTGTCGCCGCTGTCGCCGCCGTCGCCGCCGTCGCCGCCTTCCGTTCTTCTTCTTCTTCTTCTTCTTCTTCTTCTCCAGGAGATGTTGACACGACGCTCTCTCCGGCCGGAATGCCAGAGCCGCGCTGCGCTGCCACTTATATAGTGACAATGGGGCGGTGTCACATGGTATATGTCACATGGGTTGGTCACATGGTGACCCCGCCCCCTTACGATGTCATAGTCCCCATGTGACATCAACCCATGTGACCAACCCATGTGACATATACCATGTGACACCGCCCCATTGTCACTATATAAGTGGCCGCGCAGCGCGGCTCTGGCATTCCGGCCGGAGAGAGCGTCGTGTCAACATCTCCTGGAGAAGAAGAAGAAGAAGAAGAAGAAGAAGAAGAAGAACGGAAGACGGCGACAGCGACAGCGGCGACAGAAGACCGGGCCACCGCCTCTAAAAGAGCTATAAGAAGGCGCGGTGGCCCGGCAGAAGAACGGAAGGCGGCGACAGAAGACCGGGCCACCGCCTCTAAAAGAGCTATAAGAAGGCGCGGTGGCCCGACAGAAGAACCGAAGAGGGGGACAAGACCCCCGAAGTCGGGAGAAGAGGCCGGCGGCGGGGAGGAAGAAAGCCGGACTCCTCCGCTAGCAAAAGAGCTACAAGAAGATAGCGGAGGAGTCTCCGTCGCGGGCCCCGCCTACCTTGACACGCGCTCGAAATGAGCGGACTTTCCTCCGCGTGTGTGGGCGAGTCCATTCATTTGTTGCGCGGACTTAGTACGACGAACTTAGTCTGCCGTATTAGTCCGCTCAAAAAGTGCCGTGTGTGGGCAAGTTCGTTCATTCAAAAGTTTGAGCGGACTGTCTGATGAACTTAGTTTGGGCAGACAGTCCGCCCGTGTGTACGCCGCCTCAGACTCAACGTCTCCTAACCTCACCAAATTTGAAAAAGCTTGCAACAATGATCCTCATAGAAGAGGACTCATCTCAGATATATATATACTCAACTACTCTCACACAACTCTTCATCCCCACTGACTTATACCAAAAAATGGGAAACAGACCTTCAATTACAACCAGAACAAATAAATTGGTCCCAAATATGGCATAATACCAAATCAGCATCACCTAATATTGTCGCTATCGAAACCAATTACAAAGTTCTCACCAGAGGGTACCTAGTCCCTGCCAGAATCTCCAAGTTTTCTCCACAATACCCGTCCCAATGCTTCTGAGGATGTTCAGCATTAAGAACACACATGCACATATAGTGGGAATGTAAAATAGTTGAATCCTTTTGGTTGGAGGTGTTTAAGATGCTTTCCACTATGTTTAATATACCTTTGCTTCCTGATCCAGCCACAGCCCTCCTAAATGATAAACCAAATATTTTATCGCACCGCCAGTTTAAACTATGCTCTTCATAACCACAGCAGCCAAACAGACCATAACAAAAGCATGGAAATATGACTCACTCTGTATTTTGTCATTTAAGAACCATGTTGAGTCCATGGAATATTTTATATTTTGCCACAAGTTGCGGGAATATTACAAACTTTTTTTTTTTGCACCAAGTTGTCACTAAATGATATATTGCTCACACATGCTATGGGCATATGTGAAATGACACCCCAAAATACATTCTGCTGCTTCTCCTGAGTACGGGGATACCACATGTGTGGGACTTTTTGGGAGTCTAGTCACGCACGGCACCCCGAAAACCAATCACCACCTTCAGGATTTCTAAGGGTGCAAATGTTTGATTTAACTCCTCACTACCTATCACAGTTTCGAAGGCCATAAAATGCCAAAATAGCGCAAAACCCCCCCCAAATGACCCCATTTTGGAAAGTAGACACCCCAAGCTATTTACTGAGAGGCATGTTGAGTCCATGGAATATTTTATATTTTGCCAAAAGTTGCGGGAATATTACAAACTTTTTTTTTTTTGCACAAAGTTGTCACTAAATGATATATTGCTCACACATGCTATGGGCAGAAGTCAAATTACACCCCAAAATAAATTCTGCTGCTTCTCCCGAGTACGGGGATACCACATGTGGGGGACTTTTTGGGAGCCTAGCCACGTACGGGACCCCGAAAACCAAGCACTGCCTTCCGGATTTGAATATAAAATGCTACCAAAAAACCTATTAGCGATGGCAGGGATCAGGCCTGACTCTGCGATCGCTGCAGTTATGTGTTTAGTGTTTTGTAAGTGACAGTGATCGATCGATACTGCACTTGGGTGGGCTGGGCAGAGGGGCAAAACGCAGGTGCCAGCAGGTATCTGGGCTGATCCCGCTAACAATGCGTTTTTTTGGAACCCTAAACTGCTGGGGACGCTAGTATAGATCTGATCAGATCAGATATTGATCTTTTCAGATTCTATACCACTACGGGAGGTGTATGCTTTGCGTGTGGGTGTTAGCGGTACTGGCACTAACCTAGCGCTGCCTGGGGCGACGCAGACCCTGACCCTAAAACCTAATTGATATCACCCGCCGGGTGATCAGGGGGTTAAACCTTTATTGGGTAATAAATGGTGGGTGCCCTGATGCTATAAAAAACAAACTAACCAGAGTCACCCGTAACACTTATACGGTGATCAGTGGTGAAAGGGTTAACTAGGGGCAATCAGGGGGTTCAAATTTTTATTAGGTAGTATATGGGGGTCCCTGGCGCTATATAAAAACCTGACGGGGAACCTAAATAACTAACTGGCTAACCAGCGTCACCAGTGACACTTATACTGTGATCGCTGGTGAAAGGGGGTGAAAGGGTTAACTAGCAGCAATCAGGGGGTTAAAACCATTATTGGGTAGTATATCGGGGTACCTAGCGCTATAAAAACCTGGCGGTGAACCTAAAAAAATAACTAGCTACCTAGCGACACTAGCGACACTGATGCAGCGTTCAGAAAAATTATCGCTTAGTGACACTGGCAAAAGGGGGTGAAAGGGTTAACTAGCGGAAATCAGGGGGTTAAAACCATTATTGGGTAGTATATCGGGGTACCTAGCGCTATAAAAACCTGGCGGTGAACCTAAAAAAATAACTAGCTACCTAGCGACTGTAGCGACACTAATGCAGCGATCAGAAAAACGATCGCTTAGTGACACTGGCAAAAGGGGGTGAAAGGGTTAACTAGCGGCAATCAGGGGGTTAAAACCATTATTGGGTAGTATATCGGGGTACCTAGCGATATAAAAACCTGGCGGTGAACCTAAAAAAATAACTAGCTACCTAGCGACACATGCAGCGATCAGAAAAATGATCGCTTAGTGACACTGGCAAAAGGGGGTGAAAGGGTTAACTAGCGGCAATCAGGGGGTTAAAACCATTATTGGGTAGTATATCGGGGTACCTAGCGCTATAAAAACCTGGCGGTGAACCTAAAAAAATAACTAGCTACCTAGCGACTGTAGCGACACTAATGCAGCGATCAGAAAAACGATCGCTTAGTGACACTGGCAAAAGGGGGTGAAAGGGTTAACTAGCGGCAATCAGGGGGTTAAAACCAATATTGGGTAGTATATCGGGGTACCTAGCGATATAAAAACCTGGCGGTGAACCTAAAAAAATAACTAGCTACCTAGCGACACATGCAGCGATCAGAAAAATGATCGCTTAGTGACACTGGCAAAAGGGGGTGAAAGGGTTAACTCTAGGGGCAATCAGGGGGTTAAATCTTTATTGGGGGCTGATAGGGGGCTACCCTGGACCTAACACTAACTGTCCTGACAGTTTTTACTGTCACAACTGACACTGAATGCATTGATCAGTAAAGAAATGATCAATGCAATCAGTGACACTGTGACTGGGGGGGGAGGGGGGGCGGGGGGCGATCGGGGGGGGATCGGGGGGGGGGGTTTGTGTGCCTGTGTGTACCTACATGTCAGTGTAGTGTTGGTGCACACTTACTATTAGTCTTCTCCTCGTAGTCCGGTCAAAAAGACCGCCCCGAGGAGAATGACATCACTTCCTCCTTCCTGTGTAAACAATACACAGGGGAGGAAGCTTCTCATTGGCCAGGAGCGATCCAGAGGGGGTGGCCGAAAACCAACGGCCATCCCCTCATCACGGAGCGCTCCTGGACCGAACCGGACCGCCGTAACCAGCGGGAGGGGGTCCGATCGGACCCCCCACCCGCTGGAGGGCAATCACGTAAATCTACGTGATTGTGCCTGCCTGTGCCATTGTGTTGATGTACATTGGCAATACGGCGGTCCTGAAGTGGTTAACTCAAAACAATAAAATATTTTAAAAGAAAGTAACTGAAGAAATGTACAAAAAAAGTTTAAAACAAGTAAATACAGTATATACCAGTGGTCATCAACCCTGTCCTCAGAGCCCGCTAACATGCCAGGTTTGCAAGATAACTGAAATACATCACAGGTGATATCATTTGCTGCTCAGTGATTGCACTATTCTAGTCTGCTCCCCAAGGTAATACATAAAACCTGGCCTGTTAGCAAAGGGATTAAAAATAGTTAAAGGGGTTCTGCACTCAAAATACAACATTTGCCCATTCTGTTGCCTATAGTTAATATATCTCATAATGCCACCTGTTTTTTTTTTTTGATTCACCTACCTTTTGTAATCTTTAGTACTTTATTTCAAACCCCTGCGGCGATGGGCGGTCTCTTGCGGCGATGGGCGGTCTCTTGCGGGGATCAGCGTAATTTCCTGTTGAAGCCCGCACTGTCTCCTGTGATCTCGTTCGTGTAATCCCAGGAGACATTGCGGCTAATGCACCCGACATCTCGCGAGATTTCGGGTGCTACAGCCGACATCTCGCGAGATTTCGGGTGCTACAGCCAACATCTCGCGTGATTTTGGTAATTACAGCCGAGATCTCGCGAGATCTCGGCTGTAATTACCAAAATCACGCGAGATGTTGGCTGTAGCACCCGAAATCTCGCGAGATGTCGGCTGTAGCACCCGAAATCTCGCGAGATGTCGGGTGCATTAGCCGCAATGTCTCCTGGGATTACACGAACGAGATCACAGGAGACAGTGCGGGCTTCAACAGGAAATTACGCTGATCCCCGCAAGAGACCGCCCATCGCCGCAGGGGTTTGAAATAAAGTACTAAAGATTACAAAAGGTAGGTGAATCAAAAAAAAAAAACAGGTGGCATTATGAGATATATTAACTATAGGCAACAGAATGGGCAAATGTTGTATTTTGAGTGCAGAACCCCTTTAATACTGATCAAGAGGGTTTAGTTCCACCTTAAATAAATATTTTTAGTCCTGAATAAATAATAGAATAAATTATGTACTTAAAACAAGACTTTTCTTTTCAAATGAAGGGGTGATATGACAAAATAGCTATAGCTTTCATATAAAAAAAAGCAGATGCAGTATGCCATGAACAATATTTGTAATATTGTATAAATATTTTCTACTATTGTCAGTTTTTCTTTCATTGGTTAACAACTATCTGCTGCTCAGAAACAATCTCTTAAATGTTTTTCAATATGGTTACTGACAGGAAGCTTGTTGTCACAGAAAAACCTGAACTGTGATCAAACCCTTATCTGACATATGTTCAGCTCAGATAAGCATCTGACATGCTTTATACATGCTTTTTTTTTTTTTTCTAAATGAAATGTGAATAAATAATATTTATACTCTATACTTAAATTATTTTCTGCTGCTTTTAACTTGTAACATGCAAGTAAAGGTGTGTCCACTGGGGCACAGGACAAATCAGCTTAGAGTTATGTAGATACAGAGGGGATGCCAGTGGGAGATATTCTACAAAAGTTCTATGTAAAAAAGGCAATGTATAAGTTACAGTCATTTATATATTATGTTGGCAGTTGAAAGAATGTTTTATGAATGTAGGTTGGATGGGAGATTAATGTATATATAAGCCAATATATACAAAACGGATACCAGCGCACCGCTTTGTGGGTGGGCTATAAGAACAAATGTATATATATATATATATATATATATATATATATATATATATATATGAGGACTGCGCCAACTTTATAAAAAATGTGTTTGTCACCACTGGTGTTTATACTTCAAACCTTAAATGTTAATCCCAACGTGCTTTATCAAACAAGTCAATAATCACTGGTTTCAATTATATCTAATAAAATGTAATATATGTGTCAAAAAAGCATATTATTATTTGACACATATATTACATTTTATTAGGTATATATTAAGTATATTAGGTGTATATTAGGTTTTATTATATTATATAATTATATATTATATTATTATTGTATGTATACATATATATATATATATATATATATATATATATATATATATATATATATATATATATATATATATATATACATATACATATATACATATATATATACATATATACATATATATATGTATACCAATGCCTCACTGAATATATTTTTGTAAGCAAATTTGTTTATGAATGTGTTACAAAATTTCATACTTCGATATCCTGCCGGTGACAGCACTACCCTTTTGAAGCAAATATATTTAATAATTGAAGGACTTTTATTTCATAATTATTGTAGACTTGCACAGCTGATTTTGTTTTTTGTTTTTTATATATTATTTATGGCTTTAAATAAGTTCAATAATCATTTTTTTTTTTTTTACAATAAATTTTTATTGAACAAATGCCAAATCACATTTACAAAGTCAAAATACAGATGCGTGAATAGCCTGTACAATGCTGAAATCAAACAATAATATCACTCTCAGGCTACAGCACAAAGGCCGTATAGTTGTTAGTATGAATAGTTCAGACTGAAAATTGCTAAATATTAAACAACGAACCTTAATAGGGCCATAATTAAGCCTGCTTATGAATACAACGAACATTGTACCATTTTATCAGGGGATTGGAAAGGATGTAGGAGGGGGTTAGTTAGTATAGGTAGGATATAAAAAGATGAGTAGAAGAGAGGCAAGAGATCGTGAAAGTATAGTGGGGAATACAGAAAGAGTTCACTGCGCCTAAGGAGTCAAACGGCATGTCCTCGCCGGGCCAGCCAGACCCGAAATCCTGCAGCTCTATCCGCCTCTTTATCCTTGTGGAAAGGGGGCTCAGCCAGTGGTCAAACTATCAAAAGCTTCCGAGTATTTGAACTGAACCCAGGGGGACCACGTTTCGTGGAATTTGTCAGCTGAATCTTTTGCAGTAGCAAGCATTTCTTCCATGGCAAAGATGTGGTTAACTGAATGTACCCATTCCTGGATTGTAGGTGTTGTAGAAAGTTTCCAGTATCTAGGAATCTGGGATTTAGCTGCTATCAGCAGATATTTTGTCAAGGATCTATTATACCTACTTAACGGAAGGTCAGATATGTGCAAGACACAACAAGCCGGTGTGAGTTTCATTTTGGTGTCTGTGATATGCAGTATTAACCTGCTTATCCGGCTCCAGTAGCTAGCTATTCGTGGGCAACTCCACCAGATATGCAGCATGTCTCCCTTAGCCTCCCCGCACCGCCAGCACAGATCGGTAGACGTCGGGTACCACCGCTTCACCTTAACTGGTGTGGCATACCACTGAGAGAGCAATTTGTAGAATTTTCTTGTAGCCTAGTACTGACCGTACATTTGTGGGCCAGAATGCATGCGTTGTGCCATCGTGCATCAGTAAAAGAAGTGTGGAGTGCCGTCTCCCATTTTTCCCTGAATCTGGACAAGTCAGTGCAATCAAGCTGCTGGAGACACGCATACATAAATGAGGTTGTTTTCTCGACGGGCGCCCCCAGAAGACAAACTGACTCCAAAGGCGAGGGTTCTCTCAGAACGGCCTGCCTTCTTTTGGGCACCAGTAAATAGTGGCAAGCCTGCCTATAGCTCCAAAAAGACATTCTCCCTGGCGGTAAAACACCCAGCAGGTCATCAAATGGGAGAATGCGTCCATGTCGTGTCAAGTGCCTAGCCAAAAGAGGAGTGTTTGTGTCTAGTGAGAATCTGTTCGAGACCATGCCTGGTGGAAAATCCGGGTTATGCAGGAGAGGTGTGAGAGGGTCCGGGGGAGGATGCAAACTTGTGACCGGTAGTTAACTTATGAAAAACCCTTAACGTTGCCCTAATGAGAGGGTGTTGTGTCAACTCTGCTGGACACTTGTCCCATGGTATCCAAGGGGAGAATCGTAAATGCGTGGACGTTTGTGGGCCCACAGAAATTTCCACAGGGAGGTTTGTAGCTGTTTAAAAATGGTAGCCGGAATTTCGATGGGTAAAGTATGGAAGAGATAGAGTAAGCGTGGTAGCGTTATCTTCTTAATTATAGCTGCCCTTCCGAACCATGAGAAGGAACCAAGGGACCATTTACGCAAATCTAGGTCTATCTGTCTTAACATGGGCCTGAAATTTTGTGTAAATACAAGGTTTAGCTGGGAGGTGAGCCTGATACCTAAGGATTTTAAAGAACCCAAAACCCATTTAAAAGAATTGTTCGTTTGGGCCTGCGTCATTACCTCCGTTGGGAGTGTCAGGTTCATCGCCTCAGATTTATTGTAGTTAATCTTAAGGTGTGAGACAAAGCCATATATGGAGAAAGCCTGTAGTAAATTTGGAATCGAAGTATGTGGATGTGTCAAAAAAAATAATAAATCATCCGCGTATGTGGCGATTTTATAGATTTTCTGTCCGACGGGGAATCCTTTAATTGAGGATATTTTATTGACTGTGCGGATGAATGGCTCTAGGGTGAGGATAAATAATAGCGGGGATAGCGGATACCCCTGTCTAGTCCCGTTTTTAATAACCACAGGATCGGACAGGGTTCCATTAATTTTTAATCGTGCCGTCGGATTCTGATATAGGGAGGAAATGCAGGAGAGCATGCGAGGTCGCAGGCCAATGTACCTACAGGTGGCAAGTAGGTAATCCCAGGCGACTCTATTGAAGGCTTTCTCCGTGTCCGTGGACAGGAGAAAGCCCTCGAATTTAGCTTCATGACACTGATGAATCAGGTTTAAAGCTTTCGTCACATTGTCCCTGGATTCCCTCCCCAGCATGAAACCCGCTTGGTCGGGACCAAGTAATTGAGGCAGAAAGAAACGAAGACGGTTCGCGATTATTTTTGACAACATTTTCAGGTCTAAATTTAACAAAGAGATCGGGCGATAACTAGAGCAATCAGTGGGGTCCTTTCCTGGTTTTGGGATTACTGTTATATGCGCTCTTAAAAAAGACGTTGGGAGTTGATGTGATTCCCTGAGGAAATTGAATATTTTCAGGAGTGTTTTTTCTAATAAATCAGAGAAAACTTTATAGTAATGTGCAGTGAGCCCGTCTGGTCCGGGGCTCTTCCCCGGTATAAGGCTCTTGATTGTGGCTAACAGTTCTTCCGAGGTGACCGAGCCCTCCAGTGAGTCCGCATCCTCAGGAGAGAGAGTGGGCATGCCACTTTGTTGCAGATAGTCATGTATGATTTGGCTTCTGTCTCCCCTCAGTGCATCTGGTTTGTGTTGAGGCCGAATGTCATAAAGTTTAGTATAGTACTGGCGGAAGCTTTCCACAATTTTATCTATGCAGTTAGTCAAAGTGCAATCTGCAGATTTAACTGCTAAGATATTGTTAGTTAGAGAGATCTCTTTTAGAGCCTTTGCCAAGAATTTTCCTCCCTTGTCGCCATGCTCATAATATATTTTCTTTTTTAGAAAGAGGGTGCGTTTGCTCTTAGTCTCTAAAACATTGCACAGCTCCGACCTAGCCTGATGTAATTCCTGGGCCTTCAGAGCATCCAGGGACTGTTTGTGTTGGGCTTCAAGCTGTGCAATTTTAGAGGCCAAAATTTTGATCTGTGATTCTGCTGCTCTCTTACGGGCCGCTCCTGCTCTAATGAACTCCCCCCTCATCACACATTTGTGCGCTTCCCAGATGGTCAGGGGTTGAAAGGTCTTCTGTATCATTGTCCAAAAAGTAGTTACGTAAAGCGTCCGTTAGCGTAGGGAGAAGTTCAGTGTCAGTCAGTAAGGAGGGGTTCAACCTCCACATGCAGGACTTGGGTCTCAGGTCAGGGTGGGCCATCGTGAGTGCAACAGGTGCGTGATCCGAAATGGTCTGTAGGCCTATATGAGATCCCTGTAACTCTAACAGGTCCCTGCGTGATAAAAGTATAGTCAATACGTGCATATTTGTCATGAGGCGCCGAGTAACATGTGAAATCCCTGCCCGACGGGTGTAACGTTCGCCAAGTGTCTATCAACGTCAGGGAATGCAATAGATGTTTAATATGTTTTAGCATGCGATATGTCAGGCTGGATATGCCTGTGGACGTGTCCTGAGCTGGGTTGAGTGTCATGTTAAAATCTCCCCCCAGTATGACACACCCCGATGCAAAGCTTTTTAGCTCTTCAATCACTTGTCTACAAAAAGCAACATGGCCGCTGTTGGGGAAATATACATTAGCCAGAGTCAGTGGGGTATTGCCCCACGTTCCTTTGAAAAATAAATACCTGCCTCCCGGATCTGATAACTGCTGGGTGACCTCAAAGCCTGATGCCTTATGGAGGAGGATCGAGACCCCCTTCATTTTAGCCAAGGGGTTCGTTGCATGAAACACCCGTGGGAAATTTTTATTTGACAGTTTGGGAATTTGGTTGCTTTGGAAATGTGTCTCTTGCAGATATACAAACATGGGCCTTACCCTGTTCAGTTCTCTGAGTATGGAGGTACGCTTTTCTGGTAGATTTAAGCCACGAACATTATGGGAGATCAGGGTCGGGCTATGGCCCAGCGAGGAATACGCCATGACCGGTTCGTCAAATCACTCTGCAGGAAGCTCGCTCTGTTGAGAAAAAGCAAACAGAGAAAAAGAAAAGAGATACAAAGCAAGGGAAATGTCAGAAAAGAGACAGGAAGGAGGGCGGGGGTAAGGGTAAGAAGGGTTATGAGGGTTTCCCTGATTACAGGGTGTACCAGTAAGTATAGGTTTCTGCTTGCAGTCCACTATGCTGCAAGCTGTTAGGAGAGCAATAGGCAGTGCTCGTGATACAACCACCAGCACAGCTCCGCCCTTTTGTGGGGACCGTGGGAGGAACTCCGCTGAAGGGGAAGGTATTCAAAATGATATGAAGGATAAGATTATGAGAAATCTAAAAAAGATAACCAAAATATCATAAACAAGAGTCGCCTTAAGGGAGACCCGCAGACCTAAATGAATTTAAAATCAAAGCATAGGTATATTCCCTGGCCAGGGATTATCAACAGGACTGTTACTAAACAGTCTTAAACAGTCCTATGACCAGGATCCTCAGTGAACAGCGCAAGGTGCGAACCAAGCTAAGAGATGCGACCTGCCAGAACTGGGGGGGGGGGGGGAGAGAAAAAAAAAGGGGGGGAGAAGGGAGGCAGAAAACATCCCTGAAGGGCAACACCAGCTCCTGGAATAGTTTAGTCAGCAGTTCCAGGGGGTACCGATCCCAGGAGGCCCCAGAGTCAAAGGTAAGAACATAGCTGTAAATTCTTCACTGCGAAATGGTGAAAGTGCGCTCCGATCAAGGTGGAATCTTTTCTTCCCTCAGGTGAGGTCACCATTCCTAGACTGCCGGGCGGAAAGCGGTAGGCGGCCTCCTGTAACTGGACCATGTTTCCCACTCTTCTTCAGCGGGGGTTTGGCTGGCGAGGAGTGGGGGGAGCAGGCTGGGCTGTTGTCTGGTGGAGGACTTTTGAACTCCGCATACCAGTCGGGCAAGTCCATACAGGGAATGTTCAGGCTCACGCAGAAATCGGGGAGTTCTTCCGGTAACCTCAGCGTCAGTTGCTTCACGTGTAGAGTTGCCTGTAAAGCGAAGGGGAAACGCCACTTGTAAACAACTCCTCTCTCCCGCAAAACTTCCAGCAGAGGGCGCAGAGCCCTTCTATTTTGCAGAGTAATAGGAGACAAGTCCTGGTAAAGCGTGAGCTCATTGTCATTGAACATAATTTGTTCGTTCTTCCTTGCTTGACTTAGAATCTCTTCTTTTAAAGGGAAACTCTTAAGGCAGCAAATTATGTCCCTGGGTGGCGCTGCCCCTGTTGTCAAGGTCCTCTAAGTGTCTGTTAATATTGATCAGGTGAGCAGTATGAGAGGCTGCCGTGGCTTCCAGTCTATGTACTGCCTTGTCTCTCCTATGCTCAGCTCTTTCCAGGGTGGACATTTTTTCAGTTAAAGACAGGAGGTCAGCCTTCAGATCAGTAATTGCTGTAAAGAGGGTGTTCTTTATATCTGAGGCGATAGAAGTCATGTCCCCCAGCGTAAGGGGGTGGTCAGGATTCCCTACCCCGCTTACCAGGTCTTTCACCGCACACTGAGAGCCGTCGCTCAGTTCCTCCTCGTCCCCTCGTGCCTGCGTCATCTTGCGTGGTGTGCCGCGACCAGAGCGGGCCTGGGAGAGGAATATATCATGTATGCTGCGGGTCTGGGATGAAGTGGATTGACGGCGAGATCGGGTTCCAGAGTTCAGATGAGCCGGGCTGTTTATAGTGAGGCGTGTGTACGGCCAGAGAAACAGCTAACAGGCTGCGGGTCTCCGGGAGCTCCTCACTCAGGCAGCCATTCCTTCTGCGCGCCAAGCCATGCCCCATAATTTATTTTATCTAATACTGCATGGCACTATTTAATATATTGTTCACTACCTCCTGAAGGCCTACAACCCTACTTGGAAAGCACTCATCATTCATTCAACTGCCCTCCATTTATTGATTGCTTTTTATTGATGGAAGCTGTAGAACAGCTTCTTTGAATGGTGGACAAAGGAGGAAATTGTGGGCATGGCTGGCACTCTTGATAAGTTCCCTTTCACACGTCCAGCGCCTATATTATTAGTACTGCTGCATGACTATGCGCCAGAAGTATAGGACTTCAGATTTCAGCTAACAGATCAGCCAAAAGCACAGGGGATGCTTTACACTCAAAAATTTACTATACTTATGCCTAGTACACACGGGCCAAATTGCGGGAGACATCAGCCAGTTCAGTAAAAAAACAGCTGATATTCGGCCTATGTGTATGCCAGCAGGTGCGACAGAAGCTGGCCATATGGTCAACTTCTGTTGGATGAGCATGATGGAAAATCAGCAGCTGATTGGCTCCCAATCAGCACTCTCAGCCAATGGCAGAGAGCACTGATTGGAGCATTCTGGTGGGGTGGGCAGTCCCCCTGTCAGAACACAACAGCTCAACGGCTTTAGGCTTTACCAGAATGAGTCATGAAAAGGATGCTGGCTTATTTTAGGTCTTCTCTTGACACTACAACAGTAGTAGCAAACATTTTCAGAGTAATTTAACTTTTCTAATAGTTACAGTATATAGTTACAGTTATCATTACATTTACAATATAACACACTCTATTCCAGAGTGCCGACTATCAATAAATGCCATAAATAAATGCATCTACTTGTTATAGTGCCATAATCTACCAATCCTGTTTGATGTCGGAGTGACAGGTGCTCAAGTATCTCCAGGTTTTTCTCCACAGAAGAGTAACACAGCCCCTTAGCATTGTCCATACGAGCAGTTCAAACAACATCCGCATGTACATCTGCTTTTGGTAGCATCCTCCTACAAATGCTTCTATTGCTTCATCCACCAGTGTTGAAGGATGGGCAGTTATTTGTATAGCAGTAAAGATCACTTCACAAAAAAAATTATCTGGAATATTCAGTCTTCTACCAGAAAGTGCGTTCGATACACATTACACTGCACGCTTCTTGTACAACATTCAGATCTATCTGCAAAAGACTCTAATGTCTCAATATGCATATTATTATCACAGGGTTTAATTTTCCGGTGTAGCAAGGTAGTGAAGATGCCAAACAAGTTTTCCATTGGATAAAGAAAGCAGTGTCAATGACATTTTCTGTGTCCTAAAGGACAACATTGTCAGTATCTTGTGGCACCTGCAGTGCAGAATCATGTGCTGGCACTTTTTGTTTATATTGTGCGTAAAAAATATATTATCGGCAAGATAATGCACCCTGTTGTTATCTTATGGAAAAGGTGTGATCTGTATTATAAATGTATAGAAAGAATAATTAGTGCTTCAGGCCACTTAGTGTATTGTAAGCAGCAAAGCACAAGTTAACATAAAAATTCATGGACAAAGTTTAATTTCCTCTACTATCTATATATCTATGTATCTATCTATCTATCTATCTATCTATCTATCTATCTATCTATCTATCTATCTATCTATCTATCTATCAATCTAATTAAAAAAAAAAAAAAAAGAGAAACACAATGATTTTTATGTGAGCCTCTGTAACGTTTTACCCACCAAGCTTGGTTGTATATTTTAGTGCTTCACTACGAGTATTTTTGAGGTTTGTGGTGATTCTGAAAAAAAGAGTAGGTGTAGCTGTGTGCACAAGGTGAAGCAATTTAATTGGCTATTATGTAGATAGTTCTTATGAGAATAATGTTTATAGGCACCAGTGTGGTCTATTAACAATGGCTTGTGGTTTTAAGAACAAAAGATGTTCCGTGTTGCTTCAGCAAGCTCACCTTTGTAGTTGCAGGTATTAAGTGTTGCTTATTAACTTGCAAATAAATAAGGCGCATAGAGATTTTTTTTTTTAAAGAGGAAGTAGTTTGTACACCCACTTACTTATTCACACACAAAAACAACATACTACCTTCATATAATATATAACTAATGCCAGGAATGGTGGAAACAAGAGTAATTTGATTGTTAGGTTTAGATTTTGATTTAGTAAAACTAGTAGCCAACAAATAAGAACAATAATAATGGAAATAATCATAATTTGTGATGTGTTAATTTAGTTCAAGGTCAATGGTTCAAGGCTTTACACTGTTCCACTTTTTTTATGCTTGTATTCAGGTGTATGGATAATTCAATGCAAAGTCCATCAAACTCTTATAATAAATGAGTTACATATAAATTCAAACCAGACACATGGCTGAATAACCAAATGAGTATTGGTATGGATGAGAAATGGCAACTCACATACTCATATGAACTACATGAGAGACAGAAACACATATAACATGGAGCACCTAGGTGTCCATCAAGTCCTCTGCATTGTATAAATGCCCAAATGGGAAGAGGGGGGGGGGATCAAAGTCAGAAAATTAATGAAAAAAAGGGGTAAAACATTTCAGGTATGAAAGTAATAAAAATCATATATATTGTTATTCCATAAATCCATACAAAATGCTTGTGAAAAAATACTTTTGCAAATCAAGCCTTAAAGGAGCCTATGACTCATTGTCCCGGTCCCAGAGAAGGAGATTTCAGAAACTGGGTCTCTTCTGAGATGTGAATGGAGTGTTCAGAACTGGCAAGTGCCAGAATAAAGTGGATGGAGTCACCAGGAAGCCTGGAAAGACTCTGCCAGCGGGCCAGAAATTACGTCACAGGTCTGGTAAGAGGCCGGTGTTCTGTCAAAATAGCCAACTTTTCAAAATCTCCAACCACGTAATTTCTAGTTACTCTCCAGCATTAGTAAATAGAGATTTAGACGAGTTGGCTGTTTTGACACAACACCGGCAGCGTATACACTACAGTACATGACAACTTGGCTGTTTTGACAGAACAGCAGCTAAGGATGAAAAAGTTGTCGTCGCTTTGGAGGCGGCCATGTTATTGGTTACTAGAAGGCGGACTAACAATGTCCACTCATTATATCATGCTCCGTAGTGTATACGCTGCCAGTGTTGTGTCAAAACAGCAAACTCGTCCAGATCTCCAATTACTGATGCTATAGAGTCACCAGAAGTGACGTGGTTGGAGATTTTGACGAGTTGACCATTTTGAGAGAACACTGGCAGTAGAATGCTAAATGTGGGTAGATTAAAAAGTTGGACTGCCTGTGGGAAGGAGCTTGCATATGGAACTCAGGGAGCCTGAAACAGCTTGACTGACAAGCTTGATGTGATGTCACAAAGCTGGCAGGAGACTCGGATGAGAGTCCGAATTGAGGACAAAACAGGCTGAAGGTCTGGTGTGCACATAGGAGGATCTACATGGCCGGTTACTATGACAACATGTTTTGGGGCGCACACCTTCCTCAGGTTTGATTTAAAAAATGGCTTGAATTGCACTTTAAGTGCTAATTCTTAAGGGTAGTAAACCATGAAAACCAACTAGATTCCAATCTTAGTCTGAGTTGGTTTCTGCAGGATGAATTATGATTGGTTACAGCAAGTTACTGCAAATAAAATTAGTCCTTAAAGCAGAAATGTAGGTTAAAAAACTCGACAGCGTTTGAGCCACAACTTACTTGTAATGAAGTATGTCCCACATACCGCAGACAGCTGGATCCTGTAGAAATCTTTGTGTAGGTTTGTCAAGTCCCTTCCTGGCTCTTAAATTCCAGTGCTGTGGGGAGTTAATAGCTCCAGGTCTTCTATCAGAACAGCAGTAAAGAAGCAACTGATGGGAAATTAGAAACTTTTCCCACCCAGCGATGAATGTTCAGAGACAGGAAGAGGACTGGCATTCCTCCACACAGAATTTCTAAAGGACTCAGCTGCCAGCATGTGGTACATACTCCATTACTTATGAGTTGTAAAAAAAAATAGCTAAACTTCAAGTTTAAGAATAACAAGTCTTTTGGTATAGGGCATTTTGAGTGTTTTATAGCCACAGACAGAAGTATAGTTACTGTAAACACATGGGGGGTTATTTACGAAAGGCAAATCCACTTTGCACTGAAAGTGCACTTTGAAGTGCAGTCGCTCTAAATCTAAGGGGTTGATCTGAAATGAGTGGAAGCTCTGCTGATTTTATGATACATTCATGTGCAAGCTAAAATGCTGTTTTTTATTTTCTTTGCATGTCCCCCTCGGATCTACAGCGGCTTTACTTCCAAGTGCACTTGCAGTGCAAAGTGGAATTTCCTTTAATAAATAACCCTCATGGTGTGTTGCTTGATCCAGTCCCTTAGCCCTGTGACCCCCAACTACCATCCTAAAGAGATATTGCTTCCATGGATGTTTCCAATCCTCATAGTCATTAAAAAAAAAGACACATAACGTACAAAGCAACAATCCTCATTTCTCTCACTGACTTGGCAAATTGTTGTCACTTTCCTATGGTGTCTCAATATACTTTATGTATTTTCAGGCTTTATACTGCATGTACTGTAGTTTCCCACTCGTTTCCACAGTGTTATTTCTTTATTTTCTTTATGTTAATTTACAAATGTCTCTCTACAGATATGCTTGGCTCTGTCTTGCACAACTGTTCAGTGGTTTCTTTATGATTTTTCTCTTTGCCTTAATGCTTTCTCACTGTATTGTGTCATTTTTCTCCTTCACCCTTTCAATCTGCTCATTTTCCATTCTCAAACCGAAACTAGCAATCTAAACAGGTCACCCCTTTAAGGTTGAATTCACACTGACGTGCAGTAAAATGCAGGGAAAATGTATGTACATTTCCATCCATTTTATGTGCATTTTAATGCATGTTGACTTGCGTGGATGCCCTTTTTGACATGCATTGCATTTTGCATGTTTCCTGTGGCATTTCCTGTTCCTGTTTGTTGGTTAGGGACAAAAGTAATAACGAGGCATTTTTTTTTCTTTAATTGTGTTGTGCTACGTTGACATGCATTTTACAGGCGTCTTCATGTGTTACATTGAAGAGCATGTATGTTGCTTTTTGACTCAACGCATGTCAACACAGTGTTGTAGTATGAATATGATACTTAGAAAACAATTGTTTTTTTTTGTATCTATGCATTGATCTGCATTTTGCAAGTCAGCTAAAATGCAGATCATCATGCTAGTGTGAATTAGCCCTAAAAGGGCTCATCCCTATCCTTCCTGTATTAATTACTTCCCATCCATATAAGAATGTGTTGTGGACATTTACCTCATGGCTTGATTTAAATTTATGCAACGCCTTCTGCAACAGAGGTAGGATGATGACTAAAAACCAACTGGCACACCCCATCCTACCAACATTGGTCCACAGATCACAACTTGAAGATCACTGATGCATACAGCTGTCTCTTTTGTAAGTTTGTAACATAAGTCAAATTATTATTCTATACAGGCGGTCGCTTAGTTACAAACATCCAACTTACAAATGACTCCTTCTCACAAACGGAGGGAGACAGCAGGAAGTGAGAGGAAATCTACACATAGCAAGGGAAATTCACTCCTGGAAGAGTTATCATGGGAAAAAGGTGTTTCCACTGAAGCTTTATCACCAATCCTTGTTTTCACAACAACCCAAAATCTTCAAAATCCAATTGTCAAAATGGCGGAAAGTGAGTTTAAATCTTCTGAGCATGGGCACAGACAGCAAAGCAAATGTTGTAGGGGTGTTAACCCTTCCCAATGCTATCCACAAAATTTAAAAATTATTTTTTTGGCTGGAGCTTCACTTAAAAAATGTATCTGTTCTGACTTAAGAACAAACCTACAGGCTCTATCTTGTTTGTAACCCGGGACTGCCTGTACAAGTTGTTTTATGAAGACCACATACAGTCTATCAAGTTTACATCTATGTAAACTATACAGTATATAGTAGAACAAATATTATTTTGGAGTACACTAAACCAAATAATTATTGTTATCCCCACAATGTATATCTGCATATATATGGACAGCATATCTGCATGCTGCTGCAGTAATAAGATTCCAAATCTATCAATCTTATAATCAATTAAATATATTTTTCTTCTGAGCCACTATATACCACTCCTTTTTTTTTTTTATTAATCGTGTTTACAACAGTTTTAGGAATATTTATTGAATATTATATTGGCATTTTAATATTAAAAAAATGTTGTGGATGGGGAGTATAGTACACTACAGAGAAAACTGACAATTTCCTATCAAATACTTACTGTAATTTTCCTTTCTTGGTGAACTCCCCTTGCTCCTGCCCCATAGGATCCCACTCTCATAAATTCTGAGACCGAGCCAGGGGCCGTGTTCAGTAACTAGCCTACTTATGAAACTGTGAGGGTAGCCACATTGCCATGGATTCCATCAGGAAAGGAAAATTACAGTAAGTATTAAATAGGAAATTTTCAATTTTCAGGCTCCTTGGCAGCATATTTTTGGGAACTAACTAACCCCAAAAAAAGGAGGGGGGGGTGCTGAAAAAAGTATGATTTCTATCATAGCACTTAGCCAACAGAAACCTTATGGTTAAAGATTAACAGTAAGCCTTAGTGGAAGACATATTATCCCCTACAATTATACCTGGTGCCCTTTTACAAGGCGCCCACAAAGTCCACACACTCCTAGTTGAGTATGTTGTCACTGCTTCTGTCTGAACCAAGCCCTAAGCCCTATAAGCCAGTTGGCTAGCTGAAATGACCCAACCATTGATGATTCTGGATGATATCTCCATTTCTCTGGTTCTGCTCCAAAGAGATTTCCTAAAACTGTATCCCAATATCCAAGACATGGAACCAGTTATTCTTAATGGTCCATAGTTACACTTTAACAGTCCGCCGAGGTATGTCTGACCTCAGACATACTCATCTTAGACCTCTTCTGCAGGTCAGTTGATGCACATGCTGGGCACACGCTGGGCACACCAGCTGTTAGCTGAGAATTTGGTCAAACATAGTCCCGCCGATGCCTGGGAATGCTCTAGAATATGCTTCCTATCGCATGCATGCCATTGAGTATCACCCCACTGTTTTCTGGGGAATCCAGACTCATTCTGGCACCATTCCGCTGATAGCTGGGGGTGCAGTGTCACAAGGTACAATGACTGGAAACACTGATCCTCATTTTCTGTGTTCTATGAATACCTATCACATACCTGGTGAAGAGTGGAATATTGTGGAGGCTTCTCTTGCACCTCCTGCCCAACACTCCTGAAGGTGGGGAGCTGGAGTAGCTGGTTGGTGATGTCCGTTGCTTAGGTAGGTAGAGCTGGAAGTTGGACAAGATGCTAAAGCAGCTGGCCACCAGAGCAGAAGATGGAAACAGTGCCATAAGGCAGGCAGCAGTCAGCAACAACCAGGCAGCAAGGGACCAAATCGTCAGACAGAGCTAGTCTAGGACACAGGCCAGTAACAAGCAGAGGTCAGAATAGTCAGATGAACCAAGTAAAGGCAAGAGCAGAGGCAAAGTGCAGGGGAAAGCCAGGTCATACACAGGTAAGCAAGTCAAGCAGATCAGGCTTTAGGAATGCAGGAACAAGCTGAAAACCATTCGCCAACTTATTATAGTCCAGTTTAAATAGGCTGCTGGGTGCCAAGAGCACATGTTAATTGATATGTGCATGTGGTAAACTGGCATGGTGGATCTATCATTGCCCCTTTGCTTAGAAGTACGATCATGCATGCAATGCCCATGTGCATGAGCACAAGCATAGGTCCGCACTGCTTTCCTGGTGCTGAGAATCTGGGCACCTTACAATACTACATTACAAAATGCAGGACAACAGGTCAAGCATGAACACATCGTAAAAAGTCATAAAACATCTATTCTACCTAGTCACTGGCATGACAGGTTTCTCAGGCAGGTGGGCAATCTTTGCCAATTCTTACTAGGAGCCTCAGTAATTGTGTTTAGTTCCCTTTTTGAAAAGGAATGACTTTTGAGAGACACCAGTTTTCACTGCATGCAGTGCTGTAGAATGCCTTTTCATAACAATCACAACAAGCATTCTGCACAGACAGATTACACATACACAGCTTCAGGCAATGAGACTACTACAAGATGACAGATTACTTTCCCCCAATGCCTAACTCCAGAACAACAGTCCTAATACTTTAGGGAGCATTTATCCAGCAAGTGACACTCCCACAAACTGCTCAGCACAATTATCTTTCTTTATTGACAGTCTCGACTACCAAGTTAATAATAGGGGAAGGTCTAGCAGCACTTTGGAAAAACTCAATCAGATCATTAAGCCTTGTACACAAGCTTTTCAGCTTGTGGAAGAGTAGTGAGTACAACGAACTTTTACAATGCATTTGTAAAGCTTTTGGAGAGCTTAAAGCAGTTTTCTTTGATGCCTATAAAGCAATTAAAGTGTATGTAAATCCTAACAATGAACTTTCTCTTATTTGGTCTGTTAAAGCAGAGGGCCACCCTAAAATAAAAAAATAACATTAACATTCTCAAAATAATACATAAAAAAATTGTAAAAAAAAAATTTTTTTACTTACCAGAAACCACTGTTGCTAGGCAGTCTTCCTAATCTGCCTCTTCCTATTCTGTGGCGCTTCCTCCTCTTCGGTGAGCTGCCCCGTTGTCTTCTGGGACCTGTGTGTGTCCCAGAAAATAACAGGGCCATTCACAAAGCACAGCGCGACTCGCACATGCGCATTCGGTAACGGGCAGTGAAGCCGCAAGGCGTTTGTAGCTGCTGACTAAAAAAAAAAATTGCGGCTGGACTTGGGACTGATTTGTCTCTTTCTTGTAAAGATGAAGAGAACGGGAAGGACACAGTAGTTTAGCAAAAAGATAACTGGGTAGGGCTGACACCTCTCTCTACACAGTGGAAGATTTTACCCTGTTCCTGACCAGAGCATTTTTGGCAATTCTGCACTGCGTCGCTTCAGCTGACAATTGCGCAGTCGTGCGATGTTGTACCCAAACAAAATTGGCATCCTTTTTTTTCCCACAAATAGAGCTTTCTTTTGGTGGTATCCAATCACCTCTGCGGGTTTTATTTTGTGCTGTAAATTTTTTTTTACTTTTTGCTATAATAAATATCTCCCAAAAATATATAAAAAAAACAATTTTTTTCCTCAGTTTAGGCCGATGTGTATTCATCTACATATTTTTGGTAAAAAATTAGCAATAAGCATATATTGATTGGTTTGTGCAAAAGTTATAGCGTCTACAACTAGGGCATAGTTTTATGGAATTTTTATTATTCATTTTTTTTTTATTAGCAATGGCGGCGATCTGCAATTTTTATCATGACTACAATATTATGGCAGACACATCAGACACTTTTGACACTATTTTGGGACCAGTGTCATTTATACAGCGATCAGTGCTATAAAAATGCACTGATTACTGTGTAAACGACACAGGCAGGGAAGGGGTTAAACAATGGGGGGCCATCAAGGTGTTAAGTGTATCCTAGGGAGTGATTTTAATTTATTTACTTATCTTTATTTATACATACAACCTGTTGGTGGACACAAGTGGACCGCAAAATCTGGTCCGAAACCAACCCTGTCATGGTGGCTGGTAAAACCTGGACCGGATTAGTTCTCTGCAAATGAACGCACGCGAGGTGAAACATAACGTCCATCAATCGCCTCGCCTTTCATAATGTCATATATCCCCCTCATGCTAAAAAGTAATAATAAAGGTTCATTTTTTTTTCTTCTAATCATGTTCCTTTAAGGTAATGTACTGTGTGTTCACTTACCTTTTCCTTTGTTTTCCTTTTTAAATTCTTCTTTTTGGTGTCTGATTTTGTCACTTCCTGTTCTGCTTATATAAGGTTGCCCCATCATCTGAGCCATTCTGCATCGGGTTTACCAGGCGTGCGCACCCCCTCCCTTGGGACTACATCCCTGCAGGGAGACGCTGTCTGCGTTCACAGGCACAGGAGCTGCGGGTGCGTCTAAGATGCTGTAGCTCCACCTCCCATGCCTTGTTATTGAAATGAGAATCAGACTCTCAGCAGCACAGCCCCGCCTATTGTAGAAGTGAAAGTGTCTCTAGTCTCCAGTTCATCGGCTTCAGAATTTCATGTTTCAATGCCATGTTTCATGTTTCAATGCCATGTTTCAATGCCAGCAGCAACAACCTAAAAACATTAATTTATAAAATAAGGTAATTAAAAAAAAATTTTTATATTTACAATTACTGGCATCCTTCTATAGTAATTTCAAATAGAATCTTGTTAATGTATGGGCGTGCTGGGGAGGCGGGAATGGGCGTGGCTGCTGGCTGGTGTCTGTGCACCAAAGGCTGTAATACACTTTGAGAACAAGGCTCATTCTCGTTCTTTCAGTCAGCGAAAAAGCGGCACTGCACATGCTCGATGCCGCTAAACATAAAGGGAATTGTAGTTTCCATTAACATCTGATGTAGTGGCATAGAGAGCGCTCCAAAAACCGGAAGCTAAGCCAATTGAACATACTGTAAAGGAGGAAGTTACAAAAATTGTTATCAATATAACTGGTAAAGCAAAAATGTTGGCATAAATAATAGATAGATTCTTGATCTATGCAGCATATAGATCAGATATATGTAAAAATAAATGTAGCTTTACAACCTCTTTAAGTCCCGGCTAAACAACTGTCCCAACCAGACAATGGAAATGGGAAAGGACATCTGCATTATTCTGGCATTTTCCAGCTCTATGCTCCACTGTGAACTTAAATACTTGAAGGGCAAGGAACCACCTTATCACCCAACTGTTTTTTTCCTTGTTATTACACATCCATTTAAGAGGGGCATGATCAGTGACTAGTTTGAATGGTCTCCCCAACAGGTATTATTTTAGGGCATCTTATGCCCCGTACACACGAGCGGACTTTTCAACATCCAAAGTCCGAAGGACCGAGTCCGTCAGACTATCCGATCGTGTGTGGGCTGCAACGGACTTTTGATTCGCCAAAGTGTGACGGACTTTAGAAATGAAGCATGCTTCAAATTTTCCCGACGGAACTCCGCCGGACCCGGTCCCCTTCGAAAACTCCGCTCGTGTGTATGCTACTCCGACGGACTAAAACCGACGCTAGGGCAGCTATTGGCTACTGGCTATGAACTTCCTTATTCGAGTCCAGTCGTACGTCATCACGTTCGAATCCGTCGGAGTTTAGTGTGATTGTGTGTGGCCAAGTCCGTTCGGCCGAAAAGTCTGTCAGAACTCCGTCGGAATTCCAGCAGAACTCCGTCGGAATTCCAGCAGAACTCCGACGGAACTCCTTTGGAAGTCTGTCGGACTTAAGTCCGCTCGTGTGTACGGGGCATAAGGCCCATTTGATAGCTAAACATTCCTTCACAACAGTGGCATAGTTTTTCTCATGTCTGTTAAGTTTTCAGCTCAGGTAGACCACTGGGTGCTCCTCCCCATCTCTGATTTGGGACAGTACAGCACCCAGTCCTACATCAGAGGTGTCTGTACCACAAACTCCTTTGTGAAATCTGGTGTCACGAGCACAGATTGTGGTTTCTCTGCCTCAAATTTCCATTTAATCATGATCGACCCTCTACCCTTCGTCAAATCTCTCAGTGGGGTGGCAATGGTGGCAAATTTGGGTATAAAATTACTGTAGTATCCTGTGAGGATATTGGAGGGAGTAAATTGACCTAGGTCTTTCCTTCCTCTTTTGTTCTTCTTTGTTCCATCTCTGGTGGCATTCAGGTTCCCTGGGTATCTAGGGGCCGAAGGGGGATTTCTCACCCCTTGCTGGGTTTGGGGTCCTCTTGGCCTATCTCAGATCTGCCTCAATCAGAACTTTCCATTGGAATACCTTCCCCAGCTGCAAAATTCCTGGATGTCTGCCTATGGTTAGACAGACTTTCCAAGATGTTGCTTAGGGACTCGGCATGTGTGTGCCTGACGTCACTATGTAGGACGTTCACACATGGGCAGTGGTTCCAATTGCATCCACGATCCACCGGTGACATCAGATGCAGGCAGATCGGGGTGAGCGCATAAAAGCAGTGCTTTTGGTAATATCACCACAGCACCCGGCGGAGCGGAGGTATGCTGCAGATTCATTCCTGTTTTTGGGTCTTGGTAAGCAATGATAGACATCTCCTTTGTGTGGAGTTTGTTTACCAGCAATGTATTTTTTATTATACTTTGTGGCATCTTCTTTCTCTAAATTGGGTTTATTTTGCTTTTTTTAATTTTTTTTTATTTTGCTTTTTATATGGTGCTTTTTTTCTTTGTTAGTGCCAATATATTCTGAGCCATACTGTTTGGAGCTGCACATCTGGTTTGCTTTTGAAAGCTTAGACTATTGGAATATACTCTTTCATCATATATTTTCATAAGAAGATGCTACTATCTCCTTGGGCATTATATTGATACTGTATGCTTCCTTCCAGCATCTCCTTGCACCATTTCTACTATACATTTTTATGTCATTTTATTTAGGTATATCAGCAAAAGTTTGGGAGGGTTTACTCTTATTGCTGCATTGTTATGCTTATTGTAGGTGTGATATTGTTTCTTTCTGGTGCCCTCCCTGCGATCCCCATTGCTTTGGATTGTATGCTTCCACTTTCTGCTCTTACCTGAATTTACAGGATTTTAACCAGTTTATGTGAGTTTCACCATAGCCATAGTTCATTGAATGGACGTGTTACTATGTTGTATATTCTATGCTTGTTTAGTTAAAGATTTACCTATACCTAATTGTTTATTATTATTTTTATGATATGTATTATCATTTGCATTAATTTGTCTTATCTGTTTTGATATCTTACATATCTCTTTTTGTATCTCTTTGTAGCCAATATAGGCCTTACAGCTCCCGAAGAAGCATCTAGGGAAATATGTTGAACCAACAGACTTTTATATAGCTTAATTTAGCTCTCTATGTTCTATATTGTCTTTGTATCATGTTGTGACAATTTTACATTTGTCGATATGTTTATAAGAGTGGACATTTGTTTGCCCTTTTTTTTTTTTAAATACATTTATTTTTATTCTTACCAATGTTGTTCTATTTGTGGCACCATTAAATCCCCCTCTCCTAGTCACTCCTATTAATTCTCAAAATTTGGTGTGTAGGTGCCATTGATCTTTTGAATCAGTGTGACTATCTCAACATGTAGTATCCTGTGATCCAAAGAAATGCACAAACTTGCTTTTTACTTATAGGTTGGGGCCAATTTTGAACTGCCTCAATCTTGTTGATCTGAGGCTTGATCAGCCCTCAACCAATAATGTAGCCAAGGTATTTGGCATCCTCCAAGCCCTTTTCACACTTTTGGGGTTGGCAGTGAGTCCTGTTTTCCTAAGAGAATCTACTGCTGTTTGCACCCGGGGCAAATGAGATTTCCACTCTGGGTGCGGACAACAACATTGTCCAAATAGGCGGCTGTGTATTGGTGACGTGGTCTCAATGTCTTGTCCATCATTCCCTGGAATGAGGCAGGAGCATCATGCAAACCAAAAGGCATCCGCTTATATTGAAATGACCCCTGAGGGGTAGAAAAGGCCATCTTCTCTTTTGCAGATTCTGTTAGAGGTATCTGCCAAAAACCTTTAGTCAAATCCAAAGTAGTTATGTAGCGGGCACTTCCCAATCTGTCTACAAGCTCGTCGACTCAAGGCATTGGGTACGCGTTGAATTTGGACATGCTGTTCAACTTCCTAAAATCATTACAAAACCTTATAGTGTCATCTGGCTTTGGGACCAACCCTATGGGACTTGACCAGTCACTGTGGGACTCCTCTATCACTTCCAACTCTAACATGTTCTTAATTTCATTTGCAACTGCTTCTTACCTAGCCTTGGGTATTCTATAGGGCTTTACATTTACATGGACTCCTGGTTCCGTAATTATGTCATGCACATTATGTATAACACTGGTCTGTTTGGTTGGGTGAGAGAAAAAGTCTCTATTCTTACTCACAAATTATTTATCGTCCTTCTGTTGGGCCACTGACAAGGTTTCAGTTTTAGGTATGTCAGTTGTCACAAGGGCCTTTTGGGGGTTGACACTGCCAGTAAAGTCTCTCTGTTCTTCCAAGGTTTCAAGAGATTAATGTGATGTATTTGTTCTGGTTTCCTTTTCCCTGGCTGGTAAAGTTTGTAGTTTACTTCCCCTACTCTTTCCATAATTTCAAAGGGACCTTGCCACTGTGCTAGGAATTTACTCTCAACTGTGGGGACTAGTACAGCACTCTATCACCAGGGTTGACGGTTCTTGTCTTAGTACCCTGATTAAAAACCTTTTTCTGGGCCTCCTGGGCTTGCTCCATATGTTCCCATACACGCGGCATGACAGCGGCAATTCTGTCTTGCATCTATCATACAGTAGTTCAAATGGGGAATAACCTGTAGAGGCCTGAGGTACCACTTGTATAGCAAACATGAGGTACAGCAGCAAAATATGCCAATTTCTCCTGTCTTTGTCCACCACCTTTTTTTAACATGCTTTTGAGCGTCTTGTTAAATCTCTCCACAAGACCATCAGTTTCGGGGTTGGTAGACAGAGGTATGGAGATGGGAGATTTTAAATAACTTTAGTGACTCTGGACATAATGCCTTGATCCATTAATATCTCTTTTGGAATACTCACATGACTAAATACCTGGACAAGCTCTTTGGCAAAAGTCTTAGCTGAAATATTACGCAAGGTAATGGCTTCATGATACCATGTGGCATAGTCCAGTATTACTAGTATGTGCTGATGGACCCGGGCAGACTTTACTACTGGTCCCACCAGATCCACCAGCTGGTTTTCAGTCTTAGGGTCCCCATGGCTGACCCACTTCCTCAAGGTGGCATGGAGAGTGAATAAATAATGGTCCATGACCACACTCTGCACAATCTTAGGGACTGAAAAAGTCTCTGGCTGTAGCCACTTCTTGGTGAGGTGTTTTAAGTCAAAAATTTGTGAGTGGGGTGGTTTGTCAGTACTGTATAACCACCAATGCACCCACTGAGCCTGGACCACAATAGTGACACCCAGGTGTGCAAATATCTCCACCTTCAGCATCTCATAATCCTAGGCAGCATCTGGTTCCAGGTCAAAATAGGCACTTTGGGGTTCCCCTGACAGAAAGAGTGCTAGCAGTCCTGCCCATTGATCTTTTTGCCATCGTTCTTGAACAGTGACTCCTTCAAAAGTCACTAGTTAAGCTTCCACATCATCTGCAGGTGTCATCTTCTGCGGGTAAAAGCTGGCATGCACCATCTTCTGTTCCACCTGTGGACCCCTTCTTTAACTTCACCAGGGCCTCCGCAAACTGACGGTTGGCCTCCTGTTGCTGGTGGTTGGTTTCCTGCTGGGCTGCGGTGGCCTGTAGTAGGGCTTTTAACACATCCTCCATCTTTCCACTTGTTTAGGAAGATGCCTGTCAAAAATCCATCATATGTGGGGGTTAGCTCATAACGTGGATTGAAACATTATTCCTGGTACACCTAAGCAGAGTTTCTCCATCAAGGTCGGCAGTTCCTTAAACCTGCAAAAGCTTCACCTGACCTTTCTTTTTAAATAAAGTGGTCATGGTGAGTCAGTGAGTAGGCTACTTACCATAATTCACAGGGTGATGTGTTTGTGCACAGTGGTGACGGGACACAGGATTCACTTCACTTCAGTGTCACGTTCTCTATAAGGACATTTTTTAAGTATATGGTCACTTTTTGAGTTGATTGATCAATTTATTTAATGTATATTGCAGTATGTATTGACTAGTAAGATACCTGTGGTTTTATTAAGCACTAGAGCACTTTCATTGTTATCACTTAAGGTTTATTCTAACTAGCGCCCCCTTATTACTTACAACCCACTAGCCCAGAAGGTGTAACTTCTTTTCCATTGGTTGAAAGATCTATTGATTACCATTTTGCAGATTTAGGTAATATCTCTTGCAACCACCAGGTGTGTCCGAGGGCAGAAATACTTGTTCTGAAATATCTTCTAAGTAATATGTTCAATCCTCATAATGTGTCAGCTTTTATAGGGTTGATGGTATATACAGTATCTCACAAAAGTGAGTACATCCCTCACATTTCTGTAAAAATTTTGTTATATCTTTCGATGTGACAACACGGAAGACATGACACTTTGCATCAATGTAAAGTAGTGAGTATACAGCTTGAATAACAGTGTACATTTTCTGGCAAAAAAAGTGAGTACACCCCTAGGTGAAAATGTCCAAATTGCGCCCAATTAGACTTTTTTCCTCCCCGGGGTCATATGACTCGTTAGTGTTACAAGGTCTCAGGTGTGAATGGGGAGCAGGTGTATTAAATTTGGTGTTATCGCTCTCACTCTGCTGCAGAAGTTAAAGGGGTGGAGGGTCAGCCTGTCAGTGCTCAGACCATATGCTGCACACTGCATCAAATTGGTCTGCATGGCTGTCATCCCAGAAAGGAGCCCCTTCTAAAGATGATGCACAAGAAAGCCTACAAACTATTTGCTGAAGACAAGCAGACTAAGGACATGGATTACTGGAACCATGTCCTGTAGTCTGATCAGACCAAGATAAACGTATTTGGTTCAGATGATGTCAAGCGTGTGTGGCGGCACAGGTGAGGAGTGCAAAGACAAGCATGTCTTGCTTACAGTCAAGCATCTGGTGATGGGAGTGTCATGATCTGGGGCTGCATGAATGCTGCCGGCACTGGGGAGCTCCAGTTTAATGAGGGAACCATGAATGCCAACATGTACTGTAACATACTGAAGTAGAGCATGATCCCCTCCCTTCGGAGACTGGGCCTCAGTGCAGTATTCCAACATGATAACTATCCAAACACACCTCCAAGACCACCACTGCCTTGCTAAACAAGATGAGGGTAAAGGTGATGGACTGGCCTAGCATGTCTCCAGACCCAAACCCTACTGAGCATCTGTGGGGCATCCTCAAACAGAAGGTGTAGGAGCGCATGGTCTCTAACATCCACCAGCTACGTGATGTTGTCATAGAGGAGGGAAAGAGGATTCCAGTGGCAACCTGTGAATCTCTGGTGAACTCCATGCCCAAGAGGGTTACGGCAATGCTGGAAAATAATGGTGACCACACAAAATATTGACACTTTAGGATTCGTTTGGAAATTTTCACTTAGAGGTGTACTCACATTTGTTGACAGCGGTCGTGTGGCTGAGTGTTTAGATATTTTGAGGGGACAAATTTACACTGTTATACAAGCTGTACACGCACTACTTTACATTGTAGCAAAGTGTTATTTCTTCAGTGTTGTCACATGAAAAGATAGAAAATGGGAGAGGTGTACTCACTTTTGTGAGATACTGTATAGTATCTCACAAAAGTGAGTACACCCCTCACATATTTGATCCCAAAGTGTCAATATTTTGTGTGGCCACCATTTTTTTCCAGCACTGCCTTAACCTTCTTGGGCATGGAGTTCATCAGAGGTTTACAGGTTGCCACTGGAGTCCTCTTCCACTCCTCCATGATGACATATAGGGTTTAGGTCTGGAGACATGCTTGACCTGTCCATCACCTCTACCCTAGGTTTCTTTAGCAAGGCAGTGGTCGTGTGTTTGGGTCGTTATCATGTTGGAATACTGCCCTGCCTGTATGTGACAGTGCAGGTTGACATTTATGGTTCCCTCAATGAACTGTAGCTCCCCAGCACTCAAGCAGCCCCAGACCATGACACTCCCACCACCATGCTTGACTGTAGGCAAGACAAACTTGTCTTTGTACGCCTCACCTGGTTGCTGCCACACACGCTTGACACCATCTGAACCAAATAAGTTTATCTTGGTCTCATCAGACCACAGGAAATGGTTCCAGTAATCAATGTCCTTAGTCTGCTTGTCTTCAGTAAACTGTTTGCAGCCTTTCTTGTGCATCATCTTTAGAAAAGGCTTCCTTCTGGGACAACAGCCATGCAGACCAATTTGATGCAGTGTGCAGTGTATGTTCTGAGCACTGACAGGTTGACCCCCCCCCCCCCCCCCACCCCTTCAACACCTGCAGCAATACTAGCAGCACTCATATGTCTATTTCCCAAAGTTAACCTCTGGATATGACACTGCGTACGTGCATTCAACTTCTTTGGTCAACTATGGCGAGGCCTATTCTGAGTGGAACCTGCCCTGTTAAACCGCTGTATGGTCTTGGCCACCATGCTGCAGCTCTTGGCAATCTTTTTATAGCCTAGGCCATCTTTATGTAGAGCAACAATTCTTTTTTTTCAGATCCTCAGAGAGTTCTTTGCCATGAGGTGCCATGTTGAACCCCCAGTGACCAGTATGAGAGAGTGAGAGTGATAACACCAAATTTAACACACCTGCTCCCCATTCACACCTGAGGCCTTGTAACACTAATGAGTCACTTGACACCGGGAGGGGAAATGTCTAATTGGGCCCAATTTGGACATTTTCACTTTTGTTGTCAGCGGTTAAGACAGTAATGGCTGTGTGTTGAGTTATTTTGAGGGACAGCAATGAAGTGACCACTGAAAAATAGGAGAATAATTAATATCTAACTACCAAGATCCCCCATTAGGGATTTCAGGATCCCCATTACTGTGACCTGGGCTAACGTGGCGTTAGAACCTCTGTCTCCTATGTCTTTATTCAGTGCATTCCTCTGAATTGCTTTAACATGGATACTTCAAAGGCTCTATGGCCCTTGGCTGGCCACAGGATTTGTCCCTAAAGAAGGGCTATTCAGGTTCCGCGTAGCAATGAAACCATTTAACATATCAATCATTCAATCTATTTTGGTCTCCATCTTGCTCACGGGCCTATCAGAATTGGGTTGTAGGACCTGGTTTCTGTAATTTCTTGGGATTTCTAACTCAGCCTTGTAACCGTCAGAATCACTGTCTTGGTTCTGGAGTGGTGGTCTGGGCCTTAGTTGCTCCCTATCATCCCGGGAATTTTGGGGTATCCTAACGTGTGGTGGATCCCTATTTACCTGTGTAGGTCCCCGGGGAAAATTATACTGGTTATAGTGAGGGTTTCCACCCTCAGGGTTAAATCTGGCCCTTTGGGGATACTTCTTATAGTTTCTCCTAAACCTTGGGTCTGGTTCCCTTGGAGGATACTCCTGAGGTGGTCTTAGGGCTCTACCTCTGAAGGTTGGTCACTGCTCCCATCCTCTGACTGGTGGAGTATCTGGTCTCCCCCTGGGGAAACCATGTGGCATATCTCCTCTGACTATATCAGTGTATGTCTTTTTCTTGTTTTCGTAATATAACGATTGAGGAGATATATGAGTTTCAGCCACAAATTTAGTTATAGGTTCAGGCCTTTCTTTGTATTTACTGGTCTGTTGGATAGAGTACAAATTGTTACTCTCTTTTACCAAGTATTCCAGTGAACACCCCAACTTGTAGTCCCTCGCTAAACTCATTTTTATGTAGGTAGGTAGGGCCTTGAAAAACAGGGATTTAAACTCAGGGTAATTGTAATTTGATTGTAAGCTGACATCATTGTGACCCTTTGTTCACTTTTCTCTCATGGGGCTCATGACATATATTTTTTTTAAAGATATTATTATTTCTTCTCAAAAGGTCTAACACATACAACATAAAATATTTCAGCAAACATAAGATAGACACATACAATACATACTGCTTCAACATTACAAGCATTCCAGGAAATTAAAGGGTCCCCTTTGAGAAGCAAAATGCGTACCAACATATGCTTGGCAAACTGTGATCCTCACATATTTTCTCAACACAATCTGTTTATACTTCATATGCTGTTTATACTTCCGATGCTAAAAATTTGTAAAATATCCTAATTAAATTCAGAGCAGGTCACAATTGAAGAATCTAGTCTTAAAGTGGTTACTGGCTGTCTTTAAAGCAGTAGTAAACTTAAAGTGGATGTAAACCCTCACATATACCAGTGAAGTGAATAGCCTCAGATGATACACAGAGATGAAACAAATCTCCTTATATAAGTTTTACATGCACATCTGCTGTCTTCATCTGTATATATCCTTTAGAAAGTGCATGTCCTGTTAAAGTTTTTCTCTTCCTGGGTTGCACTGGGAGTGGATTATTGGCATACAGCCAAGAAACCCAGAAAAGTGATTGAAGGAAAGATGCATACCCCCACTCCACATTGGCAAAAGGAAAAAAGGAATGTGCATAACTATGCTCTTAGAGGGCAAGCTGACTGCTAATCTATTTATAGCAACCTTCTCCGACACACACTTCTATCTCCTGTCTCAAAGAACGTGTAAGAAGTTATCAGGCTGATAACAGAGCTAAAGAGCATGAGACAGCTATACAATATAGTGCTTTGAAGATACATAAGAAAACACTGCAGATATATGTGCCCAGCTCAAATTCCATGAATCGGGTTTACATCCACTCTAACCTAAAAATTAAAAAATCTTCTCCCTGCAAGGTAAAAGCATAATGTGCTAGTATGCATTACATACTAGCACATTATGAAAGACTTACCTTGATACGAATACCTCCAGTGGCACGCTGTCACTGCTGACATGGCCTCTGTCTTAGCCCGGTCTTCCTTAAGGTTTCATGGGCTCTGGCCGCTTGAATGGCTGAGACACAATGATGTGCACAGAGCTCTGAAGGAAGTATGCCTTCAGAGCGCATGGACTGGCTGCAGAGACACTGAATATCTCCTAAACAGTGCAGGCTTAGGAGATAGTCCTTGTACCTACAGGTAAGTTTTATTATACGCTTAGCTGTAGGTACAAGTGTCAAATGGGAGTTTACTACAGCTTTAATGAGTCATTTGGTTTATAAGTGACTGGTAATGAAAAAAGTGATTCTTCGGTAGTTTTGGAATGAACTTCCTTATAAAAAGATAAATGGGGGTTGATTTATTAAAACTGGAGAGCACAAAAAAAAATTTGTAAGTACTTGCTGATACCAATTACCGATACCTATCATGTAGGTAGGGGCGTGGTTTGGGAGGGGGGTTGTTAGGGAGTTAGGTGAGGTTGGGGTTAGGACAGGGTGAGAAGTAGAGGGGTAAGTGAGGGCAGGGTAGTTGAGGGTAGGGTGAAATAGGGATTGTGGGGTAGAAGAATTGAGAATAAAAAGGCTGTGATTGCTGGGGGAAGAGGATGGAAGGCTCATTGAGAGACATGGGGGCAGAGGTGACAGCTGGTGGGGGAGGAGGAGGCAACACAGGGAGGGCACAGTACAGGGTGTTAGGAGGGCACAGTACAGGGCGTTAGGAAGGTGTTAGGAAGGAGCAGTACAGGGCATTAGGAGAATGTTAGGAAGGCGCAGTACAGGGTGTTAGAAGGGTGTTAGGATGGTACAGTTCAGGGCAGTAGGAGGGTGTTAGGAAGGCACAGTACAGGGTGTTAGGAGGATGTTAGGAATGTGCAGTACAGGGCATTAGGAGGGTTTTAGGAGGGTGCAGTACAGGGCGCTAGGAGGGTGTTAGGATGGCGCAGTACAGGGTGTTAGGAGGGTGTTAGGGGGGCGCAGTACAGGGCGTTAGGTACAGACCAGTCTGTACACTGACACCGTACCTTACTTTATTTACAGTCTGGTGTTTGTGTATAACATATAGAGGACAGTGTTGGGGTACAGACTGGTCTGTGTATATTGTATGGTGCTAGTGTATAAGATGGGTCTGTACCCTGCTGACACTGTCCTGTACATACTACACTAACCTGTTTGTAGGACTTGTTCTCCTCATTACTGAGTTCTGCTTCCACAGATGCCTCACATAGAAACACACATACTGATGCTGTCCAGCCCCTTTCCCTTGGCAACCCACCCACTCTCTGTTATTGTATAGCGGCCAGCCATCCAGATAGCTCTCTCTCTCTGTGAAGGAACAGGATGGGAGGATTCATGACATCACCTACCCTCTTCTTATTTACAGAGGCAGGAAAGGATCTCAGCAGTCCTGCATAATGCCGGGAGCAGGAGTGTCAGTGTGGCCAGCTAACAGCCTGTTCCCACTATGCTGTGGATTTTCCCAACCCCCCTTGTCCTGGTGCCATAAGGCGTGTACTGCTCCGAACCCCACTGCCGGAGGGGAGGAGGAGGTGTCCCGCCCCCAACTGGCATCACTTCTGGTATCGGTTTTCAGTATCGGAGCATTTTCCCGAGTACCGAGTACAAATGCAAACATTCAAAATCTACCACAATTGGAAGCGCTAATCGGGACAGTCTTGTATGGACAAATTCTCAGAAGGCTCAATACGATAAAATCATGTACTAATTTATTAATAGCATGTAATGAATTGTTAGAACAACCTGAGGTTGTTCTAACAATGGAAGTTTTTCTGCGGTGGAGAAAGCAGTCATGGTTCCTTTAACAATGTGGTTCTTCCCATGGACTACTCCTATTTAAATCCCCTTGGTTGTCACAGCTATTCTCCCCCTTCACTCTCCTCGGCTTGCTCTCTACCACCCTGTGCTTCAAGCCTCAGTCTGGACCTGTGCTCCCTGAGTGTATGATTTCGAACTCGGGTGTTTCCGTATGCTGGTTCCTGATGGCAGTTGTTCCGGCTGCCTCTCGGTCCCACATCATTCTGTGGCTGTCTCGCCATCTACCACCGGGGCTTGATTGAGGCTTCATACAGTTCATCCGGCTCTGCACATGCTGGTTTCCTCCTTCTCAATGGATCTTTCTGGAATGTATGAAGGTTTTGTCATGTTTGAGATCAGCTAGAAAACAGTGATAGTGAATTAGAATCACTTGCAGAATTGAGCGATAGTGATTCATGGGGAAATTCGTCATCAGTCACTGAAAGTGATGACAGCAATGATTCTACGACAGAGCTCAGTGATGTGTGAACTTGGTGTTCTATTGACTGTGGTACGGATCACGCAGCACTGAGTTTTCACTGTTGTCACTTGTCTAATTTCGAATTTCCCCATGAATCACTATCGCTCAATTCTACAAGTGAATCAAATTCACTATCATTGTTTTCTAACTGGTCTAAAACCTTTTTTGACATAGAGGGATGCTTTCCATTGTCCTGATGGTGATGTTGGACTTTGTGCAGTCCCATATTTCAAAATTTTTCATTCCTGGGATGTTTACTAAACCAATATGCAGTGTCTAGTATTACAGTGACTAGCAATATTGCACCCTTGTTTTGAAAAATTTCAGTGTTTTTGATTTGATTACATTATTGAATAAAATGTATTTTTTTATAATTATTTATAGTTATTTATTCAATTATAATTTATGATTTTGTATTTTCAACTTTTTTCATACCTGGGATGTTTACTAAACTCCGCTTTGGACATATTTAAGTGAGTTATTCCTATGAATTACAGGCCTACAATATAAAATGCCAACTTTCTATGCAAAACAATGTACCACTTTGACATTCAAAGATCAGACATAATCATACCGCCAGGGAGGTTAAAGCAGGAAGCGAACCTACAGCTCTTTTACTAGCTGGATCAACACTAAAGAAGTGGACAAGACAGCAAGTGCTGTACTACTTAAGGTTACATTGCTTTATAGTTGACATCTAATGGATTTGACAACCTTTTGATGAAATTATTACAAGCTGGAGTCATTGGGTATAAACTTAGACCTCTTTCACAGTGGCATTCCATTTGTCTTTAATCAGTCAAATGTTTTCAAAGAAAAATGTATTCAGTTTACATCAGTTTATCATCAGTTTTACATTAGTTTTTACATCCACTACCAATGCAAAAATCAATGCAAAAAAGGACAGTTTGTCCATTTACATCTGTTTTTTGTCTGTTCTGTTTTTTTAATGGAAGAAAAAAATGTTTTTGATCAGTTCCAAAAAATGGATGTTGATGGAAGCCGATGTAAATGGATGATCATCCACTTACATTCAGTTTTCCATAGAGATGCATTAATCTGCATTGAAATGGAACACCCATATAAAAGGGGCATACTATTATCACTTTTCCAATTAAGCTGCTATTGGTGACTGTTACAGCTATCAACATCTATAGACATAACATTAGAAGACAAAGCTGTACTTTTAAATAAATAATAATGAATCTTTATTAAAGAGGGATTCCACCTACAAAAAAAATATTAAAAGCCAGCAGCTATAAATACTACAGCTGCTGACTTTTAATAAATGGACACTCACCTGTCCCGGGTTGCAGCGATGCCGGCAGCCGAGGCCGATCCATTGCTTGGCTCTCGGCTGCTGCCGCCACCATTCTAGGTGAGGGAATCAGGAAGTGAAGCGAATCGGCTTCACTTCCCGGTTCCCTACTGCGCATGCGCGAGTTGCACAGCGCAATAGGAATTGTCCGCGCTGTCTCTGAGACCCGTGTGTGTCCCAGCAGACAGCGCGGCAGGACAGGAAATGGTGTAGACTCCCACAGGAGTCCATGCCCGGAAGTGGGTGTAAATACCTGTCTTTGACAGGTATCTCCACCCCCCTCCCCCCTGAAAGGTGCCAATTGTGACACCGGAGGGGGGGAGGGTTCCGATCAGCGGAAGTTCCACTTTAGGGTGGAACCCCGCTTTAACTACTCACATAAAAGTACTAAAACAATAATCTCCCAATTTCCACGTGTTTATTAATTTTTAGGTGAGTAGTTAATATGGAAATGTTGCATGGTCTCCTATTGTTGTGCATATAGATGTTAAGTGTTGTAGTACACTATAGGGGTTTAATTGGAGGATTGGTTCCTTTAAGTTACTCAAAATCATGTATTTTAGTTCATGACAAGAATCGTGATTTCCATAGAAGATGTTAAAATATAATGCTTAGGGTAGTACTCTAGAAACACCCTTAAGCCAACTTAATGTGATGACAGCCTGCCATTGCTGTTGCCCAAAATCTGTCATGCTTATCCAGTGACATCAAGACTTTCTTCTTCTTCATTCCTACTTTGCTTTCTACAAACATTTTCTTGGCCCTAGATCCATAGGAAAAAAGAAATTACAACAGGTTAGATGTTTAAAAGGTGTACAACATATAAATAGAAGCTATAAATACAGTAGAAATTGTAACAAAATGGTACGCAACTATATTAAATGGAAATGTGGTCAAAAATGGGTGAACATGTAGACTGTTAAAACATTGTTGTTAAATGTAAAAGGTGTTAATGTATTATTTCACTATATTTAATTTGTATCAATCTCACTAAAATAACAGCCTTGCCAATCTCATGAAAAATTCAAAAATCTATTTGGTCCCCATATGTGGTGGAATTAGGATTGCAAATACAAAAGTAATATTATCTATCTGTACTATTTAATGCTGAATTACTATAATATGCTCCAGTAATAACTGCAGACGATGCATTTTTCTTTCTAAAAAGTAAATCTCTTTATTGAAAAATGTTTCCAGTGTCCTGAGAGATTAATATAGAGGTCAGTACTGGGTTCTGTCTATCCTGAATGCTCATTATCTCATTATCCATAATTGTTGACTTGCACACCACCTGATTATTGTAAGCAACGTTCTTGTCTGTTAACATCTAACCTGTAATACTAGTGAAAACCGCATACTGTATAATCAGCATAACAATAGCAGTAAATGCAAGTATATAATAAAAAAATCTAATAAATACAAATCGATAAAATATTTTTTCCATGAGTTTCAAGTTTATGCAAATAATTAACCTGATAATTAAAAAAATGCTTTTTTTATTATTGTTTTTTAAACAATAATGGGATATAATTCTAAATCATTTTTCTTTATATTTCTTTAAAATTAAAATTATATTTTGTTCTCCTATAACTGGCTGATGTAAATGATGCCGGTTAGGAAAATGATATAGCGGATTGTGTTGTTCCTTTACTGTATTAAATATGTTTTGTTATTCACACTTCTCCCCTGCCTGCTTCCCATGCATACAGCTGTCTTGTAAGTCAAATGGAAACAAAGCTGATGAACACCCAATGAAAGAAGCCATACATAATCAAAACGGCATATGGTGGGAATGAAGAACATCTTTTCTTTTGTTGACTTTTTTCTTTTCTCTTTTTGTATTTCTTTCTGTTATTCTACTTTTCTGCCCCTGAAACACAGCTAATTACAAAAAGTTGGAACTCGAAGCTAGATATCTTTAAGGGCTTTGCTTTTTCAGGAGGAACAAAAGAGACAAACTAAGGACATGGTCAGAACCTCACAAAAAGAAAAAGAAAAAATCATCTAATGAGGATGTAGCAATAAGTGCTAGCAAGAAAAGTTGAAATAAAAAGAGCTTTTAGACAACATTGCTTTAATAGATGGGCTTTGGAAAATCCTAATATATAAAATATGAGATTTATACTAACATTTTCACTATTTACTAGTTTTACTTGGTATTTTTTTTCTGATTTTATAATATAAATGTAATCTATATGATTGTTTATCTAAATGTATACAGCTTAGGCTTACTATGTACATGCCCACTGACTAACGTTATTTCCTCCAGCAGGACTCCTCCATTGGATAGACTACCCAGATTACCTAAATTAGGTTCAAAGTGTCACTGAAGCTGGATGCATTTCTATATCAAGCACTTTGTCTATGAGGCCCTTATAGAAAGGAATACAATATATGCACAGTCTATTTATTAATTTCTATAAGCTTATATAAATGATATAATTTGTAAAACCCAACATAATACATATTACTAATTATTATGATTTTTACATATTTTGTGCAATGAAGTAAGATTATTGATCTGTATGTGCTTACCTTAGAATATAAAATAATTCCTCAAGCACAGTGGCTTGCTTTCATCCTCCATTGCCCAATCATTGAGTCCTGGACAAAGTACTTCACTGGGTGGAGGCAGGGTGAGTGTCACATGTTCCTCTATCACTGCAAGTTCCAGTAATTGTCCAGGATAAGTGGAGAAGTGGCCTTAAAAATAAGTATAGGCACCAGAAGGTGGGTTGAGTTTTTTTTTAGTATAATGTCACACAACATATCAAATTTAAACACACACTTCTATCTCCTGTCTCAAAGAATGTGTAAGACGTTATCAGGCTGATAACAGAGCTAAAGAGCAAGAGACAGCTACACAATATAGTGCTTTGAAGATACATAAGAAAACACTGCAGCTATATGTGCCCAGCTCAAATTACATGAATCGGGTTTACATCCACTTTAACCTAAAAAAGAAAAAATCTTCTCCCTTCTTTCTTCTTTCTTCTTTCTTCTTTCTTCTTTCTTCTTTCTTCTTTCTTCTTTCTTCTTTCTTCTTTCTTCTTTCTTCTTTCTTCTTAGTGGTGGCACAGTGGTGTAGTGGTCAGCACTCTCACCTAGCAGTAAGAAGGGTTGCTGGTTCAAATCCCAACCAAGACACTACCTGCCTGGAGTTTGCATGTTCTCCCTGTGCCTGCATGGGTTTCCTCCCACTATCCAAAGACATGCTGGTAGGTTAATTGGCTTCTGTCCAAAATTGTCCCTAATATATGAATGGGGGCCTTGGATTGTGGCTCCTTAAGGGTAGGGACCAATGAGAGTGTGAAATGTACAGGGAGAGGGACAATTGTAGACACTCACTCAGGTTGAACTGGATGGACTGGTGTCTTTATTCAACCTTACTAACTATGAAACTATGAAAACTATGAAACTCCCTGCAAGGTAAAAGCATAATGTGCTAGTATGCATTGCATACTAGCATATTATGAAAGACTTACCTTGATACGAATACCTCCAGTGGCACACTGTCACTGCTGACAGGGCCTCCATCTTCGCCCGGTCTTCCTTAAGGTTTCACGGGCTCTGGTCGCTTGAATGGTTGAGCTGCAATGACGTGCACAGAGCTCTGAAGGAAGTATGCCATTCCTTCAGAGCGCATGTGCCAGTGGTTTTACCAGCTGCAGAGACACAAAATATTTCCTAAAAGGTGCAGGCTTAGGAGATATTCCTTGTACCTACAGGTAAGATTTAATATAGGCTTAGCTGTAGGTACAAGTGTCAAATGGGAGTTTACTACAGTTTTAATGAGTCATTTGGTTTATAAGTGACTGATAATAAAAAAAGTGATTCTTCGGTAGTTTTGAAATGAACTTCCTTAGAAAAAGATAAACGGGGGTTGATTTATTAAAACTGTAGAGAATTTTTTTTTTTTTGTAAGTACTCGCCGATGCCAATTAAGGATACCTATCGCATGGTGGGGGTGGTTTGGGAGGGGGGTTGTTAGGGAGTTGGGCGAGGCTGGGGTGAGGACAGGGTGGGAAGTAGAGGGGTAAGTTAAGGCAGGGTAGTTGAGGGTGGGGTGAAATAGGGATTATGGGGTGGGAGAATTGAGAAGAAAAAGGCTGTGATTGCGAGGGAAAGAGGATAGGACACTATCGGTATCGGTGCATCTCTAATAGAAACCAATCAGTGAAATAACAAAAATGTCTAGCGCCAAGAAACTGGGACATATATTGCACTGGGAACCTTGTAGATGTCCTACAGGAGCCCAAAAAGCAGCTGTGTGGGTGAGCACACCAGGAGGTGTGTGAATACAAATACAAACATTCAAAAATTATAAAATGTTATTATAATTGAGTGTTACCAAAATTTCACCTAAAGCTTGCCTAGAACTGCCAACAAAAGTCATACTCAGTGGGAATCATGTCCATTGTTGCAAAGTACCACTCATGTCAGTGGCCAATGCAGCCCTTCCAAAATCAGACACCCCTACATTTATTCAAAACAATAATAAATACTAATGATGATTGGTTGCATGGGAAATGTCATTTTTCAGTATGTGACACTATCGTGCCTGGATAATCCAAATTAATTCAACTTGTGCAGCCATGCATATGAAAGCAATACAATTTTGAAAACTACATTTTTGTAATGGCGGACAATAAATATATAGTACAATAATTAAACACGCTGTAAAATTTGCCCAAAAAAATTGGTTATTGGTTCTCATTATGGTATTCTGCTCTAGGTTCAAATGTTAGCTTTCTAACATGGTAAATTAATGAATTTAGTGATTCAACTGCAAAGAAAATAATGTTAGTACAAGTACTGCACTTGAAGTTCATCCCTTTAAATGCCCCACAATTATTGCTTATCAATGTCAATGCTTGAATTGGTCACAGTGCCAGTAAAAATAATCTAGACAAGTGTGGCAGGAAGTGGTTTTGGTTCTTTAAGAATTTCTAATCCTGATATTGCACCAGTCAGAAATTAGCTTACAGTGGAAATAAAGAAATCAAGTGAAAGTAGCCTTTAACTACCTAAAGACCTTAAATAAAATAAAGTATGCAAGTTAAGAGAATGTTGAGCCCCAAAATGATGACGTCAGTAGCATGAATAAATAAATAAATAATAATACACAATTAATAGGTTAGGTAACAGACCTACTGTATGTGTGTGTATATATATATATATATATATATATATATATATATATATATATCTTCATTATAGTTCAGGAAAGCAGCACCCGATGTGTATCCAGTGCAATGCAATCTAGTCTCCCCTCCAACCAAATATAGAAAACGTCCAAAGGATTGCTGCACTTAAAATATTTATTAATCAATTATTCAAGAAATTACATAATCAGATCAAAAGGACATCTAACATTTCATACAAATTCATGAGGTTTTAAACACTTTCACAAAGAAATCACACGTGGAGTCAATCCTATGGTTAATGACTAATCAGTTCAATTACATTCCTTCATTGGTTATTTTTCTCCACTCTCACAGAAATGGTTAACCAGTCAGGTGCTCTGCTCATACTTCAATGGGGATCCATTACTTTATCAGTCTGTCAAAATACATACATATGGATATCACCACATATTGAATCTATGTTTTAAATAGATTCAATAGATAATAGATTTATTAATCCCTTCCAATACCATATACTTTTGTTGGGAAATAGTACTGATGAGACTGCACTAGTGAGTTGGCACTGATATGTACTGATGAGGCTGCACTAATGTGCACTGATGAGATGGCACTGATATTGTCGGATGAGACTGCACTGGTGAGGCTGCACTGATGAGACGGAATTGATGTGCACTAATGAGGGGGCACTGATGGACATTGATAACCTTCACTGATGAGGACTGACGACAATGCACTGATGAGGTGGCACTGATGGGCACTGATAGTCGGCACCAATGGCCACTGATAGGTGGCATTGATATGTGGCACTGATGGGCACTGATACGAGGCACTGATAAGCTGCACTGATGGGCCCTGATTATGAGTGTAAATGCTGTACTTACTGTGCCCTGTCAGATCTGCTCTCCTTTCCTCACACGCATTCTCTGTGTGAGGAAAGAAGTGCCAATAACCTGAAAGACTGTTTACATGTGACCAGCTATGATTGGACACAGCTGATCACATAGTAAAGGGGTGCTGTAATTGGCCTTTTATCCTGATCTGTGATCCACTGTGTAAAAGGGACACAACAATCACAGACATTTGCCAGTGCGCTCCTCAGGGATGCCATCCCAGAACTGGAGAGCCATGCTGTATCCGTATATTGGCTATATTGCGGGGTTAAAGAAGGATACATTCTTGTGCCCCATCCTCATCACCCTAGAAGCAGTGGTGTACGCAATCAAAAAGTAGACATCTAATTCAAAAATTGTTCCACTGAGCATAAAAAGGTCAGGTCTGCTAATAATAGGCCCCAACACATAAAAAAGTAATTACAGTACACAGAAGCACTAAGAATGGTAGAAATTCTAAGATAATGTGTGCCTTATAAGCCCCAGATGGCAAATAACCTCAGTCCAAAGTAGTGGACGTTGAGGAAAGCCATTTCGCCCCATGCTTCCTCAAACTTGCAAAAAGCACATCTACTGCAATATGTGTTTATTTGGGCAACGCACTCCCTGTATCACTCCCAGGGGTGCGTTGCACTTAACCGCAAGGGCGGACCTCTCAGCAACCCGGCCTCACACCCGAGACTTGACAGTCAGGGTAGAGATGGACCACAGAATTTTTGTATTGTAGCCGCTTGTGTTTTTGTGGTCTTTGGCCAAAAAGATATCTCCAACCCTGAAATTGTGTAAGCGGGCCAAAAAGAGCCTAGGAGGAGAGCCCGAAGGTCTGGAACCCTTGGAGACCTGTGAGTCCATTCCACCTAATAAAGAGAAAACACCTGTTGCAGATTGATTAGATGCTTAAACTCTCTGCAAAGATGGCTAGATTGTAACCTTCTCCCTCCTCTGGTAGGCCGCTCACCCTCATGTTTTTGTGGTGGTGCCAGTTCTCCACGTCCCATGAGCGAGCCATAAGTATTTTGACCGTGCACTGGTGTTCAGTCAAGGTCTGGTGAATTAGAAGCAGTTGTATCCTCCACGACACATATGTGGGATTCAGCGATGATAAGGCAGCCCCAGAACTTGTCCAGGTTCTGTCTGAGCAGTCCACATTCCAACAACAGGGTGTCTATTCTAGTTATCAGGGAAGACTTACTGGCTTTGATGGCTGCCAGGATAGTCAAATTCTCCGGGTCTTCGGGGAGATCTGCAGCTGCTATGTGAGAGGAGGTCTGCGAATTGGACTCCATAACTGCTGTGATTCACTGCTCCTTCTGCATCACCACTGAAGTAGCCAAGGGGTAGATAGTAGGTAAGATGGCTGCCAAACGGGTACCTGTGCCTCAGTGGAGGCTTGCTTCTTACCCATGCAACCTTTGCAAGGCATGAGGAGAATAAAAAGAAAAAAAGGGGCTGTAAAACTTTGTAGGTTCAAACCTTGACACAACTACCCTCAGTGCAAGCCTTCTTCCAAAGGATGAAGAGGAACGCACAAATTAACAGGTTGGTTTTCATTAAAATGTATTTCAGTGAACAAAGGAAACAGGAAAGCAGTAAGGAGCAAATTAACAGTTTGTTGCCTAATGTGGATAGGATTCTAGTTCTTAAGAGAACTTTGCTGAATCTGATGTATTTGAAAGCTTTTTTTTTCTTTTCAGCAATATGTATTATTTTTTTTAAACTAATGTTTCCATTGCTGAAAATTTTGCAAATCTCAAAACTATACATCATAAATAATTAACAGGCTGTGATAGTAATTCCTTTTAATCTGGTCTTTCCACTCAGTGGACAAATTACATAAGTTAAAAGGAATTAATTTTTAAACATTTTGAATCTGAGAATAAAAATGATATGGTGACACAAGAATGAGGATCAAAAATAGTTTCAGGTTGATGATGCTTTGGTTAAGATGGGTTTTTCATGTTGTCATAGCTGGCATTTATAGGAAAAAGAAATTGAACAGAATGGATTTCTGTAAATGATGCATTTATCTAAAGTGACTCCATTCAATCAGTTGCATGTTTGTTTAAAACGATTTCAGTGTTTTCCATCAGGTCCTGATGCTTTTCACAAAGCTGCTTTAGAAAAAGACCGTTGTCCCCTTAGTCTTTGCTGACACTGGAGCCCCAGTGGGACACACATTACTTCCTTCTTGTTTCTGTATATTTTCTGTCACTGTTAATTCCGTTTTGTGGCTTATCCTTCTGTGACTGAGCATTACCAAGTGTTTCACGGCTCTCTGCATTAGTCCATAAACCAGTTAGAGCAGAGAGTAAATGATACATATAGCTATCAGTGCACACGGTTCAAAGCCAGGTCAATATTCTCCAGGCTGCAGTCGATATTAGATATAGACCTACACAATGTCAGCCATATTGATTTGAAAAGGTTACTTTGTCTTTGTCACTCTGTGTGTTACAAAACTAACTTTGATTTCCTGGGTAATAACTAAGACCAATATTAAACATGAAAAGAAAGTGTTCTTAAACACTGAACCTTTATGGATTTTTATCTGTAAATATGAAACTCTCTTCAGCCTTAACATGCAACACTGCTGCTTACATCTTGCATCAATTAGGCCACTACATAGTCTTGTATTGTGCTTACCGCTGTCTTTCTAGCAAGAGATCAAGAAAAATTATCTCAGCAGTCTGAAAACAGTGCTCAACCCATTTTATCACCTATAAATACAATAATCATATATCTAATTATGAGTTGAAGTTAGTTTATATATATATATATAGCTTTGGACATACAAAACTATTGTGGCTGGACTTGTGGGATGAGTTTATACAAATTGACCAATATTAAAGCATTGCCTTAATATAATATATATCACTGCATTTTTCCAGAGCAATGAACAAAACACTTGGAGCAGGTCAAATTAAACATTTATCAAGCAGGGATTACAGTCTAAAGTCCATACATACAGACCACGAGAAAGGCATTGGAGAAGAGTACCCAGGAAATTGGTGTTTTGGGATGCGATTTCAGTGCAAAGGCTAGACTTGTCCATTCACAGCATCTTTTGAATAATAGATATACATTTTATTACAGTAGATCACAAATATATTTTTTTTTTAAGTTGTATTCAAAGTTGTGTGTCAAAATGTGAAAATATTTATGAACATGTAAGTAGATGTTGGTTCACATAACAACTTACATAGCATTGTGAAATGATCAACTAAATGCTGTTTTAATCACAAATATTTAGTAAATTGTGCTTGTTCTTTTTTCATTTTTTTTTTACTGGCTTTATACTACCTGCTTAGACCTCCCGGTCTCATGCAACCCAGAAACTATTATGCCCTGTACACACGGTCGGATTTTCCATTGGAAAATGTGCGATCGGATCATGTTGCCGGAAAATCCGATTCTGTGTGGGGTCCATCTGACTTTTTCCATTGGATTTTCCGATGCACAAAGTTTGACAGCAGGATCTAAAATTTTCCAACAACAAAATCAGATTACATAAATTCCTGTGTGTAGACAATTCCGACGGACAAAGTGTCGCGCATGCTCAGAATAAACTAAGACACACAAGCTATTGGCTACTGGCCCGTTTATAGTCCCAACCTACGTGTTTGACATCACCTCGTTCAGAACGATCAGATTTTCTGACAACTTTGTGCGACCGTGTGTATGCAACACAAGTTGATTGTGAGGTCTAATATAGCAGTAAGGGAAAGGTGGGCCCAGTGGTTTTACACAGTGTACATAAACAACTATATAACTTTTATACATCATACTATTCCTTCCTATTTTTTGTTTTATGATGAGTCCTAATAAGTTCTGTTATGAGTCCCAGAGCCCAAGCGCATTGTAAAACCTTGTGTGGGATAAAGCCTCCATTCCTTGATCCGCATCTTACCTAGTTGCCAAACCTCATAGCCTCAGGTATCCACAAGCCTTTATATATGTGACCTGACTGACATCCAGGTCTCTCTCTTGCTCCCTTTGCTGTGGGAGTCTGATTCTATGTAAAAACAATGACTGTTGGCAGAACATTAACCACTAGCTGACCAGCCACCATCATTATACTGCGGCAGGTCGGCTCTCTCACACAAATCGCTGTAGCTGTACATCAGCCCTTTAAACAGCTATAGCTGCACGGCGGGGACCCGATGCGTGTGCCGGTGGTAGCGAATGAATTGCGGGCACAAGAGCCAGAATGGGGATTTGTATGTGTAAACACACAAATCCCTGTTCTGTCAGAAGAGGAGAGACAGATCATGTGTTCCTACTAAGTAGGAACAGTGATATGTCTCCTCCTGTAGTCAGTCCCATCCCCCCACAGTAAGAAACACAAACGAGGGAACGTATTTAACCCCTCGATCACCCCCTAGTGGTAACTCCTTCCCCACCAGTGACATTTACACAGTAATCAGTGCATTTTTATATTGCTGTATAAATGCCAATGGTCCCAAAAATGTGTCAAAAGTGTCCGATCTGTCCGCCACAATGTCACAGTCCCGATAAAAATCACAGATTACTGCCATTACTAGTAAAAAAAAAAGAAAAATGCCACAAATCTATCCCCTATTTTGTAGACACTATAACTTTTGAGCAAACTAATCAATATACGCTTATTGCGATTTTTTTTTACCAAAAATATGTAGACGAATATATATCAGCCTAAACTGATGAAGAAATTTGTTTTTTTTTAAAAACAATATTTATTGTTTTTAAAGTGTGTTTTATTATATGTCCATTTTTTGCACATGTGAATTGTAGGGGTTGTGTATGCACATATTACTTTAACGTACTTTAATATTTTAAAGAAACTTCTTTTTTTTTTAAGCTGGGGTATTGATAGCGCTGAGGTTATATACACCTGCTAAAGCTTGAAACAAATTGTTCAATTCACCACAGCAGCAGTCAATTACAAAATACCCATATTTTACCATAGCGTCAGAATATCACATAATAATCTATGGCAGACTAGCCTGCTTTACACATGGTGCAGCATACAGGGACCCCTTTCCTCCAGCTTTGTAGTTCTTACCCTGAAGTCACCCAGACACAGCCTGCTTCCTTTTTTCTGCAGCTTTGTGAAGCACACACTTTCTCATTGTTTCCCTTGTACGAAGCCCTGTACAGTACACTCTTGGCAGTCACAGGCTCTTCAGCCAGCCCCTTTATTTCTCCACTTGTTTTCTATGTGAGAATGTTCTCCCAGTGCAGAATTTCATGGTTCTCTCTCCTTCTTCAGCAACTACCCCTCGTGGGACTTGTAGTCTCACCCAGTATTCCCCTTGCTGGGCCATGTCAGCCTGGGGACTACATCTCCTATGCATTCTTGCAGGTCCAAGTATTAAAGGCCCTCTGCAGCTGCAGCCAGTAGGAATCCTATTACTCCTCTCTCTGTGGAAAAGAGAGAGAAAGTATACATCCACCTCCTTAAAGGATCACTGTTACTTGGCTATATATATATATATATATATATATATATATATATATATATATATATTTATATATATAGAGAGAGAGAGAGAGAGAGAGAGAGAGAGGCGGCACAGTGGTGTAGTGGGTAGCACTCTCACCTAGAAGCTAGCTTAATTTGTTTCTGTCCAAAAATTGGCCTTGGTATATGAATGTGAGTTGGGGACCTTGGATTGTGGGCTCCTTGAAGGTAGGGACTGCTGTGAGTGTGCGACGTATGTATGGAGTGCTGCGTAAATTGATGGCACGATATGGTTACCTTAAATAAATAATAATATAATGATGAGCATCTTAATGAGACACAATGTACAGGGATAGGGACAATTGTAGACGCGCACTCACACTCACTCAGGTTGAACTAGATGGATTGGTGTCTTTATTTAACCTTACTAACGATGTTACTATATATATATATATATATATATATATATATATATATATATATATATATATATACACAGGGCTTTCTTTCTCAGAAAATAGGTGCAGGAAATCACCTTCTCTGCCCACAACCACGCCAAAGCCCCGCACCCAGACACACCTTCCTTAGAGGAGAGAAGTACAGTGGCGCCAAATAACTGTAATAAGTGAGGCCTTAGAGCACACATGGCCCAGGAGTGTGTATTGTGCAGTTGTGAGCAGTGCATATCACACAGGGTGCAGAAAGAAAAATCAGCAAACAAGATAGTACTTCCATTCAATGTGAAGCATCCCTTGTTCTCAGAAATATGAAGTATATAGCCCTGTGTACAGAGTACATGGGTCAGGAATATGTAACATAGAGCCCAGCAGGTAAAGCATATGTAATATGCAGTTCAGCTTACAGAGTGCAGGGCTCAGGTGTATGTAATGCAAAACCAATTGTACAGAGTACAGCATTCAGGAGTACCATACCAAGGCCTTTAATATGTAACATACAGCACAGCACACAGAGTATAGTAGTTCTGAGTATGAAATGTACAAAGTGTTACAAAATTCTCACCACTGGACCCTGCATGCTGTGCCATACATTACATACTCTTGGTCACTAACTCTGTATGCTTTAAACCCCTTTCACACTAAGGTGCTTTACAGATGTTTTTGCACTAAAAATAGTGCATGTAAACTGCCTCTCGGCAGCCCCAGTGTGAAAGCCAGAGTGCTTTCACATTAGGGTGGTGTGCTTATGGGACGGGAAAAAAAGTCCCGCAAGCAGCATCTTTGGGGCGGTGTGGGAGCAGTGTATACACCCCTCTAATTACAGCTTACACCCCCAGTCCATTACTCACCTCTGCACCCCCAGCTTCCCCTACAGCTCTCACCTCTGCACAACCTCCCCCACAGCTCTCATTTTATACAACCTGCCCTCCCGTTCCCCCTCCAAACCTCTCACTTTGCACAACCTGCCTTCTGCCCTCTGCAGCTCTTTCCTCTGTACAAAGCTCCCCCCTTCACAGTTCTCCTCTCTGGACAAAATTCCACCCCCCCCTCGCTGCACAAATCCCCCCCCCCCCCCCCACACACACACATACACTTTCTCAGTTCTACCCCATTCTCAAATCCACCACACACTTTCACATTTCTCTCTGCACAATCACCCTCCCCCCACCTTCTTTCACAGCTATCCTATCCTCTCTCCTTGAACTCAGTCTCTGGATGGCTCTCTTCCCCGTCCCATCCCCGTTTTTCATTCAGAACTCCCTCACCTCTTACACCGCCAATCAGTGCTCCAGTCCATGTGGTATGCATGGAATTTTCCGAACTGTAGCTGGGGCGGAGTTTGAGGGCTCCTCTGCTCCATGCTAAAATATGAGAATAGGCAGGGATGAAAGCTGCCTTCTGAGTCAACACAGGCAGCTGTATGTTGCCGTGTTTGGACCCGAAGAGCTTGAAGGCAGCAGCGCTAGTGTGTGTTACATGACAGGTCAGAGCAGAGAGGGCTGCCTGTCATAGGTGCTGCAACAGTGCTCCGGCAGAAAAAAAGCCCTGTTTATATATATATATATATATATAAGATCAGCATCTTTGGAGCGGTGTAGGAATGCTATATACAGCGCTCCTACACTGCACCTGTCCATTGGAATGAATGGGCGATGCTTCCGAAGCACCTGAAAACTGCTTTAGAAGCGCCGCAACACAGGCACTTTTAACCCCTTTTTGGGGGTTAAGAGCACCCAGCTAGCGACCAAAAAAAGTGCTGCTTAAACAGTGGCGAAGTGCCGCTAAAACTAGCGGCACTTTACTGCTAATGGACCTGTTGCCCAAGTGTGAAAGGAGCTTAGAGCCAGAAGCACAGCACATGAATGAGGGGCACAATGTCAGGTTCACAGTGACAGGTCAGGAGGCCAAAAGGGTGGAAAGAAGATAAGATATAGATACAGGTCAGTATGTAGATAAAAAGGCGCATTAAAGAAGAACTTCACTCTGGTTGTAAAAAAGTTAAAAGTGAGCAGCTGCAAATGCTGTAGCCACTGACTTTTAAGAATCAGATACTTACCAATCTGTGGAGTCCAGTTCTGTTATCCCAGCTCTTGACTCTTCGCCAGGCTTTGGCTCTGTATTGCCACCATCTTGAATTTGGAAGCTGGCTGTGACTTCCTGATGTTTCAGAGCTCACTCCACATGGCTGCTACTCATGACAGTGCAGTCAGACTAAAACCGCAGCCTCCTAGAATGTGGGATATGTCACACCTTCTCACCTTGACAAGGATTGCAGGTGCAGTGGGGAGAACAAGCATTTGATACACTGCCGATTTTGCAGGTTTTCCTACTTACAAAGCATCTAGAGGTTTGTATTTTTTATCATAGGTACTCTTCAACTGTGAGAGACTGAATCTAAAACAAAAATCCAGAAAATCACATTGTATGATTTTTAAGTAATTAATTTGCATTTTATTGCATGCCATAAGTATTTGATACATCAGAAAAGCAGAACCTAATATAATATATGGTATAGAAACCTTTGTTTGCAAGTACAGAGATCACACGTTTCCTGTAGTTTTTGACCAGGGATTTTGGCCCACTCCTCCATACAGACCTTCTCCAGATCCTTCATTTTTCGGGGGTTGTCACTGGACAATACAGACTTTCAGCTCACTCCAAAGATTTTCTATTGGGTTCAGGTCTGGAGACTAGCTATGGCCACTCCAGGATCTTGAGAGGCTTCTTATGGAGCCACTTCTTAGTTGCCCTGGCTGTGTGTTTCGGGTTGTTGTCATGCTGGAAGACCCAGCCACAACCCATCTGTTACACCATCTTCAATGCTCTTACTGAGAGAAGGAGGTTGTTGACCAAGATCTCGCAATACATGGCCCCATCCATCCTCCCCTCAATACGGTGCAGTTGTCCTGTCCCCTTTGCAGAAAAGCAGCCCCAAAGAATGATGTTTCCGGCTCCATCCTTCACGGTTGGGGTTGTGGTCATCCTTCTTCCTCCAAACACGACGAGTGGCGTTTAGACCAAAAAGCTCTATTTTTGTCTCATCAGACCACATGACCTTCTCCCATTCCTCCTTTGGATCATCCAGATGGTCATTGGCATACTTCAGATGGGCCTGGGCATGCGCTGGCTTAAGCAGGGGGACCTTTGCGTGCACTGCAGGATTTTAATCCATGATGGCGTAGTGTGTTACTAATAGTTTTCTGTGAGACTGTGGTCCCAGTTCTCTTCAGGGCATTGCCCAGGTCCTGCCGTGTAGTTCTGGGCTGATCCCTCACCATTCTCATGATCATTGATGCGCCATAAGATGAGATCTTGCATGGAGCCCCAGACCGAAGGAGACTGACCATCATCTTGAACGTCTTCCATTTCCTAAAAATTGCGCCAACAGTTGTAGCCTTCTTAACAATCTGCTTGCCTGTTGTCCTGTAGCCCATCCCAGCCTTGTGCAGGTCTACAATTTTATCCCTTATGGCCCATACACACGATCCGAATATCGTACGAAAACGGTCGTTCGAGGAAGGATCGTTCAATTTTCGGATCGTGTGTACACTACTTTCGACAGCCGATCACGACCATTCATCTGATATTATTCGATCGGACATGCACGGAAATTTTGCTCGTATGATTCCAGATCGTATGATTTTCGTTTAATCAGTATAGTTGTCCTCTGAAAATAGAATACAAATACATTACAACACATGACATCACTTCCAATTTTTTTCTATCGTACGAGAATTTTCGTGACTTTATTTAGTTATTCTACTTGCGATTATTAACTGATTATTCGGATCGTGTGTACGGAGCATTACACAGCTCTCTGGTCTTGATCATTGTGAAATCGGTTGTAGTCTGTTTGATTGAGTGTGTGGACAGGTGTCTTTTATACAGGTAACAAGTTCAAACAGGTGCAGTTAATACAGGTAATGAGTGGAGAACAGGAGGGCTTCTTAAAGAAAAAATAACAGGTCTGTGAGAGATAGAATTCTTACTGGTTGGTAGGTGATCAAATACTTATGTCATGCAATAAAATGCTAATTAATTATTTAAAAATCATACAATGTGATTTTCTGGATTTTTGTTTTAGATTCCATCTCTCACAGTTGAAGAATACCTATGATAAAAATGACAGACCTCTACATGCTTTGTAAGTAGGAAAACCTGAAAAATTGGCAGTGTATCAAATACTTGTTCTCCCCACTGTACATGTTAAAAAAAAGAAAGAAACCGCTCCCCGAAATAGCCTACAAATGTGTTAGATGTTGGGGGGGGGGGAGGGGTGGAGATGTGAGAGAAAGAGGATGACCAACACTTTCCACTGCTGCTTCGATCTCCAGTGCGGAGAGAGGGAGAGTAGAGAGAGCTGCTTCTCTCAGGCACAGCACTTGATCAAGATTGGGGTAATAAAAGTGTAAGGGGAACTGGGGTGGGGGAGCTGCACAGAGATGGTTTTCTACCTTAATGCAGTAAATGCATTGAGGGAAGAAAAAACTTCTATCTTTAGCACCACTTTAAACAGGTACACAAGCATATTGTTGGAAATCATGCAAACGTAAGAAGAAAATCTAATTTTGTTTGTCAGAGTAATACATGCTGATTTGCAGTGCTACAAAGATACTGTGAAATACCAATATTATAAGGGCCAGTTCACACTGCCCACACGTTAAACCACAGAGGTTAAGTGTGTGGGCAGCACACTATTCCAGCTGCAGTGAGCTGGCCATAGGGGGGATTGTGATATGCATTTTACTCATCACACAGCTACTTTTCTTTCTTTTTTTTTTGTCCAAACTTTATTTAAAATGCACAAAAAAGTGACACTTTATTCGTGTCAATGCACAGCAATGTGGTGCTTTGTACTACTGTACATGTAGTGTTTTCCTTGTGCTGTAAAAAAATGCAGCACATCTGAATTTTATTGTAGCTCACTGCATCAAAGTACCCAGTTGTGCTGCAGTGTGAACAGGACACAGAAAACAATTTTGTCCTGGTGGTGACTGACATTCTCTCGGTACAGAAAAACATCAGTCACCGCAATGTATGGGAGCAGGCACTAGGTGATTTCCTCAATCTAATTTTTATTAAAGCTGAGCTCTCGGTAAACAGAATAAAGATTAACTCCAGGCAGATAAAAAAGGACAACAATGAATGCAGCTCTCTAGGTATTAAGCATTATTAATTCATTAATAATTAATTATTGTATATAATGTTTTAATACAAGCATTGTAAGTACCCAAATCTGACTTGGTATCAGCCTCTTGCAATTCCTTTAAAGCAAAGCTCATAGTGGGGGAGGAAGAAACAGGACAAGGGGCCAATCAGTTGTGTTGCAGTGCTCATGTGCTAACAAGGGGCATGCTGATAGGAGGAAAGAGAAGAGTGACAGAGAGTTGAGCTCAACAGCCTAGGAGCACAGATTGGGGGACCGGGGGCAAGTCCTGTAAATGTTATCTAACTGTGGCAGAGAAAAATCAGGTCCCTGCCCTGCAAGACAGGTCTGTGCTGAGTTGCTTGTGATCTGAAATGAACTGTCAAGCCATCAAATGACTGGGGTCGTAACTGATGAAATATGCAGCACCATGTCAACTTAAGATGGCAACTTCATTGGCTGTAAAGGATTGGAGGGTTTTGTTTTGTTTCAATACACAGTTGAAATGCATACAAGCTTATATTGTGGCGCTGTGCTACCTGTCAAAGGATTTGTAATGCTATGTAATTAGTAGTTTATTGAATATACACTAGCAGGCAGCCTTGCAACTTCTACTCCAAAGTTGTACATCCAAGAGGTACTGAGAATTCCATATTTATTTATACAGATCAGTGAAGAGAACACAATCAATCAGCAAGCTGACTGGCTCTGGGTAGACAGTTCACATGAAAACAGGACTGCCCTTCAATGGGTGCCCAGAAAGTCAGGGAAAGCATAAAACAAACAGAGTGCTATACCAAAAATGTAAAAGCATAGCTTTAATGGTTCACAATTACACAGCCGGCATTTTTTGGGGGGCAAGGGCTTAAAGTGGCTTGCTATGGGGCACTCGACGGGTTTAGGGGGGAGCCAAGAGTGCCGATAGGGGACCTGTGAAGAGGAGGATCATGGCTGCTCTGTGAAAAAAAAACATTGCTCAGAGTAGGTAAGTGAGATGTTTGTTATAAAAAAAAAAAAATTGCAATCACTTTAAGATCTAATAGGAAAATCTAACTGGACACTTTGCCTATTGATCGGTATAGGTGAATTTCTCTAATGACAATGGAAGAATACGTAGTAGTCTATAGTGTAATATTTAGGAACTTAAATTGTTTCTCGGGTGGAGATAATTAAATGTTACTCATCATTCTTACCACTGCAGTAAAACGGAAGGTGTATCTAAAAACAAAAAAGTAGTGCAAAAGCAATAAATATAAGCAACTAATTTCCCAGCTTTTATTCGTTCAGAGCACTCATAGTAAAGAAATACAATTTCTGTTTTATTGCTATGGGTTACCTTCATTTACACATTACTTTATATACAGTAAGCACAACAATGTACGATAGTGTACTTTTAGGATTATTAAAGATGTGTATACAACATAGTGCATAGTGCAAAGTGCAAAGTTTAGTAACCCATCAGCAACCGGTCTATTTATCATACTGAATAAGGTTCTCAGCCTCCAAAGATACAACCTTACTTAACTTACCTTGAGCTACTTTCACACTGAAGTCCCGCTAAAACAGAGCTAAAGTGTCGGACATGTTTGCGGTGCTTTAGCGGCATTTCAACAGCCCTTCTCGGGGCCAGCGGGCTGGGTTTTTTAGGTCCCGTGACAAGGGGACCTTAAAAAAACGGAAAAGAGACCCGTTTGCGGCTCTTTCAAAGTGATTTTAGGGCGCATTGGAAGCGCTGCCCATTAATTTCACTTAATGGGCAGGGTGTTTTTGTAGCACTGTTTATAGTGCTCCCAAGCCGCCCCAAAGATACTGCTTGTAGGACTTTTTCTAACGTCCCGCAAGCGCACCAGTCGAGTGTGAAAACACACATTGAAGTGAATGGGAGGCAGTTTTCAGGCACTTTACAGGCACTACTTCTAGAGCTAAAATGCCTGAAAACTGCCTCAGTGTGAAAGGGGTCTAAGATGCAAGTTTCATAATATATGTATTGATAGCTTTGGTACTCATTTTTGTCATTCACATAACATTCATATAACTTAGTATACTACAAGCAAAACGGGATCCACCATTGTGTGAAAAAGGTTTGGGAAATGAGGTCACCCACCTTAGAGATTACCAATGAAGAGCCTGCGGCTCTGGGATTTTGCAGCTGAATCCCGATTGTGCCTGCATATTTGCTATGACCACATAGTCCTGGGAACATTGTAATTATTCATACATTCTAGCACCTTTTCTCCTTGACAGGCTGGTGAGAACCGCAGGAGACCTAGGGTCTTTAGCTTCTAATACAGGAGGTGGTAGGTTCTGGTGTGAAGGAAAATTAGAAGATATGGAAACACTATGGAGCATTATAATGGATTCTGTCCTAGGGTGCATTTTCAATGAAATAAAGAAACTCCAGAATTATTTGCTAGCTAGAAATCTAAATGTTCCTTGCTTCCCTTGACACAAATGTATACAAAGGTAAATTATGATCTATCTATCTATCTATCTATCTATCTATCTATCTATCTATCTATCTATCTATCTATCTATCTATCTATCTATCTATCACATAAAGGCTACAGAAATATGTTGTAAGTAGAAGACTATTGTTTAGCATTAGCTTCATGTACTCAAGACTTATATTGTGACTTATGTTCCCACATTTCTCTATTTAATTGTACTCCTCTTTTGTGTAATAATTTAAAGCTCATTTCCAAAGAAGGTCCAGTTAATGCATTTTTAGCACTATATCTGCAGTACAGCATGGTTTGATAATGTAATCACATGTTAAAAAGTGAACATTCATTTAAAAGGATTTGCCAAGTCTTGCCAAACCAGTCTTTTTTTTCAGAATGCTTTAAAGCACATACTCTGTTCTATTAGAGACTTTGTCAGAACTGCTAGCTGAACATATAGCGTTCAAACCATGTTTCAGGAGACAAAACCATAATGCAATCTCTGAAAATACAATTGCACTGTTCAGAAGAAAAAAAATATATACTACATGAGGCCCACTAATAAGCACTAAAAGGAAAGAGCAGCTAGAGAAATAACAATAGATGTAGCCACCATACTGTAGCTGCCTAAAACCTTTACTTATTTCTTGACTGGAATTACTATCTCTCTTTTATGCCGTGTACACACGACCAGACTTTTTAACAGCAAAGGTCCGACGGAACGAGTCCGTCGGACAATTCGATCTTGTGTGGGCTCCATCGCACCTTTGCTTGCCAAAAATCCAGTGGACTTTAGAAATAGAACATGTTTTAAATTTTTCCACTGGAACTCCACCGGACCGAGAAATCCGTTCGTGTGTATGCTAGTCCGATGGACAAAAACCGACGCTAGGGCAGCTTTTGGCTACTGGCTATGAACTTCCTTATTATAGTCCAGTCGTATGTCATCACGTTCAAATCCATCGGACTTTGGTGTGATTGTGTGTGGCCAAGTCCGTTCATTTGGAAAGTCCGTCGGAACTCCGCCGAAAGGCCGTCGGAAAGACCGTCAGACCTAGTCCCTCGAAAAGTCTGGTCGTGTGTATGCGGCATTAGATCTGATATTGTAATCAGCTCATAAGCTTGACTCACATATTTGCTCTACCTATACACGGACAAAGTACAGGTTCACTTTAAATTTCACTATTGGCTCATTACTGTGAAGGACTTGCTCACTGGCCAGAAGTGAGGCTTAGGAGGTGACAGGAGGTGAGAACAGTACAGTATAGGGTTGATTTTCTAAAGGCAAGTAGGCTATTCACTTTGCAAGGAAATTTGCTCTAGAACTTAGTGAATGTAGTGAAATTTCACTTTGCAGAGAATACCCAAGTGGAAGAAAAAAAAACAGCTTTTCTAATTGCACAAGATTGGATGATGGAAGTCAACAGAAGTTCCCACGTCGACTAAGCTCGTGCACTTCCCTTGCAAAATAAACAACTCATTTGCCTTTAGTAAATAAACACCTATGTGTCTTTACTTAAAATGCACCTTTGCATTTTGAGGTGCCTTCTAAGTGTTGACAGCACTGAAACATTTAGTTCCATTTTTGCTTTGCTTAAATTATCATTTTTGACATCTATAGATATACAGTATATACATTTTTCCTGAATGGAATGTGTAGTGAATTTGTATATGTTTTCTATAGTTATTATGGCCAAATAAGCAAAAAATTGTAATATGTTTATGCTAAGCTAGTATTATATATATATATATATATATATATATATATATATATATATATATATATATATATATATATATATATGTATAGCAAGAGGGGTGTCTTAATTTCACATGATTTTCTTTGTCTCTTTTGGACACAGCTGATCACATGGTAAACAGCCTACGTCATAGGCTCTTCACCTAGATCAGAGATGCGGTGTGTCAGACTGAGACACCATACCACCGATCGCCATGGTGCGTGCCCACGTGGACACACACTTACGGCTAATCCTGCATATGACGCCCAGTCAGAATAATGAAACCACTCTCCGGCTGTCATTTTGCTATATGGTGGGTGGGAAGTGGTTAAAGTGGTTGTAAAGGCAGAAGGCTTTTTACCTTCCTGCATTCTATGCAGGGAGGTAAACAATATTCTGCATGCAGCTTCTATCACAGCCCCCATAAATACATACGCTACTGTCATTCAGAGCCAGTGAGGGGGGATTGGGGGGAAGGGTCAAACCCCACTCTGTTTGTCTTATGGACATACAGAGCAGGGTGTAGGAGTGAGCATGCATGAGTTTCCCCATAGCCAAAAGCTTGCTATGGGAGCACTTGGAGAAGAGGAGGAGCCAGGAGTGGTGATGGGAGATATCAGAAGAGGAAGATCTGGGCTGTTCTGTGTAAAACCATTGCACAGGGTGGGTAAGTATAATATGTTTATTATTTAAGTAAAAAAATAATTCCAACCTTTAATAACACTTGAAGGCTCCATGCACACTACTGTTTTTTTAAGCTCCTAGAAACTGTTATTAGGATTTTAGATTCTGCTCCTAGAAGCTAATAGTGTTATTCTATGTGTCCATGCACACTAGGCTATTAGCGTTTTTTTTAGCTTAAGCACCTAGAAGCAGAAAAAAAAATAGTTTTGTTGAGTTTTTTGGAGCATTTTCCAGCAGAAAAAAAACATGGAATGTTCCTAAATGCTCCTAAAAAGCTAACAGCTTTTTTTTTCACGTACTGTAAAAATGCCAATGCTTCTAAATGCTACTACAAGCCAGTGCAAAAACGCTATTATCAGCATTTTTTCAAGTGTATTATTGAGCTTATAAAAAATGCTAGTGTGCATGGAGCCTGAAAGGGGGCTATGTTTGCTGTCCTTTTTTTTAGCTAGCCTACAGTGCTTTGGGATTTTTTTTTCTATATATTAAAAGTTGATCTGTGAAACAAATAAAATGCATGCATATAAAGACTTTCCAAAACATTTCATTGGCTTATTAAAGAGTTTCATGAATATTGTCTTTGTCTTTATTTAATAATGTATTGTGCTTTGGATTTAGAATGTATGTCTTATATTTTTTAAGTTTTTATAGTCAGGTAAATATGAATTGTTGCATTTAGATTATATGCAGCCAGCTAGTGAAGCTTCTGGATCTGCTCACCTCTATTTTTTCTTTAGTTTTCTACTTCTTTGCTGTGAAAAAAAAAAAGTAATTCAGCTCTTTTGCTCTATTTGCAACACACAACATACACACCACTCCATGATTTAAAGGAGACACACACTACCCTTCTTGTTTCTGGTTTTTAAGGTTGGATTTACACTATTGCGAATTGGATAAAGTTTCTATGCATCCAATTCACAATATCAAGAGAGTTTGACTGGCTCTCTATGGAGCCGGTTCATATATCTCCGCTGCGGCTCCAGTGCAAATTTGCACAGGAGTCTTGTGCGTCTTTTAGTCCGTTTCAGATCCAAATTCAGCCAAAAATTCAGGCTGAAATCAGACCTGAAACAGTGAACAGGGACGCACTGGACCCCTGCTGTGAGCCGCATGCGAAGATAGTGTGAACCCAGCCTAAAGCATCATAAAGTGGTTGATTTACTAAAGGCAAATAGGCTGTTTACTTTGCAAGTAAAGTTACATTTTGCAAGCAAATTTTCCTCATAGCTTAACCACTTCAATAACAGGCACTTAAACACCTTCCTGCCCAGACCAATTTTGAGCTTTCAGCACTGTCGCACTTTGAATGACAATTGCACGGTCATGCTACACTGTACCCAAATGAAATCTTTATCATTTTTTTCCACAAATAGAGCTTTCTTTTGGTGGTATTTTATCACCTCTACGGTTTTTATTTTTTGCTAAACAAATAAAAAAAGACAGGAAATTTGGAAAAAAAATATGTTTTTTTGTTTCAGTTCCAAAACTTTGTAAATAAGTACGTTTTCTCCTTTACTGATGGGCACTGATGGGTCTGCACTGACGGGCACTGATAAGGCAGCACTGATGGGCACAGATGAGGTGGCACCAATGAAGTGGCACTGATGAGGTGGCATTGATGGGCACTGATATGTGGCACTGATAGGTGGCACTGATGAGCACTGATAGGTGGCTTTGATGGGTGACATGGATGGGCACTGATAGGTGGCACAAATTGGCCCTGATAGCTGGCACGGATTGGCATGAATAGGTGGCATGGATGGGCATGGATAGGCAGCACAGGTGGGCATGGATAGGTGGCACGGATGGGCACTGATAGGCGGCATTGTATTGTATTATATTGTACTGATGGATGCCAATCAGTGCCAAACAATAATGCATGCCAATCAGTGATGCCCATTGTGGGCACTGATTGGCATCCATTGTGGGCACTGATTGGCATCCATTGTGGGCACTGACTGGCATCCCTGGTGGTCTAGGGTGGCATACCTGGTGCTGGGCATCCCTGGTGGTCTTGTGGCGTCCCTGGTGGTCCAGTGTGGGCATCCTTGAGGTGGGGGGGGCTGCACTGATAATCGATCAGCACAGACCCCCCCTGTCAGAGGAGCAGCCGATCAACAGCTCTTCCTATTTACACTGTGATCATCCGTGATTGGACATGGCTGATCACGTGGTAAAGAGTCTCCGCAACAACTATCGCCGTGATGCGTGCCCCCGGGGGCACGCAGCGGCTTAATATCCTGATCACATCATATGACGTCAGTATATTAAAACCACATTGCCACCGTCATTTTGCTATATGGTGGGCGGCAAGTGGTTAATGAATGCTGTAAACTTTCACTTTGCAAAGGATACTCAATCACGTGCATGGAAAAAAAAAACAGCATCTATTGCTTGCACGTGATTGGGTGATGTAAGTCAACAATGCTTCCCCTCATTTCCCTTACAAAGTGCAACTTCCTTTGTGAAGTGAACAGCCTACTTACCTTTAGTAAATCAATCCCAAAGTACCTCAATGAGAAATTCATTTTAGTGATTTAAGCTGCCTTACTGAACACACTTGATGTAGTTACAATTTCCCTTTGGCTACAAGTTAAATAGGAACATTAACACGAGTAGCTCAATAACCTGCAGAAGCCTAATAATCTAAGATAAATACATTTTACAATTATATGATTTTGCTGCTCTGCCATTACCACATTTGCCATGAAGATGACGTTACCCTTTAAGTCATTATATTAAATGCTAAAGTTTAGTTCACAGCCTTCACTCAATCTGTCCTACTTTTAATTTTTTTTTTAATTCACTGTTCTAGAAAATATGCCAATTTTTAGATATTAAGCTAATGTCTCCCAGCTGTGGAGAAATAGTGTTAACAGCTCTGTCAAATGAGCTACCCTGATCTCCTCTGTGTAGATAGTAACTGTGTAGTTTGCTAGTCACTTCACATTTACCATTGCGGCAGCTGTGATGTAGATGAAATTTTCTTGCCTATAGGACAGATTTCTGTGAGCAGTAGAAAGCAGGTCTTTCTGCTACTTGGACGAAATGGGTTTATTCACAGGATTTTGTTGCTGGTGAAAAAAATAAGGATTGCTGACAGAATACCAGGGATAGATACATACTTATCTATGGCCTTAAGGTTGCTAATTGAACTAGTAGCAATCCACTGGGATGTGTTCTGCATCTTGTCATGTTTCAAATATAAAGATATAAAATATTAAGTGTGAACTTGCTCAAGGTCATGTCCTTTAATTGCACTGATTCTTCCAAGACTCTTGGCAAGATTTAAAGTGGATATGTGCACTCTTCTATTTATAGAAATAACCTTTTTTTTATATATATTACTACAGTTTTGTCAGCTTGCCATTTTATTTACAATTTGAATTGAAATAGAATTTTCTTATACGGAATAATCTTTCTTCTAAAACAGTGAAAGATTAATATTTCTACATTTTGCAAAGAATCAAAGGCAATCTTTTATTAGCTCTTGGTTCTTACTTTCTTATATATATTTTAGATCTTATCTACGTAATGATGAAAAAAAAATATATATATATATATATATATATATATATATATATATATAAATATATATATATATATATATATATATATATATATATATATATATATTTTTTTTTTTTTTTTATTATTATTTATTTATTTATTTGGGATAGAGGTCAGACTAATTCAACAATAAGAACATTTTTATAATTCCTTTTGATTTTACAGGTCAACACCAACTTTCTTTTTATATTTAATAGGTTCACATTCTTTGCTGCTCCCAGTCATGCCCAGCCATCTGGAAAATATAATGTCATCCACACAGACTGTGTAAGGCCAAATGTCTCCACATATTTTAACATTATTGGCACTAAATTCTAAATAGTGCTTATTTTACTGAAGCTGGCCATACACAAGGCAACCTGATAGACACATGACACTTTCAATTCAATTTTAATTTAAATTGCAAAGCAGCTAAAGAGAAAAGTGCTTTGACCAAATGCAGAAGAAAAATACAAAAATAAAAAATATGAGAAAAGTGCCAAAGCTTTTCTCATGCCAATTCTACTTCAGTTTGACATTTCAATAGATTGTATTTTTACTGTCAATGTGTTGCCTGGTGTCAACTTCACAGTTAACCAAATTCTGATGGTAAATCTACCTTGTGAGTGGTATATTTTTCTAGTTTCTGGCAATTATTTGTGGTAATATTTGCATACCCTGGTGGCTCAAAAGTGATTGAAAATTGTCATGAAATCTTATGCCCCGTACACACGATCGGACTTTCCGACAACAAAACTGTGGATTTTTGTCCGAAGGTTGTTGGCTCAAACATGTCTTGCATACACACAGTTACACAAATGTAGGCCAACAATTCCGAACGTGAGAATGTGATAAATCTAGCTCGTGAGTGGTATATTTTGCTAGTTTCTGGCAATTATTTGTGGTAATATTTGCATACCCTGGTGGCTCAAAAGTGATTGAAAATTGTCATGAAATCTTATGCCCCGTACAAACGTTCGGACTTTCCGACAACAAAACTGTGGATTTTTGTCCGAAGGTTGTTGGCTCAAACATGTCTTGCATACACACGGTCACACAAATGTAGGCCAACAATTCCGAACGTGAGAACACGGTAACATACAAAGCGTACGACGAGCCGATAAAAGGAAATTCAATAGTCATGTGATATATCCATTCCCAACGCTAGTTTTACAAGACCGAGCGCTTCCGGCTCATACTTGATTCCGAGCATGCGTGAACTTTTGTGCGCAGACTTGTGTACACACGATCGGAGTTTCCGACAACAAAGTTTTGAATTTCAGAACCTGCTATCAATCATTTGTGGGTGGAAAATCCGACAGCAAATGTCCGATGGAGCATACACACGATTGGACTTTCTGACAACAAAGTTTTGAATTTGAGAACCTGCTATTAAACATTTGTGGGCGGAAAATCCGACAGCAAATGTCCGATGGAGCATACACATGGTTGGACTTTCCGACAACAAGCTCACATTGAATATTTCCCGTCTGAAAATCTGGCCGTGTGTACGCGGCATAAGAGTTTCTGTTCCATCATTGAGGTTTTACCCCGTTCAGGAAAGTTACATAATAAATATTGACAGTCTTTCTAAACACTTATTTTTTTGTTTGTTGATTCAATTGATTAATTGAGTGCCCATAGCTAAAATAATGACCATGGGTAGACCAGTTGTAAAATGGTTAGTTGTCTCCAAGGTAATCCAAAACCAGTGAACAAAATTAAATTGCACTTGAAGGGCTGTAAAAACTGGCACAATTTAATTATTTTAATCTTTTTTATGTAAAGGACAAAAAATCTATATAGCCATAGTCAGGCGACATATACAGTATATATGAGTTTTGACAGTCTGACTCCACTACTTTATACACACTTAAAACGGAATTCCACCCCTAAGCACTCCTCCCCCCCTTACATGCCACATTTGGCATGTCATTTTTTTGGGGGGGGGGGGAGTGTGTACCTTCTTTTGAGAGGGACTCCACTTCCTTCTGTCGGCCACCTAGGGGGCTCCTCCTCTCCCCCCTAGGTAGCCCCTCCCTCCCTGCAATCTGGGATATGTCACATGTTTGAGAAGATTGCCTGGCCAAAATCTAGAATTGATAAATTTGTTTGAGCATACAGGAACAGAGCTGAGGTTGTCAATTAGCTGGAGCTCCCCCTGTGTCACCATTTTTTCTCTTGGTGTCAGGAAAACTTGTCAGAAGTGATTCATGCTAATATCAGATAAATGAGGCAGCAGACAGAAATTACATTTAGTGCTCTGGAATGAGACACACTATAGAGGGATATGCTTTGTTCATATTTCATGTCTGAGGTTTACAACCACTTTAAGTAGTGTTTGAAAATTAAGCATGACCATTCCTCAGAAAAGGGTGATTGCAAAAACCAATGTGACACGGATCCTTGATTTTCTCCTTGACGCCAGTAAAAAGATAAATAATTGGTTGTCTGGTGTTGTCCAGCTGGCCACCTAAAGTGGAGCTTCCGTTTATTGGAATCCTCCCCCCCTCCGGCGCCACAATTGGCACCTTTCGGGGGGAGGGGGTGCAGGTACCTGTACAGTACAGGTATCTGCACCCACTTCCGGCATAGATATCTGCAGAATCTACGCCCCTTTCTGCAGAATCTACGCCCCTTTCCGAAGGTCCCCCGCTGTCTGCTGGGAAACACACGGATCCCAGAGACAGCGGGGACCATAATTATTGCGCAGCGCGACTCGCGCATGCGCACTAGTGAACCAGGAAATGAAGCCGCAAGGCTCCACTTCCTGATTCCCATACCCAAGATGGCGGTGGCAGCACCCGAGAGACGATCGAGAGATCAGCTACGGGTGCCGACATTGCGCGCGCGCTGGGCGGGTAAGTGTCATTATTTTAAAAGTCAGCAGCTGCAGTATTTGTAGCTGCTAGCTTTTGAAAAAAGAAAACGGCGGATTCCCGCTTTAATCCCAAAAAAGAAATATGTGAACTCAGGAACACTGCTTGGTTACCACATTGAACTTAGACAATTTTGTTGGTGGTAGGGGTCCACTATAGATGTTGTTTCATAACTCCAGGCATATAAAAAATAAATAATGTGGTTATGTAGCCACTAAAATGTTATTAAGTGTATTTTTTAACTACAACTATTGTAAGTGCTGCATTAGTTAAATCTGAGGGAAGCTTTAGGAAGAGTTAGTATTTATTAGGCTCTGCTGTTGAATGTACATGTAATCACAAGAAACATGGTGACATAAGAATGACCTTATTAGTCTGCTGCTGCTATTTCATTGTCCAATCACATGCTGAGATCAAGGAGGAGGCCAAACAGTCTTGAATAAATGCAGTAGTTAAAAGAAAAAAGGTCACTAATCGCAGGACTAGTAGATCAAATGTATAAATCTTTTAATAATTAAAATGACCCCAATACATAATTGCAACCATGTAATTAGCATGTTTTCCGAAGTTCTGTTTTAAGGTTGCATACAGTTTACTAAACTGGATTACAGCCTACATTGGTTTTTCACTCAAAATTGAAAAAATAACATTTTAATATTGATTCACTATTTTTCTATTACTGTACTATAAGCAGTCTCTGCCAACTTAGCTTTTTTCTTTGGTGTCCAGCCAGCCACAATGGCACCCTTAAAAGTATCCTTCAGATTCTATACATTGGGTTGATTTACTAAAACTGCAAGTGCAAAATCTATTGTAGCTGGGCATATCAGCTTCTAACTTAAGCTTGTTCAATTAAGCTTTGACAAAAAAAAGTTAGAAGCTGATTGATTTCAATGCACAGCCGCACCAAATTTTGCACTCTCTATTGTGTCAAATGCTTTGCTTTGATTAGTAGGACTCCAGTTTCAAGACAGAAGTTTTGGATAACCAGGGACCAGGGACAAGATTAGCTATCACAGTCAGCAGCCAAAATATCTTAAGTTCAATACCTTAAGCAGTGAATAGAGACACACAGACAAGGGCAGTCCTAGCAACTAGGCACAAGTTTAGAACTCTGCAGTCTTAGCTTGCTATTTAACCTGTCTTCTCCATGACTAAATTTGTCTAGTGGTACTCAGATGCCTCAAGACTTACTTGGCACAGAAGAAAAACAGAGAAAAAAACTACTAACAGGAAACAGGCAAACAAAAGCATGGGGCACAAAGAAAAAAAAGACTGAAGCTGACCATACACTATACCAGGACTTTTTTTCTCAGAGAATACGTGCAGGTACTCCCTTCTTCCAAGTCACCCCTTGTCTAAGTCTCCTACCAACGTCTGAGCACCATCCCTTGAAACCACGTGGTGCTAAGTAATTTGTATAGATTGTGGTAATGATAACATTAAAATAGATCACCTGCAGCCAGCAACAACAGCCCTCCCAACAGCAATAGATTCCCCAGCAGCCAGCATCAATAGACCCCTCCCTCAACAGTAGATCACTCCCAGCAATAATTGCCCCCCCCCATCCCCAGCAACATAAGACCCTTCCAGAAACATTAGATCCCCACTGGCCACAATAGACACCCCTGCAACAAGAGATCCCCCAGCAGCCAGCAACAATAAACATCTCAGCACCCCTTGCCATTACATACATTCAATGCTGGAGGTGCCGGAACTGCGTTCATCCATGTTCCCGCTGAAAAAAAGCCCTGCACTGTACTATCAGATTGCACAATCACCTTTAGATCTACTATCAACTATGTAGTAAAATGGCCTGCTTGATTTGATGCAAATTTAATTTATTTGATTATTTTGATTTGTCCTCATATTAAGCACAGTCATTTTTTTTTAATCTAAAGGGATGTACATAGATTGCACACTCGGTCTATATAGTATATGATCTTCTTAAAAGAGAAGTATGGCCAAAGTTTTTGGCCATACTTTTCATGTGGGTCACAGGAGTGCACTTATTTCTGCACTCCTGTAACCCAGATTAATTTGGGCTAAAGGGAGCTGTCGGCTGACATCACAGAGCCGATCCAGACTATGAAGAGATTCTGACAATAGTGTCGGGATTCACGCACATGCCTGACCGGCCCTCCACAGCCTGGCACTCTAGCGAGCACTGGATTGGCAGAGCGAAGAGAAAATGACTGACAGTCACAGCTCTCTGCTCAGTGAAGATCAGGAAGTGAATGATCAGTGATCATGGAATTGTTCAGTTCTCAGTCTTAGAGCTGGCAGGGGACAACTGCAGCATCTGACCAATGCGGCAGCCACATAGGTGAGTATAGATATTTGGGTTTTTGACATCCTGCACTTTCCCTTTAAGAGAGAAACTAAGAGTGGGACTAGTTAACAAACTGAAGACCATGAGGCTAAAAATGGCCATAGTTGGATCAAAATTTTAAACCCATCTATCACTGTTCTCATGAACTATTAGACGTTCTCATGAACTGGCTTGTTGGAAGATTTTGCTTCAATCAGCACTGCAGCCAATTAGCATGTGTGGGTGGAGTATCGGTTCATTTTTTTCATTCAACCCAGTGGTTGGATAAAAAAAACTGAGCCATGTATGGTCAGCTTAAGTGCAGCAACATGTAAGAAATCATGGCTTGAAAGGAAGAATCTAGAAAATAAATAATAAGTACTAAATAGGTGAAGAAAAACATTCTAACATTAGTTTAGACGGGAGTTTTGAAGCAGGCAGACTGACATAGAAGCAAGCTGGCAAACAAGAAGGGAAAATCCTTTACAAGATATAACCAGGGGCAATCAGGAGATAGAGGTCAGTGTAGCTACAAAGAGCAAAGGGGTAAGGCAGAGGTGTGAGAAATACGGAAATAAGACAATAAACACATTGTGAACTGAAGACAAAAGCAGAGTTCAGATAGGCAACAAAAGAACAGCAGTTAGGCAAAATAATGAACAAGACTGAGAGACACAAACAAAACATGAAGATGCAGGGCTTAACAAGGTTACATAATGAGATTCAAACAAGATGAGCAGGGACCACACTGGCAAGACAAGTAGAGAAAATACTGCAAGATAACGGAGATTACATAGGCAGGACTCAAACCCAGGGTGGCTAGAACTCAGTATGCCAGTGCTTCCATGGGCTGGTAAACAGAGAAATGCATAGAAGCAGTGAAAAACAGGGACCTTACAGACTTTAACAAAAATTATTGCAGAATCCTTCTGGCTTCTGGAGATAATACAAACGCATCTTTTCCTAGAAAATAAAATATTGAAGGTTTAACAGGAAGGATGTGGTCATTAATTCAGTTACCCTTCAAAAAGTTAATTTCTAAATTATAAGAAGGGAAGCCCCGGTTTGGCATATAATAGCACAGAAGGATTCCAGAAGAGTTTCATATTTTTGATTTATGAATATCCTGGCTATGTTTCCAAGTAGGGATGCACCGATACCATTTTTTTACGAGTACAAGTAGCGAAACTTTTTTTTTATACTTGCCGATACCAATTACCGATAAGTACCGCAACTGTTTTGTTTTAACTTCAGCTATCAGCAATGGTACAAAGCATTGAAAAGTTATTTACAAATTAAATAAATAGTTTTTTTTTTTTAAATTTAGCGCTTTTTCAATGTGAAATGTGTAAATAATATATATATATATATATATATATATATATATATATATATATATATATATATATATATATATATATATATATATGTATATATATATGTGTAAAAATATTCACTAACAAAGCAAACTAAAAATTTTTTTAATTGTTTATCTTTTATAAAACAGATGTGAACAAAAGAAAAAAGCAGGAAAATAATAATTAAATGGAGGAGAATAAGGAGTTAATTAAGGCTTCATCCCTTTGATCTGCAGATGAAGAAACAGAAATATACAGAAAGAAACAATGTTTCTTTTTATTTTAGTGTTTCAGGGCTGAGTAATGTTGGTAATAAACATTACTGGCTGCTTTATTTGACAGCTCCAATTACCGGACTTCTTAACACTGGGGAGACCCACTGACAGCTCAAATAGCCAAGCCTGAAAGTATCAGTTTCAGGTATCGGTGCATTTGCGCGAGTACCGAAAATCATGCAAATATTCGGCACCGATACTAGTACAATCTAGAAGGGAGAGACAAGTGATGCGAAAGGGTAATAACTGTGGGGGATGAGCTGATAAAGAAAATAAAAGTGCAGTTGTTAGGTAGAGGCAGGGTAGGCTTCTCCGAAGAGAAATATTTTCAGGGATCGTCTAAAAGTAGATAGATTTGGAGATAGTCTGACAATTTGGGATAGGGTATTCCAGAGGATGGGAGAGGAGAAGTCCTGGAGGCAAATATTGGAGGAGGTGATGAGGGAGCTAGAGAGCAGGAAGTCTTGGGAGGAACGAAGAGGAGACTATAACAGGAAAATCTGGCAATGGGACATGGAGGCAGCTGTCCATTAGGTCAAAGTTGTTCCAACAACCAAGGGCTGACCAATAAAGCTGGTTTCCTTCAGTGGTAGGCATTGTCAATATTGCTTAGGCACTAAAATGGCAATTTAACTGATGTCACTAGCTTGTAGGTAATGTGTTAATATGTCACTACAACATTTTTTTACATCAGCCTGGTCTTTCAAGCTGGGGTAGCTTTCTAAAATCTTTTTATTGAAACATGTATAATCCTAAACTATCACTATTTTACTGTATAACCTGGAAAACAAATACGTAAGATTGAATTACGCAATGGATTGTGTCCTTTCCCATTGTAACGGCATATGAGGACTTGCTGTACCAGCAAATGAGCCTCTCAGGCCATGTATTTTTTTTGTGCGTTTTCAGTTTTGCAGAAACACGCTACAGTCCATTTAACATGGTTTCCTATGGGTCATGTTCACATCTGTGCATTTTATGGAAAGGGCCAGGGACTTTTTTCTGTTTTTTGGTTTCATAGACTTCAATGGATCAAAAATTTGTATTGAAAAATGCAAAATGCACTCATCAGATTGTTACCATGGATGCGCTGAATTAGGAACACATTTTCATATTTGGTGGTCATGTCCCAAATCTCAAATTTATTGGAATGAGATCTTTATCATAGCATCTAAAACGTTAGGAATATCCATTACCCCAGATCCCTTAATGGCTCTCATGAATCGAAAGCCAGAATTTCTAACACACACCCAATTTAAATTAATTTTTCATTTATTCACCACAGCAAAACAAACAGAGGCTGGAGATCCCCTTCATTGATTGTGAATGAGGTAGTGAATAGGATGAACAACACTATGACGCAAGCCAAAATGGCAGCTCTTGAAGCTGACACGCTTATCAAATTTGAAAAAGTATGGCATCCGTGGATAAAAAATTATTTACCATCAAATTTTAACAAAGACGTTCTATTACCATGGTAGCTGACCCGATGGGTAATTGATTACAGTATATAGATTCTGAGTGATATGGCAGCCCTCGGCTCGACCCTGCGGACCTCTCTTCTTCCCTTCCTAGTTTCTTCTCTTCCTATCTTTCCTTTCTTCTCTATCTTCTCTATCTATTCCTGTTATGATTTTGAAGCTCTTTCCTACTACAGAAGATAATTCCTCTAATAAACAATACCATTAAGATGCGTTATTGTTATAGTAGCAATTATAGTTGAATATATCATTTACATTTCATTACTTTTGTTGTATATTATGTACTTAACCTATTGTCAAATACTTTTATACTATTACTACTATACTATTAAATACTATTACTGTATATGTTCGATAAAATCTTTTTGACAGGGAAAAATGCGAAATGCACCTGGAATATGCAAACTGCAACTTGCATAGGAGTGAATCAGTCCTAAATGGGCAACTGAATCCAACTTTCTACGTACAACACATCACACAACATTGTGGTTCTTGGAGACATATCCAAAAACACTCTCTTTTTTTAATTCCTTGTATATCATTGGGCCTCCAGTTAACAGGTGATATAGAATGCATTTGCTATTCATTTATTGTATTATTGAATATGTTTAGTTTAAAGTTCCACTGAATAGAAATATATGGAAGATGACTGTGCCCTACTATAAAACTGATGTTGTAATCTACTGTAATAAACAGTATATGCAAAATAGGCTGGTAAATATAATGTGTGGGACTTTCTCTACACTTCAACATACACTATATTGTCAAAAGTATTGTGATGCCTGCCTTTACACGCACATAAACTTTAATGATATTCCAGTCTTAGTCCATAGGGTTCAAAATTGAGTTGGCCCACCCTTTGCAGCTTTAACAGATTCAACTCTTCTGGGAAGACTGTCCACAAGGTTTAGCAGTATGTCTATGGGAATGTTTGACCATTCTTCTAGAAGCTCATTTGTGAGGTCAGGCACTTATGTTGGACGAGAATGCCTGGCTCGCAGTCTCCAGACTAATTCATCCCAAAAGTGTTCTATTGGGTTGAGGTCAGGACTCTGTGCAGGCCAGTCAGGTTCCTCCACCCCAAACTTGCTCATCTGTGTCTTTATGGACCTTGCTTTGTGCACTGCTGCGCAGTTATGTTGGAACAGGAAAGGGCCATCCCCAAACTATTCCCACAAAGTTGGGAGCATGAAATTGTCTAAAATGTCTTGGTATGCTGACACCTTAAGAGTTCCCTTCACTGAAGCTAAGGGGCCAAGCCCAACCCCTGAAAAACAACCTCACACCATAATCCCCCCTCCACCAAATGATTTGAACCAGTGCAGAAAGCAAGGTCCATAAAGACATGTATGAGCAAGTTTGGGGTGGAGGAACTTGACTGGCCTGCACAGAGCCCTGACCTCCAACCGACAGAACACCTTTGGGATGAATTAGAGCAGGGACTGCGAGCCAGGCCTTCTCTACCAACATTAGTGCCTGACCTCACAAATGTTCTTCTGGAAGAATGGTCAAACCGACCCATAGACACACTCCTAAACCTTGTGGACCGTTTTCCCAGAAGAGTTGAAGCTGTTATAGCTGCAAAGGGTGGGCCAACTCAATATTGATAGCTATGAACTAAGACTAGGCTACCACTAAAGTTCATGTGTGTGTAAAGGCAGGTGTCTCACTACTTTTGACAATACAGGGTATTTAGGTATATTCAGAAAAAGAGTAAAAAGAGTGTAGCTTAAGGGCAGTAATGATTACGTTTTAATTACTTGCAACTGGGATAGTAAATGAATTAGCTTGACTTCCTTGTGTTCCCATACAGTTCTCAGTGAGGTTTACAAATGTGTAATATATGGTACATCAGATATTAGGTTGGTTATACACTCACAATATTAGCAGGTAATGACATGACTGTTTTAAGCATTACAGGTTACTTCAGCCACTAGTTTTTGACACTTGTGACATCTGGATAATTTCCATGCTAAATACTGTATTTTCAGCATTTTCAGTGCCAAAAAACACATGTGAAATGTTAAAGTAAAAAAACACCTACGTCCTCCCAAGTTTCAGCTATGCCTCACGCTGATCATCACCTTGACACTTAAAGTACAACTAAAGGCAAAACCTTTTTTTTTAGTTTTAGAGAGAGTGAAGATGGATTAGAACGTCTATTAAGTTTGTATTAAGCCCCATACACACTATCAGTTTTTCTGCTGAGTTTTTCCTTCAGATTTAACAAAACCATATAATATGAGGTCAAACCTTAAGAGTTTCAATTTGTATGCAATCAGGCAGGCCCTTGTACTACATGGTTTTGGTAAACCTAAAGGAAAAACTCAGCAGAAAAACTGATAGTGTGTATGGGGCTTCACTGTTTGTGACCCTTTTAGGGAGATTCACCCTCTCTTTTTATCCTGTTTACGATTATCATTGAAAGTGAAAGTAAAGAAAACCCCTAATTTTGGGTTGTCCCCAGACAAGTAATAGAGACATTTTCCAAAGGAAAGACCAGTTCCGGTGACCTGGGGGTCCTAAAAGGATTTCTCTTAATTTGCAGGGATTATCTCTCACTCCCTGATTTGGCTATGGGACAAGAAGGTAAATCTGCCCAATGAGACACAGATGGCAAAAAAAAAAAAAAACTAATAGCGGTTATAACCCTCCTTTACTATATCCCAAATGAAAAGAAAAGTTTTGCCTACAGTTTTACATTAATGTGCACCTCCCCATTACCTTAACACTTACTGCTCTCTAAAATTATACACTCAAAGAGAAACTCCAGCCAAAACCTTTTTTTGGGTAGAGTGGAGAAGAGTTAAAGCCCCAGGTTTTGTATGTTTCTGCTACAACAGCATTATTAGGACAGAAAGGGAAAGAATATCTCTAGTAGGGACATTAATAAAAGCTAAGAGGGGAGAAGGGGGAAATGCCTTACTTCCTAATTATTTTCTGTTCCACTGAAAACTACAAAAATGTTTTGGCTTGAGTTTTGATCTACAACCTACACTTTAATGCCGCATACACACGATCGGAATTCCGGCCAGAAAAAGACCGATGAGAGCTTTTCATCAGAAAATGCGACCGTGTGTATGCTCCATCGGAATTTAGCTGTCCGAATTTCCGCCAGCCAAAAATTGATAGCATGTTCTCAATTTTCCAGACGGAAAAACTTTCTATCGGAAATTCCGATCGTGTTTATGCAATTCCAACACGCCAAAAATCATGCATGCTCAGCTTCAACTATGAGACAGAAGCTATTGGCTAGTGGCTATTGAACTTCCTTTTTCTAGTCCCGTCATACGTGTTGTACGTCACCGCATTATAAACGATCGGGATTTGGTGTGACCGCGTGTAGGCAAGACAGCTTGAGCCGAATTCCGTCGGAATTCCGTCGGGGAAAACCATCAGATCTTTTTCCGACGAGAATTTAGATCGTGTGTACGCGGCATTAGGCCCCCTTTAGACTTATGGTTTTACTACATGTTGATGCAATACAAGCCACTGTGATTGATATAGCCTGTTGTTATTCAAGGTCTTGCAGCGTCACACACCAAAACACACATACTGGGCTTGATTTATTAAAACTGGAGAGGGCAAAATCCGGTGCAGCTCTGCATGGCAGCCAATTCAGCTTCTCTTCAGCTTGCTCAATTAAGCTTTGACAAAAAAAATGAAAGCTGATTGGTTTTAGTAAATCAACCCCATTGTGTAAGGTTTGCTCAACAAGCAAAATACTGCACCACAACAGTTCTTTAAACTTGACACCTAAACATATTAAAAAAAACATTAACCCATCCGAACATTTAATCCTTAAATTAGCCCTTAAAGTAGTTGTAAACCCTTGCAGACCACTTTTCGCTACTGGTAAGCCTATAATAAGGCTCACCTGTAGCTACCCAGGTTATCTCCTAAACCTGCATGGTCTAGGAGATATCCCCTGTGTTTGCATGTGCCAATATCATCGGCACATGCGCACTGACACAAACTGAAGCAATGGCACGTATGCTTCAGTAAGTGTGCCGTTACCGCACACATGCGCGGGAGTGATGTCATCACAGCTCCAGCCAATCACAGTGCTGGAGCCACGATACCCAGAAGTAACCCCTTCGATCTCAGGTGAGTATTACATAATGAGCTAGTATGCTATGGGTGGCTGGTAGCCTCTGCACTGTTTGCGGGACCAAACCAACAAAAATCATCGGTCGGAGGTAGTGCTACATACCTTTACTCAGAACAAACAAAAGTAACAATCCAATGCCAAGAAGTATCTGCATGCAAATAGCAGTGCTGAAAACCAACAATTCATACTCCTGTTTGAGGATGAGCCGAACACCCCCCGGTTCGGTTCGCACCAGAACCTTCGAACTGACCAAACATTTGTGTGGGTTTCCTCCAGGTACTCTAGTTTCCTCCCACACTCCAAACACATGCTGGTAGGTTAAGGTTGAAAAAGAGTACAGTCAATTTTCCTGGTCCAGTCATCCCAAATTATAATCAGATGAAAGTACACATAATAGGGGCAATTCCCCATAAGTGCACTAAACAAATTTTTAGGTTATAATTTGAAGACAGTCATGCCTCGCAGTCATTCACAAAATCTGTTTATTTTAGAAATAAAAAAATCTCTGTTATTATGGTGCAGTTTTATTCACACTATTCACACTGTAAAATTAATTGTGGATAATTAAAAAGTGATTACACTTTTAGGGGCATATTTTTAAAGCAATGAATTTCACATTCACCAAACATTCACTGTAGGTGAATCAATCACTGTAATTTAAAATGCATGCACTAGAAAGAATTACCCACATTGAATAACCACTACTTTATAAATATTCTATATGCTATAAACTTTTTTTTTTTCCCCCAACCTTACTCTTGTACATATTAAAACATCCTTCAGACAAACAATTAGTTCAAGAAACTAAAATAAATCAGAATAATTAGGAAAACACATTGTCTGTTAATATAATACATTGTCCTTCTAAACAGAAATAAATGACTCACATTATTAACTGAGCTTGTAAATTTTGGGTTAACTTTCCAATCCACTTGGCTAAATGCTTTTCACATTTTAGCGTTTGCTAGTCTAAACTCATTCTTTTTACATATCTTTTAATTTGCTTTGGTTTACAGATTATATCAAATTTAATCAGATTATGGTCACTTGACCCCTGGGGCTCCACTTTAATTTGCTTCCACATTCTCCGATGTTGGTTAACCAGATGTAGACATGAAATGTTCCTGGCAGGGTTCCTTACACATTAGTTCGAAAAACCATCATCTGCTATATCCATCAGCCCAATCATATCTTCAAGATTACATTGAGGAATAGAATGAAAATCAATGCAGCCAGGACACATTTGTGCCACCAAGCCTTTCTGCTTGTACAGAAAATGAAAGATCGATATGGCATTCTTTCTTCAATTCTATATGCAGATTAGAGGGCACGTATAAAGAACTTACTAAATGATCATTATTTTATGAATTACATTTGTAAATAAATACATTTATACATTTTCATACATTTGTAGTTACCCCAAACACAACTACAATTACTGTAGTAATAGTTATCTTTATTTTTTTCCTTTATAAGGAGGTATAAAATATAATTATAACAAAAATATAAACAATAACAAAAATAGAGCTTATATCATTTAACATTTGATTCTTCATAATCACTTAAAATTCAGCTATCACTTATACTTTAGTTATATTTACATGAGTTATATTGAGATTGTCAAATTACCAGGAACTAAAAAGAGTTGAAATATTAAAATGTCAACAACTTTTTTTAGTGACATTTTGCAAATCTGGCTTTTTTTCCAGCAATCTTTTAGGCCAGTCTTATGATGTCACAAGTCCTTCCTCCTTTTACTTGATGGTGTCAGTAGACAGTCCTTTCTCCTCGACTAAGTGACCATTAAATATTGACATGTTAGCATAGCTCATTGCAACACTCTGAACCTAGTTAGGGTTGCCTGCCATCTGGCTCATATTTTACTTGCTGTCATGCCTAGCCCCAATGTAAGTGGTCAGGCACTATAGATGTCATCTGTGTGATTCACCTATAGCAGCCCCATTCCTCACAAGGTAAGCAGGCCTACTGTACTCGATTTCCCCCAGGTCTTATACACAATGCAATAGTGTCTGGCTAAAATGCCAAGGCAGGTGCAAACTGAGCACATTGAACAGGTACTTGAACTGAGCACAGCAAATGGGTACTTGCAGTTGGCAGACAGGCAGGGTGGTCAGTGACAGTCAGGGTTCAGGGCAGGCAAATTTCAGAATAGACAGGGTCCAATTTGTAGTGAAAATGCAGGCAGAATTCAGAGAATAGTCCAAGTTCCAATCTGAGGTCATAAATAGGGGAGTCCAAACAGCAGAGCAGGGCAAACAAAGAGGGAGCTTGACGTACGTGTAACAAACACTATCACAAGTATGAGACTGCAGGCTTAGCTGGCTTAAATCAGATTTGGTCTCCACCCAGGGACTGGCTTCATCAATCACCTTGCAGTTGGACAGGCAGACAGGGAGAAAGCATCACAGCCAAAACCAGGATGCTGGATTGAGACTAGCAACTATCAAGTACCATGTTTCCCCAAAAATAAGCCCAGGTCTTATATTAATTTTGGCAACCAAAAACATAGTAGGGCTTATTTTCGGAGTAGGGCTTGCTATCTTCCCTCCCCACTACCTCCCTGTATGCCAGGAATTCCCAGTGTGAGCATAGTAAAAGTGCCTGTTAAATGCTGGAATCCTCTCTATTACAGGATTGTGTAATGTGGAGGGTGCGTGTTTCTGTAATATAATTATAAAAAGTACCTTCTTATAGTGCCACTCGGTACTTCCATGGCCCCTCTGAGCTGTCTTCAACCACTCTGAGCACTGCAGAGGGAGGGGGGCGAGATCCCCCACTGACAGCCAGAAGAGATCAGCTGATCGCCGCTGTACCGATGGTATGTGATACCATTGTATTGCAGAGGCACACACCTTTTGAATTGTGTACTACTGTAGCACAGTGAATTCTACCTTTTTCCAACCACTTTCAACTAGGGCTTATTTTCGTGGTAGGGCTAATATTGCAGCCATTCCTGAAAATATAGGTAGGTCTTTTTGTCGGTTTAGATCTTATTTTCGGGGAAGCACAGTAGCTGGAGCACTACGTTATTTCTGACATTAAAGCGGGAGTCCACCGGGACTCCGCGTTTTTTTTTTTTTTTTTTAAAAGCCAGCAGCTACAAATACTGCAGCTGCTGACTTTTAAATAGTGACACTTACCTGTCCAGCGCGCCCGCGATGTCGGCACCCGAAGCCGATCGCTCGCTCGGCTGCCGGGTCCCGCCGCCATCTTGGGTATGGGAATCAGGAAATGGAGCCTTTCGGCTTCATTTCCCGGTTCCCTACTGCGCATGCGCGAGCCGCGCGGCGCAATCCGGACGGTCCCCGCTGCCTCTGGGAGCTGTGTGTTTCCCAGCAGGCAGCGGGGCACTTGCTGAAGGGGGCGGGCGCTTGCGGAACGGGGGCGTAACCTACGCTCGTTCCGCAGAGAGCTAGCCCGGAAGTGGGTGCAGTTACCTGGATTATCCAGGTAACTGCACCCCCCTCCCCCCTGAAAGGTGCCGATTGTGGCGCCGGAGGGGGGGGGGATTCCGATGAGCGGAGGTCCATTTTAGGGTGGACCTCCGCTTTAACCCATTATAAGACAACACAGCCAAAACCAGAAACCAGCAGCTGTCATGGAACAGGACCATTTACATGCTCCTGACACCTGCTTGGCCTATAAAAATAGCACTTGTTGAAGATGCTAACAGAAAAGAAAACATGGCAGATATTGTTTCCGAAAAGGTGGCTACCTTAGACCAGGCTGTTTTGTAAAGCAAACCCAGTGCAGGTCTGTGACGCTCTTGACGTACAGGAAGTGGATTGATGATACTTGCTGTCATTTGACCCAGATGATTGGTGACATTTAGTGGTGGAGAAGAAGCACTGCAGGGGACAACTCTTGATTGATTTGAAATATTACAGCAAAATAGTTACAAACACAATTTTTTTACCACCTATTGATTCAGCATCCTTTCATGGGTCATTGCAAATTGGCTTTTGTTAATTTCAGAAGCGCTGCTCTCTACATGCAAGTCTATAGGAATGCAAAAGGAACTGAAATAAGTCAAATACAGGCTCAGTGCTGGTCAGCTGTAATAAATATTGAATAAAGTGGTTTCAACTGATGTCAAAAGCAAGCGGCATATGCCCATCAAAGCCTTTTACTTTTGCTTATTTGTTGTAACATTATAAAAATGGTGGCCCATATCACAGCCACAACACAACGGCAGTGCAGTGGAGTGGGGTTTTAGGGGTTAAAAAAGGCAATGAGAGGGTCAATATAATGTCCTTCAGAAGCTAATGTAAGCAAGCCCTAAGATAGGATTGATTGATAAATGGCCTGCAGATCATAACATTTATAACAAAATATATGTTATGCAGAACAACCACACACTTCATGGCTCCTTACAATCAAATCATGGTTATTCATAGTATAAAACTGACTGATATGAAAACGATATTGTTACTCTTATTAGATGTGTAAGTATGACAGATTCATTTGTAGAAACAGTTGTCTTTAGTCACAGTGAGACAGAGCTGCATTTATCACTGCAAGACAACGCACACATGATATAGTATACCCTACAAAGATGTGTATAGCCCCTGAGATAGCTTGGGGTCACCATGACATTTTCATCACTATTCATGTTGACAGCCCCCTGGTACATGTAAAGGAAAGATGACTAGACATGCTTGTAAGTTATCTGTCATCTGCCTGTTTCAAGGCTTCCTTGTGTTTTTCCCAAATCCGACTTTATTATACAAGTGCTCTATATTTTTTTACTGTAAAAATAAATAACAAATAAAAAACAGGGACATAAAATAACAAGTAGTGAAATATTAACACATAGGGGTATAAGACTATTGTTACATTGGCAATTAAATTGCTTTGCTGCTGAGAGAATTAAATAAATCATTTACCATGAATGATATATATACATCGTTTTACATTTCATATGCATTACAACTTTTACTGTACATTAAAGCCCAGCTCCCGGAAACTTAACTGCTTGTTTAGCATGGAAAAGTAGATTTACTTACACTATTCACTGCTCATCCATGCTGCTAGACCAGTCCCTGTAGCATCTTCTTTCCCATGCTCCAGGAGTCCAAGGCCCTGATGTCATCAAGACTGATTTAGGGTCCATAGCCTTGCATTGGACATAAGGGTGCTAAGGGACAGTTTAATGCCATAACATTGGGAAGAACCGTTTGCCAGGGGAAGCTTAGGATCAGGTAAGTAAAAGTGATTTTTTTCATACCTAGACTAATCAAACAGCTAACCCTTGCCAGGGAGAATTTTCACTGACTAATTGGGAATGTACATCATGATTTTGACAATAAATACTATTGTTATGGTAGCTAGCCCCAGTATTGTTTTTCCGCTTGGGTTTTCAGATAAAAGTGATCCCAGTGGAGAATTTATTTGTCAGGAAAGGGTTCTCCCATTGGTGGCACTGTCGGTCTCTTGACTCGCAGTACCAGTGTCCACCAGCGGGTGTCTTCCAACATTCAGGATCTGTAGTGGAGGGACTCACCTGTTGGTGGCACTGTTGGATCCTCAGGCTGTAGTGCCGGTGTCCGCCAGCAGGTGTTTCCTGGCAGTGTGGAGCAGACAGCACCTCCTGTGTTCAGGTGTCACTTGAAGCTAATCACAGGCATGCATATAAATGCCCGGAAAGCACTCACATGTTTGCCTTGGTTTCATCCTTGCACCCTGACCTGCTAGCCTGTGACCTGAACATGTACCTGATTCTGAGTCTGTATCTGATCCCCATCCCAGTTCCCTTCATCCTTGCCTTGTGCCCTGATTCCCATTCACCTTTCCCCATCTGCTTATTCCCTGTGTATGACCCTGGCTTGGTTTATGTTTGTGATTCTGGAACTGCCTTTGCTTATCTGCTGATCCTCTGTGTATAACCCACCATGAGTCTACAATTTTGAACTTTTTCACAATATTAAAATTTTCTGAGATACTGAATTTTGGGGTTTCACTAGCTGTAATTTTATCATGAGAAAATCACCAGGGTATGTAAACTTTTGATCAGGGCCATTTGGGTAGTTTCTGTTGCCATTATGATTTAAAAAGAGTAAACACAGTTGATTGATAATAAATGGCTTCAGCAAAACACTAACCATAAGTGAAAAAAAATGTTTTTATCTTATCATTCATATTCTCTGAAAAATGGCCAAAAAATAATAAAATCTGCCAGGGTATGTAAACTTATGGCACAACTGTATATTAAAGGCCAACTCAAGAGAGAAATAAAACACTAATTAGTACAGATATATATTTTCTAAAAAAAGAATAAACTTATTATTGAAGTGTCTTGAGTATGAGAGTGAAGGGCAGCATTAAGTGCCAATCAGGCTCTGCTGCACTACAGAAATATTAACAGTGCACATGACAATAGGAGGAGAGAGTAGAGCAGAGGGATGGCCTGAAAAGGAAGCTGCTCCTCCTATATTGTCCAATTAGCAGGCTAAGGGTGTGTTCTTGACCAAGCTGTGTTGCTGCAATTGCAGTCCAAGAATTGTCTGTGCTTGGTAGTTAATCTGATCCCATGCCGGCGTGTTACACCTGCTCTTGCCTGGAGTTTAGTTTTAATTAATTCTATTTTAATAATGCAGCCATTTATATCCCAAGGCAGGTACCATGTCATAGAACCACAACATTCTATTGTGTTATCCCAAAGGCAGAATATGGAATGCTTCATATCAGAAGAAGAGCAATAAAACACAACACAGAGCAGGTGTCTGTGACTTTCAAAAATAACATTAACACAACCTATAATTTCTGGAGGTTTCATGTGACACATTACTCAACAATAAAGGTTATGTAAATAATTACTGACTTGAAAATGATCACAGTTTTGAATAGCTTTACATTTATACTATTTTGCCCAGAGTATCATGGTGTTGTGAATGCACACATGCTGAATCTAACACTTAAGAAGCTATAAAACACATATAAAATTAATTTGAACTTAAACGAATTAGAAACATTTTGAGAACCTAGTTAAACATTGTTAACTGTAGTACATAATGAGAATTCACTTTTATTTTACTTTTTTAAATGCCCTTATGGTGAAATTTATTGGAATTTCAAAATTTTCCATCAAATTCTCTATTTTTAAAAATAGGCAGATTGGTAAATCATTTAGGACAAAGAATACTTTACTTAACAAATGATAAAAAAAACTTCAACTCTAAAGTATATGTAAAGTCTTGTTTTTTTCCTATAAATATAACAAATGTTATACTTACCTGCCCTGTGCAAAACCACTGCACAGAGCAAGTAAGTATAACAGATCTTCCTCTTCTCATGTCCCTCTTTGGCTCTCCTGTCCCCTCCGTCCTGTCGAGTGCCCCCAAAGCAAGCAGCTTGCTATGGGGGCATCCGCACCGAGTCACAGCTCCCTGTGTTCATTCAGACATGGAGCCCTGATTCGGTCTTGTTTCAAGAACCCAATGTATTCTAAGCAATTGTTATTTAATGCACTTGCACCTATTTGCCTGTATGCACACAGGGGCGGGGGTGGGGAACCCTTTATTTTTTTTAGCTTTATTTTTTTACATTTAATTATTTATGTATGTATGTATGTATATATTTATTTATTTTACTTTGTTTTTTTACTATCACGAGTGTTGTGATATGGCTGAACTGGAGTGACTCCATCTTTATAAGTTCATATAAGATTAAATTGGGTTAATCTGTTAGTTAGTTTAAACTCTGTATTTACAGACTGTAGCAGTTTCCTATAAAGCAGGGGTAATGAATTAAAATTCAAGGAGGTCCGATCTCCAAAATTTTCTTTGGGCCGAGGTCCGAATCTCAAGTCTGTGCTATGACTCGGAAACATTGTAGTTACTGTATATCTATCAAAAACATGAGAAATGTACAATTTCCTTAGCATTTCAACAATATTTATTGTCAAGTTACATCTGGTGTCCCCAGATCAAGTTAAATTTGGTGTCCGCATCACAGTGCCTTTTTACATCAGGTGTCCCCATCACAGTGCTTCTTTAAATCAGGTGTCCCCATCAAAGTGCCCCTTTACATCAGGTGTCCCCATCACAGTGCCCCTTTACATCAGGTGTCCCCATCACAGTGCCCCTTTACATCAGGTGTCCCCATCACAGTGCCCCTTTACATCAGGTGTCCCCATCACAGTGCTTCTTTAAATCAGGTGTCCCCATCACAGTGCCCCTTTACATCAGGTGTCCCCATCACAGTGCTTCTTTAAATCAGGTGTCCCCATCACAGTGCCCCTTTACATCAGGTGTACCCATCATAGTGCCCCTTTACATCAGGTGTCCCCATCACAGTGCCCCTTTACATCAGGTGTCCCCATCACAGTGCCCCTTTACATCAGGTGTCCCCATCACAGTGCCCCTTTACATCAGGTGTTCCCATCACAGTGCCCCTTTACATCAGGTGTCCCCATCACAGTGCCCCTTTACATCATGTGTCCCCATCACAGTGCTTCTTTAAATCAGGTGTCCCCATCACAGTGCCCCTTTACATCAGGTCTCCCCATCACAGTGCCCCTTTACATCAGATGTCCCCATCACAGTGCCCCTTTACATCAGGTGTCCCCATCACAGTGCCCCTTTACATCAGGTGTCCCCATCACAGTGCCCCTTTACATCAGGTGTCCCCATCACAGTGCCCCTTTACATCAGGTGTCCCCATCACAGTGCCCCTTTACATCAGGTGTCCCCACCACAGTGCACCTTTACATCAGGTGTCCCCATCGCAGTGCTTCTTTAAATCAGGTGTCCCCATCACAGTGCCCCTTTACATCATGTCTCCCCATCAAAGTGCCCCTTTACATCAGGTGTCCCCATCACAGTGCCCCTTTACATCAGGTGTCCCCATCACAGTGCCCCTTTACATCAGGTGTCCCCATCACAGTGCCCCTTTACATCAGGTGTCCCCATCACAGTGCCCCTTTACATCAGGTGTCCCCATCACAGTGCCCCTTTACATCAGGTGTCCACATCACAGTGCCCCTTTTCATCAGGTGTCCCCATCACAGTGCCCCTTTACATCAGGTGTACCCATCACAGTGCCCCTTTACATCAGGTGTCCCCATCACAGTGCCCCTTTACATCAGGTGCCCCCATCACAGTGCCCCTTTACATCAGGTGTCCCCATCACAGTGCCCCTTTACATCAGGTGTTCCCATCACAGTGCCCCTTTACATCAGGTGTCCCCATCACAGTGCCCCTTTACATCATGTGTCCCCATCACAGTGCTTCTTTAAATCAGGTGCCCCCATCACAGTGCCCCTTTACATCAGGTCTCCCCATCACAGTGCCCCTTTACATCAGGTGTCCCCATCACAGTGCCCCTTTACATCAGGTGTCCCCATCACAGTGCCCCTTTACATCAGGTGTCCCCATCACAGTGCCCCTTTACATCAGGTGTCCCCATCACAGTGCCCCTTTACATCAGGTGTCCCCATCACAGTGCCCCTTTACATCAGGTGTCCCCACCACAGTGCACCTTTACATCAGGTGTCCCCATCGCAGTGCCCCTTTACATCAGGTGTCCCCATCACAGTGCCCCTTTACATCATGTCTCCCCATCACAGTGCCCCTTTACATCAGGTGTTCCCATCACAGTGCCCCTTTACATCAGGTGTCCCCATCACAGTGCCCCTTTACATCATGTGTCCCCATCACAGTGCTTCTTTAAATCAGGTGTCCCCATCACAGTGCCCCTTTACATCAGGTCTCCCCATCACAGTGCCCCTTTACATCAGGTGTCCACATCACAGTGCCCCTTTTCATCAGGTGTCCCCATCACAGTGCCCCTTTACATCAGGTGTACCCATCACAGTGCCCCTTTACATCAGGTGTCCCCATCACAGTGCCCCTTTACATCAGGTGTCCCCATCACAGTGCCCCTTTACATCAGGTGTCCCCATCACAGTGCCCCTTTACATCAGGTGTTCCCATCGCAGTGCCCCTTTACATCAGGTGTCCCCATCACAGTACCCCTTTACATCATGTGTCCCCATCACAGTGCTTCTTTAAATCAGGTGTCCCCATCACAGTGCCCCTTTACATCAGGTCTCCCCATCACAGTGCCCCTTTACATCAGGTGTCCCCATCACAGTGCCCCTTTACATCAGGTGTCCCCATCACAGTGCCCCTTTACATCAGGTGTCCCCATCACAGTGCCCCTTTACATCAGGTGTCCCCATCACAGTGCCCCTTTACATCAGGTGTCCCCATCACAGTGCCCCTTTACATCAGGTGTCCCCACCACAGTGCACCTTTACATCAGGTGTCCCCATCGCAGTGCTTCTTTAAATCAGGTGTCCCCATCACAGTGCCCCTTTACATCATGTCTCCCCATCACAGTGCCCCTTTACATCAGGTGTCCCCATCACAGTGCCCCTTTACATCAGGTGTCCCCATCACAGTGCCCCTTTACATCAGGTGTCCCCATCACAGTGCCCCTTTACATCAGGTGTCCCCATCACAGTGCCCCTTTACATCAGGTGTCCCCATCACAGTGCCCCTTTACATCAGGTGTCCACATCACAGTGCCCCTTTTCATCAGGTGTCCCCATCACAGTGCCCCTTTACCTCAGGTGTCCCCATCACAGTGCCCCTTTACATCAGGTGTCCCCATCACAGTGCCCCTTTACATCAGGTGTTCCCATCACAGTGCCCCTTTACATCAGGTGTCCACATCACAGTGCCCCTTTTCATCAGGTGTCCCCATTACAGTGCCTCTTTACATCAGGTGTCCCCATCACAGTGCCCCTTTACATCAGGTGTCCCCATCACAGTGCTTCTTTAAATCAGGTGTCCACATCACAGTGCCCCTTTACATCAGGTTTCCCCATCACAATGCCCCTTAACATAAAATGTGCACATCAGGATTTCCCTTAACATAAAATAAGTGTCATGCTGATGGGCACATTTTATATTAGGGGCACTCTGATGGACACAACAAAACGTGCCCCTTAACTTAAAATTTGCCCATCAAAGTGCCCCTTTTAATATAAAATGTACCCATCAGTGTTGCTCTTAAAATAAAATCTGCCCATCAGCGTGCCCCTTAACATGAAATAAGGGTCACACTGATGGGCACCTATTATGTTAGGAGGCATTCTGATGGACAAATTTTATTTTAAGGGGCATGCTGATGGGTATATTTTTAATGTGCACATCAATGGGCATATTTTGTAGGGCACATTTTGTTGTGCCCATCAGCGTGCCCCTTAACAAAATATGCCCATTGATGTGCACATTAAAAATATACCCATCAGCGTGCCCCGCAAAATACAATTTGTCCATCGGAGTACCCCTTAACATAAAAGGTGCCCATCAGTGTGACCCTTATTTTATGTTAAGGGGTACGCTGATGGGTATATTTTTATTGTGCACACCAATGGGCATATTTTGTTAAGGGGCACCTTAACAAAACATGCCCATAAGTGTGCACATAAAAAATATACCCATGTGCTCCTTACAAAAAAAGCCCAGCATTGTGCATATTAATAATACCTATCAGTGTGCCCCTTAAAAACAGTCTCATGAATGAACACATCACTAATGTGCCCACATACCTTAACTGCAGGAGCGAGGGCACAACGGAAACTGCCTGGCAAGGAGAGCCAGGACCCGGGAATAGGGAACCGCGGGCAGCAGGGGGGCGGGGCGCGCATGTGACGTCACACCCCTACTGCTCATGAGCGTGTGTGTCTCTTCAGCTGCGAGAGACGCGGCCAGGAGCAGGGGGTGGGCGCATGCGCGCAGCGTCACTGGTTGCTGGGGAAACCCACGGTCCCAGCAAACCAGTGATTGCTTCAATTTAGTATGCTGGCGGCACGGCGGTCTGGGCAGAAGCTCCGTTTGGTCCGGACTCGGACCACGGGCCGCCATTTAATGACGGCTGCTATAAAGCATACATATAAGAAAATATAGCTTGCATAAGCAGTTTTATTCTGTACTGTCTAAATAAAGAAATTGTGTCTCAATATGTTTGGGCCACAGGACTCATGACTATGAGTAATGAAAGCAGATGGCATAATTAATGATATGTATTGATATGTAATGTACACCTCTGTATTAACCACACCCATGTTCTATGGAATGATTGGCTAATAATAGCGTATATAAGTTTTAGACCCACCCAGAATTAAACCAGATAAGCTTTGAACATCAACTTTGACTCATTTCTTCTTGTGTTCAGTAATAATCTGTCTCCTCAGTGCTGCAGTGCTGAGCGGGTTCCGTAAGTGTGGTAATTGCCATAATTATACCTAGCTGGTCTTTGTCAGGTATATACAGTGGTGTGAAAAAGTGTTTGCCCCCTTCCTCATTTCCTGTTCCTTTGCATGTTTGTCTCACTTAAGTGTTTTGGAACATCAAACCAATTTAAACAATAGTCAAGGACAACACAAGTAAACACAAAATGCAATTTGTAAATAAAAGGTGTTTATTATTAAAGGTGAAAAAAAATCCAAACCATCATGGCCCTGTGTGAAAAAGTGATTGCCCCCCTTGTTAAAACATACTATAACTGTGGTTGTCCACACCTGAGTTCAATTTCTCTAGCCACACCCAGGCCTGATTATTGCCACACCTGTTCACAATCAAGGCATCACTTAAATAGGAGCTGCTTGACACAGTAAGGTCCACCAGAAGATCCTTAAAAGCTACACATCATGCCGAGACCCAAAGAAATTCAGGAACAATTGAGAAAGAAAGTAATTGAGATCTATCAGTCTGGAAAGGGTTATAAAGCCATTTCCAAAGCTTTGGGAATCCAGCGAACCACAGTGAGAGCCATTATCCACAAATGGCGAAGACATGGAACAGTGGTGAACCTTCCCAGGAGTGGCCGGCCGCCCAAAATTACCCCAAGAGCGCAGCGACGACTCATCCAAGAGGTCACAAAAGACCCCACAACAACGTCCAAGGAACTGCAGGCCTCACTTGCCTCAGTTAAGGTCAGCGTTCATGCCTCCACCATCAGGAAAAGACTGGGCAAAAATGGCCTGCATGGCAGAGTTCCAAGGAGAAAACCACTGCTGAGCAAAAAGAACATCAAAGCTCGTCTCAATTTCTCCACAACACATCTTGATGATCCCCAAGACTTTTGGGACAACATTCTGTGGACCGATGAGACAAAAGTGGAACTCTTTGGAAGGTGTGTGTCCAAGTATATCTGGCGTAGAAGGAACACTGCATTTCATAAAAAGAACATTATACCAACAGTAAAATATGGTGGTGGTAGTGTGATGGTCTGGGGCTGTTTTGCTGCTTCAGGACCTGGAAGACTTGCCGTGATAAAAAGAACTATGAATTCTGCTGTCTACCAAGAGATCCTGAAGGAGAATGTCCGACCATCTGTTCATGTACTCAAGCTGAAACGAACTTGGGTTCTGCAGCAGGACAATGATCCTAAACACACCAGCAAGTCCACCACCGAATGGCTGAAGAAAAACAAAATGAAGACTTTGGAGTGGCCTAGCCAAAGTCCTGACCTGAATCCTATTGAGATGTTGTGGTATGACCTTAAAAAGGCCGTTCATGCTCGAAAACCCTCTAATGTAACTGAATTAGGACAATTCTGCAAAGATGAGTGGGCCAAAATTCCTCCAGGACGCTGTAAAAGCCTCATTGCACGTTATCACAAACGCTTGGTTGCAGTTGTTGCTGCTAAGGGTGGCCCAACCAGTTATTAGGTTTAGGGGGCAATCACTTTTTCACACAGGGCCATGATGGTTTGGATTTTTTTTCACCTTTAATAATAAACACCTTCATTTACAAATTGCATTTTGTGTTTACTTGTGTTGTCCTTGACTATTGTTTAAATTGGTTTGATGTTCCGAAACACTTAAGTGTGACAAACATGCAAAGGAACAGGAAATGAGGAAGGGGGCAAACACTTTTTCACACCACTGTAGAAATACAATTTTGATCACAACAACGAGGACTGGCAAGCCTCTATCAGTGCACATCAGTGCGGCATATTAGTATCTCCTCATCAGTGCCACCTAATCATTGCCCATAAGTGCTGCCTCATTGGTGCCCAATAGTGCCGCCTGATCAGTGCCCATCATTGCAGCCTCATCAGTGCCCAACAGTGAAGGGTAAAAAATGAAAAACCCAGCAGTGATTAAATACCACCGAAAGAAAGCTCTATTTGTGTGAAGAAAATGTTTTAAAATTTATTTGGGTACAGTGTTGCATGAGAGCAGTGACTTGGCTCGGCTTGGCTGCCCACATAGCAAGCTGCTTGCTGTGGGGGCACTCGGCATGAGGGAGGGGCCAGGAGCACCAGCGAAGGGCCCAAGAAGAGGAGGATTGGGTCTGCTCTGTGCAAAACCACTGCACAAAGTAGGTAAGTATAGCATGTTTGTAATTTTTAAACAAAATAAAAAAGAGTTTAACCACTTACAGAACGGACCATTTTGCTGGTCAAAGACCAGACCACTTTTTGCGATTTAACTGACAATTACGCGGTCATGCGACGTGCCTCCCAAACAAAATTGACGTCCTTTTTTTCCCACAAATAGAGCTTTCTTTTGATGGTATTTGATCACCCCTGCGGTTTTCCACAAATTTTTTTTTATTATTTTTCCAGAGTAACATCAAGCAAATACAAGACAATGTTAAAACATCAATCCGTTCAGGGCACATTTAACGGTCAACGTGACCTTACTCTCAGTAACATGCTAATGTTGTAATAATCATATACAGTAAATTCCAAACAATACGTTTCCAATTAGGTAACTGTAAATATTGTATCACCTGGGTACTCGTCCTGTTTCCAGCTTGCCTAAGTGAGTACTGCACCCTATTTGCGCTCCGATCCGTTGCACCCATGAGTCAATTGCGCGTATGCTTGCTAGCAACTCTTACCAGACAGCGAGGGGGCCGGGGAGCCCCAATAACACTTGGTTGTTTGTCCCTAAGACTCCCAAGGGTGAGTGATGCCTGCTGACATGGCTCTCCAACCCCACCCACCTCGCTGCAATCGCTATTAAGGATGCCTAGATGACCATAGGATGTGGTTTGGTGCAGCAAATGAGTTGGACTGGAGAAAAGGGAGGGGAAGGAGGGGGTAAAAAAAAAAGGGGAGGGGGGTGGAGGTGGGAAGAGGAGGAGGGGGCCGGTTGGGACTTAGAGGGGGAAGACAATGAGCTGGGGGGTAAGGGGGAGAGGCTTGGACAAGCCCTCGGACGGAATGGGGGTGGGGTCGCCCACCAGCTACCCTCTCCGTCTCAATGAAGCAGCCAAGGGGGAAGTAGCTGTACACTCCAGAGCATCAGCTATGTCCAGATATGCAGTACCATAGGCAATACCCACTGGGGGAATGCCAGTCAGGAAAAATCCCTCTTTCAGGGTTCTATTTTCTCTTAATTCTGCATCAAAGTAAGGTATCTTTGAGACGATTTGAAGGTCCGCCATGCTTCCCAGACTGCTGAGAAGCTGGCTATTCTGTCATGTGCTGTGTGAATCAGCTCCTCCATTGCCTCTATACGGTTAATGCGATGAATCCAGCTTTTAATTGAGGAGGGGGACATAGGTCTCCAATACAGAGCTTTGCGGCATTGATCATATGCATCGCCAGGGACTTAAAATACTTCTTTTGGGGAATTTTAGATAGATGCAGTAGATATTGTGCAGGAGAGAACTCCAAAGCTAGGGACAACATGCCTGTGGTTACCTCGTGGACTTGCCTCCAGTAAGGCTGAATTAAAGAGCATCCCCACCATATGTGGAGGAGGGTGCCGGGCTCCTGACCACATTGCCAACATTGATCAGAAACTGTCAGAAAGATTCTATGGAGCAAATCCGGGGTTTTGTACCATCTCGTTTTTAGTTTATAGCCATTTTCCTGCGTGCTTACGTTGAGGGACCCTTTGTGGATGTATAAGTGTATGCAATCCCACTCTCCATCCGTTACCTCCCAGTCCAGCACGGATCACCAGAAAGCCTGATCTGAGCGCCTACAAGAATGTTGCGTCTCAAACATGGATGCATACAGAGTTGAGATCACATGGTTCTGGGGAGTCGTGCTTGAACACAGGGCTTCAAACACAGTGGGCTTTGTCAAGTACCCCGACCTCCTCCCCGGATCATCTAAGAAATGCTTTAGCTGCATATAGGACAAGTACGGGAATGACTTTGTGTTGGACAGCGTGGCTAAATCGCGATGGCTCCAAAATTTGCCTCTCCGAAAGAACTGTTTCGCTACCATCTCCATATACGGCCATTCCCGAGCTAAAAAGCTGGCGGATAACCCCGGGGGGAAGTCAGGGTTTGCCCTAATAGGGGTGATCGGGCACTCCGTGTGTGAAAGCGCTAGCGCCTTGCAGGCCCTGGTAAATTCCTGCAAGGTCGCCCCAATGAGAGGGTGCGCAGGGAGCTGGGGTCCACTGGGCTGTTCGTTACACCAGGGAAGCGCTCGCAAGTCGTGACCTACAGGAAGTCGTTCCAGTTCCACCCAGTCTTTGCAGTGCGTATGGATCTTCCACTCAACTACCCTGGTCATGTGTACTGCCCAATAATAACGCTTTAGGTCTGGCAGACCAATTATCCCCTTAACTTTGAGTAAAACTAGGTTTGCACATCCGATACGAGCTGGTTTGGAGCCCCAGAAGAAAGATCTACATTCCCTTTTAAAGTCCGTAAAGAAGGTCGGCGGTAAACGTACTGGGAGCGTTTGCATTTTGTATAGGATTCGTGGGAGAACTGTCATCTTAAGGGCAGCCGCCCGCCCAAACCACGATAGAGTTCGGGACATCCCACCTCTGTAGCTCCTGTTTTATATTCTTTAGTTCAGGGGGAAAGTTTTTTTCATAGAGGGAACTAAGCTTTCCAGGCAGTTGTATACCAAGGTATGTGATAGCATCCGATTTCCATTTAAAAGGAAAATTAGCTTGGCATTGCTGTGCAAGGCAATTTGGCAATGAGATGTTCAGTGCAAACGATTTGGAATAATTTATTTTGAGATTGGCTATGCGTTTAAATTGTTCTAGTATTGGCATCAAATTTGGTAGGGATGTTAATGGGGATGTGAGGAAAAGCAGGATGTCGTCCGCGAAGGCCACAATCTTGTATTCCTTATGGCGCACCCCGATGCCCTTAATGTCCGGGTTATGTCTAATGCAATGCAAAAGGGGTTCCAGGGTGAGGATGTACAGGAGGGGAGAAAGAGGGCACCCCTGCCTGGTACCATTGTGGATGGGGAAGGTGTTCCACAGGTGGCCGTTAACCTTGACCCCGGCCCTGGGGATCGAGTACAAAGCCCCAATAAAGGCGCACATGGTGCTTCCCAGAGCCCTCAGCACCGCCTGCAAGTAGTTCCAGGCCACCCTGTCGAATGCCTTCTAAGCATCCATTGCTAAAAAGAAACCCTCTTGTTGGGTGGAGGTCAGCCAGTGGTGGAGGTTTAAGGCCTTAATATTATTGTCCCTCGCTTCCCTCCCCCGGACAAAGCCTACTTGGTCCTTCCCCACCCAAGCAGGAACGTAGTATGCCAAACGGGTCACTATAATTTTCGCAAACAACTTAAGGTCTATGTTTAAGAGTGAAATTGGCCGGTAATTCGTTACATCTGTGGGATCCTTGTTGTCTTTGGGTAGTACTGTTATGTACGCTTTTAGAAGCGTATCTGGAGGGTTGGGGGCCTTGGCTAAACCCCTGCAATTTTTATTTTTTGGGCTATAAACAAAAATAGAGCGACAATTTTGAAAAAAACGCATTATTTTTTACTTTTTGTTATAATAAATATCCCCCAAAAATATATAAAAAAACATTTTTTCCCCTCAGTTTAGGCCGATACGTATTCTTCTACATATTTTTGGTAAAAAAACTTGCAATAAGCGATTATTGATTGGTTTCCACAAAAGTTATAGCGTTTACAAAATAGGGATAGTTTTATGGCATTTTTATTAATATTTTTTTTTTTTTACTAGTAATGGCGGCGATCAGCGATTTTTATTGTGACTGCGACATTATGGCGGACACATCGGATATTTTTTATACATTTTTGGGACCATTGTCATTTATACAGCTATATAAATGCAGTGATTCCTGTGTAAATGACACTGGCAGTGAAGGGGTTAACCAGTGGGTGGCAGTGTAGAGGTTAAGTGTTCCTAGGGGTGTGTTACTAACTGTGGGGGGCTGGGCTTTCATTTCGTGAACACTGATCTCTGCTTCAATCACATGGGGAAATGCTGTTTACAACGGCATTTCTCCATTCAGCCGCCCCGTGAGACGATCGCGCTCGCGATGGCAGGGCTGCAAATTTAAAGGGACGTACAGGTACGCCCATTTGTCTACCCGTGCCATTCTGCCGACGTACATCGGCGTGCGCTGGTCGGGAACCGGTTATATCACTTTCAGCTTGTTCAATCAAGCTTTGATTAAAAAAGAAAAAAGCGGAAGCTGATTGGTTTCTATGCAGAGCTGCAGCAGATTTTGTACTCTCCAGTTTTAGTAAGACAACCCCTTTGTATTTCAATGCAAGCCAGTAGATGAAGCTCTTGGCTCTTTTTCAGATGTATTTTATCTGACCACTGCTAGCGACTTTACATGCACATCTCAAGTGGTAACACAACCACATGACATTATTTAAGGCAATTTATTAAATAATAAATGTGTTTCCTATGCAAATGTACAGGCGCGCATTCATGTGAGCCCACAAGCTATACTATAGAGACTTATCTCTGCTTTTATTCATTCCCTTGAATAAATCATGCCAACAATGTCTAAAAGAAAACAACCATTTTATTATGCTTTTTGAAAACCCATAGTGCTCTGGGAATGAGTACACCCTATATTAAATGTTTAACTACAATTGACAGTTTAAAGCATGCTTTTGGTTGCAATCTACAGCCTCTGGGCTTTCATGTACTGTAAAAATGATCAAGGTCCCTGTAAAGCCACACGCTACAGGCTGCAGAGGTGCACATATAAGCACCAATTGCACAACACCTTATAGCTCATGCTGGAATGAGGGGAATAATTCTAGGGCCATCATTTAAATTTAAATAGATGGACGGTGGAGGTTTTTAAAGTGTTTACTATGGACCATTATGGTGGTAGGGTGCATGCAATTTTGAGAATTTACATATTTGGTATCTGTTTACTCAAAAAATGTCCCTTTATTCTACAGTTCCTTTTCTTTCAGAAAATATACTGTATAATGTTTGTATACGTGTATTCCACTGCGCTGGAGCTGTGCTACAAAACTAGTTTCTTGTCAAGTGTGCAGCTACCCCAGTGAATACCAAATACCATAAAAAGTGAAAATAAGTCAATGGTTATCTACTAATAAAATAATTCACATACAACTAGCGCATACAACTCTAATAATAATATGTGAATGTGTACGGTGATCACATTTTTTTTTTTTTTTAATAGTCCAAGAAATAAAGTCCAAGTAGAAGTAGTCAAAGCCCAGTGTAAGATCTTGCAAAGGATAATTGCACCTTGAAGCCACCACCAAAGTGATATAATAAACTCTTCTCCCTTTGAAAAAGTACTCACCGAACCAAATAGCCCCTATTCTCGTAAGTAGGCATGAGTATGCCTACTCGTGAAAATGGGGGGCTATTTCAGAATTTAATAATTAAAATATGGATATAAAGAAGTTTTGATGTGTAAAGTTGTATATGACACATGAGTAGATGAGTCTTTTCTGCTTCACTTTCACTTACAAAGTGAAGTCATTTCCTTTTGTTAACTTTCATTTATAAAGTCACGTTTCCAGGTTATAAAGATGTGACTTACTCATTTGACTCATACTTAATACGTTCTACAATCACCTGAACAAAGCTAGTTATGAATTGATAAACTGCCAATTTTAGCCACAAACTATAGTGTGAGTTAAAGATCAGTATAATACCATGAAAATGTAAGTTTTATTTTCCAAGCAGAGCTAATTACTATCTTCTTATGGAACATATAGGTTTCAATTCTAAGAATATTTTTATTACCGTATATGAACATATTTATCATGTAGTCCAATACTAAGAGAAGATAAATCTCATTTTAAAAGAGTGTGCAAGGCTTTCTTCAATACACTGTAAATTATTTTCAGAACTCAGGATATCAAACCCAAATACAAACATTTAATATATTGTAGATTGCCAGTCCTTATGTAACCTGTTTCAGGAGGATCATATGAGATGATCCCCACCGTGCAGTAATTACACCAACAGGCTGTAGCACCTGGGCAACAGGAGATCTCAAGCCTTCACTAAGTGGGTGTTTGCAGTAACTGTCCTGATGTTCTTTTGTCTTTAGTGCCTCTATCTATAGGAACCTTAGAAAAACAAAAGGGACTCCCCCGTAGACATTCCAAGTCTCTAGGATTTTAAACCTACTTGCCCAATGAAGGAAATTAGGTATACACAGATATCATTTTCAACGCTTTACTTTAACATTGTAGCACAGGAGAGGCAAAAGGAAGTAAAATACTCAAAATACTCAATGGGTGGGTCTCGGCATCCAGGAGCATCATACAGCTTCCTCTGAAGCACAGTGGCCAGAAAACAATAAGTTCTTCTTTAACCTCCCTGGCGGTACGATTATTTCAGATTTTAGGTGCTAAAAGCAGTACAATTATTTTTCATGAAAATTTGGCGTTTTATATTGTAGTCCTGTAATTCTTAGGAATAACTCACTTAAATCTGTCCAAATCAGAGTCAAGCAGACATCCCGGGTACGATAAAGTTTGAAAAATGTAATCATAAATTATAATATAATAAATAACTATAAATAATTATACCAAATAATAATATAATAATAATAAAAATGATTCAATAATGTAATCAAATCAAAAACACAGAAATTTGCTCAGTTGCAGAATTGTCGCTGTCATTACTTTTCTGTATTTGATGAAGGATCTCCCCACAAATCACTATCCCTCAATTCTGCGAGTGATTCTAATTTATTATCGCTGTTTTCTAGCTGGTCTAAAATCATGTTTGATGTAAAGGGACAGTTTTGGTTGCTATGGACAATCTCCAGTTTCCAGGCATAAAGAACAGTTTTTATAATATAAAACTACATGCATGACACTGGGCAGACCACCGGGGACAAAGGGGATGTGAAATAATTACATACAGCAATGTAATCTGTAAGATTAAATTATACTGTATGTAATGTGTGCGTTTTACTTTTTAAATTTGGCGCCGTTCACCGTCCGCGTGTGTCGCAACGCTCGCAGGGACCGGAGCCCAGCAATGTGATACATCGAGAGGAGGACGAGCCGCTCGCAGTGTGGGGGGGACATTGCTGGATCCAGGGGATAAGGTAAGTAAACTCATCCTGGATCCATCGATACGATCCCATGTCTGGCTTGGGGTTGCCCCTAATGGTACTGAATTTCATCCCAAGCCAGACTCGGGAATACCGCCAGGGGGGTTAAGATACTTGTCCAAATAAGCAAACAGGGAGTAAATGTAACTTGCAGTTTACTAAATAAGTGCACAGTTAGAAGTAATTAAACATGTTTAAGATGGCAATGAGCACACATACAGTACAGAATAATACAAAATATATTTTTAAAAACTACAGAAACATGGAACCGTGTCTCTCTGGCTTATGTGGCTGCATAGTAAAGTCTATATAACAATATAGAGTCTAGCTTAGAATATTTACTTCAGTAAAACAGATTAAAACACCCCTTTCAATAAAGTGCAGGGTAGCTTTGGTAACACACACGTTAACAGCTGGAGGAATGCAAGGCCTGAGGACAAAAGGGCTACCCCACTGAAACTACACTACTCTGGTAGTAATTGGGAAGGTGCTCTCAAACAGTGGCTGGGTCTACCTGAGTAGCTGCATACTATTATACTGGTTGTCTGCACACTTGTTCTAATAGTGGTGGGCATGTCACTTGACTGCAGATCACTTGCCCAGCTATCTAAGGTAGGCAAATTAAGTTACTTATCTTCCAAGGATGTGTCCAGGAACCCAGGAAGTTGTGGAAAATAGAGTTAAAGGGACCTGTGCCTGCATCTGAGCATTATGAGTAAATGGGCAGTCCAGTACAATTCCTTAAAGTGGTTGTAAACCCTTACAACCAACTTTGACCTACAGGTAAGCCTAGATTAAGGCTTACCTGTAGGTCCAAGAAATATCTCCTAAACCTACACGGTTTACACGGTTTAGGAGATATTTGCCGAAAGACAGGCACCGCTGTCTACGGTGCATGCGCCGTAGACAGCGGCGCGCAGGCGCACTGAGCGTGACGCGGTCAACGGCGTTATGCCGCGAGTGGCAGCTCCCATGCACATGCGCGGGAGTGACGTCATCGCGGCTTTGCAGAATGACAGCGGCAGAGCGGCGAGACCCACCAAGAAGATGGATGCGCCGGACCACAGGAGACAGCGGTGACTTCGCTGGCTCCTGTGTCAAGTAAGTGACACATAATGGACTACTATGCGATGCATAGTAGTCCATTATGCTTTACCTTTGCAGGGAATCATGTGCTCCATCATCCAGAGTGGAGGCACTCTAATACAGGGAGCTCTGCCCGCCCAGCCACGTCATTCATTTACAATCTTCTGTGAATGAATGAACTACATACAGCCATTGCGACTATTTCAGTGATTTACACTTGATCCCAGGTCCTGTGCTTAGTGGCCGTTCTGATATATTGTGATTGCAGCAGATCAGCTGCTCGGCGCAGACACCATTCAGAGAATGCTTTGCATTCTCTGAATGAATGCAAAGCATTCTCTGATTGGAGGAGTAGAAGAGTATCCTGGTGTGACAACCATGGCTCTCTCAACCATGGTAAAAAAGCCTAATAAAGCTAAAAGCAAAGCAGACACCACATCTAAGGACTGGTATGCTGCAATATATTACACGTTAGATTTGGTGTTAAGATATGCTTTATAGGTTTTAAGCTTACAACTGTGTGGGTTATTTATTGGTATGTTAAGCTAGTAAACAGAAATTGTAATAGCACTGTAAAAGCTATTAACCTCCCTGGCGGTATGATTCATTCTGGTTTTAGGTGCTGAAAGCGGTACAATTATTTTGCATGGATATTTGCCGTTTTATATTGTAGTCCTGTAATTCTTAGGAATAACTCTCTTAAATCTGTTCAAACCAAAGTCTAGTAGACATTCCGGGTATGATAAAGTTTATAAAATAATAAATAATACTGTATATACTCGAGTATAGGCCGACCCGAATATAAGCCGAGGCACCTACTTTTACCACAAAAAACTGGAAAAAGTTATTGACTCGAGTATAAGCCTAGGGTGGGAAATGCAGCAGCTACCGGTAAATTTCAAAAATAAAAATAGATACCAATAATGTTTTTGAATATTTATTTCAAAGAAAAACAGTAAACTATCTCTGTAAAAAAATATAAAAGTGTAAAGAGGGTCAATAAAACAATATGGTATCAACAATAACTTTATATCATGGGGCCCCGTACAGCCTACCTGACGGGGCCCCCTTCAGCTCCACCCTGGCCCCACCCATTGCCCCTCCCCAGACCCCGGCGCCGTCTATGGATAATATAAATTTACCGTAGTGTGCTGCCATTCCACAGGTGGGCATCGTTTTAAAGCATGGTACGGTAGGTACCGTATCTATTCACCACTCGGTGCAACATCTTTTATATTTAACAAAAAAAAAAAAGGGTACCGGTATTCTTTTGTGTTTACATGTGCTAGAACTCATTAAGGCTGGGTTCACACTGCTGTGGCTACGAGAACCGGATGTCATTCGCACCGCACTGCAGTGCAAAATCACATCCGATCTCTGTGCGATGCGAGTTCAGCCATACAGATAGTATGGCTGAATTCGCATCGCACCCGCCCCAAACTCGCACAGGACCCTTTTTTTGGTCCGCAGCAGAATCGGATCGCATGGGTGTTCACACCATGCGATCCGATTCCTGTGCGAGTGTGCAGATCGCACTGCGATATGCGAACTGATCTGGGGGTGTCATTAACATTTCACTGACACTCCCAGCAGTTCGCATAGGGCAGTGTGAAGTGCCGCTGGGAGGTATGCGATGCGGGAACCCGCCGTGGATTTGCGGCATTCCCGCATCGCTCCGGTGTGAACCCAGCCTTTTGAAACATAATTTTACGGTAATACCGGTAATTGCACTTTAGGCTGGGTTCACACTGCAGCGATGCGGGAACGCCGTCAATCCGCAGCAGGTTCCCGCATCGCATACCTCCCAGCGGCACTTCACACTGCCCTATGCGAACTGCTGGGAGTGTCAGTGAAATGTTAATGACACCCCCAGATCAGTTCGCATATCGCAGTGCGATCTGCAAACTCGGACAGGAATCGGATCGCATGGTGTGAACACCCATGCGATCCGATTCTGCTGCGGACCAAAAAAAGGGTCCTGTGCGAGTTTGGGTCGGATGCGATGCCAATTCAGCCATACTATCTGTATGGCTGAACTTGCATCGCACAGAGATCGCATGTGATTTGCACTGCAGTGCAGTGCGAATCACATCCGGTTCTCGTAACCTCTGCAGTGTGAACCCAGCCTTAAAGTACAATATTGCTTAAGATAAAAAAAATTACAGGATTCTAATCAATATACGGTAGATAGAATAAGGTCTACAAAAGCAGGTCAGTTTCATTTTTTTTTTTTTGCCGCTCACCTCAACTTAAAAATGACTGGATCGCCCGGCCCCTGCTCTCTCTGCTTCTTGTTATAGTGTGTAGAGAGAGAGAGAGAGGATTGGATCGGATATCACTCCGCAGCACACAGTGAGTAACCTAATGCTGAGCGGTGTGCGGCGCGGGTGCAGAGGATGTATTCATCCGCGCCCGAAATAGCAGAAAGAGTCCCCCCACTGCGGTGACCAGCCTAATGCTGAGGAGTGCGGAGCGGGTGCAGAGGATGTATTCCTCCGCACCCGAAATAGAAGAAAGAGTCCCCCCCCGCCACTGCAGCCATACAGCCATACAGCACATCGAGGAACAAAAAAAAAAAAACTGGACAGGGAGGGAGAGCAGAGCAGAGGGGATGGTGTTGAGCGGTACACTTACAGGCCATTCACCAGCGTCAGCCAGCGGCATGGCCCCGCCCCTTTTTCTCCTCCATCTCCGGCAAAAATTTCAGTGACTCGAGTATAAGCCGAGGCGGCTTTTTTCAGCCCAAAAAGTGGACTGAAAAACTCGGCTTATACTCGAGTATATACGGTAATAAAAATTATTCAATAATGTAATCAAATCCTAAAACACTGAAAAAGGGACACTTTTTGGTTGCTATGGACAATCTCCAAAATTCAGGCAGAAAAAACAGTATTTATAATATAAAAGTGCATGCAGGGCACTGCACAGACCACTGGGGACAAAGGGGGGGTGTATTTTTTAATACAGTACTGTAATCTGTAAGATTACAGTGCTGTGTGTGTTTTGTGTCTTTTTATTTTCTTTAATTTGGCGCCGTTCTCCGCTCCCGTGCAACGTAACGTCGCAGGGAACGGAGCTCGGCAGCATTCGGCACTGCGAATCGAGCGGAGGACAGCTCGATCACACAGCGTGGAAGACATCGCTGGATCCAGGGGACAAGGTAAGTAACTCTCCCTGTGTCCTCCCTGCATCCAGCCATGCGATCCCGAGTCTGGCTCGGGGTTACCGCTCCTGTTAGTAAAATTCCAACCCGAGCCAGACTCGGGATTACCGCCAGGGAGGTTAAAGAAGATATCTAGTTTGCTGCTGCATAGTGAAGTCAAACATTAAGACAAGATTCAAACTTGTGTGTCATGGCAATGTACAATAATGCTAGAAACAAACAGAGGTCCATTGCGGTGCTATGCATTTTTAATGGCAGCCTACCACTGCTTCCCAGTGCATCTCAACGCACATGTGTTTCAGTGCATTAGTTTGCACAGATGACAACTATCTGTGCATTGTTGTACATTGCTTTAAAAAAAGGCTGCATTGTAAAGCACTGCAAAAGTGTAAATCTGGCATATGATATATCTAAACCCTAAGATCTGATGCACACCTTTGTTGTTTGGTGCATCGCGTTGATGAGGTATGTGTGCTAATGTGTGTTATGCCACCTGTTAATGTCCATTGTGTTAAGGCAGCTAATTCAATTGAATAGGCTAGCAGCAAGCCAGAATGTACTAAAAACGGTGTGCATTTTGTTTTTGCAGCACACCACAACACTATGGGGTTGATTTACTAAATGCAATCAGACTGTGCAGTTGCTTCAGAGTTTAGTAAATGAGGTAAGGCTTCACTTTGCAAAGAATACCCAATCATGTGCATGGAAAATAAAAAAATAGCATTTTTGCTTGCAGATGATTGGATGATGGAAGTCAGCCGAGTTCCTGCTCATTTACTAAGCTCTGGAGCAACTGCTCTTGTAGAGTGCAACTGCCCTTTTCAAAGTTCACAGTCTATTTACCTTTGGTAAATCAACCCCATGGTGTTGTCAGAATGAATGGCATTGCAGCAAATCAGTGAGAATAACAAGAAAAATTGCATTTTCATGTGTTGCAGTAACATGCAATAGTGTGATTAAAGTAGTTCTAAAGCCTCAAGGTTTTCTACCTTAATGCATTCTCAGAGCCCAGATCCTCCTCTTCTTGGGTCCCTTGTCAGTGCTTCTGGCCCTTCCCTCCTGTTGAGTGCCCCTACAGCAAGCAGCTTTCTATGGGAGCAATCAAGCCAAGCAGCAGCTCCCTGTGTCCATTCAGACATGGATCTGTGGCCTGGCCCCGCCCCCTCTCTCTCTCCTCCTTGGCTTACTGACATTGATTGACAGCAGCGGGAACCAATGGTGCTTTGCTACTGTGTCTCAGCCAATTAGGAGGGAGAGTCCTGGACAGCCACGTCTCTGGTGCAGCGTTGTTGGATCGAGATGGGCTCAGGTAAGTATTAGGGGGGCTGCTTTTATCATAATGCATTAAATCCATTAAGATAAAAAAAACTTCTGCTTTTACAACCACTTTAACCACTTGCTGACTGGCTCACTCCGATATACTTCGGCAAAGTGGCACGAGTGCGCAAAATCCCGTATGGGTACGTAGGCCCTTTAAGAGCCATCAGAGGCCACGCACATGGCCGCTGCATGACGAGGGACCCACCATGCACACAAATCCCTGTGCTGTCAGGGGAGAGGAGACATGTAGTTTGTTCCTAGTAAATAGGAACAACAATATGTCTCCTCTCTTACTCAGTCCCATCCCCATACAGTTAGAACACACTGAGGGAACACACATTTAACCCCTTGAAGGCCCCTTAGTGTTAACCCCTTCCCTACCAGTGACATTTACACAGTAATCAGTGCATTTTTAAAGCACTGATCACTGTATAAATGTCAATGGTCCCAAAAATGTGTCAAAAGTGTCCAATCTGTCCACCGCAATTTTGCAATCCCAGTAAAATTCGCAGATCACCACCATTACTAGTAAAAAAAATTAAAAAAATAATAATACAAATGCCATAAATCTTTCCCATAGTTTGCAGACGCTATTACTTTTGAGCAAACCAACCAATATACTCTTTTTTTTACAAAGAATATGTAGAAGAACATATATTGCCCTAAACTGATGAAGAAATTTGTTTTTAAAAAACATTTTTGGGGATATTTATTATAGCAAAAAGTAAAAAATATTGTTTTTTTTTTTTCAAAATTTACGCTTTTTTTTGTTTATAGCACAAAAAATAAAAACCGCAGAGGTGATCAAATACCACCAAAAGAAAGCTCTATTTGTGGGAAAAAGGACGCAGATTTTGTTTGGGTACAGCATCGCAAGACTGCGCAATTACAAGTTAAAGCGTTGCATGTTCCAAATTGTAAACAGTGCTCTGGTCAGGAAGGGGATAAAATCTTCTGGGGATGAAGTGGTTAAGGAATCTGGTAAATGTGCACTTATAATATGCCATGGCTCACAACCACATTCGACTGGCCTGAGTAACTACATCACCACATAACCCCATATCCTATTGTTACTGTTTACGTTTTAGGACCATGCCCAGAATCACCTCAGTCTGTATGCCTTTCCAGCATGCTCTGAGATGAGGAGTTCCACCATTGAAAACAATAGAAGTCTGCAGGTACATGTACCAAGGTGCAAATGGAGACTACCTTTTTTACCCATGTTAGTTGTCATAATCACCACAGTGCACATGCCAGTCTAGGGATTCAGAATTGTATCAAAATAAAGTATAGACTATGGGAGCTTTCAGAGATCAGTGAGTTCTACATGATTGATTGCTTACTGGCCTCTCCTATTGCTACACCTCTGTTTGTTGATGATGGTCTATGACAGCTATTGCATTTTTGTATGGCCACAGGGCTTTGCAGGAAGTGACTTGGTTCATTAAATGAGGCATGTGTACCATGCATAGTCATGGAGCTATATAAACATTGGAACAGAGTGTATCCACACAGATGCTTCATGCATCTGAACCGATTCTACAAAATAAAATGTTTCTCTGGGTTTACTCTATTGAATCTATGGAAGCTACTTACATCAGAATATCCCAAGGCTGGGGTCTTAGATTAAATACCAATCAGTTCCTTTTGACATGGAGTTTTTATCCAGAGTTTCTTCTTAGAGCCCTAGGTTCCTCTTACAATCAAAACATACTTATGTAATTTAAATGCCTTTTAAGTGACATAAATGTAAGTGTGGTTTTATCTTTGTTGTAGAAATGCAAGGCTGTATGCATCTTCTATGAGGGCAGAGACTAAAGTGAACAATTTAGTGTTTTTTTGTGAAGTGTTACAAGAAATAAATGTAATTCAGATCTGTATATTTATATTTAACAGTGCATACGTCTATTTCATTTTCCAGTTTCCATTTTTATTTTCTTCTATTTAGTAAGAATCCTGGGTCTACTGCTATACTGTACATATTCCTTGAATTATAATAGGTATAACATATGCAATGTTGTTGGTGGTGCGAAAGGTCAGAAAATAACCTTGTGGCAAAATTTGACTCAATTGGTGGCTGTGCTAATGCCAAAAGACATTTCATACTTGTGTAGCATCACTGATATGTCTGATCCTGGGGGAAACGGGTCTTTGACATTGACATTACTATACACTAAGGTTCCTTTTTATTTAACCATGAAGACTAAGAGCTTTTTATACAAATCTTACTGTATGATACTTGGTATAAATATTTAGCAGTATTTTGGTTAAAAAATATTTAATACGTGTAAATACATTCAAAGTTTAAAATGCACAACTAAATAGTGACTTGGGTTTAATAGCAGAATGCAGCTAAAAGATTACCTAAAACTGTTACACTTCCAAAAATAAAATGGAAAGCCCATTCTGTCACTGACTATGTTTATTGTCACATACTTACCAATAGTCCCGGATTTGGTGGGACAGTTCCACTTATTTGTCCATTGCCCACTATTTCTTTGTCCCAAGCTGGGTCTCAATTTCGATAATGTGCATGCTTCTTCCCTACTTGCTTATCTTGCTCACCATGGTGACTGGGCACTGAGGCCACAGCATTGTAAAGAGATTGCTTTCATTTGTTGAGGAGACTGTGGGGGTGGGTCTGTGGCCAGACTCCAATCCTTGAAGGGAGCTGGCACAAAACCATGTCCTGCCCCCAAGCCCCTGTTCAGCAGAGGTGTGTGGTGGGATACAGTGGTGGCAGAGGAAGGAGATGGGCTACAGTGGTTGCAGAGGAGTGCGGTGGGGTACAGTGGAGGCAGTGATGTTTGGGGGGGTACAGTGGTGGCAGAGGAGTGTAAAGGGCAACAGTGGTGGCAGAGGTGTGTGTGTGAGGGGAGTACAGTGGTGACATTGGTGGGCCTGGGGGATAAAGAGGTGGCAGATGTGTGCGAGGGGGATACAGTGGCAGCAGAGATGTGCAGGGGGTACAGTGGTGGCAGAGGTGTGCGAGGGGAGTATAGCAGTGGCAGAGGTGTGCAGGGAGTACAGTGGTGGCAGAGGTGTGCAACATGGGTACTGTGGTGACAAACATATTTCTAGGGTACAGCGATAGAAGAGGTGTGCAGATTTACCAAAACCATATAATATGAGCTCAAACCTTAGGAGTTTCAATGTGCATGCAACCAGGCAGGCCCTTCTACTACATGGTTTTGGTAAATCTGAAGGAAAAACTCAGCAGACATTCTGATAGTGTGTATGGGGCTTAAGGTTCAGAAGTAAACAGTGATGAAAGAGGGGTGCAAGTGCTTCTGACCTCTGTACTGGGAGTTCAGTAGTCAGGAGTGTTCATTGTGCCATACAACATACAGAGTGCAGCAGTCAGAATTATATAACATACCATGTACATTGCGTATACATGATAGCTAAACTTTGTACACTGTGCTGTACAGTACATACCCCTTGCTGTTGTATTTCTCATACTGTACATATGGCAATTGCACTGTACGCTATATACTTCAGACCCCAGTCCTTTGTACACTGGTCAGTACATAACATTTTCATGTTTACTCCACAGTAGGTGGGTAAAAACAGCTCACATGTTTTGACATTAAGCCTTTAAGAAGTTGATCTGATCGACTTCTGTTGAACAGGGATGGTTTCATGCTGAACCGAAGTGGAACCTCAGCCTATTTTTAAAGTTGCTGTTGTTGGAATCCCCCTGCTATAACACTAATGGATATTAAAACAAATGTTTTAACAATTTAACAATGTTTAAACAAATTAGATCTCTACATATCCTTTTTTTTTATTTTACTTCTTTGTTTCCTGCAATGATCGCCTAGGCCAATAACATATTGTGTTCTCCTGTTGACTCCTGAGATATCTAGATTACAAATCCCAGGAGTCTTCAGTTACCTTTTTTTTTCTTCTCCTGAGAGCTCCATGCTTGAAAGGGTAGAGGAGGGTGGGGGAAGGAGGGAAGAGATGCTTGTCCAGAGACTCAGTCTATGAGAGGGCAGAGCAGGGTAGAGGAGGAGGGTGGAGAGGCGTGTTCAGTCCTTGAGAGGGTGGAAGAATGATCCTCCAATTGCCCAACAACATTAACAGTGGGAAAAAATCATTGCCGAGGAGGGGGGTCAGCGGGGAGTGCACATTGCCATCTGCACGAAAGAGCTCCAGAAGTCAGGTTAGTTCCATGGCAGCATAGAAGATTGCTACTTCTATCAATGTGTTATAACCATAACTGCAGGTGGTGTATGTGTCTGTGTGTGTGTCTCTGTCTGTGTGTTTCTGTCTGTCTGTGTGTGTGTGTATGTTATGCATATCCCGGAAGAAACAGAAACTGGCTTCACCTGCCCTTACCTAAAATGGCTGTCCACACAGCACAGGTGAGCAGTGTGCTATTAAAGTGGTTGTAAGACCTTACAAACCACTTTGACCTACAGGTAAGCCTAGATTAAGGCTTACCTGTAGGTCCAAGAAATATCTCCTAAACCTACACAGTTTAGGAGATATTTGCCAAAACACAGGCACCGCATTGAGCGCGCCACTGTCAATGGCGATATGCCGCAAGTGGCGGCTCCCATGCGCATGCACGGGAGTGACGTCATCGCGGCTTTGTCAAATGACAGCGCCTGGGGGACAGCGGTGACTTCGCTGGCTCCTGTGTCAGGTAAGTGACACATAACGGGCTACTATGCGATGCATAGTAGTCCATTATGCTTTACCTTTGCAGGGAATCAAAGAGGAAGTAAACTCATCAGGGTTTACTTCCTCTTTAAAAGAGAATTTGGGGTTTAGAGGAAAAAAAAACATCTATACTTACCTAGATGGATGTAGTAAAACCTGATGCTGCATCTGTCCCCCGCTGGCTCTGTAGTGAGAACTGATCACTCAGTTCTCCCCCTTCCCTCTGAGCAGAGAGCCGTGACTGTCAGTTTATTTAAAAAAACAATCTTCTCATAAGATAATACGGCTAATTTAATGTATGCTGTATACAGTTTGTGCACTGGAGCACCTTTTAAATGTGAGTTCTATGCACAATTTTTAATAAATTTAATATTGTTTAAAATTATATAAGCACTATTTGGAGCTCTTTTCTTCTCATATATGTTAAGTCATATTGGAGGTACATCAATGGGGCAACGAGGAGGAAAGTATGATCTGTTAGTCCGGTGTGACTAAAAAACTTTGTTTGATCAAACTTAAGTGTGAGGTTACACTCTGTGACGTGAGCGCATTTCTTATGGGGGAGCATTGAGGTGAATAGATACAAAGCACGGATTTGAGGATTTGTGAAGGCTTAACAAGGTACAACTTTTTTCTGATATTTTCATTAACTAAATATTTGACTGCACTCAAGCACGGGATTTATATTATCACAAGAAAAAATACACATGAATGTATTATATTATTGTATATTCACAGGTTATTATGTTCGCACTCATATTTGCACAGGAGAATTGATACACTAAGTGGTTGGATACATTTATTATCACTAGCACAGTTTATTTGCACATTTATATTGGGACTCAGTTACTTGCTGCTTGCATATATTACTCAGATTGTATTTTAGTTGCTCACAAGATTACCTATTATATATATATATATATGTGTGTGTGTGTGTGTGTATACACACATGTACACACACATACAAAGATACATAGAAACAATTAATGTAGTGATGTTAAATCCGATCTCTATAGGATTCTCATCCATAACAATACCTCATTGTATACATTCTATGAAAATGGGTGCCTATAACCCCCATAGGACTATTTATTTAGTTAGTATATCTATCTCCATGGTACCTATGGAGGGAGTTAGTGTCCCTAATAAACCTCAATACCACATGAGATAGACCTTAGAGACTTGCAATATGTCCTAGTCAGGAAGAGACAGCATAAACAGCCCCCAAGCAAATTTTCAAATTGAGACCACTTGGTTTATACTCTGCCACAATTATTTCAGTTTCCTGGGAGAGTTCTTCCAAAACTGCACCAGACTCTGAAAAAATTCTGACAATAATTTGGGATTCACCCAGCTGCCTTACAGGCAGTTGGCTCAGTCTCTCAGCATGCCGCTGAGACCCTAAGCCAGGCTCGCCCACTCCCTCTACTGCCCGGCGTTCTGCTGAGTGCTGGAGGAGCAGAGCACAGAGCACTGAGCAATAGTCCTTGCTCTCTGCTCAGAGCAGACCTGAGAACTGAGAGATCAACAGTCATGTTTTAGACTTAGAACTGGCAGGGGCAGCTGCAGTATTAGATGAATGCCATATAGGTGAGTAGGTGTGCTTGTTTGTTTTTTTATTTCCCAAACTTCTTCTTTGAAATCTAACTGGGGAACATTTAGTTTAAAAATAATGATTTAACATAAACAATTGCCATGTTATTTTTTTGATAAATTGTTTTCAGATTTTTTCCATCCTTTTTTGCATTTCAATTCAGACTCTTGCTGTCTACACACACTTTTTACAGTTTTAACTGCACATTATTCCTTTGTACTGGCTTCCTGGTAGTTGGTCAGTTAGGGTGGACCATGCCTGAATGAACGTTAGCTGGGCCCCTTGTAGTCTCCAGCAGGGCTCAGGTGTCAAGTTAACAAAGTGTGAGTGCATTCTGGAGGCAATTGAGACCCTTCAAAATGTCTGACCAAGGACTTTCATGGCAGGATCCCCAGGAATTTTATGTAATGAACACAGGACATTTTTACAACCTCTCCTGAACAATTTAACTTGACAGATAGTAACCCACATTTTGCTGCATTTACATGTTGTGTTTAGTAGCGTTTTGGCGCGTTTTGCTGTGTTTGCATTTGCAAAATAGCCAAAAATGAAAAATGCCTGTAAACGAAATGAGGCTAAACACGAGTTACCATGTTCAGCCGCGTTTAGCCATGTTTAGAAGCGTCTGGCGCTTGAAAGGCCTCTAAACTCAGCTTCTGAACCCATTTTATTGCGTTCCAAAAAAGCCTCTAAACTCAACTGCCTAAAAACAACTATAAACGACCCTGTGTACATGTACTGATAAGATAAAATCGAGGAGAGTTCAGGAGCAGTTGAAAAAATGCCCAACTGCAGCAGTGTACATGAGGCATTAGGGTGCATTTATACCTAACAATAATGTAGCGCATAAATTGGCTGTAATGCACCCTAATGCCAGAAAATGTAGATTGCAGTGAAATGCAGGATTTGTGTTGGGGTGCCATCCAAAATGTATGGCGCTGCAACATATTAAAGTGTACATGGAGCACTTCTGCAAGTTGTGTTAAAGCTGTAGTAAACCCGCTGATTTTTTTTCTACACCTGTAATGGAAAAGGCATAATGAGCTAGTGCATACTAGCTCATTATGAAATACTTACCTTAGAGCGAGACGTCGGTATCTCACCTGGTCCACGTCGAGGGAGCTGACATTTTACCTTGGCGTGTCTTCTGGATATCGCAGCTGAGGCAAGCAAGGTATTACCATGTTAATGAGAATAAGAGATTTCAGTAATTTGGTTTACATCTAATGGAATATTATTATTTTATTGTTATCACCCATAAAAAAACAAGTAAAAGACATAAGTATTATTTTCTCTATAGACATTATAGATATATCTATATAACAAATGTGATTGATCTAAACAAAAATCAAGCACTAACAGCGCTTGACTGCATATTCAAATTAATACTAATTGTCTATAATTCTATATATGCTGTCCACACATGTTTGATGTACCACCATTAGTCTTAGTGATTAGCATCAATCAATATCCTAGAGAAGTTGAATGGGGATATATATATATATATATATATATATATATATATATATATATATATACAGTGCCTTGCGAAAGTATTCGGCCCCCTTGAAGTTTTCAACCTTTTGCCACATTTCAGGATTCAAACATAAAGAATCACCAACAAGTGGGACACAATTGTGAAGTGGAACAAAATCTATTGGATAATTTAAACTTTTTTAGCAAATAAAAAACTGAAAAGTGGTGCGTGCAAAATTATTCGGCCCCTTTACTTTCAGTGCAGCAAACTCACTCCAGAAGTTCAGCGAGGATCTCTGAATGATCCAATGTTGTCCTAAATGACTGATGGTGATAAATAGAATCCACCTGTGTGTAATCAAGTCTCTGTATAAATGCACCTGCTCTGTGATAGTCTCAGGGTTCTGTTAAAAGCGCAGAGAGCATCATGAAGACCAAGGAACACACCAGGCAGGTCCGTAATACTGTTGGATACAAAAAGATATCCCAAGCTTTAAACATCCCAAGGAGCACTGTACAAGGGATTATTTTGAAATGGAAGGAGTATCAGACCACTGCAAATCTACCAAGACCTGGCCGTCCCTCTAAACTTTCAGCTCAGACAAGGAGAAGACTGATCAGAGATGCAGCCAAGAGGCCCATGATCACTCTGGATGAACTGCAGAGAACTACAGCTGAGGTGGGAGGGTCTGTCCATAGGACAACAATCAGTCGTACACTGCACAAATCTGACCTTTATGGAAGAGTGGCAAGAAGAAAGCCATTTCTCAAAGATATCCATAAAAAGTCTCGTCTAAAGTTTGCCACAAGCCACCTGGGAGACACACCAAACATGTGGAAGAAGGTGCTCTGGTCAGATGAAACCAAAATCGAACATTTTGCCCACAATGCAAAACGATATGTTTTGGCGTAAAAGCAACACAGCTCATCACCCTCAACACACCATTCCCACTGTCAAACATGGTGGTGGCAGCATCATGGTTTGGGCCTGCTTTTCTTCAGCAGGGACAGGGAAGATGGTTAAAATTGAGGGGAAGATGGATGCAGCCAAATACAGGACCATTCTGGATGAAAACCTGTTGGAGTCTGCAAAAGACCTGAAACTGGGACGGAGATTTATCTTCCAACAAGACAATGATCCCAAACATACAGCAAAATCTACAAAGGAATGATTCACAAAAAAACGTATCCAGGTGTTAGAATGGCCAAGTCAAAGTCCAGACCTAAATCCAATCGAGAATCTGTGGAAAGAGCTGAAAACTGCTGTTCACAAATGCTCTCCATCCAACCTCACTGAGCTCGAGCTGTTTTGCAAGGAAGAATGGGCAAGAATTTCAGTCTCTCGATGTGCAAAACTGATAGAGACATACCCCAAGCGACTTGCAGCTGTAATCGCAGCAAAAGGTGGCTCTACAAAGTATTAACGCAAGGGGGGCAAATAATTTTGCACGCCCCACTTTTCATTTTTTTATTAGTTAAAAAAGTTTCAAAAATCCAATACATTTCGTTCCACTTGACAATTGTGTCCCACTTGGTGATTCTTCACAAAAAATAAAAATTTTACATCTTTATGTTTGAAGCCTGAAATGTGGCAAAAAGGTTGAAAAGTTCAAGGGGGCCGAATACTTTCGCAAGGCACTGTATATATATATATATATATATATATATATATATATATATATATATATTTATATATATACATATCTATTTATATATAGAGATATCTATATAGATATATAGAGATATCGATATCTCTCTCTCTCTATATATATATATATATATATATATATATATATATATATATATACATATAGTATACAGGCTAGTGACTGGCATCTGCTGACATATTTTTCAAGATTTGGCAGACAGTGTGCCTATTACATGATCCTCAAAGACCTGCCTATAACTGTAGCCTTTGCTTGGCTGATTAACTTTAATATAATTTTAATTAAAAACCCCAGTGTCAAAGGGTTTAGCTGTTTGAGAAATGAGGACAGATTGAGGCACAGTGGCAATGGTCACATGGAAAACGGAAATACAGGCTGACAATGCTGTGCAAAGGGCAAACAAGACTGTGCAGGTAATGTCTATTGAATTCCTACCCTGGAATTATTTCCATAGAAATATATTATGGTAATATTTCAGTTTTTCCCATAGTATCATGAGCAGGCAGCAAAATATCCTCTTAGCAGTTTTCATTTTTTTTTTTTTACGAATTAAGATTTTATATTCTTTTCCTGTCCAGGGCAAAATGTATTTATTTATTTTCAGATACATTGTGCTCAATAACTTTTGTTGTTTTCACATTATTTTGTGACAAATAAGGCTTACATCTATTTTTTTTATTTTTATTATTGTTATTATTATTTTCAGCATTTCCGAAAATTCCAAACATTATCTTAAAACATATACAATGCAATTTATCTTATTAGTTCCTGTGCTCTCCCCTTCGATAGCAGAGTAGAGGGAGGAGGGTGGGTGCAACAAAAAAAGAAAAGAAAAAAAAAAACAAGGAAAGAGAAAGAAGAGGGAGGTTAGGGCAGAATCTATGACAAATATAGATATAAAACTGTCGGAGGGTACAAAAACAATAAAGTTAATCAATATTAATTAATAAATCATATTCTGACTTACTATCAGAATCTGAAATTATTTCAAAGTATAACTTAGTTTTCCTAAATTCAAACCATTTTGTCCATATCTTAAAGCGGTAGTAAACCCGCACATTTTTTTATTTTTTTTTAAACCTGCAAAGCAAAAGGCATAATGAGCTAGTATGCACCGCATACTAGCTCATTATGAAATACTTACCTTAGAATGAGGCCCCGACATCTGGCCCGATCCACGCCGAGGGAGCTGACATGCTCCCTTGGCGTTTCTTCCGGGTACCGCGGCTCCGGCGCTGTGAGTGGCCGGAGCCGCGATATCGTCACTCCCGCGCATTCGCGCGGGAGATTTCATTCCGGCCGGCCGGCCACTGCCGGATTTTCAGGCCGAGAATCCCCTTGTGCGCATGTGCCGCTGCAGTCAGCGGCGCATACCGAGGGGAATATCTCCTAAACCGTACAGGTTTAGGAGATATTTTTTTTACCTACAGGTAAGCCTTATTATAGGCTTTCCTGTAGGTAAAAGTTAAAAAATTGAGTATACAACCACTTTAAGATATTTGCTGGTCAGCCCTTTATTTGTACATGTTATTTCTTCCATTAGGCGGAGCTCATCAACCCTTCGTAGCCACTGTGAAATAGAAGGTATTGAGCATTTTCCACATTATAGTGGAATCAAAGATTTACAAGCATTTAACAAATATACGGTCATGGACATCTTATATTGCTCTGTTGTTTCATTTATACAGTGATGTAAAAAAGTTAATGGCTCAGGTTTAATTACTCGTCCCAGTATCAGAGAGATCACCTTCACCACTTCTTCCCAAAATGGGCAGATCTTAGGGCAAAACCAGCATATATGCCCATGTGTAGCTTGCTCTCCTCATTCCTTCCAACACAGAGGTGAGGTCAAGTTAGACATTGCATGTAATTTTACTGGTGTATAATGCCATTGAGATAGGAGTTTAAAGATTACTTCCGTCATTCTACTCGAGGTGGCGGACATATAAGAAAATTGTATAATCTTTTTGATTATCTGTAATTTGTAAGTCTTTTTCCCACCTGCCTATATAATCGGAGTATCCAGGGTATTGCAGGATCATCAATGCTTTAAAAAAAAAAAGATAATACAATGTTGTGGTTGGTCTTTATATTGCATAATTATTTAAACAGGATTCAGTTATTTTAACAGCTTTCATCTATTAACAGATTATGGGGGATCTAGTAGCATTCTACAGGTTTAAACGAGAGGAAAAAATAGAATGAAATATTCCAGTAACTTTCCTGGAGCCATTTGTATGTATTTAGTGCACCCCCCAGAAAATGTTGCTAAATTTAATTGTCAAAGCATTCTGTGTACAGGGATGCATCATATGTGACCTTTTAATGTATCATTTTAAACTAACAAGTTCAAAAGCATAGGTCTGCCTTTTCATTTAGGTGAGTTTTTTCACCCTTTGCTGAATCTTTTTATCTTTTTTTTTTTTTTTTTTTGCTAAACAAGCAATTTTCAATGGGACTAATGTCTAATGCGTCACAATTGCTTATCCAAGCACGTGGCTCACGTTTGCGGCACATCCCATTTACTTGAATAGGCAAATTTGTCAGGTAATGGCACACAATATGTCATGCTAAATTTGCAGTGATGCATATGGCTATATGGTAGGCTTTGGCTATATGGTAGGCTTTAGGTGGGTAGTTGGGAGGCCAAGAGACTAAATCATCACTGAAACATAAAAGAAAGATATTTAAAAGAAGAGCTTTTGTAGACTGAATTCGGGGCGCTAATGTTTCTTTCTTAGATTAAAAATCATGCCATGTCATACATTTTCTTTTTCATGGGATGCCATCATCTGTTAGGTCTTGTAAAAGAAGTTACTGCCCAATTGCTAAATGCAGCTAAAATATTGATACCTAGATTTTGGGAACGGTCTGAATGTCCCACTATATTGGATTAGAAAAGGGAGGTAGAAAAAATAATGTAAGCTAAGAGATGGATACATATGGTTAAAGATCAACAGAATAAATGTAAAGATACATGGGCAGGACGGCTGTATTATTCCTCAGAAATAGGGGTGGATTAAACCCTTTTGGGGGCAATGCTGTGTTATGGATCAAATAGTCTGTGAGATGCATCTGGTGGGGGGAAATTGGAAGGAGGTGGGTTTTTTTTTCTTTTTCTTTTTTTTTCTGTTGTTTCTTTTTTCCTCCTCTGAGAGGCACAGTGGAGAGATGATTGATGTCATTAAAGGAAGAGGATAAGTCAATGGAATCATACAAAGAAGGGTGGATTGAAATGAAAGGTGGAGAGGTATGAAAATGAAATAGTAGAGTGAGATTATATTGAATTTAAACACTAAACATACTGTAATAGGGAAACAAAAATAGTAATTAGAAATTATACACTTTTTTTTTATTGTATTGTTGGTTGTGAGTAGGTAAGTGGGTGGGCTTTTTCTTTTTTTTTCTCTTTTGAAGAGGACATGACCAAGGACCCGGTGTGTTTTCTCGGGGTGGGGGGTTAGTGTGGTGTATGTTAATGAAAAGATTTATATAGATATAGTGTGCAATGTGTACTTATGTGGTATGTTGGGATTTGTCTTAATAAAGAAAAAGTGATTATAAAAAAGATTTATGCCCTGTACACACGGTCCGACGGAAAATGTGCGATCAGACTGTGTTGTCGGAAATTCCAATTGTGTGTGGGCTCACACACACAAAGTTTGAGATCTGGATCTAAAATTTTCTGACAACAAAATACGACTGTTTAAATTCCGATCGTGTATATATAATTCCGACGCACAAAGTGCCACGCATCCTCAGAATAAATTACGAGACAAAAGCTATTGGCTTCTTATATATAGTCCAGTCGTACGTGATTTACGTCACCTCGTTCTGAATGATTGGATTTTCTGACAACTTTGTGCGACCGTGTGTATGCAAGACAAGTTTAGGCCAAAATGTTGTCATCAGAATGTCCGACCCTGTGTACAGGGCATAACAATCATGCTGCACATTCTGGAATGCATGTCACTGGCCACAAAAAATGCCAATATTATTAATATCAGTTGGCATGTACCACACTTCATAATGTAGGGGTCAGCTAGATTTTACTATTTTTAAGATTTACATATTTTATTTGTCACCTCATGAGGCAAATGAGCAGGGTTAAATTTATGTGAATTCATTTGACTCAATGTACTGTATGTATTTAAAGTGGATGTAAAGGCAGAAGGTTTTTTATCCTACTACATTCTAAATCTGCATGCAGCTTGCCCCACGCCCCTCCCCCTTCGCAAATACATTCCTGAGCCGGATCTTAATCCAGCGATATCCAGGAACGCTGAGGCTGTTGGTTCTCCCCCTCCTCATTGGCTCCCACTGGTGTCAATCAGAGCCAGTGACAAGGGAGCAGGGGCATAGCCAAGCACACAGAGCAGGGCTTGAGAGCAAACATACATGAGTGCCCCCATAGCAATCAGCTTACTATAGGGGCACCTGGCAGGGGGGAGGAGCCAGGAGCACCAGAAGGAGACTTGAGATGAGGAGGATCAGAGCTACTCTGTGCAAAACAATTGCACAGAGCAAGTAAGTATAACTTGTTTGTTATTTTAAAACAAAAAAAGGAGTCTTTAACCCCTTCCCGCCGAGCGTACGCAGATGTGCGTAGTCGGCTTCTGGGGGGTATACCGGGATGATGCCCGCACCTGCAGGCATCATCCCGGTACCGTTTTTTTCAGCGGGCGATTGGCTATCCAGGCATAACAACCGATGCGGCTAAAAGCCGCTCGGCTGTAATGCCGGAGGAGCGGGAGGGGACATCCCCCCCTCCCGCCGCCTCCCGCCGCTGTTACCGGTGCTCCCGCTCGATCGGGAGCACCGATTCAAATTCTGCTGCCTTCGGCTGCTGGGCAGGGACTGGAATGAAGCCGTAATCAGCTTCATTCCAGTCTCCTCATCGTAAACACGGAAGCGACGTCATGACGTCACTTCCCATTTACTCGGCTGCCAATGGCGCCGGTTTTAAAAAAATATCCGGTATTCAGAATCGCCGTTTTCAGCGATCTGAATACATTGAAGTGTAAAGGAGGGGTGGGGGGTCTTTTAGACCCCTGATCCCTCCATAAAGAGTACCTGTCACCACCTATTACTGTCACAAGGGATGTTTACATTCCTTGTGACAGCAATAAAAGTGATCAATTTTTTTTTTTTTAAACAATTTAGTCATTTTAAAATAAATAAAAAAAAATTAAAATTTTTTATAGCGCCCGCCGTCCCCGCGAGCTCGCGAAGCAAAGAAAACGCATACGGAAGTCGCGCCCGCGTATGTAAACTGTGTTCAAATCACACATGTGAGGTATCGCCGCGATCGTCAGAGCGAGAGCAATAATTCTAGCACTAAACCTCCTCTGTAACGCTAACCTGGTAACCGTAAAAAAAAATTAAATCGTCGCCTATTGAGATTTTTAGGTACCGTACTTTGTCGTCAATCCACAAGTGCGCGCAATTATAAAGTGTGACATATTTGGTATCTATTTACTCAGCGTAACATTATCTTTCACATTACGCAAAAAATTGAGCTAATTTTACTGTTTTGTTTTTTTTTTATTCATGAAAGTGTCCCTTTTCCCAAAAAGTTGCGTTTAAAACACCGCTGCGCAAATACCGTGTGACATAAAATATTGCAACAATCGCCGTTTTATTCTCTAGAGTCTCTGCTAAAAATATATATATAATGTTTGGGGGTTCCAAGTAATTTTCTAGCAAAAAATATGGATTTTAACTTGTAAACACCAAATTCCAAAAATAGGCTTAGTCATGAAAGGGTTAATATTAATTTAATACTTGTTTTAAAGTTTATTACATATCTGCATCAAATTTGATAAACCCTCACTATATGTTTGTTATGTGTTCTCATTCGAACAGCATGCCTATATTTTTACCTTTTTTAGGTGTTTGTTTCGAGCAGGCCTAATGCTGTGTACACACGACCGGACTTTTCGACAGCAAATGTCAGACGGAACGAATCCTCCAGACAATTCGATCGTGTATGGGCTTTATCGGACCTTTGCTGTCTAAAAATCAGACAGACTTTAGATTTAGAACATGTTTCAAATCTTTCCGAGTCTGGTCGAAAAATCCATTTGTCTGTATGTTAGTCTGACGGACGAAAACCGACGCTAGGGCAGCTATTGGCTACTGGCTATGAACTTCCTTATTCTAGTCCAGTCGTACGTCATCACGTTCGAATGCGTCAGTCTTTGGTGTGATTGTGTGTGGCCAAGTCCGTTCCTTCGGAAAGTCTGTTGGAACTCAGCTGAAAAGTCAGTCGGGAAGACCATCGGATCTAGTGTTGCCGGAAAGTTCGGTCGCGTGTACGCGGCATTAGGCAGACTTCAAGCTACTCTGAATGGGAGGAAAGTCAGTTTGTCCCTACTGACATCAGTTTATGAAGCTCAGCTTCTAAACCTTTAAAGTGGTTAAAGACAGAAGGATGTTTTACCTTAATGCAGGCAGTTACATTTATGTCAATTGGAACAAAGAGGGGAAAAAGACACAGCCACTGCTCCCAATCTGAAATCTGTGTGGGTGCAAGGCTCAAAAACAGACAGATTTGGAACAGCAGCTCTGTCTGTATAGCTACTGTGTCCCAAAGACATTAATGGGGCTGCTTGTATGGGGATGTATGGAACACCTGTAAAATTCCATATGGGTAAACACAGCCCTTGCACTGGGTATGCATCGATACACCTCCTCTGACCGAGGCCCAATAGTACAGCCAGTGTTTCTGATTAGGGATGGGGAGAACAGACCCCTGTTCGGTTTACACCAGAACTTTCGGATCCGAATAATGAACCCCATTAAAGTCAATGGGACCCGAACGTCAAAAATCAAAAGGGATAATTTTGAAAGGTTATATGCAAGTAATTGGGCATACAATGGTTATAGGAGTCTGGGAGTCTGGGTCCTGCTCATTTTTAAATGAGCAGTAATGTTTTGATTTTTAATGTGAAAACCTAAAAATTTTAAATTTCTTCCAATATAGTTCCGGGGGATCCCCTTACTCTACCTGTAAAGTGGCAGATCGGTACCATGTCTAGAATCTGCTTCAGCAATAATTGCATTTATAAAGCCAAAAAAATGAAATTTTCCCTACAAGCTGCTTTTATTTTGCTCAGCAACAGCTGGGGAGCCAGTGCGTATGATGAGGCCACAATGTAGTGCACTGGGAAGAAGAGATTTTTTGGATACATTCTGGTGTCACTTTGACTTTGTGAGTAGAGAGGTGGGCGGATCCCATGTGTGTGCAGGTCGGGGCCCACGGTCAGGCGCTGTGTGGGGTGGGGTGAGGTCAGGAGACACCAGGGGGAAGGAGCCCCTCCCCGCTCTTTTGTGTGTGCAGGTCGGAGGGCCCCATGGGGGAGGTCAGGTGGCGGAGCCCTCCCCTTTTTTTGTGCATGCAGACTCTGTTCCGGTCAAGTACCACCGTGTGTCGGGCTGTGTGTGGTGAGTGAGACCAGTTGGTGCCAGCGTAGGGCTCCATGGAGGAGGAGGTCAGGGTGGAGAAGTACCCCCTTTCTTGCAGCTGCCGCTGGAGATCCTGGTAGAGATGGGACACAGGCTCAGCTATCCCTCCTGGCACTGCTAGACAGGTGAGAGCTGGGAGGACTTGTGCTTCCCTAGGTGTGTGTGACACCCCCTCCCACCTGTCTCGCTGCCCCCTACCTGTGACACTGCCTCCCACCTTTCCCCGCTGCCCCCCACTTGTCCCACCCACTTCCACCTGTCCCGCTGCCCCCCACCTGTGACATTGTCTCCCACCTGTCCCATTCCCTCCCACCTGTCCCTCTGCCCCCCACCTGTGACATTGCCTCCCACCTGCCCAACTCCCTCCCACCTGTCCCGCTGCCCCCTACCTGTGACATTGCCTCCCACCTGTCCTGCTGCCCCCTACATATGACACTGCCTCCCACCTGTCCCACTCTCTCTCACCTATCTCACTGCCTCCACCTGTGACACTGCCTCTCACCTGCCCCACTGTCCCCCACCTGAGACACTGCCTCTAATCTGTGATGCTGCCCCCCACTTTTCCCGCTGCCCCCCACCTTTCCCACTGCCTCCCACCTGTCCCACTGCCCCCTTCCATGACACTTCCCCCTCCTGTCCTGCTGCCCCCTCCTGTCCCACTGACCTCCTCCAATGACACTTCCACCTCCAGTCTCACTACCCCCTGCCTGTCCCACTGCCCCCTTTTCATCCGGCTGCCCCCTCCTGTCACGCTGCCCTTCTTCTGTGACACTCCCCCCTCCTGTCCCACTTCCCCCTCCTAACCCATTGCCCCACCTGTCCCCCTGCTCCCTTCCTGTCCCACTTCCCCCTTCTGTGGTAGGAGAAGATAGGACTGGAGGAGGAGGACATGGGATGGAGGACATTTGACTGGAGGCGGAGGACATGGGAAGGAGGAGATGGGATTGCAGGAGGATGAAGAGGACATGGGATAGAGAACATGGGATTGAGAAGGAGGAGGAAGTAGGATCGCCAGTGGGTGGATTTGATGGAACAGCCAGTGGTTGAGCCCTGGAGAATGTTGGTGGTCAGGCCCGGGGGGGGGGGGGGGGGGCGGCAATTTCCTCCCTGCCCCCCAGCCCAGTCCTTCCATGTTCTGCCCCTTACAGAAAGTAAACCTCCATCAAATGGTGGTCCTTTTCTAGGTTTAATAAATGGCAGCATCGTTCAACCCTCTTTCTGTAAGTCCAAGCTGCTATTGACACACTTATCTAGCTGGCCTTTGTGCACAATACTATTGCACTGAACGGTACTCACATCTCATTACATTTGGAAAAAAAACTTTTACAGTGAGAGGGTTTTAAAGGTGGGGCTGGAAAGCAGGGAATAAGGGGTCTTGTACATTATATTTTAAGATTTTTTTTCCTGTAAAATATTGGGAATTATCAGTTGATTGCTGAAATCAACAACTTCTGATGGTACTATGGTTGTTAGGAAATTTAAGCAAAGATAAATAAATAAATATTGAGACGTATGAGTATTTATCTGTCTGGTGTGCAGACTTTTGTATCCTATCTCTCTGAAAAAAACAACAGCACTTTGCTCTATATCTGCTTTCTTTCCATCAATCTTCTATGGGCACTTTGCTTTGAAATAAAGCTTTTACAATTACCTTGGGAAGATGTTTCCCCAAAGCCTTTTATGTATTTTCCTCATAAACCTTAGCATTTATCTTAAATGAGCCTGGCACAAAAAAATAAGCTGGCTTCTTCTAGACATTTGGGCTGTAATACAAGAGCAAAGAGCCTGAAGGGTGAGCAGTATACACCATGGAAAGAATAAAGGTGTTGTAGCTTGCATATATTTATAACATCTTCTGAGAAAGAAATAGGACTCGAGTGTCTTGCTAGTACATGGATTTAATTGAAAGACTGTGATAGCATAAACCAATTCCTGGGGATTACTGGGAAGAATTATGCATCTATGGTATTTATTAATGTCCTTTGCCTATGAATCTAAGTTTATTTTTTATTGTGGAGTTATTTATTCCAGTATAATGCCATATACACTCACCGGACACTTTATTAGGTACAGCTGTTCAATTGCTTGGTAACACAAATTGCTAATCAGCCAATCACATGGCAGCAACTCAATGCATTTAGGCATCTAGATGTGGTGATGGAGATTTGCTGAATTTGAAACTGAGCATCAGAATGAGGAAGAAAGAGGAAAGTGTCTTTGAACGTGGCATGATTTTTGGTGTCATGTATCTGGTTGGTGAGCCTGACATGTAGAAGAATGCCTCCTGTACAGCTCCGGCTCGAGAACTACTGATAGTGAGACAGCAGCCACTGGAGCATGGCGGGGCAAGAATGCCTAGGATCAGTCCAGAAGTCTGTGAAGGTAGTAGCCAGGAACTCACAGGCAGGAAGTGGGACTTGGCTGGTAGCAGGCAGATAAGGCAGCAGACAGGCTGGCAGACTTGGCTGATGACAGACTGTGGATGCACAACAGGAAGCAGGTACCTGGAGGTGCTGAACTGGACTGAAGGAGCTGTAACAGGCTGGAGGAGCTGGAAGCAGGGTCAGACGAGCCGGGACGGTAACAGACAGGCAGATCAGACATAAACGGTAGGTAGAAGCGTAGTCGGGTCACAGGCAGGGTTGGCAACAGATGCAGGGTAAACAGGAGCAGCAGGCAGACAGAGTCCGTAGTTAAGCAAGGGGTCAGAGCAGGAAGCAGATAGGGGTAGTCGGGAGCAAGCCAGATCAGTATCAGAAGTCAAACACAGGAATCAGGATTCACATAAATTCTGTAGACTAAGCAGCAATTAGACAGCGCTGAAGCTCCATTTAAATTGGCCATTTGGCACCAGTGCTGGTGACAGGCACACAAGTGAACCCGCGGTCACATTCGCACATGGGGGTTCGCATATGTGCCCGTGGCTGCTCATTCCTTGTTGGTGCCTGCACACAGGTGTGTGTCTGGGAACAGCAGCTGTACAACGCAGACTTCTTTCCTGATATTGCCCACTCCTTATGGGCAGCCTCCGGATGCCCAGATGGTTCTGTCAGGGCTGGGCTCAGTCCTTCCTTCTCTGAGCTGTCCGCTCAGTTGTCGGCTAATTGCCAGCTCCTTTCTCTCCACAGTGACTCAGCTGTTGTTGATCTGCTCATCAGTCCTGCTTACTTAAAGCTGTCAAGCTCACTTCATCTCTGCCTTTGCCTTTGGTCACATCTCAGAGACTTTTCTGCTGCAATCCTGTTGAAGACTCAGATGACGTCCCTTCTGGCTCCTGATCTGCTTGCTGAACTACTACGTTGATCTCTGGCTCTCTGACATTGGCATTGGCTGACTACCCGATCTGGTTACTGAACTCTGGCTATGTATTGACTACGCTTACTCTGTTTACCTTTTTATTATTATTAAACAAGTGTGATTAATTGTACTTCTGTCTTGGTCTGATTCATGGTTTCTGACAGGTTCTCCTTCTGGGGATGACTGCGGAAGAAGGCATGAACCAAGTCCATAGCATGTACATTCTGCTCTGGCTCCCAGGAGTTTTCCTCTGGCTCATTACCCTTCCATTTAATCAGGTATTGCACTTGACCCCTTCTCCTTCTGCAGTCCACAATTGCCTCGACCTCAAACTCCTCGTCCCCATTGATGGTCACACGTTCAGGTGGTCTAGTCTCCAGATTTGGAAAAGGATCTGGCACCATGGCTTTTAATAATGACACATGGAACACTGAGTGTATCCTGAAAAATTCCGGTAATGACAGTTCATAGGGAACATTGTTAAATTTCAGGTTTGCAGCTGTGCCATACTCCTTCCATTTTCCGATGATGGATTGAACAGTGCTCCTTAAGATGTTCAAATTCAAGTGCATACATATAATGCTAGCATTTAACAAAAATACATTTTGTGTGTATAGATTACTACAGAGCTGCATTTTTTTATGCATTTGTTATCTGCTGAAGTTCAACTTATGTTTGGTTTTCCAGATTTGCTCTACAAGCCACAAAAGTTTAGCTTTACCTCAAATGTTTTGTTTCTCCAAGACTTTTTCCCACTCCACATAATTCTTTATATATACAGTATGTGATTAATGTTTCACTCTGCATTCTGTACAAAATTTTCAACCATCTAACACATTTACAGATTTACGTTGTAGTAAATTTCTGTACTTGTGAAGATTGTTCACCTGAAAAACTAGTGTAGACATCATTTTATCAATTCTTTAAGATTTAATTAAATCCATCAGCATGGCCCATTTATCCCTTAGGCAAAACTCCACATAACTCCAAACTAAGAGCATTAAATATTCAGAAATCTAGCATGTCATAACAGCATCAATTTACATCTGTAATAAAATTCTACACTGTAGTGCCTGTCTTTGCCACAACTATTAACTATATATGTAATATTCTATATAATATAAAGTATATCCCTTTTATTTCTTCCATTCTTTTGCCTTCGATTACATAAAGCACACATGCAAAGTTCACTTAAAAAATAAATCAAAAAATCTGCGTAAAATAATCTAAAACACCATATACAGGAAAACATACCAGTATATACAAAGCAAGACCCTCAGGACCATCATTTGGCACAAAAGAGGTGTTAATAGTGTTCAAATAATTCAAGATGCGGGGCCACCATAAACATGATCACTTTTATTATTGTTGTTTACTTGGTAGTTAGGTGCAATGAAGGTTTCTGCTAAATGACCAATTTCACTATCTGCAACTCTAAACTTTGCTCATTGAGCTGCTTAGAAAAATTGCTTGACAAAAAAATACTTTATTTAGAGAGGTTTTTTTTCTGGAAGGAGGGGGATATTTAGGGTATTTTTGTTTATTGTATGCAATTGTCTTTGTATTTTTTAGATTTAAATTTGTTATTGTTTTTTTTTTCTACTATCTGCTTTTTTTCTTTTACAAAAAACCTAAACCCCAAACTAGTGAGATACTGTCTGGAAGTTATCAGTTTATTAACAGTATATATCAGGTACAACTTGAATTAAACCCAGTTACGTGTATTCTGGGTGGTTTATTAGAAGAATTATATCCCCCTTCCACTTATGTAGCACTTGTCAGGCTGCCAGAAACTTGATAGCGAGATTCTAGTTATCCCCTCAAACCCCTACATGTCAGCATTGAATTCAACAGGTTAGTAACATCTTAGTTCAGGAAAAAAATACATATGAACACAGGACTACACCTCATAAATTCCAAAAAAATCTTGCAGGAATTGCTAGAGACTCTTGGGGTGGCTCCTTCTCAGCTCATACTTACCAGATTACTTCAGACTTGAAGAATGTTTTGATTGTGTTATCAGCGGGCTGGAGAAGAGTGTTAAATGTTTCAATAAATGGTGTGTCAAATAGGAATGGGCAGATTCGGAAAACTATATACATATGTATAAGAGGGATACATACACTGTATGAGTTTTGGTTCTTATTTTTTGTTTTGAGTTTGTTTAGATTGTATTGCTATTTTACTTGAATAGAAAACACTACTGACTGAAGAATATGGACTTTATGCAGACAAGTTAATACTTTATTTACAGTAAAATGATTCCCTGTTTGCATTTTTAATGCTTGTGGAGTTTAAAAAAAAAATTCACTGTTGTATTGTATACATATTGCCACATGCATGTACACCAACCACTGGCCCTCCAAATCTTCTCTCATTAACAACCAGGACCCAGAAGAAAAGTATAAGTTTCCAAAATAGTGTAATAACATTTTAATAAAAGCTAAAAGCAATTTAAAACTATTTGGCACTCACACTGTATGGTGCTACCGTCAGCACCAACATAAACAACCTGGTTTTGCCCAAAAAGCCGCTCAGTTCGAGCCGGCATGTGTTCCAACAACCGGAACTGCTAATCCAAACCTGACAGGAAGTGAAGTCAATGATGGCAGACGATGCTTTTTCGTACACCAGTGTCATCAGGAAGCTTGGTGAGCTTTCGAGAGTTGGAGGGTGTGTACTAGCGCCTGACTTTTTTTAATCACATATATCCCCTGATAATTCTCACCAGTAACAATGTTACCTCCCCCCCTTACAGAATCATTTTACAATTTGTCATTTTAGTGGAGCTGCAGTTAAATCTGGCCATAGATGGTTTGAATCTCCACTGGCAGCTTCCCCCGCCTGGAGAACAGAATGACTCCACAGAAGGGATTCAGACAGTCAGTGTTGATGGGGGAATCAAGCAATTTTCTTTCCTGCAACTATTGGTTGATGATTTTTTTTTTCTTGTTCAATGTTTTTATTAAAATTTCAGTAGAGACATTACAGAAGATAAACAGTGTTATCCATAAAATCGATCATAGGAAACAGGCTCATATGAATGTGCATAGTTGGCAAAACTGTAAGGCCGCGTACACACGGGCGGACTGTTCGCTCAACTTTGTCCGCTGAACAGTGTTTTAGCGGACAGTCCGCTCGTGTGTGGGGCTTCAGCGGACAGTTTCAGCGGACAGTTTGACGAACAAAGTTTTTCGGAAATTCCGAAAAACTGTCCGCTGAAACTTGGTTTGAGCGGACAGTCCGCCCGTGTGTAGGCCACTTTCGAAATGAGCAAACTGTTCCCGCTCGGAGGAAAGTCTGCTCATTTCGAGCGCGTCTCCAGGTAGGCGGGGCCCACGAAGGAGACGTCGCGGGCCCCGCCGCCTGGTATGGACTTAAAGGGGAACCCCAACGCCGAAAAAAATCGGCGTGGGGGTCCCCCCAAAGTCCACAACAGACCCTTGTCCGAGCACGCTACCCGGCCGGCCAGGAAAGGGGGGCGAGCGAGCGCGCCCCCCCTCCCGAGCCGTACCAGGCCGCGTGCCCTCAACATGCGGGGTGCCTTGGGGAAGGGGGGGCCGCGCGGCCCCCCCCACCCCAAAGCACCTTGTCCCCATGTTGATGAGGACAAGGGCCTCTTCCCGACAACCCTGGCCGTTGGTTGTCGGGGTCTGCGGGCGGGGGGCTTATCGGAATCCGGGAGCCCCCTTTAATAAGGGGGCCCCCGGATACCGGCCCCCCACCCTATGTGAATGAGTATGGGGTACAATGTACCCCTACCCATTCACCTGTAAAATAAAAGTACCCAAAAAAAAAACACAACACACGAGATAAAATATTTTATTGCACAGCTCCGGGGGTCTTCCGTCTTCGGGGGTCTTCTCGCCGGACTCCTCCGCTATCTTCTTGTAGCTCTTTTGCTAGCGGAGGAGTCCGGCTTTCTTCCTCCCCGCCGCCGGCCTCTTCTCCCGACTTCGGGGGTCTTGTCCCCCTCTTCGGTTCTTCTGCCGGGCCACCGCGCCTTCTTATAGCTCTTTTACAGGCGGTGGCCCGGTCTTCTGTCGCCGCCGCCTTCCGTTGTTCTGCCGGGCCACCGCGCCTTCTTATAGCTCTTTTAGAGGCGGTGGCCCGGTCTTCTGTCGCCACTGTCGCCTTCCGGTCGCCTTCCGGTCGCCTTCCGTTCTTCTTCTTGTTGTTCTTCTTCTTCTCCAGGAGATGTTGACACGTCGCTCTCTCCGGCCGGAATGCCAGAGCCGCGCTGCGCGGCCACTTATATAGTGACAATGGGGCGGTGTCACATGGTATATGTCACATGGGTTGATGTCACATGGGGACTATGACATCGTAAGGGGGCGGGGTCACCATGTGACCAACCCATGTGACATATACCATGTGACACCGCCCCATTGTCACTATATAAGTGGCCGCACAGCGCGGCTCTGGCATTCCGGCCGGAGAGAGCGACGTGTCAACATCTCCTGGAGAAGAAGAAGAAGAACAAGAAGAAGAACGGAAGGCGACCGGAAGGCGACAGAAGACCGGGCCACCGCCTCTAAAAGAGCTATAAGAAGGCGCGGTGGCCCGGCAGAATAACGGAAGGCGGCGGCGACAGAAGACCGGGCCACCGCCTGCAAAAGAGCTATAAGAAGGCACGGTGGCCCGGCAGAAGAACCGAAGAGGGGGACAAGACCCCCGAAGTCGGGAGAAGAGGCCGGCGGCGGGGAGAAAGAAAGCCGGACTCCTCCGCTAGCAAAAGAGCTACAAGAAGATAGCGGAGGAGTCCGGCGAGAAGACCCCCGAAGACGGAAGACCCCCGGAGCTGTGCAATAAAATATTTTATCTCGTGTGTTGTGTTTTTTTTTTGGGTACTTTTATTTTACAGGTGAATGGGTAGGGGTACATTGTACCCCATACTCATTCACATAGGGTGGGGGGCCGGTATCCGGGGGCCCCCTTATTAAAGGGGGCTCCCGGATTCCGATAAGCCCCCCGCCCGCAGACCCCGACAACCAACGGCCAGGGTTGTCGGGAAGAGGCCCTTGTCCTCATCAACATGGGGACAAGGTGCTTTGGGGTGGGGGGGCCGCGCGGCCCCCCCTTCCCCAAGGCACCCCCCATGTTGAGGGCACGTGGCCTGGTACGGCTCGGGAGGGGGGGCGCGCTCGCTCGCCCCCCTTTCCTGGCCGGCCGGGTAGCGTGCTCGGACAAGGGTCTGTTGTGGACTTTGGGGGGACCCCCACGCCGATTTTTTTCGGCGTTGGGGTTCCCCTTTAAGTACATTCCAGGCGGCGGAGCCCGCGACGTCTCCGTCGCGGGCCCCGCCTACCTGCACACGCGCTCGAAATGAGCGGACTGTTGCCTCGTGTGTGGGCGAGTCCGCTCATTTCAAAAGTTGCGCGGACTTAGTACGACGAACAAATTTTGCCGTATTTGTCCGCTCAAAAAGTGCCGTGTGTGGGCGTGTTCGTTCATTCAAAAGTTTGAGCGGACTGTTTGACGAACTTAGTTTCGGCAGACAGTCCCCGCGTGTGTACGCGGCCTAATAGTAAACATTTGGGAACAATGTATTCTATTCCAAGAGTTACACAGAAGGTGGAGTTATTGTCTAGCTCCCCCAGACACCCACTGGGTCACACTGTGTCATGAAGGGAGGACAACTTGCCCTACCTGAGCTGTCTGAAGTTTTATTGGGGTGAACAAGTGTATATAAATGTATGCGGTAAATTGTAGACAAACAAATGTCCAAGTAGGAACTAAACATGTGTAAAAACATTTCAATAGCCAGCGTCAGTGAGTCAGGAGAAGATTGTGCCCTAGGGGAGGAGCTAACCATTAATGCTAACTAGGGATGAAATCCCAGAGAAACAATAAACTGGATTGTATGCTACAATTGTTAACTGTAAAGAAAATTAGTAAACGTATACTTAACCACTTGCCGACCGCCGCACGACGATATACGTCGACAGAATGGCACGGGCAGGCATATGGGCGTACCTGTATGTCCCTGCCTTTCCGCGGGTGGGGGGCCCGATAGGGCCCCCCCCGGTGCCAGCGGCGGTCGGTATCCGTTCAGGAGCGATCCGGGATGAGGGGGCGGCCATTCATTCATGGCCACCCCCTCGCGATCGCTCCTGACGAATGGAAGTGAAGCATTGCATCACTTCCTCTCCTGTAATGTAAACACAGGCAGAGGAAGTGATGTAATCTCTCCTCCGTGTCGGTATTTTTCGTTCCGGCACCGAGGAGAGAGGATCGGTGAGTTGCACCAACACGACACTACACAGTAGAACATGCCAGGCACACTCACACCCCCCCTTCACCCCCCGATCACCCCCCCCAATTACCCCTGCCCCCCCAGTCACAGTGACACCAATTTCATTTTTTTTTTTTTTGCATTGGTGTCATTTGTGACTGTAATAACTGTTAGGGCAGTTAGGGTTAGCCCCCTTTAGTTCTAAGGTACGCCCCTAACCCCCCCAATAAAGGTTTAACCCCGTGATCACCCCCCGTCGCCAGTGTCACTAAGGCTGGGTTCACATTGCAGCGGTTTATGAGAACGGATGTGATTCGCACCGCACTGCAGTGCAAATCACATCCGATCTCTGTGCGATTCGAGTTCAGCCATACAGATAGTATGGCTGAATTCGCGCCGCACCCGCCGCAAATTCGCACGGGACCCTTTTTTTGGTCCGCAGCAGAATCGGATCGCATGGGTGTTCACACCATGCGATCCGATTTTGCAGATCGCACTGCGATATGCGAACTGATCTGGGGGTGTCATTAACATTTCACTGACACTCCCAGCAGTTCGCATAGGGCAGTGTGAACTGCCGCCGGGAGGCATGCGATGCGGGAACCCGCCGCGGATTCGTGGCGTTCCCGCATCGCTCCAGTGTGAACCCAGCCTAATAAGCGATCGTTTTTCTGATCGCTGTATTAGTGTCACAGGTGACGCTAGTTAGGCAGGTAGGTATTTAGGTTCACCGCAGCTTTTTATAGCGCCAGGGACCCCCATATACTACCGCATAAAGCCCCCTGATTGCCCCCTAGTTAACCCTTTCACCAGTGATCACCATATAACTGTTACAGGTGACGCTGGTTGGTTAGTTATTTTTTTATAGTTTCAGGGCACCCGCCATTTATTACCTAATAAAGGTTTAACCCCCTGATCACCCAGCAGGTGTCATTTGTGACTGTAATAACTGTTAGGGCAGTTAGGGTTAGCCCCCTTTAGTTCTAAGGTACCCCCTAACCCCCCCAATAAAGGTTTAACCCCGTGATCACCCCCCGTCGCCAGTGTCACTAAGGCTGGGTTCACATTGCAGCGGTTTATGAGAACGGATGTGATTCGCACCGCACTGCAGTGCAAATCACATCCGATCTCTGTGCGATTCGAGTTCAGCCATACAGATAGTATGGCTGAATTCGCGCCGCACCCGCCGCAAACTCGCACGGGACCCTTTTTTTGGTCCGCAGCAGAATCGGATCGCATGGGTGTTCACACCATGCGATCCGAGTTTGCAGATCGCACTGCGATATGCGAACTGATCTGGGGGTGTCATTAACATTTCACTGACACTCCCAGCAGTTCGCATAGGACAGTGTGAACTGCCGCCGGGAGGCATGCGATGCGGGAACCCGCCGCGGATTCGTGGCGTTCCCGCATAGCTCCAGTGTGAACCCAGCCTAATAAGCGATCGTTTTTCTGATCGCTGTATTAGTGTCACAGGTGACGCTAGTTAGGCAGGTAGGTATTTAGGTTCACCGCAGCTTTTTATAGCGCCAGGGACCCCCATATACTACCGCATAAAGCCCCCTGATTGCCCCCTAGTTAACCCTTTCACCAGTGATCACCATATAACTGTTACAGGTGACGCTGGTTGGTTAGTTATTTTTTTATAGTTTCAGGGCACCCGCCATTTATTACCTAATAAAGGTTTAACCCCCTGATCACCCAGCAGGTGTCATTTGTGACTGTAATAACTGTTAGGGCAGTTAGGGTTAGCCCCCTTTAGTTCTAAGGTACCCCCTAACCCCCCCAATAAAGGTTTAACCCCGTGATCACCCCCCGTCGCCAGTGTCACTAAGGCTGGGTTCACATTGCAGCGGTTTATGAGAACGGATGTGATTCGCACCGCACTGCAGTGCAAATCACATCCGATCTCTGTGCGATTCGAGTTCAGCCATACAGATAGTATGGCTGAATTCGCGCCGCACCCGCCGCAAATTCGCACGGGACCCTTTTTTTGGTCCGCAGCAGAATCGGATCGCATGGGTGTTCACACCATGCGATCCGATTTTGCAGATCGCACTGCGATATGCGAACTGATCTGGGGGTGTCATTAACATTTCACTGACACTCCCAGCAGTTCGCATAGGGCAGTGTGAACTGCCGCCGGGAGGCATGCGATGCGGGAACCCGCCGCGGATTCGTGGCGTTCCCGCATCGCTCCAGTGTGAACCCAGCCTAATAAGCGATCGTTTTTCTGATCGCTGTATTAGTGTCACAGGTGACGCTAGTTAGGCAGGTAGGTATTTAGGTTCACCGCAGCTTTTTATAGCGCCAGGGACCCCCATATACTACCGCATAAAGCCCCCTGATTGCCCCCTAGTTAACCCTTTCACCAGTGATCACCATATAACTGTTACAGGTGACGCTGGTTGGTTAGTTATTTTTTTATAGTTTCAGGGCACCCGCCATTTATTACCTAATAAAGGTTTAACCCCCTGATCACCCAGCAGGTGTCATTTGTGACTGTAATAACTGTTAGGGCAGTTAGGGTTAGCCCCCTTTAGTTCTAAGGTACCCCCTAACCCCCCCAATAAAGGTTTAACCCCGTGATCACCCCCCGTCGCCAGTGTCACTAAGGCTGGGTTCACATTGCAGCGGTTTATGAGAACGGATGTGATTCGCACCGCACTGCAGTGCAAATCACATCCGATCTCTGTGCGATTCGAGTTCAGCCATACAGATAGTATGGCTGAATTCGCGCCGCACCCGCCGCAAACTCGCACGGGACCCTTTTTTTGGTCCGCAGCAGAATCGGATCGCATGGGTGTTCACACCATGCGATCCGAGTTTGCAGATCGCACTGCGATATGCGAACTGATCTGGGGGTGTCATTAACATTTCACTGACACTCCCAGCAGTTCGCATAGGACAGTGTGAACTGCCGCCGGGAGGCATGCGATGCGGGAACCCGCCGCGGATTCGTGGCGTTCCCGCATAGCTCCAGTGTGAACCCAGCCTAATAAGCGATCGTTTTTCTGATCGCTGTATTAGTGTCACAGGTGACGCTAGTTAGGCAGGTAGGTATTTAGGTTCACCGCAGCTTTTTATAGCGCCAGGGACCCCCATATACTACCGCATAAAGCCCCCTGATTGCCCCCTAGTTAACCCTTTCACCAGTGATCACCATATAACTGTTACAGGTGACGCTGGTTGGTTAGTTATTTTTTTATAGTTTCAGGGCACCCGCCATTTATTACCTAGTCTCAATAGTGTACCCCTAAATTTAGGGGTGTCTACTTTCCAAAATGGGGTCATTTGGGGGGGGGTTTGTGCCATCTTGGCATTTTATGGCCTTCAAAACTGTAATAGGTAGTGAGGAGTGAAGTCAAAAATTTACGCCCTTAGAAAGCCTGAAGGCGGTGCTTGGTTTTCGGGGTCCCGTACGCGGCTAGGCTCCCAAAAAGTCCCACATATGTGGTATCCCCGTACTCAGGAGAAGCAGCAGAATTTATTTTGGGTTGTCATTTCACATATGCCCATGGCATGCGTGAGCAATATATCATTTAGTGACAACTTTGTGAAAAAAAAATAAAAAATAAAATAAAGTTTGTAATTTTCCCGCAACTTGTGGCAAAATATAAAATATTCCATGGACTCAACATGCCTCTCAGCAAATAGCTTGGGGTGTCTACTTTCTAAAATGGGGTCATTTTTGGGGGTTTTGTGCCATCTTGGCATTTTATGGCCTTCAAAACTGTAATAGGTAGTGAGGAGTGAAGTCAAAAATTTACGCCCTTAGAAAGCCTGAAGGCGGTGCTTGGTTTTCGGGGCCCTGTACGCGGCTAGGCTCCCAAAAAGTCCCACATATGTGGTATCCCCGTACTCAGGAGAAGCAGCAGAACTTATTTTGGGGTGTCATTTCACATATGCCCATAGCATGTGTGAGCAATATATCATTTAGTGACAACTTTGTGAAAATAAATAAATAAATAAATAAAAGTTTGTAAATTTCCCGCAACTTGTGCCAAATATAAAATATTCCATGGACTCAACATGCCTCTCAGCAAATAGCTTGGGGTGTCTACTTTCTAAAATGGGGTCATTTGTGGGGGTTTTGTGCCATATTGGCATTTTATGGCCTTCAAAACTGTGATAGGTAGTGAGGAGTGAAATTACAAATATATGCCCTTAGAAATCCTGAAGGCGGTGCTTGGCTTTCGGGGCCCCGTACGCGGCTAGGCTTCCAAAAAGTCGACCACATGTGGTATCCCCGTACTCAGGAGAAGCAGCAGAATGTATTTTGGGGTACAATTCCACATATAACCATGGCATGTGTGAGCAATATATCATTTAGTAACAACTTTGTGTAAAAAAAAAAAAAAAATTTTTTTTTGTCATTATTCAATCGCTTGAAGCAAAAAAATTAAATATTCAATGGGCTCAACATGCCTCTTATCAATTTCCTTAGGGTATCTACTTTCCAAAATGGGGTCATTTGGGGGGGTTTTGTACTGCTCTGCCATTTTAGCACCTCAAGAAATGAGATAGGCAGTCATAAACTAAAAGCTGCGTAAATTCCAGAAAACGTACCTTAGTTTGTAGATGTGACAACTTTTGCGCAAACCAATAAATATACAGTTATTGACTTTTTTTTTACCAAAGACATGTGGCTGAATACATTTTGGCCTAAATGTATGACTAAAATTGAGTTTATTGGATTTTTCTAATAACAAAAAGTAGAAAATATCATTTTTTTTCAAAATTTGCGGTCTTTTTACGTTTATATCGCAAAAAATAAAAATCGCAGAGTCAGTCAAATACCTTTAAAAGAAAGCTCTATTTATGGGAAAAAAAGGACGCAAATTTTGTTTGGGTACAACATTGCATGACCGCGCAATTACCAGTTAAAGCAGCGCAGTGCCAAATTGTAAAAGGACCTCTGGTCATTTACCAGCAAAATGGTCCGGTCTGAAAGTGGTTAAAGTTTAAAAAAGCTGTAAGCTTAACCTGGTGATGAGTTTATTTATAGACAAGAGTAGTAGAATGTCAACTACCTACTGGAAAAGGGCGGCAGGGTATTTAGGAAGGAGAATAGGGTAAAGAGGGGAGGAGGAGAAGATTGGTAGGGATGTAGGGTGGAGGAGAGTGGAGAAGGTGAGGTGTGGTGTTTCTTATATGTATCAGTCAGACTGGACAAGAGATATAGTGGAGAGGATGCCTCTTAAGGGAGTAAAAGGGATTCATCAAAATTGGGTGGGAGAAAGTGTGTCACCCAAGGGGACCAGAGGACTTCGTGTTTGGTGACCTTGTCGGATATGGTGGCCTCTATTTTAGCTTGGATCATCACTTGTGTGACCTTGTTTTTGATCCCAAGGACACAGAGGCTGGAAGTTTTCCAGGATTTGACGATGATTTGTTTGGCAGCCGCTGTGACCTGCAAGAGGAGTTTGAACTGGCGTTGGGATAGATTTGACAGTTTGAAATTTAAAAGTGTGTTATAGTTGGGTCAGGTTGTAGAACTATATCTAAGAGGGTGGAAAGCATATTGAACAGGTTGAACCGAAAAGTTTGTGCAATTGGGCATGACCACCAGATATGGTGGAAGTTCCCTTTAGCGGAACAGGGTCAATGTGGAACATATTTATCAATCCTGGTTGGGACCGGGTACCAGCGGGTCAGTACTTTGTAAGTAGTTTCCAATGCCACAATGTTTTGGGAGGAGGATTTTGTGGCCTGCCATACGTGATGCATCTACATCTTCTAATGTGATTTCCAAGTCACTTTCTCATTTGGAGGTGCAGGAAGGGATAGGAGAGAGTCCTGTGTTAAGCAGTTGGGCGTAGTGGGTCGAGGTCAGGCTTCTCCTGTACGGGTCATTATTGCAGGCTTGTTCAAAGAAGGACATGGAGAGGGAGAAGGAATCTCTGAGAGTCAAGAATGTGAAGAAATGTTTTATCTGGAGGTATCGGAAGATTTTGGAGACTGGAATATTATTAGATTCCCTGAGGGTCAGAAAAGGCTTTATGCCTTTGGAAGTTATAAATTTATTGGCTCAGATGAGTTTTGTGGAGGATCAATTATGAAAGGAGGATGGGGAGGTCCAAGCCTGGTAAAATTAAGTGTTGCATAAGAAAGAGAGCATGGGGTTATGAGGAGATTGGAGTGAGTGTTTGGACTTAAGACTTTCCCAGAGAGGGAGTGAGTGGTGTATAACTGGGTTTTTTATAGCACAGTGATCAGAGGGGTGAAGCCAGAGGAGGTTTGCGACAGAGAGAGGGTCGCATTCAACATATTCCAGAGCCACCCAAATGGTTATTTCAGTGGTGGAGTGATACTTGGACAGTTGGGCAAATTGAGCAGCATAGTATTACTTTGTGAAGTGTGGAAGGCCTAGGCCTCCCCTGGTCTTCGGTAGGTATAGGGTAGAATGTGGAATTTGTTTTTTTTTTGGTGTGCCAGATATAGGAAGATGTTCAGCATACAAAGCAGAAACTCAGGAAAGGAAATGAGAGCCAAAACCCCATTGTCTAAGTATAAATTGTAAGTAGGGCCAGGAGACTGTGTCCAATGCCTTTCTAATGTCCAAAGACAAGAGGCATAGGGGAATATTGCGTTTGCGAGCTAAATGTGTCAAGAGAATCACACAGTGGATGTTGTCCCCTGCATGTCGTGTCAGAATGAAGCCTACTTGGTCTCTGTGTATTAGGGGGTTGTGATGATTTTTAGCTGATTTTTTCCTTAAAAATGCCTTAAAGTGGATGTAAACCCTCACATATACCCAGTGAAGTGAACAGATAATACACAGAGATTAAACAAATCTCCCTACATACGTTTTAAATGTATATGTGTTGTCTTACTGTTTAGAAAGTGCACATCCTGTTAGAATTTTCACTTCCTAATTCCACTGTAGGAGTGGATTATTGATAGACAATGTGAGACATCTGATTGGAGGAAAGGTACACACCCCCTTCCCACACATGCAGAGCATGTCTGTGAATAGTTTAGCAGTCTCAAATTTCATGAATCGGGTTTACATCCACTTTGAGTATTATGTTTTCTTTTTGAAAATGAAGATTTTATCCCAACCCCAGTATTCTATACCAACTTATATGAGTATTTGCCACAGCTCTAATGACAGATATCTACATACATTTGGCAGCATGATCTCTTGCAATTATCAAGGGTCCAAGATGCCATGATTGCCCCCTGTATGGTAGCTGGCATCTCTCCCAGCCAGCTGCCTATAACAAGCAGTGCAGAGCTGATGGTCGACTCCTCTAGGCTTTTCCTCAGCGCTTACATTCTCATGTACACAGGAAAGGATGAGGAGCCGGGTAGGAGGAACATCCCTCTGCACCAACTGCACTGATCTGAAGTCTGTAAGTAGTTTACAATGGAGATTTGCACAGGGGCCGGGGGTGGGGGGTTGAGGCAACACAGGATAGATTTGGGGGAGGGGGGTTAGAGGAAGATTTGCTAGTTGGGGTGGATTTTTGCTTGGAGTAGGGAAAGGATGTAAGCTGGAAGGAGGAGGATCTGTGCTTGAGAGGAGGGGGATTTTTGCAGGGATGAGGAATGGGGGGGGGGGGGGTTGTGGTGCTGGGAGGGGGAGGAGTATTTGCACCAGGGGGGATTTGGAGTGGAAAATTGGGGGTGGGGAGAATTTCTACTGGAATCTGGGGTTGTGCTGGGAGGGAGCATTTGGAGGGTGGAAGAGAATGTGTGCTGGGGTGGGATTGGGGAGGAAGAGGAATAGGATTTGTGCTGGGGGATTTGAAGGGGAAAGCAGTTTGTGGGCATATGTATTGGGATGGGGAAGAAGGGGGCATAGTGCTAGAAGAGGGGATTTGGGGGGTGGAGGAGCATTTATGTTGGGGAAGGGGAAAGAAGATTTGTGCTGGGAGGTGTATTTGGTGGGGAGGATTTGTTCTGGGAGGGGAAGAAAGAATTTGCTCTGGAGGGCAAAGATTTCTTCTGGGAGGGGTGAGTGTGCAGACTAGTGCTGGATCATTCTGAGGAGGGAGTGGGGATTTTTGCTGAAAGGGTAAAGTGAGGGAGAGTATTTCATGAAGGGGGAATTTCACACTCTCCTGACCCCTACACTGTGTGTTACACACTCCTGACTTCTGCATTGTTTTTGTCTGACTGCTACTATGCAATACATACTCTTGTTCCCTGGATTCTGTGCATTATTTTATCATGGGCCTTGCTCTCTAAACCCGGCACTGACGATTCTGTGCTTTACATACTCCTGATTCTTGAACACATTGCATTGCACACTTTGGGTCCCTGCACTCTGTGTTATATATTCCGAAACCTGACACTGACTGCAGCGCTCTGTGCATTAAGTAATCCTGACTTTTGCACTCGCCTGACCCCTGCACTCTGCCTTACAGACTCCTACACTATATTGTTCATTATGTACTTCTTACCAAAGTGTTCATTGTCTCAACAGGTGCTGGTTGACTTTTAATGAACTTCTTCTTTAATCACTTGCTGACCAGCCGCTGTCATTATACTGCGGCAGGTCGGCACGATCCCGCAAACCGTCGTAGCTGTATGTTTGTTCTTTTAGGTGGTATAGCAGGAGCACCGCTGCAGGTGCATTTATTCCTGGGGTGCCGATGCTCGAGGGCCGGCTGTGTGCGATCGTGGGCACGAAACACAGAACAGGGACGTGCGTGTGTAAACACACAAATCCCTGTTCTGTGAGGAGAGGAGATGCAGATTGTGAGTTCCAAATAGCTAGGAACCATGATCTGTCATCTCCTATAGTCAGTCTCCTCCCTCCATAGTTAAAACACACAGTCAGGGAACACAGTTAACTCCCTGATCGCCCCCTAGTATTAACCCCTTCTCTGCCAGTGACATTTACAAAGTAATCAGTGCATTTTTATAGCACTGATCACTGTATAATTGTCAATGGTTTAAAAAATGTGTCAAAAGTGTCCGATGTGCCCGCCATAATTTTTTTGAAGAAAAATAAAACGTTGGGACTTTAAATGAGGCGGTTCCCGGGTAAGGTCATTGCTGTATGTTTATCCACTGAATGAAATATATTGGTTTTCTTGGTGTACTCATGATCACCCTCATGCAACTTATCACTGATTTCCAATAAATGTAAACGTTTTACATCTGCCTGCTTCATTTACAGTCTCAACCCCCAGTCCTCCTGTTTGTGTCCGCCATAACGTCACAGTCCCAATAAAAATCGCCCCCATTACTAGTAAAAATAAAAATAATAAAAATGCCATAAATCTATCCCCTATTTTGTAGACGCTATAGCTTTTGCGCAAAAATATGTAGAAGAATACATATTGGCCTAAACGGAGGAAAAAAAATATATATTTTTTTTAAATTTAGGATATTTATTATAACAAAAAATACAAAATATTGTGCTTTTTTCAAAATTGTCTTTTTTTGTTTATGAAAAAAATAAAAAATGCAGAGATGATCAAATACCACCAAAAGCTCTATTTGTGGGAAAAAAGGACATCAATTTTGTTTGGGTACAGCGTCGCGCGACCGCACAATTGTCAGTTAAAGAGACGCAGTACCGAATCGTAAAAAATGGCCTGGTCATCGAGCAGTCAAATCTTCCGGGGCTGAAGTGGTTAAGGTAGGGTCAAGGTGTTAGCTTGCTGTCTATATTCCATATGTGCAAAAGCACACTAATTTTGCATAATTATGCTGAGGTTTATGTGTGTCTGTGAGACTCTTTCTTGTGTCACAGCAACCAAAGCATATTTTATAGGTACAAGGAAGCTCAGGTTTTGTTTAACCATATCCCATAAGTTCCTCCCAAGGTTAACCATTTGGCCACACCCACTTTTTGTCATGGAGCACTACACATGCTGCTTGCTGCTGGGAGGTACGGTATAAGACACTGCACAACTGCTGTAACAAGAAGTAAATTTATTTAAATAGAGGATGCTTCTATACAGGATGGTGAGTGTTTTCACTGACAAAAAATAATAATAATTCCCTGACAGGAGTTTTAACCCTTTAGTACTACATATGCCCTGTAAAGTGAATGTAAACCCACTCTCATCATTTATAAATTACTTCCATAATGCTGATCTATAAGGATATACATGTCTTCTACATGTATCCTTACCTGTCAAATATCTCCCCTTTAGCTGTTTGGAGCCCTGTAATACTCCACATTCTGTGGGAAGGTCTCTTGTCCAGGGCTCGGTAGGTGGAATCGTGATGACAGTAGACTCCCGGCCCACCTCTACACTTCCCTTGGCCAGGCATCGATATTTCTTATCCTAAACTTCTGCTGGTCTTGTGGATTATGCCCCATGGCCCCTAACATCCATTCAAAACCCAAGAAAGTCACCACATGTCTTCAGCATGCCCAATCATGCTGAGGTGTGGAGCAGCCAATCCTGGGAGGGCTGGAGAAGAAAGGGGAGGGGAGGGTGAAGTACACAGAATGTCTCCCTCATATTGAAATCCCTTGCATGAGATAAGGAAAGCATCTGTCACTCACAACAAGGGGGAAGAACAGACTCCTATTTCTCTGTGTGTCTGTTTTTACCTTACTGAAGAAAGAAGGTTGCTCAGAGCTGGATTAAGTTTTCGTGGCAAGACTGTGCACAGATGAAATTACATCCTCTGCTGTAACAGATATGAGTCTTAATTAAATAATAATTTTTTGGGTTTACATCCACTTTAAAAACACCTTTACAATTTCATGAGTAAATCAGTTGGCCCTCAGGTGGATTGGTAATCTGTGACAAACATCCACATGCCATGGATCTGTACAATCCAGGCCATGTTTGAGTATGTTGTTTAGTGGCATACTTTTGTGTAGTAAAAACCCTCCATACTCCGGGCCGAGAGAGAGCTACTTTATGAATGACTGTTAAAGCTGAACTCTAGGCAGATAGTAAAGACAGGTCTGTACTCATTAATACATTTTTATATGTATTTATTTTGTGCAAGCATTGTAAATACCTGCATTTGAATTGGTGCCATCCTCTTGCAGTCCCTGTACAGCAGAGCTGAGAGTAGGACAAAAAGAAATAAAACCAAGAGCCAGTTAGTTCATGTGCTTACAAGGATAATGATGATAGGAGGAGAAAGCAGAGTGACAGAAATGTGAGCTCATCATTGTGCTGCTTTTCCTTCACAATCCAGTAACAGGCTAGGAGCAGATAAATGTCATCCTGGCTGTCAATAAAACCTTAGGACATCTAATGAGAGAAGTACTGTGGAGGGCAGCACCAGTCTTAAGGCAAGTACTACAAAAACAGATCTTTAAATAGGCTATTATTTTTTTATTGTGGACTGAAGTTCTGTGTAAGCATGTGTAAGAACTCCCTGTTAGTACAGATCCCCTGTGATATACTGGATAAGCTCATAAATACACACCAAAGTAAAATATGATGAATAAGGGAAAATGCAGGTAATTTCATATAGCTGAGAAAATAATGAATGGACAGTACGTATTCTACAGATAGAAATTTATATGATTTGTGATCTCAGAACTGTGAAGCATTCCTATCACTGAAATGAAATGTATTGATTAAATGAATCCCAAGACATTACCAGTTTTAACGATTCATACTATCAAGTTTGCCCATTCAATATAATTATATTGTACAGTGGCGTTGGTTACGATGAAGTGATGACTGAATGGTGGGACCTTCATTGTTATCTTCCAGAGAAGTGATTTCCCAGCTTTTTTCACACTACACAAACTGCAATGAATAAATGTGTGTTTTGGCTCTGATTTTTGGCTTGCTGTCCTTCTGCATCAAGGCTGGCATTACTCCATTCCTAAATGTCCTGGCATATCCACAGTCTAGATCTCTGACTGATGTATAAAGCAAACTAAAAGAAATCAATATTGCATCATTTTTGTGAACAAGCGTATTGCTGGGTATCACATAATCTGCTTATTATATTTAATACCACACTCAAATAGTCTAATAAATATTAGAGATTTCACTGTTTCAGTGCCACATTTTCATTCTACTATAGAAGTATCAATTTGGACTGATTTAATCTATTTTTAAATTTTTACATTCAAATGTGGATAACATTTGTTCATTTCCTTGTAGCTCATTTGAAACAATGCTTCATTCCTTCAGAAAAGTGCTGAAATTAAAAGCATTTTTCTGACGTACACCTGAATGTTTGTGGCAAGGTCATCTATAGCCCAGGGCGGACATGCCAAATTGTGCTCCCCCCCCCCAAGATGTACGAGCATTATGTGTCAGAAAAATCCCCCCCAAAAGAAAATAATAATTGAGGACCAGTCTGCATGCTTACCCTCTAAGCAGAAATTCCCCCTCATACCAGTACAAATCTGCCCCCCCTGCTGAAAGCACAAATCTTTGCTCCCCCCATCCCCCCTCACCTCACATCCTATCTCTGCCAGTATGCCCCCAGCACAAATATCCTCCCCCCCCAAAAAAGTCCACCCCTCCTAGCACAAATCCTCTACCCCTCAAATTTACCCTTTCGAGCACAAATCCTCTGCCCCAACTCCAGATTCCCCACTCCCCCATCCCAACACAAATCCCCCCAAATCACCACTCCTAGCACACCTCTCCAAATCTCCCCTTCTAGAACAATTCTTACCCCCTGCCGTCCCCCAATGTTCCCCTCCCAACATAAATACCCACTCCCCAATCTCCCTGTGGTGCCCCCCCACCTCACATGATTCCGCAGTGCCCAGGGTAACCCCCCCTCCTGCCCACCCCTTGTCCCAGCCCTGGTGGCATGTCACAAAGTAAAGTAAAGCAAAGAAAAAAAATACATTCCAAAATGGCCTGGACAAATGTATTGGTACTCCTATAAATGGATAAAAGTGATATTTTAAACAAAATGTTTTCTGAAATTATTTTAACATGTCTTGAATTTTGTAATCAGTCAGTCTGCCATTTAGAAATATAGTCACTCTGCTGTTTGGTATTATTGTGTGCACCAGACTGAACATGGACCTGCGAAAGCAAAGGAGAGAGCTGCTGAGGAGATCAAAAAGAAAAGATGGTCATGCAGCATGTCAAGGGCTGCATAACCATCTTTAGGTAGTTTGATGTTTCTGTGTCTATTCTTGAAAATATTATTAAGAATTTTAAGGTCCAGGGTAGTGTAACCAACCATCCTGGGTGAGGATGCAAGAAAAAAAATCAACCCCAGTGCAAACGGTAGAATAGTGCAAATTGTAGAAAAGAGCCAAGAATAGTGCAAATGATAGACGAGAGCCAAGAAAAACTTCCAGAGAGTTACAAGCTGAACTCTAAAGCCCCATACACACTATCAGTTTTTCTGCTGAGTTTTTCCTTCAGGTTTACCAAAACCATGTATTACAAGGACTGGCCTGATTGCATTCAAATTGCATTCAAATTGAAACTCCTAAGGTTTGACCTCGTATTATATGGTTTTGGTAAATCTGAAGGAAAAACTCAGCAGAAAAACTGATAGTGTGTATGAGGCTTAAGGGAAAACATTTTTGAAATGGATCTCCTTGGTCCCACTTAGTACTGAGTGGTTTCTCTGACCAATCTCCACATCACTACTGTGTCTTCTGGTAATATGATAAAGAATGCTTACAATGGTCAGAAGTGCTTATTAGACATTTATTAAGGAGTTATTAAGGCAGAACCAGGGTATTTTCTGTTTAAATTGCAAGTGCTTTTCCACTTCTTCTGCAAAAATAAAGTGACTTCTTGAGAATAAAATAGAGTGACCAATTGCATCCAAATAAGGTGACTTCTTGTGCTCCCCCTCAAGTATGTACACTCACCAGAAGCCCTCACCCCTGTGACCATGGCTTTAGACTTTGCATTTTACAAAACCAGATGTTGATGCAGTACTCAACAGAAAGGAAAGTCCATTGCACTCTGGGAACATCTGGATTGGGCAAGCACTTCATTACACGCTCTTTACCCCTGCAGGGGTGAGGACTTCTGGTGAGTGTACATACTTGAGGGGGGGCACAAGAAGTCACCTTATTTGCATGCACTTGGTCACTTTATTTTATGCTCAAGAAGTCACTTTATTTCTGCACGGAAGAGGATATAAAGTTGTAATTTTTTGGACACTAGTAGAACAGCACTTTTATGGAATTATGCATATGGGACATTGAAAACATTTTTTATACTGCTATATGGACTTGTTCTTCTACAGTGTCATATATTTTTTATACATAATCTTTTGATCAGTCACTTACAGATTTTTCATCAAATAATTTTTCTGGACACTCCATATTGTAATTAAGGATTCACTTATCACTTGATGATTTTGAATAATAATTGTTTTGATTTGATTTGTGTTGAGAAAGGCTCTCTCACCTATTAGAAGCCTTTTTACACCGCTTAGTGTATTGCACTTCACATGTGTTTGGAATTTATATTTTCATTTTATTAGGGTTTCACTTACCCACCCTTGTCTGCTATCCTTCTTGGATCAGAGGGGTTATATTATTATTTTTTAGCAGCTCCACTTCCCTGTTCTCATTACGCAAAATTCATTATTTTTAATTTGTAATTTCAGAGTATTTGCATTGTGAAAACAAGGTTTTAAGTTTTTAAGAATTTAGAATTGAAAAGTAGATTTTTCTCTAAGTGAAGCATTATTATCCTATGTAAAATAAGCGTAGGCGAAAAGTATCCCACATTTTATTCTGTTAATTTGAGGAATAGTCCCAAAGGATCTGGGTGCCCTCAAAACTCACTCTTCCAGTTTGAATTGCTCTTTACCTTCTGAAAAGTCAGTAAGTAGAAGTGGCACATTTTTCCATTTTTTCATATTAGGGTTCAGTAGCACGACTCCATCTTAATATATTACTATCTTTTACGATATAAACAAAATACATGGACATTTAAAAATACATTATTTTCAGATGTTTACATTCTCATCAGACAATGTCTTGCAAGAAAATGCTAAATCCTAAATTTTACAGGAATTTTAGCCTCCAAAAGATTTTATTACAAAGTTTGTAAATGGCATGGATATTGAAATTATAACATGTTAAAACTTCTTTGATATTTGTAGATTATATTTACATATAGTTTGATATGCATTGATAGGATTTTTTACATTAATAATTCATGTTTCCCTTTAAACAGAACAGAAAATGTAAAAATAAAGATTAAAATTAAAAATAAATTAATAAATACAACTTAATTCCTACACATCTATGTTACTTGACATTGCTACCACTTAATAAAACATATTACTACATACTGTATGTTTTGTGAAATTACACAATTTGAAGTGTGACTTAAACTTCCCTAATTAGTATTTTTTTTTTCCTCCCCTAAAACCGTTCAACTTTCCAAAAAAAAAAATGGTGGGGAAAAACAGTGTCTGTGTATCGTTATGTACGCATTTAATTGATAATTGTCACCTCTAATTTTGTAACAGTAAAACTGAAGGAAAAGGGTATCAAGGTTGAAAATGCCAAAAAATGGATGCCCTTTCCACAAAGTAGAAAATAAAAAATCACACAAATTACTAATTATAAAAGCTAAAAAAAATCCCTATGATGTGTCATCTTGATCGTAAGCAAGACTAAAAATAAAATATGCCCCATTTTATTTGTCATATCATTCAGGGAACATGGCACTGCCATCATATTATAATAGTAATACATGATTACTTCAAGATTCTACTTATAAAATGCTCCAGTGCCATTAAGTCTGGTAGAGATGTACTGATAATGGGATTGAAGGACTCAATTAACACCTTTTAGGCTTTTCACGTCACACTCATAATTCATAATTTTTCTCACTTATGTATGTTCTCTCTCACTGATTGAATCGTATCACCATCAATGTTAGTCTTACTTTTAGATTTAATACCAGCTTTTTATCCCTGTGTTAATATTTAAAATACTTCTTTACAAGCAATTAATGAAATTAATGAGCAACAAAATTAGTAAATACAACATTTAGTCTGATACAAACATTGAAATCTTTATAAATGTATCTTAAGGTATTTTAAAAGAGGTTTAATAAATAAAAACAATACCCTGCTGACAGCAATAGGGTGCAGCAATATAGAAGTACCCCCTCCCCCCACCCACTTGTACCTCTTTCATAGCGTACCCTTACTCACATACTGTTCTATAGATTAATAAATAAATTTGTTAGCAATAACTGCAAACAATGCAGTAACCTGTTATAAATAATTTCAAAGCAGACATAACTCCAGTAAACATAAATCAGATTAGCTGTTATGAGTTATTGTCCTTTGCACAGCGCCATTATTGTTCACACCGTTTTTACTAAATATGTCTGTTTTCCTTGCCAGTTTGACATATTTACATGAAATATACAGTATACAGTACATATATTTAAATATACTATTAGCATGTTTACCTGAACACAAAATCTAACTGAGCATACCCTGACTTGAAGTAGGTCCAGATAAAAAATGATTTCCCATATACATTCTCCTGCACAATGTAACCAATAGCAATCTCATGATCCTCAACCATGAGCAGTTTTCAGGCTACGTACTGGGGATGAGCACACCGGAAATTGTTCAGTTCACAGTAGGTTCAGAAAAATCATCAGGAAGTTCATGTAAGGAAAAAACAGGGAGGGGGAGACGCAGACCTGTGTGTAGTATTAAAATGATGACTTTAATAGGATAAGTTTAAAAACACTTACAAGATTATAGAAGATGCATGCTCATCAAAGTAAAGTGCAGTCCTGGCCTTCCACATGGCTCTGTGGGTCCCACCGCTGTTCTGGATAGCTGGAAAGGATTGAGAAGCTGGCTGGAATGGATTACAGTGTTACTCCAGGAGCAAAGGAACCAAGCAACTCCACACAGACCAGCATGGACCGTGGAACAGGAAGTGATGTCACCGGCATCTGATTGGACCTAGGCCTAAACGCGAAGAAGTGATGGAAAGAATTAATAATAATAATGAACAGAAAAAGGGGAGAAGAACCCCCTATATTTTGGACTTTCACGGCACGTACAAAATTAAAAAATAAAGTAGAATCAAACAATATTTATTACACAAAATGTATATGCATATTAAACAATCAGAAAACATGTATGAAAAATCATAACATTATTAAAATACATGCAATGATATCCGTATTGCGGTGACAGTCGTAAATGGAGGGTCACCCATATGACATAAGGTGGGCCAAGATGCCGAAAGACCCTACGCGTTTCGGATGTGTTATAACGAGGTGTATGGGTCTAACTCCTCATTGAGTACCCCTGGCGAGAGGGAATTGAGGGAATATATCTAGAAAGTCTCCTGCTCCCAGAGTCGTTTGAAACGTTCTGCAGCAGGGAAACCTTTATGACCCACACCTTCAGGCCTTCGGTGGACTTTTGATGTTAAGTCAAAAAATGTCTTGGGCTGAAAGTTTTTATTATATATATATATTTTTGTCAATCCAAGACTGTTAACCCCTGCTTCACCTTGCCCCTTGCAATAATTTATTGTTTACTGATTGGTCTGCTGGAAGTTCCAGTTCCACGACCACACCCACATGCTCTTAATTGTGTATATATAGCTGTCCTCCTCTAGAGGGCAGCAGGCCAATAGAAGGAGCAGTGAGCTCCGAGCGCGTAGCCTTCCATCCTGCAGCCCTGATTGACAAGATTCCAGCCCTGCCTGGGTCCAATCAGATGCCGGTGACATCACTTCCTGTTCCACGGTCCATGCTGGTCTGTATGGAACTGCTTGGTACTTTTGCTCCTGGAGAAACACTGTGATCCATTCCAGCCAGCTGCTCAATCCTTTCCATCTATCCGGAACAACGGTGGGACCCACAGAGCCATGTGGAATGCCAGGACTGCACTTTACTTTGATGAGCATGCATCTTCTATCATCTTGTAAGTGTTTTTAATCTTGTCCTAATAAAGTCATCATTTTAATACTACACTCAGGTCGGCGCCTCCCCCTCCCTGTTTTTTCCTTACATGTCTTGCAGAGTTCTGGACACACTCTGAAGGATGGCTGCCTTCCCTTTTAAACCTTAATACCCCTTTCTATGGATACATCACCATCTAGCTATTACAGCCACAGACTAAACCCCTAAGGATTACTCCATCTAGATCACCAGATAAACACTGACTGTACTGCTATCAGGAAGTTCATGAGCCCTGAACATAGCACCAAATCCTATTGAACTCTATGTAAGGTAAATCTTGTAATTCTTTTGCAAAGCCAGATTGTAAGCTTTTGGTAAAAAAAAAGGATATGGGTAGCTATGCACTGTTATGTGGGACATTAAGACTATCTGCATTCCCTAAGAGGGTTAAAGGATAGTTTTGAATATACACAATTTCTTTAAATAACAGAACTGTGGGATGTCTTATGCCGTGTACACACGACCGGACTTTCTGGCAGAGAATCAATCCGTCGGATATTATGATCGTGTCTGGGCTCCAGCTGACTTTTTTCTTCAAAAACACAGACAGACCTAGAAATAGAACATGTTTCAAATCTGTCAGACAGACTCGAATTTCTATTGGGAAAACCGTTCGTCTGTGTGCTAGTCTGATGGACCAAAAATGACACATGCTCAGAAGCAAGTACAAGACGGAAGCAATCAGTATGGTAAAAATCGTGTTCATATTGAAGCTAGCACATTCCTCACACTGCTAATTCTGTGATCTTTTAATACAGCGCATTCTTTTCTTCTTTAGAATGCTAGAAGAATGAAATTGTTTTGCTGCTCATATTCACACAGAGTTATCACAAACTTATTTCTTCATTATTTATCCTCATCTCATGACTAATATTCTAGTTTTTTAAAAGCCCAATCTTCATAAATAATGTTTCCAAATATTTTTTATACTCATCTTTTATCATTTTCTATTTCATCAATATTTATTTTACAATTACTTAAAAATGATTTTCTAGTGATTTCCATATAATTATTATTTTTTTGAGTTTCAAGTTACCACAGTATTATATTATATTGTATTTTTCTTAACCTTAAGGAGGTTGGTGTCCCTTGTTAATTTGACATAGGGGGTTATTTACGAAAGGCAAAATTATTTTGCACTACAAGTGCAAAGTGCACTTGAAATTGAACTGAAAGTGCATTTGGAAGTGCTGTGGGGGACATGCAAGGAAAATAAAAAACAGCATTTTAGCTTGCACTTGATTGGATGAGAAAATCAGCAGAGCTTCCCCTCATTTCAGATCTATCCCCTCAGATTTACAGTGACTGCACTTCCAAGTGCACTTGCAGTGCAATTTCGAGTGCACTTTGCACTTGTAGTTTGCACTTGTAGTGCAAAGTGGATTTGCCTTTCATAAATAACCCCTATAGTCTTTTTGAAATCTACCTGCCTACTCACAAACAAAGTGTCCTTTTTGAATAAAAACACATAGGAAAGTATTTAGTGAAAATAAAATATCCATTTATTATGGTTAACAAAATAAAGCGGAAGGCAACACTGGAGAAACTTTTGGAATTTGGAAAGCCTTTTGGCCCCCAGGGCACACGACACATCAAGTCAGTGGAAAACAAAATTGGGATCTTGAGAAGTCCATATAATCGGGAGCACAATCTGGTCCAGGAATCCCAGAGATCAGGACAAGCAGCAGATGAGATATCTGCCCCCAGGCTGTGGTACTACCACAGCCTGCGTCTTCTGTCAGACCAGACTGAAACCAGGCCATCACTCTCTTCTCTTTGCTGCAACCCTCCCCCCCATGCTTCCCTGCAGCCTTTCTTGGAGGCTGTGCCTCTGGTGGTGAACTTGTGGTAGGAGGAGGAGGTGGAGGAGTAGGGGCTTGCTTATATTTATGGCTGTTTTCAGTGAGCTGGCCCCTCAACCCCTTCTGAAGGGCCTCAGCAAAAATTCCCTCACAGAGCAGGCGTTGGCCCTTCTCCAATTCCACCAACCTGGTGGCCAGATAGCAGCCATAAGCCTCTTCAGCATTGTGTAGGATTCTCAGGAACTGTCTGGCTTCCCGAATGAGGGCAAGTGATGCCTCCTCTGTCATTGTCGCCTCCCTAGGCCTTTTGAGGCAACTGTGATTGTGTAAGGCTCCTACTGGGCCCAGCCACCTCCTGGCTGCCACTGGGCACAGCCTCCTCCTGCCTGCTACTGGTCACGGCCTCCTCCTGGCTGCCACTGGATATGGCCTCCTCCTGGCTGAGCTCATCCTGTGTATAAAAAAGGGACAAAGTTGTAGTTTTTGCTTCATCAATCACACACAATTTTCAGCTCATGACTTGCAAATTGAAAGTTAATAAATAGAAAAGGCTATCATTCTGACCCCAGCATGTTTCAAGCTGATCACCAACATTTTTGGCCACTACAGTCTAGTAATATGTATACATAATTTTTGGTATAAAATCATTGATTTGTAAGCAATTATAACATCTTAGTTAACATCCTTAATATTATTATTATATTAGGACAATCAATATTTCTAAAAACTAATATACCTGGCTCCAGCTGGGCGCATCCACTTCCTCAAGGATGGAAGGGCCTGGTTGTTCCTGAGAAGCCTCTGCTGGGGTGGAGGGAAGGGTCGAAAGAGATTGCCTTGGTTCAGTCTGGTCATCCAGAAACCACAGTTTGTGGAAGTACGACAGCTTGGGGACAAAATGTTTCTGCTGCTGCTCCTGATCTGAGGGAAGCCTGAATCTTCTTGTGCTCCCGCCTGTACATGTTCTTTAAGATCCCAATTTTATTTTCCAAAAACTTGATGTTTGCTTTAGGGACCCGAGTCTTGACAAATTCCAGAAGTGTCTCCAATGTTGCTTTCCTTGCTTGCTTATTATAATACAAACTGTGTTTGACCTCCCACAGATTCCTCATCTCCCTATACTTTACTCCCTAAAAATGCTCAAAAAATCATGCTCTTTAAACTGATTATTTTTTTTCTGTAAGACAATACACAAGACAAAAACACTAATGTCAGAGCAAACTCTCATTATTATCTTATCCCAATATAGTGCACACACACACACACACATTGGACGTACAACGCACGTTATCTTAACCACTTGCCGACCAGCGCACGACGATGTACGTCGACAGAATGGCAAGGGCAGGCAAATGGGCGTACATGTACGTCCCTTTAAATTTGCCGCCCTGCCATCGGGAGCACGCGGCCGGCGCTGGCGGTGCGCTCCCGCGCTGGTCGGGACCCCCGTGAGTCCGGTCGCGGGACCCGCGGACTCGTTCACCACGGGCATCCCCGCAATCGTCTCACGGAGCGGCCGAATGGAGAAGTGCCGTTGTAAACAACATTTGTCCATTCTGCCTAGCAACTAGTGACGCTGATCTCTGCTCCATGTGATTGGAGCAGAGATCAGTGTTCACTAAATGAAAGCCCAACCCCCCCACAGTTAGTAACACATCCCTAGGAACACTTAACCCCTACACTGCCACCCACTGGTTAACCCCTTCACTGCCAGTGTCATTAACACAGGAATCACTGCATTTATATCGCAAAAAGTGGTCTGGTCTTTGACCAGCAAAATGGTCCGGTCTGAAAGTGGTTAATATGACAAAAACAGCAATGTCAATCTAAACTAGGCCAAGATAGGCCTCAATCTGTGCCTAGTTCAAATGTTACCTTCGCTCATCAATGCCATTCATCTGACACAAATCAGACATACGACCGATGCATGTTAGCTTTATATACACTGCGCATATGTGTCAAACTCCGCCTGCATCGCCTACCCCTGACGTTCTTTTTGACGATTATTCCCCGCCCCTTCTCTCTTCGGTGGGAGTGTATTGATAAGAATGGCAGAGACACATTGTGGAAGTAGTGCGGAGGAAAGCCCGGAGCCACAAACATCTGGACACAGGAGAAGATTGAAGGCCACCAACAAAGCCTTTGAGGAAATGGTAGAGATGGTGGAGATTTTAAGGAGGGAGGATTATGATGGGAAACATGGTCCATACACCCATCCGAATAGAAGAAATGAGGACATCATGTCAACTGTGGTCAGCACCCTGAAGCAGAATTTTGGGGTACGCCGAACAAAAGAGCAGTTGAGGAAGCGATGGTCCGATATAAAACTGAGGGAGCCGGATCAGTATCGCAACATCAAAAAGGAGCTTCAAAAAAGTAAGTACTTATGTGTTCCTATAATGATAATTAACTTGCATTGCTGCTCCATGTGCTTTTCTTTACTATTGTACAGTTTGAAATGGCTACATTCATGTTCGCGGGCAGTCATTTGTAGAAAACATTGTTTGTAGAAACATTTCAAGAGAGGAGAGCGGACAAAGGGGTGGGACTTTATATGAAGCATGTGGTTACAATAGAGTAGTTGGGTGATCATAATAGGAATTTATTGATTGCCAAAATATACAAACATGGTATAAGATGTAAAAATACATTAAAATAGTGCATGAGTAGAACAATACATCTTGGTTATAACTTAAGTACACACATAATGGCAAAACAATCATTTTTCAAAATACACCAAAAACACATTTAAGGTAAAACCATAATACAAGGTAATGCCTGCAAAACCTCTGGCCTGAGGGTGGGACACCAGAAAACCTTTTTTAGGTTAACCCACACAGGTGCTCCAGTGGATACTCGGGGTGTCTCCATCTGTGAAACTTGGCCAGAAAAGGTAAGTATTGCAGTTTGTAATTTGAATCATGTCTTCAACTTGGATCTCTTCCCAAACAGGCAACTGTACACCACTTTTAAGCAATGTTTCATATTCCTATTTCTGGACTCAAATATCTGTGTGCTAAGTATACCTTTTGTTTCATTCTCATAGGGGAGAAAAGACTCAGACAACAGGACAACAGGATCCCAGGGACCCCCGATCTTGCCAGCCTGAATGGCAATTAAGCCCCAGCCTCCTCCCCCCCCCGAGGATGTGGAGAAAAGAGAGGTGGAGGAAGTGGGCGACATGGTTACCCCACTAGGTGAGTGTCTAGGTGATGTTCTGGTTGTGGAAGGGGAAGCGGCAGACCCATTTTCAAGCGACAGCACCCAAAGACTCATTGCGCAGATCATGGCCTGAAATAGAGAGATCGATGCAATGCGCAATCGCCCGGACATCATGCAGCAGGAAATGAAGAACATGATCAATGTTTGGGGAGAATCTAATCCCTTCTTCCCTAAAACTAAATCGATCATGTTCTTCATTTCCTTTTTACATGAGCACAATCTGTGATTTTAAGTCTTTTACATTTTAAAAGCCAAATTTTGAAGATGCACACGGTGTGTCAACACGTGCTATCTGCCTTTAGGGGATCTCAATGTACACGTTTTTTGGGTGCAACCCCTTCCTCATAACGCTAGTAGGTGAGAGGAAAGGATTGCACCCACAAAACACGGCCATTGATCCCCATGATGGGAGATAGCACATGTTGACATTACCCATTTGTACTCCCAATTTGTGTGCATCTTCAAAATTTGACTTTTACAGGGGTGACATCACCCCATCTGATGAAGGCAATATAAAGACATTTTTGACACTATAATGTCTGATATTGCCTTCAAGTTTTATACGTTGAACTTTGTAAGTTCCAGAGTTTTGTATTTTGTTTTGTTATGTTTTAAAAAATGCCTGTTTTTAAGAATAATGTAAAAAATTAAATAATATAATGCTGAAAAAAATTAAACAATTAAAAAATTTGGTGAAAACAAAACAAACAAAAATTATATTGAGTAAAAAATCTAAAACCCCCAAAAAATATTGTGAAAAAGCAAAAATAACGTTTAACCAGATTTTAAAAATGCAGAAATGTGTGAACAATTTAAAAGACAGCAATGTGTGGCTTCTTCTTTCAATACTCAATACCAGTATTGTAAGTCATTTTGTGTTTACAGTGACAATGGGGTTTATTTACTAAAGGGAAATCCACTTGGCACTACAAGTGCACTAGGAGAACCTAGGAGACAGCCAAAAAGAAAAGCAAGCAAGAAATCAAACTCTAGATTATAGCAGAAAAATATTTTTTTAATTAAGATAAATTTTAAACATTTTCTGGCATTGCAATGGCCCCCCTACCCATAAAATAACTGACATATCTCTCCCGAACTTGACAGGCGGTTTGGGGAGCCAAGTACGGCCAGTATTCAGGCCTGTCGGCGAAGAATCAGGAATAAGTCTGGCCTCAGGCCCAACTGACGAAAGATAATTTCGAGAATGTTTCCTTCAAAAATTATGTAGGACTCAATAGCACAGGATGATGTGGTTTATTTTGTAGTCCGCCATATTGATTGCTGTCAGAAACAGGCAGAACCGGCTGGCCATTATCCTAAAGGTATTCTCCACAGCTCTTCTCGCTCTGGCCAGCTGGTAGTTAAAAGCCCATCTCTCAGGGGTAAGGGTCCTTTGGGGGAACGGCCTCTTCAGGTGCTCGCCCAGACCGAAGGCTTCATCTGCAATGAAGACAAAGGGGAGTCCTTCCACGTTATTCGCATCAGGTGGCAATCCCAGGCCATCAGTCTGGAGACGCTGGTAGAACTGGAAGACTCCTCCATCCGACATCCGGCCATTCTTCCCCACGTCCACATACATGAATTCATATTGTGCCGACACCCCCGCCATCAACACTACACTATTAAACCGCTTGTAGTTGTAATAGTAAGACCTCGATTGGGGTGGTGGCACAATGTGTACAAGTTTCCCATATATCGCCTCCACAGTTGGGAAAGTCCCAACGGTTGTCAAAATGGGAGGCCACAGTCTGCCATTCCTGTAGCGTTGAAGGAAACTGTGGAGTCAAACAAGAAAAAAGTTATCAGATTCCTCACCCCCTCTGATGGCCCATTGATAAAATTGTATTGGGGGTTATAAATGAATTTAAGGACACACATTACATTTGGACACATTTTAGGGGGTGGGGGAGGGTTATAAATTTATTTAAGGACACGCATTACATTTGGATACATTTTAGGGGGTGGGGGAGGGTTCTAAATTAAATTAAGGACACGCATTACATTTGGACACATTTTAGGGGGTGGGGGGGCTTTTAAATTAATTTAAGGACACACATTACATTTGACAACATTTTAGGGAGTGGGGAGGCTTAAAAATTAATTTAAGCACACACATTATATTTGGACACATTTTAGGGGTTGTTTCAGGGAAAGCAGTACAATAGAGCAGACAATATACATTGTTAAAGGGACTAGGCTATAGGTGTATATGGGCCCAGGATAGCATGCTGGGGGGGTTAGTGAAGGCAAATATGCATGTAGGCCAAAAAAGGAGTCTTAAAAAAGCTTCCCGCATGCATGAGGATAAATGGGGCATTCGCAGCATATTCCAATCATGGTAATTAGGTAATGATGAAATAAATACAATACATTAGCAAACATTAAATACATATAATGTAATGTTAAAGGATAAAACTTACCTTAATATAGTCCTTCTGCAGGACCTGAATGATGGTAGAACAGGTCTCTGGGATAATGATCGCCAGAGCCTGGGGGGAGATGCCTGTTGAGAACTTGAGGTCCTGCAGGCTTCTCCCAGTCGCCAAGTACCGCAACGTGGTGACTAGCCTCTTGCTGCAGAGTGATGGTTTGCCGCATGCAGGCATCCTGCCTGCTGATATAAGGGGTCCGCAAAGCCAATAGACGGCCCATCATCCTGAGATAATTCCTGAAATCCTCAGGATGATTCTCCTGGATCTCACGAAGCAAAGTTATGTGCGAGAATTGGTCACGCTGGAGTAATCAATTCTTGGTCCATGAACTCCTCCTTGCCCTGTTCATGGATCGGGCTCGGGCCAAAGTATTAACCCCAACGCCAAGCCCCCACACAGCACGAACTCAAGAATGTGTACGTCCATGCACCATGGTTTCAAAGCGGTCGGCTGGTCAGAACAAACTTACATGATCGCACTGAAGAACAGCAAGGCCTCTGAAAAGCGAGCTGAAGAACAGGAATGAGCAGACCAGAACGCCCTGATATACAGGTACGAACTGACCAACACGCACTGAAAACCAGATACAAACCCCACAAGCACAAACTGAACCGCAGTAAAACGATCGGAATAAGCTGTAGTCTGAAAAGTGCAAATCGTCTCTAACCAAACTTCTACTAACATGAGATAAGCAGAAGGAGCCCAAAGGGTGGCGCACTGGGTCCTTTTTCTATTCCCGTCATACGGGCTGTACGTCACTGCGTTCTAAACAGGTGGACTTTTGGAGTGATCGTGTGTGGCCAAGTTCCTTAGTTCGGAGGTCCGTCGGAACTCCGCTGAAAAGTCAGTCGGGAAGACTGTCGGAACTTAGTCTGCCGGAAAGTCCAGTCGTGTGTACGCAGCATTACCGTTGCATATGATTTTCAGAACAGATAACCCTTTGAATGTGACACAAAAAATTTACAACAGCTGCTAAATACCATTTAACTACTTGCCATCCGCACTATAGCCAAAAGACAGCTACAGCGTGGATTTAATTTGCCAGGAGGGCATCCATGGATGTCCTCCCGTGCATGAGCGGCCTGCACGCCCCCTGCTGATAGCGTGAGGAAAATAAAAAAAAACTGATCGCTGGTGGTGCCACCTATCAGGGCCCATCAGTGACATCTATCATTGCTACCCACAAGTGCCACCCACCAGTGCCTTCTTTTCAAAAAATATATATATTTTTGTTTGTTTAGCAAAAAATAAAAACCCCAGCTGTGATTAAATACCACCAAAATTAAACTCCATTTGTGTGAAAAAAATTCAAAAAATTTCATTTGAGTACAGTGTAGTATAACCGCGCAATTGTCATTCAAAGTGCGTCAGCGCTGAAAGCTGAAAATTGGTCTGGTCAGGAGGAGAGTTTAAGTGTCCAGTAAGCAAGTGGTTAAAGGAAGGATGCTGCCCAGCTTATGTTTGTAAGCAAACAGGCCAGAGATCCTTGGTGACATGTTTGATCAAATATTATTATGACCATATTTGTCAATGACGTCACCCATAATGCTCCTGGTTTGCTTACAAGCAGAAGCTGGTCACTGTGGTCAGTCATTTGTAATTTTAAAGGTGTGATGCAGTGGGGCAGCATAACGCAGCGGGTCATGGTGGCAGCAGGGCAACATAATTTGGTGGCAGGTCGTTGTGGAATCGAGTCATGTGACTGATGCTGGATCTACATTGCTGTATTGTGCCTTAAAAAAAACAGCATGGGCTCCCTTAAAATTCATACAAGATCCTTATCCTTGGTGGCCAGGCAGTAGACAAGTAAAAAAATGTCCCCTGATATATTTAAGTGTTAATTACTTCATCCAGAGCAATCATGACGACCTGCTACCCAACTATGTTTCTCCAACTGTCACTACACTGCTGCAGTGACTCGACACCTGATAATGTTGGCCTACCTGGATAGGGGTATGGTGTAAATTTTAACAGGAACACATTTTTTTTTAAAGGGACAGTGCACATTTTAGAAAATACCCCCCTAAAGTTCAAACTAGACCTTTATTAGACATTAATCCAGGCATGTAGTCTGGGTTGCCAGGTTGCACCCCTTCTTCCTGTATGATACTAGGAGACATTCATTCAATTTTGAGAGGGAATCTTGTAAGGCACCATGTCCCTATGTAGAAAGAAAAGGGAATCTTCCCTACATCCTGTCCCCAAAAGAATGTTGGGGTTTGCAGGGGACTTATCAGAATCAGGAAGCTTCCTTTTTAATGGGGGAGATTCCAGATATTTCCCCTTCCAGGCAGATTAATACAGGGTACATGAGTACTCCTTACTCATTCCCAAAAATACCGTAAAATGTATTAAAAACACAGACACCATGACAAAGTTCTTTATTTTGAAAAAAATGTAAACCATGTCCCATCATATAAATCCAGCATCCATAACTTCATTCAGCAATGTAGATTGTTGTCAATCATGATGATCCACTGTTATACAGATCCAGCCTAGGACTATTCTTCCCTCGCAGATTCTCCCATTGGAAATGATAGATCCCCAGCTGGCTGCTGTTTGTAAACAAGCCAGCAAGAGATTATGGGTGATATCATTGACCAAATTTGACCATAACCATATTCAGTGATGTCTCCTGTGGTCCCCCATGAAAGCTGTGGTTTCAATGTGTTAAAAATGTACATTACCGCCCTTTGCATTAAACACAATTCATCTATTTTAAATGGGCTGCCAATGCACCACAACAAAGGCAAAAATGGACATGCATTGCAGTAACACAGATTTTTTTTTTTACCAAGCATTACCATAATGCATATATCTGAAAGGGCCCTAAGGATAACAGCAAGCAGCATATCCAGAAGGAAGCAAAAAATAGCAGCCATCCTTCCCTTCCCTCATATCCTTTTTGGGATAAAATTCCATTTTATTCACTCACTCTACTCTGTTATAACAGATCAAAGCTGTGGTAGTTCTATTTACAAGCGCTGTCATATTCTTCAGCAGACTTAGGGGTCCCATGCCTACTGATCGCCTCTTACTGGATGGCTGCTTACACAAATGGCATCAAAACCCACAACCCAGTGGAAGGAGATCAGCCGGTGTGGGTCCTGGAAAACTGCTGAAGGAGATGCTTGCGGATGAAGCAGCGAGGGACAGCTTTGATGTAATTCCTGTCTGACTGCACATGCTCAAACGAGTTACATGGTCACTACCCTCCAGCTGCATTCCCCGAATCTTACATGTGAGTCAGGAATTTCGGATGGGAAGATGGGCTGTACACTGTAGTGTATATGCTCTGCATACAGTTTACAGTATTTAAAAAATTTCTAATTGCTAAAAGACAAGACAATGGTTTTGGGGGGGTTTTTGTAAGTTTGTTTTTTTTTTATTGAAAAAATCCCCAAACTTAATTAAAAAAAATAATGTTTTTTTTGTTTTGTTTTTTATACATTAGTCTATTAGACTTAAAGGGGTTGTAAAGTCAGAAGTTTTTTTTTTTATCTTAATGCATTCTATACATTAAGATAAAAAACCTTCTGTGTGCAGCGATGTTCACGAGTGTCTCGGCCATCCGAGACTCTCCCTCCTGATTGACTGAGACATAGCAGCGGCACCATTAGCTCCCGCTACTGTCAATCAAAGTCAGTCAGCCAATCAGGAGAGACTGTGCGGGGCCAGGCCGCAGCTGCATGTCTGATTGGACACAGGGAGCTGTGACTCAGCTTGGGTGCCCCCATAGCAAGCTGCTTGCTGTGGGGGCACTCAATAGGAGGGAGGGGCCAGGAGCACCAGAGACCTCAGAAGAGGAGGATCAGGGCTGTTTTGCGCAAAAAAATTTTTTAAAACATAATCACATTAATGCAAATTTTTTGTCTAGTTCTTATATTTTTCTGTTTTTGATATTCTTATTTTGTAATCTTATGTTTTGTTGTAATACAACACAGGAAACTCGTAGTTTCTTCTGATGCATATTCTTATAAAGAAATAACAAGAAAATATATATTCAATATAGTGAATTGCTACATTTTCCTGCACTAGTTTCATATACAGCAAAACAGAAAATCAAAGCGAAGCAAAAGGCTGTATAACACCGCACATACAGCATTTATATGATAACAGGACATGCATAAATTACAGAAGTAACAAAATACCATGAATAACAAAAATGTTTAATATATATTCCATTGATATTGAAGACATTGAAATTAAAGTTTCCTGTGAATGCAGACTAATGCATGTAGTGTTCTATAAAAGGGTTAGCACGCTGCTACAGTTGGCATGGCCGGTCATGCATAAAGTAATAGGCTTTAACTTTGCTAAGCTTTTCTGCCAGGCCCCCAGGATCCCCCACTGCTCTATTATATTGAACTTGTAAGATTCGTCTTCTGCCAGGCTCACCCAGATTATTCCTGCATTAAGGGCCCTGCTGAGTGACTAGTGTCATGATAAAGTGCTAAGGATGGAGCTCACCATCTTGGCGTCCTGTTCTCATCTTATTAAATTCAGCTTTGTAGAAGCAGGGAGCCTGCCTCTCATCCCTCGCTGGCCCCAGCTCAGGCCAACTGCAACTGTCTGACAATATGAAAATCGGGAACTCCATTGCTAATGGCAGGTGTTGTACCTCTGACAAGGGAAAAAATCTGTGAATGCTTTCTTCTAATTTAAACAGATAAAAGAGATGATTAACTCGTTAGGTGTTAGTATGACAAAGTGTGCATTGCAATAACTGTAGAATAAAAATATAACAAAGGGGAAAAAGGAATTGACCATGTGTTAAAAACCATACAATATACATTACCCCCACATGCAAGTGGTTTAAATGTTGTATGCACTAAAATCCTGTTCAATAATAGCAACTAATTATTGTTGTGTTTTTTTTTTTGTTTGTTTGTTTTTTTTTTGTTTTTTTTTAGGACATGAATCTATTTGGCTTTTTGAGGTGAACATAGCTACAATGGTCTACACTGGTAAAACTGTATATTTGGACATAAAATCATATCACACTTGTTATAGAGCATTGATCTTTATCCATTGACTCATGAACCCTCGGAGTTACTTTTAATATGTCAAATGATAATTATTTTTACAGGAATGCATCATACCAGTTCAGATCAGTTCAGTTCATTTAAAAAAAACATATATCAACAGTTTTCTTACCAAAGCACCCCAACTAACATCATAGTCAAATCTTGAATATTTCTTATTTCTCCACTGATGATTTTTTTTTTTTTCGTAAATAGCATACATGGTATACCTACCTGCTCTATGAAATGGATTTGCATTTTGCCTACTCTTGGGTGCTCCCATAGCCGAGCCGAGCAACACTGTGTGTGTCCACTGACATATACAACGCGGCTCAGCCTCACCCCACCCCGGGCTCTCTGCTCCCTGACTGTGATTGACAAATTGAGCTACTATTTCAAAATATGTTAATGTATTTTAAGAAAATTTTAAGCAAATAATATATCATATTTAAAAATTATAGCATCTTTATGGTCGGTACATGTTATAAATTAACCTACATGACTTGTAATCAGGTGAACCATTCCAGGAAGTGCTAGGATGCTGCTGGCTGTCATAAAGAGGTACATTTTGGAAGAGCTCCTCTGTAGATACCTAGTGAAGGTTTAGCTCTAGCCCCAAGCACCCCTGTGATAATTACTAGTTATAAGTAACTAGTTATAAGTAATTTTAATCTCTAAGTCAAACAAGGCTGCCATAAGTCCTGCTAGATACAACATTTAGCAATGTATGAAACACTATTACACCCATAATATCTCCACCTAACTCTCTTTACCCTACCCTTGAGTCTGATACCACTCTTCTTCCCTCTCTTAGGGGGGCCCCTTTGCTTTGCCCACCCTCCCCTTCCCTCTTCCTTTCCCCTCACCCCTTATCTATTCCCTCCCCAGCATTTCCCCATTCCTTTTATCGCTCCTTTCTACTCCCCCTACAAGTTTGTCCCTCATCTTCCACACTTCTTTCTCGTCTCTATCCTTCTTATTCTACCCCCACATTCCTCTTAGTTTACCACACAGCCCTTCCCGACCTACAGTCTCCAAGCACTCTTGTGCTCTTTTGGTATTGCCCCAGTTTGGGGTGTCAAATGGCTGCTTCTGTTAATTAATTAATTAAGCATAGTTCAGAGCCTTGTGTAAATGCTACCTCCTTTTTCCCCCCTCCCCTGTTTTATTCTTTTTCTTTTTCCCTGCCTGTTAAAAGTTGCTTACGCCTAGAATTTCAGCCTACCTTTGTGTAGCATTATGGAGGTTTATCCTCCCCTTGATGTTTGATTTGTACCCTGTTTTAACCCAGCATGGTCTTTCCCATGCTTTAGCTTTATTACATTGTACTTATTATAAATATGTATCTCTTTCTTGTACCTTAGTACTGAAAATTTTGTTCTTTCAATAAAATGCTTGAACAAGAAAATTTAGGAGAGAAATAAGAGGTAAGAGCATTACAGCCTCATTATAAGCACAAAAGAGATCATGTAAGAGCCCATAAATAGCTTAAAGTGGTTGTAAACCCTGTTACACAACTTTTACCTACAGGTAAGCCTATAAGAAAGCTTACCTGTAGGTACCTTGAATATTTCCTAAACTTGCACAGTTTAGGAGATATTCAGTATATGCGCTGCTGCCCACATCATCGGCGCATGCACACTGAAGAAACAGGGTGCTGGTGCAGATTCTTCAGGAGTGGTGCTGTGACCGGCAGCTCCTGCCCGCATGCGCAGGAGTGACATCATCGTGGCTCTGTGCGCAGGAGTGACATCATCACAGCTCTGGTCAATAACAGCACCGAAGCTGCGAACCCGGAAGCAACTCCGGTGGAAGGTGTCTGTGCTGTACTCAGAGGGCCGATGCCGATCCAGGGCTTCATTCTAAGGTGAGTATTTCATAATTAGCTAGAATGCGATGCATACTAGCTCATTACACCTTTGTCTTGCAGGGTATGTTTTTTTTTTTTTCCAAGGTTTACACCCTCTTTAAGGTTCATTTGAAGCCATAGAAATAGACATACAGTCAGATAACATTGTACCATCATCCTCCACTTTCAAAGTCTCATTATCACTTTCCTATTACAGCTGTTCGGGGTGTCTATATATGACTGCAGAATCCAATGGGCAATAGCCTTTAGCCTAGTACACACCATGAGAATATCGGTCAGAAAAAAAATGCATTCAGAGCAACTGTCTGATAATCTATTCATTAGTACAAAGCTAATCATAGCAGTTCATACTAACATATTGTCAGAGCTGGCTTAGCCCTTCCTTCTCTGGGCTGGCTGCTCAGCTGTCGGCTAATTGCCAGCTCTCATCTCTCTCCATAGTCACCCAGCTGTTCCTGATCCTACTCGTCAGACCTGCCTACTTAAAGCTGTCCAGCTCACTTCATCTCTGCCTTCGCCTTGGTCCCATCACAAGAAACCATCTCCTGCGGTTCTGTTTAAAGACTGGCTTGCTGACATCCCTTTTGACTCCTTACCCTGCTTGCTGTTGCTCCACTTGGATCCCTGACTTCTGGCCTGGCTGATTACCTGATCTGGTTATTGAACTCTGGACTGGCTGATGACTCAATCCGGTTACTGGACTCTGGCTATGCTTTGGCTACTCTATTTACCTTTTTATTTTTTATTAATAAACAAGTGTGATTTAATTATACTTCTGTCTCGGTCTGGTTCATGGTTTCTGACACATATCCAATGAAACAAGCATGAAAAATGTTCTTGTAAGATAACGATTTTTATGTAAATAGTATAGTATTTGAACCAAAAACATTGACTGACCAAGACCACGCATGCTCGGAAACAAAAGAATACATTACAATACAATATATTACATCACTTCTGAAGTAGTATTCAAAAGTAGTATTCTGTCTTACAAGAATTTTTGTAACTTTTGTAACCAATTTTTTCAGAGACTAGCATGCAAAAAAAAAACGGACAAGTATTTGTTCGATATTTTCATTCTGTGTACAAGGCTTTAGACCCAGTACACTCAGTAAACAGTACATTAAAATACAGCTGGGCTTACACCTCTATTCAGTACGGGGGGCTAGAAAAAGGAAGTTCAATACCCAGTGCATCACCCTTTGGACTCTTTCTGCTAATCTCGTGTTAGTAGAAGTTTGGTGAGAGCCGATTTGCGCTTTTCAGACTCCTGCTTATTTCCGATCGTTTTACTGTTGTTCCATTTGTGCTTGTGGGTTTGTATCTGGTTTTCAGTGTGTGTAGTCAGTTCATATCTGTTTTTCAGTGCATTCTTGTCTGCTCGTTTCTGATTTTTAGCTCATGCTTCACAGGCCTTGCTGTTCTTCAGTGCGTTCCGTACTCATCGTAGAGTTTGTGCTGTGCGGGGGCTTGGTGTTGGGGTTCTTACTTTTATCCAAGCCCAGTCCATGAACAGGGTGGGGAGGAGTTCATGGACCAAGAATTGGTTACTCCAGCATGACCAATTCTCTCATATGCCTCTGCTGCGTGAGATCCAGGAGAATAACCCTGATGGTTTCAGGAATTTTCTCCGGGTGACAGACCCCATTTTTTCACCGTTTGTTGGCTTTGCTTACCCCTTATATTAGCAGGCAGAACACCTGCATACGGCAAGCCATCACTCCCAAGCAGAGGCTAGTTGCCACCTTGCGGTACTTGGCGGCGGAGAGAAGTCTACAGGACCTCAAGTTCTCTACAGACATTTCGCCCCAGGCTCTAGGGATCATTGTTCCAGAGACCTGTTCTGCTATTATTCAGGTCCTGCAGAAGGACTATATTAGGGTAAGTTTTATCCTTTAACATCCCATTCTATGTAATGTTTGCTAATGTTTTGTATTTATTTCATCATTCCATAATTACCCCGATTGTAATATGCTGCGAATGTCCTCTTTGTCCTCGTGCATGCTTGAATCTTTTAATGCTCCTTTTTTGGCCTACATGCATATTTGCCTTCACTAACCTCCCCTATCCTGGTCCCATACACACCTAGCCTAGTCACTTAACAATGTATTTTGTCATCTCCATTGTAGTGCTTTACCCTAAACACCCCCTATAATGTGTACAAATGTTATTGTTGTCCTTAAATTCATGCAGAGTGTTATGCCCCATACACACAGTTGGACATTCCAACCACAAAATCCGTCAGATTTTTTCAGACGGATTTTGGCCAAAATTTGTCTTGCATACACACGGTCACACAAAGTTGTTGGAAAATCCAATCCTTCGGAAAACAAGATGATGTACAAAACGTACGACGGGACTACGTGGAGGCCAGTAGCCAATAGCTTTCATCTCCAAATTTTTTCTGAGCATGCGTGGCACTTTGTGCTTTGGAATTCTCTACACACGATCGGAAAAAGTCCAATCGGATCCAGCTCTCAAACTTTTTCCATCGGAAATTTCCCGACAGAGAAAGTCCGATAGAGCCCACACATGATCGGATTTTCCGACAACATAATCCAATCAGACTTTTTACGTCTGAATTTCTGACCCTGTGTATGAGGCATCAGAGGCTTTTTTGGGGGCTCACAAACTCATTTAGAACCCTCCCCCCCCTAAAATTTGGACAATGGGCCATCAGAGGGGGTGTGGAATCTCATAAGTGGACCTTATTTTTTTGTCTTTAAATACACATTATAATCAATGTTATACTGATGTTGGCCAAGAATGTTTGTGTCTAATCTGCTTGCAATGTTTATGTGCAAAATTACTAATTTTTTTTTCTGTTTTGACTCCACAGTTTCCTTCAATGCCACAGGAATGGCAGACTGTGGCATCCCACTTTGCCCATCATTGGGACTTTCCCAACTGCGGAGGGGCAATAGATGGGAAGCACGTCCACATCGTCCCATCACCCCATTCGGGGTCATAATATTTTTACTATAAGGGGTTTCATAGTATCGTATTGATGGCGGTGGTGTTAGTGACATACAAGTTTCTCTTTGTGGACATGGGGAAGAATAGCCAGATGTCAGATGGTGGAGTCTTTGCCCAGACCGAGTTCTACGGACGTCTCCAGAGCAGTGGCTTGGGATTGCCACCTGCGCAAGAGAACGTCAAAAGACTTCCATTTGTTTTCATTGCTGCTGAAGCATTTGGTCTGGGCAATCACATGATGAGGCCATTCCCCCAGAGGACCCTCACCCCAGAGAAGAGCCTGAACAGTCGTTGAGAATACCTTTGGGATAATGGCCAGCCGGTTCCGCCTATTTCTAAAGGCAATCAACCTGGTGGAGTACAAACTGAACCATATTGTTTTATGCTGTTGGATCCTGCACAACTTTTTAAAAATAAATGCTCCAAATTATATAGCCTCAGTTGGGCCTGAGGCTGGACTTCGGTAACCAACACTGATGGCCCTGGAAGCTGTCCATCCTGGCTTGCCCCCCAAAGCACCCATGAAGTGTGTGAAAAATATCTGGAATATTTTACGGGTAAGGGGGGCCATTGCTATGCCAGCTAATTTGTACATATTTTTTAAATAAAAAAAATTATCTGATAAAATCTTGATTTGGATTTACTGCTTGTGTTTCTTTTATCTGTCTCCTAGGTTCTGCTAGTGCACTTGTAGTGTCAAGTGGTTTTCACATTATTTAAATATCACCCATTGCCACTGTAAACAACGACTCAATACAAAAAGTGTTATTGAGCATTGAAAGAAGAAGCCACACATTGTTGAGTAGAAAGCCTTTTACTTCATGCACATTCACATGTGCGTTTTATAAAACATTTGGCGGTAAAAAAACAACACAGAAACAGGCATGTTTCCAAACATAACATATACAACTGGAACCTACAAAGTTAAACATTGCAAAAAAGAAGGCAATATCAGACATTTTATAGTGTGAAAAAGGTCTTGATCTTGAAGTTACCCCTGTAAAAGCCAAATTTAGAAGATGCACACAAATTGTGAGTCAAAATGGGGATTTCCTTTCTGATCCCATACTTAATGTCAACATGTGCTATCTCCCATCATGGGGGATCATTGAACGTGTTTTGGGGGTGCAACCACTTCCTCTCACCTACTAGAGTTGGGAGGAAGGGGTTGCAACCACAAAACGCGTACATTGAAATCCAGTTCGCCGAACAGCAAACAATTTTGGGTGTTCGTGGCAAATTCGAAAGCCATTGTCATAAAAAGTGTTTGGGGACCCGGGTCCTGCCCCAGGGGACATGTATCAATGCAAAAAAAGTTTTAAAAACTGACTTTTTTTGGGAGCAGTGATTTTAATAATGCTTAAAGTGAAACAATAAAAGTGTAGTATTCCTTTAAATTTTGTACCTGGGGGGTGTCTATAGTATGCCTGTAAAGGGGTGCATGTTTCCTGTGTTTAGAACAGTCTGACAGCAAAATGACATTTCAAAAGGTAAAAAAGTAATTTAAAAGCTATAATGACTTGTCCGACAATACACATAAAAGTTTATTGATAAAAATGGCATGGAATTTTTTTAATGCGTAGGGGTCCCCCTAAATTCCATACCAGGCCCTTCAGGCCTGATATGGCTATTAAGGGGAACCCCACATCAAAATTAAAAAAAAATGGCATGGGGGTCCCCCTCAAAATCCATACCAGACCTGAAGGGACCTTGAATTCATGGGCCACTTCATAGACAAATACAGGGATATGAAAAATTTGTGGGAAGTTAAAAATCCCTAATATCGAAATAAACCAGCTAGGGAGGCATTGCTGGAGAAACTGCTGGAATATGTGAAGACGCAGGTCCTCGACGCAGACATCGAGTTTGTGGATAGGAAAATTGGTAGCTTGAGAAGCACATATAGGAAGGAGCTTAATAAGGTCCAGGCTTCCATGAGATCAGGAGCTGCAGCAGAGGATGTGTATGTGCCCAGTCTGTGGTACTACAGCAAGATGCGGTTTCTGGAAGACCAGATGGAAACCAGGGAATCACTTCCATCCACTCTTCCCTCAACCCCAGCTAAGGCTTCCGAGGACCAACATCGGCCTTCTATCCTGGAAGAAGTTGAGCCAGTTATAGTATTTTGTAACATATTTATCGTCCGAAAATGTTGTTAACTAGATGTTATTCTTGCTAACAAATGAATGATTTAACAAAAAGTGTTTGACATATCATTTGGCAGTAGGGGCCAAAAATGAGTGTGACAAGAATGAAAAATGCTGGGTTCAGAATGATAGTTTTTTTTATTTATTAACATTCAATTTTCAACAGTCATAAGCTGACATTTGGGTGTGATTGATGAACCAAAAACATAAAGTATGTCCCTTTTTCATACACAGGAAGACCTCAGCCGGGACGAGGCTCTGGAATGTGATAGACAGGAGGATGCGGGAGTAGGTAGCAGCCAGGAGGTGGCAGGGCCCTGTAACCTCACCCAATCCCAGGTGCCTCCCCTCTGCCTTCCATCAAAAAGGGCCAGGAAGGGGAGTAATGTGGAGGAGGCAGCACTGGGCCTCATTGAGGATGCTAATGCGGCCCTGAAAAGCCCCCCCCCCCCCGATGCTGAAAAGGCCTATGACTGCTATGTAGCTGCTAAATTGCAGCAAATGGAGGAGGGCCAACGCCTCAGGTGTGAGAAATTTGTTTTTGAGTCCATTTAGAAGGGGTTGAGTGGCCGGATAAGTGATAACGTGCACTTGTGTATGCTTGCCCATCCTCCTCCTTCTCCTCCTCCTCCTACCACAAGTCCACTGCCAGAGCCACAGCCTCCAAGGAAGGCTGCAAGGAAGGCTGCAGGGAAGGCTGCAGGGAAGACAAGAATGTAATGGCCTGGGTTCAGTCTGGTCTGACAGAAGACGCAGGATGTTGTAGTACCACAGCCTGGGGACATATGTGTCATCTGCTGCTGTTCATGATCTCTGGGAGTCCTAGACCAGATTGTGCTCCCCATTATATGGACTTCTCAAGGTACCAATTTTATTTTCAAAATAGTTGATGTGTGCCCTGGGTAGAAAGGCTTCGCAAATTCCAGCAGTTTCTCCAGCGTTGTCTTTTTGTTATCAGCCAGAATAAATGGAGATTTTTTTGGGGGGAAAATACTTGCCTATTTGTTTTTCTTCAAATAGGAAAGTTTGTTTGTGAGTAGACAGGTACATTTAAAAAATAAAAGGAATACCAACCAACCTCCATTAAAAAGACAAGATAATAATGTTGTTGTGTAAACTCGACACACAACAAAAAAAAAAAAAATGATGGAGATGACTAGAAAATCATTTCAAAATATTCCTAAAAAACGTTCTTGATTAAAAAAAAAAAAAAAAAAAAAAAAAAAAACACAAAAACATTATTATGGAGATCTGGCTTTAAAAACAAAAAAGATTATTCATGAGATCAGGAGAAATAATAAAAAAAAGACGTTTGTGCAAACTCTGTGTGAATATGAGCAGTAAAACTATTTCATTCTTCTAGCATTGTAAAGAAGAAGAGAATGCGCTGCATTAAACTATTAAAACAAATTAAATGTGACGAATGTGCTATGTCCATTACGAATGGTAGTTTTACCAGACCGTTCACTTCCGTCTCGTAGTTGAATCTGAGCATGCATGAGTTTTTGCGCATCGGAATTGCATAAACACGAAAGGATTTTTGGATAGCAACTTTTTCTGACCAAAAAATTGAGAACATGCTCTCAATCTTTTGCTGGCCGATGGAACATACACACGATCGCATTTTCCGACCAAAAGCTCTCATCAGTATTTTGTTGGCTAAATTTACGATCCTGTGTACGTGGCATTAGAAAGCCTGAAGGTTTTCGAGGTCCTGTACGTGGCTAGACTGCCAAAAAGTCCCACACATTTTGTATCCTCGTACTCAGGAAAAGCAGCAGAATGTATTTTGGGGTGTAATTTCACATATGCCCATGGCATGTTTGAGCATATATCATTTAGTGCCAACTTTGTGGCACAAAAAAAAAAAAATTATTGTAATCTTCCCAAAACTTGTGGCAAAATCTAAACTATTCCATGGACTCAACATGCCTATCAGCAAATATAGCTTGGGGTGTCTACTTTCCAAAAAGGGGTCATGGGGGGGGGGGTTTGACCTGTCCTGGCATTTTATGCACAACATTAGAAGCTTATGCCATACATCACCCACTCTTCTAACCACTTGAAGACAAAGCCTTTTCTGACACTTTTTGTTTACATGAAAAAATATCTTTTTTTTTGCTAGAAAATTACTCTGAACCCCCAAACATTATATATTTTTTTAAAGCAAAGGCCCAACAGATTAAAATGGTGGGTGTTGCAAAAAAAAATTTCACACAATATTTGCGCAGCGATTTTTTAAACGCAATTGTTTTTGAAAACATTTTTATTTTAATGTACTAAAACACACTATATTGCCCAAATGTTTGGAATATTATATAAGATGATCTTATGCTGAGTACATATATACCAAACACGACATGCTTTAAAATTGCGCACAACCGTCGAGTGGCTACAAACTACATACATTTTTAAAAGCTTTTAAAAGCCTTTACAGGTTACCACTTTAGATTTACAGAGGAGGTCTGCTGGTAAAATTATTGCCCTCGATCTGACATTTGCGGTGATATCTCACATTCATTGCGCAATTGCTGTTTACACATGACATGAGACCGATTGTCCTTTGCGCACAAGCATGGGGGGGGACTTGGATGCTTTTTTTTGTTTTTCTTTTTTTTATTATTTATTTTGCTTTTTTATTTTATTTTTACACTGTTCCTTTCATTTTATTTATTTTTTATCATTTTTATTGTTATCACAATGAATGTAAATATCCTATGATAGCAATAGGTAGTGAAAGGTACTCTTTTTAAAAAATATCTATTATGCCACGTACACACGATCGGAATTCGTGTCGGAAAAAGCTCTGATGGTTTTCCCGACGGAATTCAGCTCAAGCTGTCTTGCCTACACACGGTCACATCAAATTCCGATAATTTATAGTGTGGTGACGTACAACACGTACGACGTGACTAGAAAAAGGAAGTTCAATAGCCAGTAGCCAATAGCTTCTGTCTTGTAGTTGAATCTGAGCATGCGTGATTTTTGGCGTGTCGGAATTGGATACACACGATCAGAATTACCGATAGAAAGTTTTTCCGTCTGGAAAATTGAGAACATGCTATCAATTTTTGGCTGGCGGAAATTCGGACAGCTAAATTCCGATGGAGTATAGACACGGTCGCATTTTCCGCTGAAAAGCTCTCATCTGTCTTTTTCTGGCCGGAATTCCGATTGTGTGTACGCGGCATTAGACTCTAGATTTCTCCTCTGCACTCAAAGCATCTTACCACACCAAGATCGCTGTGATAAGATGCTTTCCCAATTTCCCAATGGGGCTGTTTATATCCAGTGAAACCGAAGCTATGAGCATCATGAAATGCTCATAGCTTCCAGTTTCTTAGGCCATATAGATGAAGCCATTCTGATCTTTGATCAGCTCTATGGTCAGCTGGTGGAACCACCAGCTGCATTATCAGGTTCGCCGGTGGGACAGGAGTGCCTGAGAAAACCAAGGAAGACGACGGGGGGGAGGGGGAACGTCCCCCCCCCACTGCTTGTAAAAGCAGTCTAGTGGATAATTAGCCACTGGGATTGCTTTTACATGAAAGCCGACCACTGGATGAAAAGAATGATACCAAGAAGATACCTAAACCTGCAAGCCCGCAACATACCAGTACGTTGCTGGTCCTTGTTGGGCATATATTGTAATGTTCTTTTTCTTATGCAGCTGAACGAGAAAAAAGATATTGATTGGTGGGTATGCCCACCATTAGAATCCCACCCTGCATCCACCCACTTCTAATGATGGACATGCATGCACCGTTTTTTTTAACAGTGGTGGTGAAATCACCTCCTATAGCACTGGAGTCACTGAATTACATATTGTGAGAGCAAACAATGTTGCTATCAAGATAAATAAATCAGTGCTGCAGCTGAATGGTGTACCTGAAACGAAAACAATGGTAACAATAAAACATTAACTCAATAAAACAACAATCTGTGCCAGAAAAAAAAGAGTAAAAAATATAAGCCAAAGCATGGGGGAAATCCGCCCCTAATGTTAGGTGCAAATCGCCCCTCCGACCCTGCCCCTCCGCCTCCAGCCCTGCCTTCATGCTTCGACATATATGTAGCTGGCCAGCTAAAACCTGTCCTAGGTTGCTAATGTGATTTACATGCATATACAGATGGACCTGCTAATAACTTTAATACAGTTTTTATCTCTCACGTGTGAGCATATAAACAGAGTTATTTATATGTGACTTTATATACGAATGTCATATAACAGTTGTATATTGTGTTCACAGAAGCAAACAAGAAACATATGCCTTGTAAGGTTCATTATATGACAGTAAAAGGTAAGTTCAAAGACACAGCAGAATTGAAACCAAAAAGCATAGAGTTAAACCTTTGTGATTCATCAGGAGTTTTGGCCAATCACAGCCAATCTCACACTGATCAAGAGTCTTGGCCAATCACAGCCAGCCTTACACTTGTTATTTTGTATGCAAATTACCCAGCACATGGCTAGAACTCATTACACCAGAGAGAGAGGATCTGCACAGATTAAAGATCCAACAGAGTTCAGTTTTATGGAGGCAAGTGTCCAAAATAGGTATTTAATACAGTTATATATGTTACTATTGTTAAATAATGTGATTAGAACTGTATACTGAACTAGTTATGTGTTCACTTGTAGTTCCACCAAACCAGACAAACAAACCAGCATTATCAAACAAACAAGCAAGCAGACACCATAGCAAACGTTCAAGCAAACAAAACTATTTTTTGAGCCTTAGATATACCTCTCAGAGAGATCATAAAGAGTCTAAAGTTTTTAAAGTGAAAGTACAGATACTGAAGAGAGAAATATATCTACCATTTTATGTAGAATGACTGAAGATTGAACAGTTGCACCACTGTTTGTTATGCTTTATTCAACACAGGTTGGTACGTGCACTGCCTGCTGCTAAATTGTCAGTGTTATATATGAAGAAAAGCTGAAGTTAATAAAGAAGATATCATAGAGGTTGGTATTCTTTAAACCTACTGCTTCCATAGAATGGTGAAGAGGAATTATAGAGTCAGCCCTTGTACACACAGTTGGACATTCCGACAACAAAATCCGTCAAATTTTGTCTGACAGATTTTGTCCGAAACTGGTGCTGCATACACACGGTCGGACAAAGTTGTCGGAAAATCCGATCGTTCGGAACGTGATGACGTTATTTTTCGTTACGACGGGACTACATTCAGGCTAGTAGCCAATAGCTTTGGTCTAGGAATTTGATCTGAGCATGCGTGGCACTTTGTCCGATCGGAATTCTCTACAAACGATTGGACAAAGTCCGATCGGATCATGTTGTTGGAAAATTTTATAGCCCTGCTCTAAAACATTGTTGGTCGGATATTCCGACGGAAACAGTCTGATGGAGCCCACACACGGTCGGATTATCCGACAACATGGTCCGATCGGACATTTTCCTTCAATGTCCAACCGTGTGTACAAGGGCTAAGAGATAGTCCTGTTTGGACTTAAAGGTCAGAGATTAAAATTCTTCTAATGCCACAGCGCATAAGGCACTTCACAGTGCTGCACCTGCCACAATATATGCTCTTTCTTTTTTTAACTGTGATGGTAAAATAACCTCTACTGCGCTGCAGTCACTGATTTACGTATCAGGGAAGCAAACGCTGTTGCTGTCAAGATAAATAAATCAGTGCTGCAGCTGACTGGCGTACTTGAAAAAAAAAAAGGTTAATAATAAAACGCAGTAAACAGTAAAGTATAAAAGAATTACATACCTGAAAAGCAAACATGATAAAACATAGTAACAATAAAATATTGCAGTTAAGCATAGAATACAGTAAAACAGAGCAGAACAAGTGAGAGAATAGAGAGAGAGAGAACAATAAAACAACAATTTTTGTCTTTTTTATTTATTTTTTGTGTTTTTTTTTTTTGTTTTGATTTTTACACTTTTATTTGTAACTGTAACGGTTTGATTCCAGGTTCAGGTCTCTCCAAATTCCATGGCATCTTTGGAGACCCTGTGAAAGTGGGTCCTAGTCTGTGCAGTGCTGTACCCTACGCTAATATTCCACTAATTTGTGGTAGCATTCAAAACATTCACTGATGCAAAGACCAGGATGGTCTGGACAGGAGGGACAATAATAGTGGGTGTCACACCTTTATCCACGTTTCCTAACAGACATAAATTTTTCTTGTCGTTGGGTAGGGGTACCAGGAAGGACATATGGAAAATGCCTCTCATGCAGCCGACTTACTGCATTTGCATTGGGAAAGTGGGGCACAGCACCGTCTGGAAACAAAAGGGCTGTGACCATCTTTTCCTGGAATTTAAGGAAGGATCCAAGTCGTCCTAACGCTTTGTATAACACATAAGCGTTCAGCAGAGCCAATTGGAATAAGTATACAGACACTTTTTTATACCAGCCTCTGGCCTTACGGGCAATTAAGTGCAGCACCATCAACTGGTCATTGAGGTCCACCCCTCCCATATTAAGGTTTTATTCATGGACACAGAGGGGTTTCTCCACAACACCAGTCGCCGTTTGAATTTGGACTGCCGTGTCTGGGCGAAGGGAGGATAGAACGAAAACATTACGATTATCTCTCTACTTCACTGAGAGAAAATTATTACTTCTCAAGCAGGCTCTCTCCCCCAGCCTAAGACGGGAATCTACAAGCCGCTGGGGTAACCCCGGCGATTAGATCGCACGGTGCCACATGCTCCAAATCCAATTCAAACAGGTGACTAAAAAGTGGCACGCTTGTGTAATAATTGTCCACGTACAAGTGGTACCCCTTTCCGAATAAGGGTGACACCAAGTCTTACCAGCACTCCCTATGTAGTCTGGGCAGTTTTCTCTGGCTCCACGTGACAATCTTTTCCCTCGTAAACCATAAAACAATAAGTATAGCCTGTGGCCCTGTCACAGAGCTTATACATCTTGATACCATATCTGGCATGCTTGCTGGGAAGATACTTTTTGAAAGACAAGCAGCCAGAAAACTTAATCAGGGGCTCATCAATGCAGACGGCTTGATCGGGAGTAAACGAGGCTGAAAACTATTGGTTGAAGTGGTTTACGAGGGACCAAATTTTGTGGAGCCGATCATATTTAGGGTCACCCCGAGGACAACAGTGTTCATTGTCATTAAAATGCATGATCTGTTCATATCTAGCCTTGGCCATGGAGGTAGAGAACACGGGCATATGATGAATTGGGTCAGTGGACCAATATGACCGCAACACACTCTTTTTAGTTAAGCCCATAAGGAGGGATAGGCCCAGAAAGGTCTTATATTTCAGAAACCTATAGAAGTTTTCCCCTTAAAGGCGGGACTTTTTAGGCATAGACTGTGACACCAATTTATTTGGTAAAAATATATAAAAAAAATTATGTTATTTCAACATAGAAAGAAAAAACAAAGAATAATATATTAACATACATTTCCAAACAGGAGAAAGGGACACATTACTTCCTCCATGTGCATATATTTATAGAACCAGAAAACATTTGCTTCCTACATCTTATTCCAAAGGAACAGACTTCTATGACATTGTATATAGGCGTATTCAAAGCATTCTACAAACAAGGTCAAATTGCGTTAATATTGTGCATCCAATGTAACCTACGCGTTACGGAGTTATCTTACTCCTTCGTCAGGGATGATCCATTTTAGCACACTTAAATTTACAAAAAATAGTAGAATCTATAAAAAACATAAGAAATAATTATATATACGTACAATTTCAAAAAAAAAAAAAAAAAAACGCACCACTAAAACGCACCCCCTATATATACGATCTTCACTCCAAGATGCAGGTCTAGGCTCATAATGAGGGGGAGATGTTTGACCACCTTCTTGGATGGGAACCGGGACCGCAGTGATAGGCGGACTGTAAGGGAGGAGGTGTACAAGTAAAGTAAATGCATGTCAAATTTTCACATGTCTAGATTTTAAATAAGTATTGCATGTATTTTACTACAGCGCCAATAATGGCAGATAAAGGTTCTATTTGCTAACCCTCTAAGAGGGAAACACCCCTAAAGAAAGGGGGGAACTTTATCTAAAAAAAAAAAGCTATCTCATAGTGATCATTCCTAAAGATAATAATATTGCAAAATCTTTTAAAAATCTTACCCAAAAGCGTTTCATAGAGTAGTTTGCTGTGTCCCGAAGAGAAAACACCCGAGATTCCTATGTTAGAATTGTTAAAATGAGATGCCCAAATGTTGCAACTCTTTTAAATGTTTAAGGCAATCTATTTGGCTTAAAGTCGCCGCAATCTCTCTGTAGTCCAAGGATTTTGGTGCTATGGGAGAAAAAGATTCCCCCCAGAGATAGACGTGTCAGGTCCAGCCTAAAATGGGAAGGACAGTTATATCCGTTAGTTCCCCTTCATTTTTCCATAAGGCTGCATACAGACCGACATAAAAAAGTATATATATTTCCTTACCTTAAATTGTATCTCTCAGCAAGTCACCTCCTCCATGGCCATTGCAGACTGATAACAGACTGCTCCTGGCCCATTAAAGTATCTCACCGCCCCACCTCCTTCCCTCCCCTTCCAGGTGAAGTAAATATTACTCACCTGTGAGTCCTATCACCTAAGCGCGGTCCCCCGGGTGTGCGGCGCACGACGTCGCCCCATGCCCACATCCAAAATGGCGCCGTGGGAGGAGTGACATGCGTCACGCTCCCACCGACACGCATGCGCCGATCGTGCCTTAGCCCTGGAGTTGGCCAGACAGTGTTGTTCACTAAACTACATCCCCCAGGAAGCACAGCGCCAGCAAAAATGTCAGCAACTGCACATTCATGTAGGATGTGTAAACGCATTTAACCTCACGTTCGTCCGAAATGTCTATAGGGCGAGCGTGGGTGGAAAACCTAGGGAGACAGAGGAACGGGAAGCTGGGGTTATCAGACCCACATCCCATTTCTGTTACAGGTATACCGATGAGCGAGAAAAAAGGCCACCAGGGGGGAAAAACAAAAGGTACCTGCCAACCAAGGGCAGGCTTCTCCCCTCCATAGTGGCCTTAGCGTGCCGGGATCCCATCCACAAGAGCCCCATGGTGTTCAAAGAGCCAAAATTCACCTAATCGAGGGGGGAAGAAAAGTACATAAAAAAAAAAGGCTACTGGATTAGAACTAGGTGAGGGATATTGGTCAGATTTTTTCTTTAATAGGGATTTCGTTTTTTTTCGCCCTTTCTTCTAAATTGCCCTCTTGTATGTATAAAAGTTTTTCAATATCAAGGCTGTCAATTAAGTCAGCCTGATCATCGTTTTCATCGAGGAGAGAGACCAGTAAGTTGATCGCATTTTCCTCCTCCTTACTCAATTATTTATCTGAATCAGATGTCTCGTTATACATATTTATACCTCGCACAATTCTGATTTTTATCTTTTTGGGCAGCAAATGCCAATCCTTTTATATAGAATTATAGTCCCTTCCTTCTCTTTTCCCCCCTACCCTTTTTTTTTTTCTTCCATAAGATGGCGAACTTTAGGGGCAAAGACTGGGACACGCGAATGGCAGGTTATTTGACAAATTTTGGTAAGACTGAACGGCTTGAGTCCGATCTTACCACTTTATTTTTTCCTTTAAGTAAGTTGCTAGAAAAACAATCAGTAAAAAAATCACTACGAGGACACAACACACATCCAACACCGATCTCACAGACTTCGGGCACATCTAATCTTTCGGTGACAGGTAATTCACAGAGAGAGATCTCTGTAGAACTTTCTTCTATTTCCCCCTGTGAAGAGGCACAAGATTGCACTAACTTACGACAATACACTGATCGCAGAGACACGAACTCCACCCCTATGGCACTTATCTTTTCCTCTTCTTCTTTTCCAAGCCGCCCAAGCCCAAATATAATCAAAGGGAACAAAATGGCGTATGTGCCGACAACTACATAAATTACTCTATGATAATTCCTTTATATACACAGATGAATATAATTAATTTATCTTCTTACACTTTAACCAATCTAGAAACAGAAGTACTTCTGAAGGGTCTGGGATTCTGCCCAAATGAAAATTTGAATAAATTTGAGGTAGCAAGGGACCTCAACCTCTTTATAAGAAAACTTCTTTTAAAAAATATGTATAACGAGACATCTGATTCAGATAAATAATTGAGTAAGGAGGAGGAAAATGCGATCAACTTACTGGTCTCTCTCCTCGATGAAAACGATGATCAGGCTGACTTAATTGACAGCCTTGATATTGAAAAACTTTTATCCATACAAGAGGGCAATTTAGAAGAAAGGGCGAAAAAAAACTAAATCCCTATTAAAGAAAAAAATCAGACCAATATCCCTCACTTAGTTCTAATCCTAATGCAGTAGCCTTTTTTTTTTTTTTTTTTTTTTTTTTTTTTAAATGTACTTTTCTTCCCCCCTCGATTAGGTGAATTTTGGCTCTTTGAACACCATGGGGCTCTTGTGGATGGGATCCCGGCACGCTAAGGCCACTATGGAGGGGAGAAGCCTGCCCTTGGTTGGCAGGTACCTTTTGTTTTTCCCCCCTGGTGGCCTTTTTTTCTCGCTCATCGGTATACCTGTAACAGAAATGGGATGTGGGTCTGATAACCCCAGCTTCCCGTTCCTCTGTCTCCCTAGGTTTTCCACCCACGCTCGCCCTATAGACATCTCGGACGAACGTGAGGTTAAATGCGTTTACACATCCTACATGAATGTGCAGTTGCTGACATTTTTGCTGGCGCTGTGCTTCCTGGGGGATGTAGTTTAGTGAACAACACTGTCTGGCCAACTCCAGAGCTAAGGCACGATCGGCGCATGCGTGTCGGTGGGAGCGTGACGCATGTCACTCCTCCCACGGCGCCATTTTGGATGTGGGCATGGGGCGAAGTCGTGCGCCGCACACCCGGGGGACCGCGCTTAGGTGATAGGACTCACAGGTGAGTAATATTTACTTCACCTGGAAGGGGAGGGAAGGAGGTGGGGCGGTGAGATACTTTAATGGGCCAGGAGCAGTCTGTTATCAGTCTGCAATGGCCATGGAGGAGGTGACTTGCTGAGAGATACAATTTAAGGTAAGGAAATATATACTTTTTTATGTCGGTCTGTATGCAGCCTTATGGAAAAATGAAGGGGAACTAACGGATATAACTGTCCTTCCCATTTTAGGCTGGACCTGACACGTCTATCTCTGGGGGGAATCTTTTTCTCCCATAGCACCAAAATCCTTGGACTACAGAGAGATTGCGGCGACTTTAAGCCAAATAGATTGTCTTAAACATTTAAAAGAGTTGCAACATTTGGGCATCTCGTTTTAACAATTCTAACATGGGAATCTCGGGTGTTTTCTCTTCGGGACACAGCAAACTACTATGAAACGCTTTTGGGTAAGATTTTTAAAAGATTTTGCAATATTATTATCTTTAGAAATGATCACTATAAGATAGCTTTTTTTTTTTTAGATAAAGTTCCCCCCTTTCTTTAGGGGTGTTTCCCTCTTAGTACAATTGTAATGACGGAAGTCATACAAGAGGGTTAGCATATAGAACCTTAATCTGCCATTATTGGCGCTGTAGTAAAATGCATGCAATACTTATTTAAAATCTAGACATGTGAAAATTTGACATGCATTTACTTTACTTGTACACCTCCTCCCTTACAGTCCGCCTATCACTGTGGTCCCGGTTCCCATCCAAGAAGGTGGTCAAACATCTCCCCCTCATTATGAGCCTAGACCTGCATCTTGGAGTGAAGATCGTATATATAGGGGGTGCGTTTTAGTGGTGCGTTGTTTTTTTTTTTTTTTTTTTTTTGAAATTGTATGTATATATAATTATTTCTTATGTTTTTTTTATAGATTCTACTATTTTTTGTAAATTTAAGTGTGCTAAAATGGATCATCCCTGACGAAGGAGTAAGATAACTCCGTAACGCGTAGGTTACATTGGATGCACAATATTAACGCAATTTGACCTTGTTTGTAGAATGCTTTGAATACGCCTATATACAATGTCATAGAAGTCTGTTCCTTTGGAATAAGATGTAGGAAGCAAATGTTTTCTGGTTCTATAAATATATGCACATGGAGGAAGTAATGTGTCCCTTTCTCCTGTTTGGAAATGTATGTTAATATATTATTCTTTGTTTTTTCTTTCTATGTTGAAATAAAATTATTTTTTTATATATTTTTACCAAATAAATTGGTGTCACAGTCTATGCCTAAAAAGTCCCGCCTTTTTTAAGGGGAAAACTTCTATAGTATTTCATGTTGGGATGTTGGCTACTATTAAGCGGATTTAATTTATACCTCGCACAATTCTGATTTTTATATTTCAGAAACCGTAATAGGTTTCCATTCTCTGGTAAGGGTCAAATGGAGATTAGCGGCAATGAATTGACCAGCATATAAATTGCTTTGGTCCACAATAGATCTATAAAGATCTTTCGTGAAAAACAGTGAATAAAAATCAAGTGACGTAAAATCAACTGTTTCCACCTGAATTCCGGGTTGGTCAGTGAATGGAGGAAGTACGGATGCTGCAAAAGTGGTGGGCTCCCAATTAGGATTGGCCAATGTAGCAGGAAGGGCTCGATGGGCCCGTCCTTGTCTTCTTGGTGGCTGCGGGTCTCTACTTGTGCTAGCCACCACACCAGCCTAACTGCACTTATGGGACTTGCCACGTCACCATTCGATACTTTATTGCTGGTTTGACTACAACCAGAGTGTACTAGGCCGCTGGTGCTTGCCAGTTCACCAGTAGGATGAGCGGCACTAGTACTGGCTCTCTGCTCCTGGGGTTCTTTTACCTCAACAGCAGAACAGGATCGAGTACGCCTCACCTTGGCAGGGACCATTACTCCTTTGTCAGAGCTATCTGTCAGGGTGCCACTGCTCTCTACGGGTGCTGTCTACAGGTTTGAATACTGAGCCTGAATCTGACATATGGGTGACTTCCACTTCACTCTCATCTGTCATGCTCAGAAATGTGTAGGCCTCTTCCCTAGTGTACCTTCAATTTGACATTTTAGCCTCTAAATTTACTGGTACAACTAGTGAGACTTACAGGGACTGCTTCAAACATTACCAAAAAACTGGAGTTAGTACTTACCGGTAACTCCTTTTCCGGTGGTCTTCCAGGACAGCCCTTGAGAGATGGAGCTCCTCCCATCGACCCAGGAAACACATTGCCACAGTTCAAAAGGCGGTCCCTCAGGTCCCTGGTCAGTCATTCACCAAGAACCGAAGGATGGAACTGAAAAACATATAAACCATAACAGGTAATAACATTAGTACATCATTATAATCAAATAAAGGGTGGGATCGTGCTGTCCTGGAAGACCACCGGAAAAGGAGTTACCGGTAAGTACTAACTCCAGTTTTCCCAAGTGTTCTTCCAGGACAGCCCTTGAGAGGATCCCCAAGTACTTACCAGATTAGGGGGGGACCACGGCCTGGAGGACTTTCCTCCCAAAGGCCTGATCCTGACTAGACATTAAGTCCAGTCGGTAATGCCTTGTAAAGGTGGAAAAGCTTGACCATGTGGCTGCTTTACATACCTGCTCCGGGGTGGCACCAGCTCTTTCTGCCCAGGATGCAGACAACGCTCTTGTGGAGTGAGCTTTAACACCCTCAGGAGGATCTCTATTCAAGGCCTTATACCCCTCTGCTATAGCTAGCCTAATCCATCTAGCTATGGTTACTTTTGAAGCTTTCTGTCCCCTACGCTGTCCGGAGAAAAGGACAAAAAGGGAGTCTGAAATTCTGAATGGATTTGTTACTTTAAGGTATTCTAGAATACACCTCCTTACATCCAATAAATGAAAACGTTCCTCTTTCTCATTTGCTGCATTTTGACAAAATGAGGGAAGGACAATATCTTGGGACCTATGGAAGCTAGATGCTACCTTTGGTAAGAACCCAGGGTCTGTCTTTAGAATGACTCTGTCTTCTAGGATCTGTAGAAAAGGTTCCCTGATGGAAAGGGCTTGGATTTCACTGACCCTACGGGCTGAAGTGATTGCCACCAGGAGTACTGTCTTAAATGTAACAAGCCTTAAGGAGGCCTCCGAGATAGGCTCAAAGGGTGACCCCAAGAAAGCTTTTAGTACAACTGCTAAATCCCAGGATGGGACTTTGGTGACTCTGACTGGCTTGCGTCTAGCGACTGCCTTACAGAATCTAGCGACAAAAGGATTTTCCTGTAAACGTTCATCTAGGTACACACTTAAGGCAGCTATCTGTACCTTAATGGTACTTAGGGTTAAACCCTTGTTTACACCTTCCTGAAAAAACTGTAGAATATTAGCCGTGTTTATGTCACGGCTATTCAACCAGCTATTAAATTTTTGCCAGACTTTTTTGTAAATAGCCCTCGTGACTGGTTTGCGACTCTGTAGTAAGGTCGCAATTACCTCATCTGTCAGGCCCTTACTCTTTAAGATTTCCTCCTCAGTAACCACGCCGAAAGCTTCAGTGTGGCGACCTGTGGATGGTAAAGAGGTCCCTGCGACAGGAGGTCCTGTCTGTAGGGAAGCCTTAGAGGTGGACAATCTGTCAATTGTAGCAACGTTGTGAACCATGGTCTCCTGGGCCAAAACGGTGCTACTAGAATCAAACAGGTTTTTTCCTTGAGGAATCTTGCTAGGACCCTCGGAATGAGATGAAGAGGGGGAAAAGCATACGCCAGACTGAAAGACCATGGAGCTTGCAAGGCATCTACAGCCAGGGGCCGATCTCCTGGGTTTAGCGAGAAAAAATTTGGAACCTTTGCATTGTTTTTGTTCGCAAAAAGGTCTACCTCTGGTTTTCCCCAGTGATTTGTTATGAGATTGAATGCCTCTGGGTGTAAGGACCATTCTTGGTTCGAAATCTTTTGTCGACTCAAGAAGTCCGCCGTGTTGTTCAGCTCCCCTTTCAGGTGGACTGCAGAAATGGATTCCAGATTGGCTTCTGCCCACTGGAAAATGCGTCTGGCTACTACCATCAAACGAGGACTTTTGGTACCTCCCTGTTTGTTTATGTATGCTACAGCCGTCATATTGTCTGAACGGACTTGTAGATGGTGACCCTGTATTGTGGGGTGAAAGGCTAAGACCGCTCTCAGGATTGCTGTTAGCTCTTTCCAGTTGGAAGAGAAACATTTCTCTTCCGGGGTCCACTTGTCCTGGACCCAGCTTGAGCCGAGGTGGGCTCCCCAGCCCCAACTGCTCGCATCTGTTGTCAGTGTTGAATTGATAGGAAGGACCCAATGAACCCCTTTGTTCAGGTTCTCCCTGTCCTTCCACCACCAGAGGGAGCGTTTTATCCTTGAGGGGATCAAAACTTCCTCCTCCAGATCTCTGCCCCTTAATTGTTCTAGCAGAAACCCCTGAAGGTCTCTTTGGTGGAACCTGGCCCATTGTACGGCTGGAATGGCTGCTGTCATAAGACCTAAGACCGACATTACTTCCCTCACTGTACATTTGGGGCTGCATTGAAGAAAAGATATTCTCTGCCACAGATTCAAAATCTTTTCTTCCGGCAGTATAATTTTTTGATCTACTGACTTGATCCAGTAACCCAGATACAGGATCTCCTGTGTTGGGGTTGTCTTGGATTTCTCCTGGCTGACAATCCACCCTAACCGACTCAGGCTGAGTTGAGTCAACTCCAGATCCTGAGAAAGACGACTCTCCGAGCGTGCTGTTAGGAGTAGATCGTCTAGGTAGGGAATAATTGAGACTGACTGAAGCCTCAGTGGAACTAAAGCCTCTCCGAGAACTTTGGTAAAGATTCTTGGGGAGGATGACAGCCCGAAGGGAAGCGCTCGGCACTGAAAGTGGTAAACCCTTGTGTCTATCTGTACTGCCATTCGAAGGAATTTCTGGCATTCCTCCTTTATTGGAATATGCAGATAAGCATCCCTTAAATCCAGGGTAGCCATAAACATCTCTTTCTGCAGGAGATTCTTTATGGAGTAAATGGACTCCATCCGAAATCTCTTGTAACGGATGGAGCGATTCAATGGTCGGAGATTCATAATTAATCTGAATCTTCCTGACGGCTTTTTTACTACAAAAATGTGAGAGTAAAAACCGTCTCCTTGTTCCTGTATAGGGACTGGTGTCAATACTTCTTGATCCACCATCTCCCCTATCAGTAAGGGTAAGGCCCTGGCCTTTTCTGAGTGACTTGGAAGTTTTGTCACTACAAACTTTGAAGGAGGGCGGCTGTGAAACTCCAGCGCATGACCCCTTTTTATTATGTTTAAGACAAATTCGTTTGAAGTTGTCTCTTCCCATTGTGGAAGGAATTGGCTTAATCTTCCTCCCACAGGGACCCTGGCATCACTGGGGTTTGGGATCCTGATTGGGGCGGCTAAACAGTATGCCCCCTTTTCCTTTCCCTTTATGCCCCGACCAATGTTTTTTGGGGATTGAACTCTTCTCTGGTTTAGAGGGTTCTTTAAAGGGACGAAAAATTTTTCTTTGAAAATTTTTCTTTTTTGCGGGAAAGGTTTTCTTTTTATCCGCCGTCCTTTCTAAGGCGGAGTCTAATTCAGGCCCGAAGACTAAGTCTCCTGTAAAAGGGACGCTGCACAGGCGGGTCTTAGACGCCGTGTCTCCCCCCCAGGTTTTCATCCATACTGACCTCCTTGCTGCCACTGAAAGTGCTGCTGACTTAGCCGCAAATTTTACGGAGTCCGTGGAGGCGTCAGAGATGAAACTGGTGGCCTTAAAAAGCATAGGGAAGGATTTCAGAAGCTCCCCCCTAGGAGTGCCTGCTTTTAAATGTTCTTGAAGTTGCGACAACCAGAACTCCAGGTTTCTAGCTACACAAGAAGTGGCTAGAGCTGGTTTTAAGCCTGCCATAGAGGCATCCCAGGCCCTCTTCAAGACAATGTCAGTTCTCCTGTCCATTGGATCTTTCAGGTGACCCATATCTTCAAAAGCCAGATCAGCTTGTTTTGAGATTTTGGACAAAGGGGCGTCTAGTTTAGGATTTTTATTCCAGACCGCCTCTGGGCTCTCATCAAAAGGGAACCTTCTCTTAAGGGATTTAGGAAAGAAAACCTTTTTATCTGGTTCAGACCACTCCTTAAGGACAAGGTCAGAAAGCACCTTATGTATAGGGAAAACCCTTGCTTTCTTTTTCCCCAGAGCCTCATACATTTGATCATGTCTAGATAACTGAGTTTCTTCCTCCTCAATTTCCAGCGTATCATAGATAGCCCCCATTAGCTCATCTACTTCCTCAAGAGACAATCTATACTTTGAGGCTTTGGATGTTACTTGATCCTCTTCCTGACCCGAGTCAGTGTCAGAGGAATCGGGGCTAATCAACGTGGGGCTAGGCTCCCTGATCATACGGGGCTCCCCTGAGCTGGGTGTTGTAAGGCATGGTGAGGAAGAGATTATAGTTGCTTTACTCGTGGAGGCAGCTGCAGCTGATCCCACGTCAGTGATTAACTCCCGGAGGGACTTAAAGGTCGACGCCATTTCCTCTTTAAAGGAGCCCAAAAACTTTGCTAAAGGGGAATCTGCCTCAGATTTAAGCAAGCTTGCAATGCATTGCTTGCATAGGGCTTTGTTAGAGCCAGAGGACAACCTATTCCCACAATTAGGACACTTTTTGCGGCCTGTCTTGTCTTCCCTTGGGATATCTTTAGCCTGAAATAAGAAGACAAAGGATTTCTTAGCGTCAGCCCCATGTCCCTCCTTCAATCACCAAGTGCAAACAATCTCACTGTGAGTAAACCGCCACCGTGGGGCACTACAGGACCCAGCCTACAAACACCACCACTCCACCAGAGTAATAGCATGCCCAGCAGCCTACCTGGGATTGGCTGGTGCCTGTCTCCGCCGGAGTATCCTGGGGAATAGCCTCCATGGTCCCCCTCTGATGCTCCCGATCCCGCCGCTAGTCCGGTATTGCTGGACGCTGGTCGGGCTTCACAGGCACAGCGCTGGCTCTCCCTCTCCTCCTTGTACCTTTAGAGACCCGGAACCGGAAGTCTCGGCACGCAGTGATGACGCGGTTCCGCCGGAAGTGACGCTCGGCGTCTCCGACCCCACCGCAACAAGGAGCTGAGATGGAGGTTCCACTCACCGCTCCTGGGGGAAACCAGCGCCATTCTGCCCCTGGCCACCTCGGCACTGGAAGGAGGAGGGTAACGGGTCTGCTCCGAATCAGCTGGACGGTACCCGAGCCGTTTAAAAAAGGTATGGACCCAAAACTGCAGCCAAGGAATAGGACCCGGTCCCTCATGGCTACAGGTTCTCAGGCAGCCCCTGAGAGGGGCCTTCAGGTTCCTGGCAACATGTTCCTCCGACGGAGGAAACACAAATGACTGACCAGGGACCTGAGGGACCGCCTTTTGAACTGTGGCAATGTGTTTCCTGGGTCGATGGGAGGAGCTCCATCTCTCAAGGGCTGTCCTGGAAGAACACTTGGGAAAAACTGTTAACATTTTGCAGGGATCAGGCCTGACTCAGCGAATGCTGCAGTTATGTGTGTTGTGTTTTTGTAAGTGACAGTGATTGATTGATACTGCACTTGGGTAGGGTGGGGTGGGCTGGGCTGGATGGAGAGGCTAAAAGTGCTAGCAGGTATCTGGGCTTATCCTGCTAACGCTGCATTTTTGGGAACCCTAAACTACTGGGGATGCTAGTATAGATCTGATCAGATCAGATATTGATATTGATCCGTTCAGACACTATACTACTAAGGGAGGTGTATGGTGCATGCATGGGTGTTAGCGCTACTGGCTCTGAAGCTAAAACCTAACTGATGTCACCAGCCGGGTGATCAGTGTGTTAAACCTTTATTGGGTAATATACGGCAGATGCCCTGACACTATAAAAACTAACGAGCATCACCCGTAACACTAATACGGATATCACTGGTGACAGGGGGTAAAAGGGTTAACTAGGGGTCAATCAGGAGGTTAAAACCTTTTTAGGTAGTATATGGGAGTACCTGACACTATAAAAACCCGACAGTGAAACTAATCAACTAACTGTCTAACCCTGGGATCCTCAAACTAGGGCCCTCCAGCTGTTGTGAAACTACACATCCCATGAGGCATTGTAAAATGCTGACATTCACAGACATGACTAGGCATGATGGGAATTGTAGTTCCTGAACAACTGGAGGGCCATAGTTTGAAGACCCCCTGGTCTAACCGGTGACACTAATACGGCGATCAGAAAAAATATCTATTAGTGACACTGGTGACATGGGGTGAAAGGGCTAACTGGCAGGCAATAAAAAGGTTAAACCTTTATTAGGGGAGTTAAGAGGGGTACCCTAGACTTATCTGGGCCTACTACTAACTGCTCTAATACATATTAGTCACAAATGACACCAATGCAGTGATCAGTGAAAAATCTGACAACTGCAATTGGTGACATTGGAGTGAAGGGGTTAACTGGGGATGGGGGCGATCGGGGTGTGATAAGTGTACCTATATGTACTGTGTGTTAGTGTAGTGTTGTGCAACTCACATTTTAGATGTCCTCTCTCCTCTTTCTGGAACCAAAAAGAATTCCAGAGAGGGAGATGACATCACTTCCCCTGCCTGTGTTTACCTGCCAGGTACATATGACTGGTTTTCCCATCGAAATAAACTCTGAAGGTTTTTCCAATGGAGTTCCGATGGAATTCCGCTGAAACTGCCTTGCGTACACACAATCACACCAAATTCCGACCGTCAAGAACGCGGTGACATACAACATGTACAACGGGACTAGAAAAAGGAAGTTCAAAAGCTAGTAGCCAATAGCTTCCATCTCGTACTTGCTTCAGAGCATGCAACGTTTTTGGTACGGAACAGCATACAGACTAGTGGTTTTCCCGATAGGAATTGGTTCTGTCAGAAATATTTAGAACATTCTCTTTCTAGGTCCATCAGAATTTTCAACATAAAAAGTCCGATGGGGCATACACACGGCTGGAATATACATATATCTGTCTACAAAGAGGGTTTCATGAGCAAGCACAACCTGTTATTTAGAAGGGCAAACATAATGGCACAATTGTTGCCCTTTCAATTGAAAATACAAGAGCATTTAGAAGAGACTTGGCTCTCTGGTAAGTAATCATTATTTTTTGTGCACAAGCTGATTTCATATCAGAAGAATCACACTATTTTTAATTAGCTGAACATCAAATAGAGTTATAAACACATTTCAGCAGAAATCACTAATGCAGCAATTTCAGATGACAAACAAACCTTCTGAACAAACAATAGATCAGAAACGTATTCAAAAACTTTTTTTAACTCTTTCAATTAGCAGTGTAACTTTTTTTTTTAACAAATTGGATGAAATTGGCAGCTGGCATTGACAGAAAGTGGTGTGACATACTGTAACTGTACATCTTTTTCACACACGTTTAACCTAAATGTGGCAGCTCTGTCAAAGCTGAAATGCTGCCCTCAGTTTGCAAAGTCTTTTTTTCCGTAAAAGATTTGGAAATATCTAAGGATTTTTGTGTAATGTCTCTAATACCTCCAAAAAGCTATCATTGCATTTTGCAAGGCATTCATAGAAGAATAAGGTGATGGTCTCAGTAATACTTTCAGCATATATCACATCCAGTATGTTAAAGCAACACGTTTAGGTTTAACTGCATAATATATTCTCATTGAACTATAATAAACAAAAATGTATTAGTGTCATAAATTGGAGTGTCAAACAAAATGGTTTTGTTTGTTTTAGGTAGAGCAAGGAAGGTTTAGACCAGGGGTGCCCAACCTTTTGAAGAGCGAGGACCACTTAAGCGACTTAGTAACCAGTCGTGGGCCGCAATGAGCAGATGACAGTTCTGCATCCACTGTGCTTATGCAAGGAGGACACAGACACAGCCCACTCTACTCTATGGGCCCTCTCATCTGATCAAATGGAAGGGGACGGATCCACTTTTAGTTTTTTTAGCAGATCGGATTGGAAGGAGGCAGGTGTAAATGGACACAAGTCTGTTTACATCTGCCGCTCCATAGAGGTGAATGGAAGATCCGATTGGGTCAGACAGATCATGTTAAAGGGGCCTAATGCCGCGTACACACGACCGGACTTTTAGACAGCAAAGGTACAATAGAACGAGTCCGTCAGACAATTCAATCGTGTGTGGGCTCCATCGGACCTCTGCTTGCCAAAAAACCCGGCAGACTTTAGAAATAGAACATGTTTTAAATTTTCCTACCGGAACTCCACCGGACCAAGAAATCCATTTGTGTGTATGCTAGTCCGGCGGACAAAAACCAACGCTAGGGCAGCTATTGGCTACTGGCTATGAACTTCCTTATTCTAGTTCGGTCGTACGTCATCACGTTTGAATCCGTCAGACTTTGGTGTGATTGTGTGTGTCCAAGTCCGTTTATTCGGAAAGTCCACCGGAACTCCGCCGAAAGTCCGTCGGGAAGACCGTCGGACCTAGTCCGTCAAAGTCCAGTCGTGTGTACGCGGTATAAGGCTACTTTTACACTGATGGTCTGTGGTCTACTTGTACCTGTGACTTTCCTGCAGGTTAGCTGTACTTTGCCATAGAATTCTATCATATCCTGCAGGTGTGGTGCACTTTCTGAAAGTGCACCAAACCCACAGGTAAAACCAAAAGTCTATGGCTCAGTGCAGGTCAGCCACAGGTACACTGCGCTACACCTGTGGATAAGTTTAAAAGCAGCCCATTAACCACTGCAGAACAGATATGTCCATATATACACTGTGATTTTAGTAATAAACTTGCTGTCCCAGGCAGAGTGCATTTGGTATCACTCCACCTATGACAGGAGCCGGAGCTATACGGTAAGCATTGGCTTATGTGGCTCTGCAACTGCTTCCTTCCTCTACTGCTGGCTTCCTTCATAACACTAATTTTCTGGCATGGCGGGTAGGCAACCTGCAATCTGGTCTTGCCAAGTCACCATCCCAGAGCAGGAGGTCATGGGTCAGAGGGCTCCGCAGGCCACATGTGCCCCCCCCGGGCCACTGGTTGACCACCCCTGGTTTAGACCCTCTGTCAGATTTTAAAGTAAAACTATTGGCAAACCTTTTTCCTTTTGGATAGACTAAGGGAGGGTTATAACCCCTCTGTTTTTTGTTTTTTTCTCCTATTGGGGAGATTTACCTTCACTTCCTGTCCCATAGCCAAAACAGGAAGTGAGTGGAAATTCCTGAAAATTAAGGGAATTCCTTGAGGCCTCTCAGGTCACCGGAACTAGTGTCCCCATTGGAAGAAATTCCCTCTATTACTATTCTGGGGACAAACCAAATTTTAGGGTTTTCTTTTACTTTCACTTTTGATTATAATAGTAAACAGGAGAAATACAGAGAGTGAATCTCCCTAACGGGGCAGAGGTAGCAATGAAAACCTGACAGGTGCTCTAATCCATTTCCACTATATCCACGATCTAGCTATAATAATGAAACACATCGTGCATGGCTCAGTCCAACCCACCCACTCCTTCCTCACTGCTATCTCAGCCAATGAGGAGGGAGAGACCTGGGACAGCTTCTGCTATCGTGCACGCCACTGGATTGAGATCAGGCTCAGGTGAGTACAAGCGGGGGCTGGGGGGGTGGGGTGCTGCACACTAAAGTTTTTTTTTTTTTACCTTTATGTATAGAATGCATAAAGATAAAAAAAAGCCTGTAGAACAGCTTTCTTCTAAGTTATAGGTCCGATCAGGTGTGTGCCATTATCACAACCTGTGCAGTGTTTGATACCTTTATTATCAACCGCTTGCCCCCTGACGCACGTCATATGATGGCCAGGCGGCGCGGCTCTCGTTATGGGTGGGCGTCATATGATGTCCATCCATTTAAACAGGGAATGTGCGCGATCGTGTGCGCGCATCCCTGCACCTTTGATGGCATCGCATCATGGAGACACCTCTTGCCACCGAGGAGGGTGAACAGCCATTGGGCATGGCTGTTTATCACATGACTTCATCACGGCCGATCACAGGTGGTACGCCCCACTCTGCACGGCTCATGTGCACGATCGTGAGCTCGCTGCGCATGCACGTCGGTGGTGGCGTGTTCCCCGGGCTCATCACCGACGATGGTAAACAGTAGATATGTGCACACTGAAATATTTTGTTTTGGAATTTCGTTTTCGTCCGAAAAAAACATTTATTTAGTTACTCCCGAAATTCCTTTTTATTGATTTTGTATCGTTAAAAAATTAATTCATCCAAAAATCCAAAATAATTAAGGCCAAATCTGTCATTGAAGGCTGTCGAATGTTCTAAGAAGATTAGATGGAGCAGCTAAACTGTACGACGCCGCAATCGTACATTTCCGGTCGAATGTTCCGCCTACAAGCTATAGTAGAATTTTAATGTTGAATGACACTAGTAATAATTATATTTATTCATTATTATTACTAGTCAACCAAGATTAGAATTCTTCTATAGCCTATGGGCGGAGCATTTGACCATAAATGTCCACTCGCTGTGACTGCTTCGTCAAATCTTCATGTTTAATCTTTTCTCTCTATGTTGAATAATATTGGACTAATAGAGCTAAGGTTAGGCACATTTGACGACAGGTTCGATGGACACAGATCGCTATTGTCAGTGTCATGTGGAATCTCCTATATATATCGAACTGTTGTCGCAATGAAAACAAAAATAAGGCATTTGTTTATGTCGGATCTTTCAGTTTTCGGATTCTACACATTCATAATAGTTTGTTAAAACGATAACAGAAATACCTGAAATTTGGACGAAAACGAATGCACATGTCTAGACTAAACAGCCATTGGCCGGTGGCTGTTTACCACATGATCACTAAATGTCAACAAACCTCAGTAACGAGATGTTGCCGGGTTCTCCTTCTCACACACTGATCGTGTGTGAGAAGGAGATTGTGGTAACATCTTGTTATCGCTTACAGTGTACACCAATCACACTGATTGCCCCCCAATAAAGACGACCTGTCACAGTTCATCTGTGTATCTGTCAGTCTATATGAGTATCTGTCACAGTTCATCTGAGTACCCGGGTACCTGTCACAGTCCATCTGAGTACCCGAGTACCTGTCACAGTCCATCTGAGTACCCGAGTACCTGTCACAGTCCATCTGAGTACCCAAGTACCTGAGTACCTGCACAGTTCATATGAGTACCTGAGTACTTGTCACAGTTCATCTGAGTACTCAAGTACCTGAGTACCTGTCACAGTCCATATGAGTACCTGTCACAGTTCATATGAGTACTGAGTACCTGTGTACCTGTGTACCTGTGTACCTGTCCCCGCCCTACAGAGTACCCAAATAGCAGTCACCAGCCCATCAGAGTACCCAAGGATCTATCTGTAGTCCATCAGAGTACCCGAGTACCTGTCACCAGGCCATCAGAGTACCCGAGTACCTGTCATCAGGCCATCAGAGTACCCGAGTACCTGTCACCAGGCCATCAGAGTACCCGAGTACCTGTCACCAGGCCATCAGAGTACCCGAGTACCTGTCACCAGGCCATCAGAGTACCCGAGTACCTGTCACCAGGCCATCAGAGTACCCGAGTACCTGTCACCAGGCCATCAGAGTATCCGAGTACCTGTCACCAGGCCATCAGAGTACCCGAGTACCTGTCACCAGGCCATCAGAGTACCCGAGTACTGTCTGCAGCTCATCAAGTTACTTGAGTACCTGTCTCTAGCCCATCAAAGTACCCGAGTACCTATCTGCAGCCCATCAGAGTACCCGAATACCTATTTGCAGCCCATGCCTCATAGAATATACGTTGGGGTGTTTTCTTTTCAAAATGGGGTCATTTTGTGGGTAATTCCACTGGGCTGGTGCTCAAAGACCTTCAAAATGTATTTTGGGATGTAACTTGTACGCATATGCTGTGTGTGAGAAATAACCTGATAATATAACAATTTTGTAAACAAAAAAAAAAGTACTTTTAAAAAGAATTGTGGGAAAAAAATTACAACTTAAAAAAACTCAACATGCTACTTATTTAATACCTTGGAATGACTACTTCCTAAAAAGGAGCCATTTGCAGTGTATTTGTACTTTCCTAACTTGTTAGTTCCCAAGAAATGAGATACACCTGATGTACTGAAGGCCTGATCAGATGTGATCAATTTTCAGTGATTGGCACCATAGTTTGTAGACTCTACAGCTCTCACAAAGACCAAATAATATACACTATTTTGGGTTATTTTTACCAAAGATTTGTAGCAGTATAAATTTTGGCCAAAACGTATAAAGAAAAATTACTAATTAGCAACATTTTATGACAGAAACAAAGAAAAAGGCATTTTTTTTCCCCAAAATTTACGGTCTTTTTTTAAATACTACGCTGCAATGTAAATATGACCTCATCAAAAATATGTAAAAGGTAATAGGATCAATATAAGAAACAGCAGCTAAAATCAGAACAAATTGTAAAATAAATGAATTGGAAAGTGCTGTGCTATGCAATATGCACTATACACCCAATAATTGGATACCAAATGTATATATAACATAGAAACACACAAATATTGACCAATGGTGAGGTGGCAATAAATAATAAATAAATAAATATAAGGGATGGGAAACTAAAATGCACAGTAAGTATATAGTGCTCATGTGAAAAAAACATATAGATTCATAAAGTTCGTAGAAGTCCATAAAATATATGCGAGAAAAAAAAATGTATATATGCATATATAGCAAGTAATAAAGTTCTCATGTGCAACAGAGTGTCCTTCTGTGCTTCTAATGCCGCGTACACACGATCAAATAATCCGGTGGAAAAGTCCGGCGGACTCAAGTCCGCCGGACAATCCCCCCCGTGTGTAGCCTCCGGCGGACTTTTTTTACCCAAAAGTACGGCGGACTTAGAAAGTAGTTTTGCACTCCAATCTTTCCATCAGACTCGCATTTCGGCGGACAATCTGGCCGTGTGTGTGCCAGTCCGCCGTACTTTTGAAATGAATGGACTTTTCCCACCCGGAGAAAAGTCCGCTCATTTTGAGCGCGTCTCCAGGTAGCCAGGGCCAGCGAAGGAGGAGTCGCTGGCCCTGTCACCTGGTATGGACTTAAAGGGGAACCCCTACGCCGAAAAAATCGGCGTTGGGGGTCCCCCCCAGGTCCACATCAGACCCTTATCCGAGCACGCTACCCGGCCGGCCAGGAAAGGGGGGACGAGCGAGCGCCCCCCCTCGAGCCGTTTCAGGCCGCATGCCCTTAACATGGGGGGTGCCTTGAGGAAGGGGGGGACGCGTGGCCCGACACCCCAAAGCACCTTCTCCCCATGTTGATGAGGACAAGGGCCTCTTCCCGACAACCCTGGCCGTTGGTTGTCGGGGTCTGCGGGCAGGGGGCTTATTGGAATCCGGGAGCCCCCTTTAATAAGGCGGCCCCCGGATACCAGCCCCTCACCCTATGTGAATGAGTATGGGGTACAATGTACCCCTACCCATTCACCTGTGGAAAAAAGTAAAAAAAAAAAAAACACAAGGGTTAAAATAGTTTATTGCACAGCTCCGGGGGTCTTCTGTCCGTCTTCTGTCCGTCTTCGGGGGTCTTCTCGCCGGACTCCTCCACTATCTTCTGCTAGCTTTTTTACTAGCGGAGGAGCCCGGCTTTCTTTTTCGTCGCCGCCCTCTTCTTCTGACTTCGGGGGTCTTGTCCCCCTCTTCGGGGGTCTTGTCCCCCTCTTCGGTTCTTCTTGCCGGGCCACCGCGCCTTCTTCTAGCTCTTTTACAGGCGGTGGCCCGGTCTTCTGTCGCCGCCGTCGCCGTCTTCTGTTCTTCTCTTCAGATGTTGCCTCGTCGCTCTCTCCGCTCACAATGACGGGGACGCGGTGCGCGGCGACTTATATAGGGACATCGCCGGGTGATGTCCCCGCCCATTATGATGTCACAGTCCCAGCATCCTCTGGGACTGTGACATCATAATGGGCAGGGACATCATCTGGCGATGTCCCTATATAAGTCGCCGCGCGCCGCGTCCCCGTCATTGTGAGCGGAGAGAGCGACGAGGCAACATCTGAAGAGAAGAACAGAAGACGGCGACAGCGGCGACGGCGGTGACAGAAGACCGGGCCACCGCCTGTAAAAGAGCTAGAAGAAGGTGCAGTGGCCCGGCAAGAAGAACCAAAGAGGGGGACAAGACCCCCGAAGAGGGGGACAAGACCCCCAAAGTCGGAAGAAGAGGGAGCGGCGGCGAAGAAGAAAGCCGGGCTCCTCCGCTAGTAAGAGCTAGCAGCAGATAGCGGAGGAGTCCGGCGAGAAGACCCCCGATGACGGACAGAAGACCCCCGGAGCTGTGCAATAAACTATTTTAACCCTTGTGTGTTGTGTTTTTTTTTTTTTACTTTTTTTCACAGGTGAATGGGTAGGGGTACATTGTACCCCCTACTCATTCACATAGGGTGGGGGGCCGGTCGGTATCGTATCCTCCTTCGCCGGCTACCTGGAGACGCACTCAAAATTAGCAGACTTTCCTCCGCGTGCGTGGGCGAGTCCGTTCATTTCAAAAGTACGGCGGACTTAGTACGCCGTATTAGTCCGCTGAAAAAGTGCCGTGTGTGGGCAAGTAGCCCGTTCGGAAATAGTCGGCTACGTGTGTGCGCGGCATAATCATTACGCAGTGTAGTCTATGCAATCACAAAACAGCTTGGTAGGTGTTCAAATATGCCACGGCGTCTTTCCTCCAGTGATCCCATAGGTAGTGAATGCTCACCTTTAGAGCATGTGACTTAGCGATTAGTCTAAACACATATTAGAACCTCCTCTGGGATCAGAAGGGAAAAACTGCATCCAAGGCTAGTAGGTTTAAACTATTTAATGACCACAAGCAATCTCTAATACACGGTATTCACATTTATAAAGTGCGTTCTATTGCACCACTCTATTGCCAGCAAAAACCAATAAGATTAGATACCGGAAAGAAATGGGGGTGATGTGTGTTTCCTCCTATGGCAGGTAGACTGCTTTTCATGCCGTCCTGTCCCCTCCCCAATGCGTATTCGATACAGGGAATTCATATCTACTTCAGGGGGAGTTCACAATTCAGAAAGGGCGCCATTTGGTCCCGCTGATGTGTCTCAGCCAATCAGGAGGGAGAGTCCTGGACAGAAGGTTTTTTATCTTATTGCACAGAATGCATTAGAATAAAAAAAAACTTCTGCCATTACAACCGGCCCCTTTCACACTGAGGTGCTTTTTAGGCGCTTTTACGCTAAAAAAAGCGCCTGAAAAGCTGCTAAGTGTTTAACTGCCAGTTTAGAAGTGCCTCAGTGTGAAAGGGGCCTTAGTAATATGGATGTGTATGGATTATTTTTGTAAAATAAGAATATTGTTTAGTGTCACTTTAACTGAATGATGAGAAGCGCAGCTAACTTCTATCATCCAATCATGTTCAAGCAAAAAAAAAAAAAAAAAAAGTTTCCTTTTCATTGCACATAATAGGGTATTCTTTTCAAAGGAAATTTAAACTACAATCAATATGCTAAGGGAAAAATACATTTCAAAGTGAAGATTCCCTTGCAATTTTTTTGCCTTTTAGCCTTTAGGAAATCAGCCCCATCCTGTCTAATGGTTCAACAAAATTACCCATCTACCCATCTACTTTCTGACACCGTTAGCTGAGACTATAATGAACATATTTCTTCCAACACATAAATTCTGAGGTTCTTTACTAATGAAATGTGCTCACTTGTGACAACATTTAGCAAGCCTGCTTAATCATTTTAACATCTATACATATCCATAGGTGATATTATTAGAACTAGGTCATAAGAAAACACAGATCATACCAGATTGTGCAAAAACAGCACTTTTTTTTAAATAGAATATAGAAAACAAGTGATTGAACCTATTAATAGAAAAAAACGTATGGTTATACACTAGTAGAGTTTTGTTTAAATGTTTTTATTTTAAGAACATTAGTTTGATTTTCTAATGGTTTAGTGGGGTCAAATCGACATTTACTTTTGACCACAGTGATGAGCAAAGGCGTGCGCAGGGGGTGTGCCAGGTGTGCCTTGGCACACCCTAATCACTGCGTGTGGTGCAGATTCCCCCTATTGCCTGGGTTCCCCCATCCCCGTGTTTTGAACCCCCCCTCCCCCACGCAGTGCTGCTGGCTTCCCTCTTCTCTCCCCTCGGCTCCTGCGGGGGATGTTTCAGAATGACGAATAGGGGAAGGGGCTGGTAGATATGTCGTTTACCGGCCCCTTCATTTTCTAAATGAACACGGTAAACACACTCACTCACTGTGTTTACTATGCTTCCGTTTGTGAATGAACAGGTAGCTGCTCAGCACAGAGCACTTCCCATTCATTCACTGTCCAGTGCAGCTGAGGCTGCAGAGAAAGGCATGTGTGTTTGAGCTTGGGGTGCACACCCTAATGCAATAGGCTGCGCAAACCTATGATGATGAGCAAACTCAAAGCAGGATGAAAAATTTTCTAGAACAAATTCATTTCTAACACTATATGTGGTTTCTGTTCAGGAAATTACATTTATTCCAAATACAAATATTAAAAGCAAATTAAATGTTTAACCAATTTCGAAAGACATTTGTCCAATCATCGAATGTATAAAGAATTATAAAATTAATCTTCGCACGTTTTCTACAAAATCTTCGAGTGAATACCTGGCTTAAAGGTTTTTCAGGTTTCACAAAAAAAAAACATCCAACATTAGTACAGCGATCTTCACTACTGAGCCACGTGCCAGAACACTCCAATCAGCGGTCTCTGTCATTGGCTGAGAGCGCTGATTGGGAGTCAGTCGGCTGCTGGTTTTTCAGCATGCTTGTCCGACAGAAGCCGCCAAACAGAACCAACATACACATGGGCTGTTTTTTTTTTTTTGAACAAGCAAATGTCTCATGACTTTTGGCTTTAGGCAAACATATAGATATGCTAATCCACAGTCATATGTCACAGTGCTTTTGTTATCTGATGATAAAGTCTCTTTGTCACTGGCAATAAAACTCAATCCAGGACCCAATAAATGAAGAAAAAACTCTACTGGGTATTTCTGGGAGCATGCTTTTGGTCAAAGATATGGGGGGTTATTTACTAAAGGAAAATCCACTTTGCATTGCAAGTGCACTTGGAAGTAAAGTCGCTGTAGATCCGAGGGGGACATGCAAGGAAAATAAAAAACATAATTTTAGCTTGCACATGATTGGATGATGAAATCAGCAGAGCTTCCACTGATTTCAGATCTACCCCTTAGATTTAGAGTATATATATATATATATATATATATATATATATATACAACATTGTTATACATGCTGATGAATTTTGTATGTCATCTATTTACCTAATTGATTATTGTTTATGGCAAAAGTGTGCACATGTATTCATTTCAGTCACACCAGTTCTTCTGGCATTTGTCAGAGTTGCCAGATGGCCAGTCAGAAACTGACAATAAAATTGGATTTTACACTGAGGGCTTCAAACATGAAGTCAATACCTTTATATAGAAAATGCATAAGAATTATTGCAATCATATTGTTCTGTTACCCCTGCTAAGCTGCTGACTGTAGACATTCATGCTACTTTCTGCTATAAATTGGTGTTCTTCCTCCATGTACTTTAACCATATGGAAAGGTTGGCATCAAGATCTGCCTGCAGCTGCCTTCATACAGTGCAAACAGTAGGATCTACTTTAACATACTACTTGATCTCTACCAACCAGATAATAATGTTGAAGATGCAGACAGATATCTTTGGCTTGCTTCCTGAACTTCTTTTTAGAGCCAGCTGGCATTTTGACCAAAAGACTAATGCTAGTAAGAATATTCAAACTAATGTTACTGATTGTGTGTTATTGATGAACTCTACATAGGCTGTTTGCTTATTTATTTTATTATTAAACTCCAGGGAAAAAAAATGAAATTTAAGTAGTACATTGTGCATCACGTACCTAACGCCTCAGTCTTGATTCAAAACACCTCTTCCAAAGCCTTCCTGCAGTGTAATGTATCAAAGTCACATTTTCCTTTATGATCCAAGCTAATTTCCTACCCTGGGGAACAGACATCCCCATTGGTTATCTTTTAGGGCACTGGTCTCCTCGTCAACCCCGCAAGTTATCCTGCCTCTGGATCCTTTGAGAACACCCGGCCACCTATAAGAGATGTCCATGTGCAGGCAGTAATGTGGACAACCAGGAAGTAAAGAGAAGAAAATGATCTTCCTGTGACCCTGCTGTGGCTTCAGTTACAGTGCCTTGAAAAAGTATTCATACCCATTGAAATTTTCCACATTTTCTCATATATTTTTTTTAAAGCCACTTATCTCCCTTCCATTTCACAATTATATACCACTTAGCCCTTGTACACACGGTCGGACATTCCGACAACAAAATCCGTCAGATTTTGCCCGATGGATTTCGTCCGAAACCTGTGTTGCATACACACGCTCGGACAAAGTTGTCAGAAAATCCGATTGTACGTAACGTGATGACGTTATTTCATTACAACGGGACTACGTTCAGGCTAGTAGCCAATAGCTTTGGTCTAGGAATTTGATCTGAGCATGCGTGGCACTTTGTCCGATCGGAATTCTCTACACACAATTGGACAAAGTCCGATTGGGTCATGTTGTCGAAAAGTTTTAGAGCTGGGCTCTAAAACTTTGTCCGTCGGATATTCCAACGGAAACAGTCCGATGGAGCCCACACACAGTCGGATTTTCCGACAACACGGTCCGATCGGACATTTTCCGTCGTGTGTACAAGGGCTTAGTGTTGATCTATCACATAAAATCCCAATAGAATACATTAAGTTTTTGGTTGTAACATGACAAAATGTGGAAAATTTCAAGGCACTGTAAAGTTAAAGTTAAAAATAGAAATTAAATACAAAACATTTTTGTATAGATATAAAAAAAAATTATAAATACCTTTTATTCCCCTCTGTTCTTAGCTGCATAAGAGCTGGGGGAGGAGAAGCAGCGGCACACTGAGCTTTCCAATGAATGGCTGTGAAGGGAGGGGTGTCATAGCTAGAGAACTGACCACGTTGTGCTCTCCTGCTTAAGTACATGGTACAGAAGACACATATCAGGAATATGAAGTGCTGGCGTAACAAACACATTAAGTAAAATGGGCATTTGGATATATAATTTTTCTATTTATACCAGTGGTTAGCTTTTGCTAATATCCTTGAGTTGGCATTTACATATTACAATTATAAAGCAGCATTATTCAGTGACAATTTTTATAATTGATCAAAATGAATTTGATGCACTATATAAAATACCATCAATGAATTAAAATAGAGCTGAAAAGTGGAAACATCTGCCAAGTGTTTTAAAATGTATCACGCTATAATGAGTTTTCTTTTATCTTTTCTAGATCTTGAGAATATTGGCCATTGAGAAGTAATATGTGAAGAGGCATATTTGAGAGGCTGGCCTGGGAAAAGACGGTAAAGTCTGGCCTGGGAAAAAAAAGTTATTTGAGACTTTATTACGCTTAAAGCTTTATTAAAGTTGTATTGTTCTGGTGAGCAAAGCATCAAGTACAAAGAGCTTAGAATCGATACTTATACAGATATTCAGCTTTATTTGTCAGTAAAAGCATCTCTATGCCATGTACACATAGCCCTTGTACACAAAATCTGACAGATTTGGTTGTCGGAATCTCCGACCGTGTGTACAAGGGCTTAGACATTTACAGGCGTATTTGAAGAGGAGCTTTTACAGGCTGGAAAAGAAAAAACACGAAAGGCATGTTCTAAGAGGAGCATGTGTATGTACGTTCCAATGGCCAGAATAAAGTAATATTAGCCAGCAGAATGCATTTATACTCAAATGTCATACGCACATAAACTTGCATAAACCCACATACATACATTAACATTAAAGGTGTTTTTCTGGCCAATTTTGTGTGTGTTTTCACAGTGGTGGATTATAAAGAAGTAGAGAAGTTACAATTATTGTTTTTCCTTTTTCTGATTTTCTTCCTTTTTTTTATACTAGATAAAAAATAAAAAAAATATCTGTGCTAAATAAACCACAATAACATACAGCAGCTATGCACTATAGCCGAGATAGTAGGCACAAAAGCAAATACAGTATATAACAAAAAAGTACTGCGCTATTGAAACTAATAATAATTAAAATAATGATTAATACAACTGACATATTAAAGTGCAATAGTGCAAATGATATCCATGATAGTGAACCATATAAATTAATACCAACAATTAATTGAAAAAAGTCCAGTATATCAATAATACACAGAATATTCATATGATGATATATTAAATGAGTGACTTCAGTTCATGAAAAAATCCTGGTGCATTGTGAGGTGAATCATTCATAAATAGTGAAGCAAAGAAACTTGACCACGTGAGACCACCACCACAGGTAAAAGAGGAGGCTTACCAGAAAGCCAGTGACCACCCTTATTGGGGGGGGGGGGGGAGGGGGGTGGGGGTCATACAAGGCTTGTTGGATCTATAATGCGTTTGGAGACACGAATGAAGCCTTAAATGATCATCCAATATGCTGAGTAAGGATGAGCCCGATGTTCGAGTCAAACGTAAGTTCGACTCGGACATCGGGTGTTCACCTGTTCGCGGAATAGCGAACAATTTGGGGTGTTTGTGGCAAATTCAAAAGCCGCAGAACACCCTATAAAAGTCTATGGGAGAAATCAAAAGTGCTAATTTTAAAGGCTTATTATGCTGGTATTGCTGGTATTGTCATATAAAGTGTTCCAGGGGACATGTATCAATGCAAAAATAATTTTTAAAAACGTCAGTTTTTTTCAGGAGCAGTGAATAATAAGGCTTAAAGTGAAACATTAAAAGGGAAATATTCCTCTAAATTTCGTACCTGGGGGGTGTCTATAGTATGCCTGTTAAGTGAGGCATTTTTCCCGTGTTTACAACTGTCCCTGCACAAAATGACTTTTCTAAAAGAAAAAAGTAATTTAAAACTACTCGTGGCTATAATGAATTGCCTGGTCTCGACAATACAGATAATGGGGGTCCCCCCAAAAATCTATCCCAGGCCCTTTGGGTCTGGTATGACTATTAAGGGGAACCTTAATATGGCATAGGGGTCCCCCTCAAAATCCATAGCAGACCCTTCAGGTCTGCTATGGATTTTAAGGAGACACCCGTGCAAAAATTTTAAAAAACAGGGCGTGAAGGTCCCCCAAAAATCCATATTATCCTTATCCACCCTTATCCAAGCACGCAACCTGGCAGGCCACAGGAAAAGAGGGAGGATGAGAGAGCGCTCCCCCTCCTGAACCATACTAGGCCACATGCCCTCAACATGGGGAGGGAAGCACCTTGTCCCCTTGCCTGGTGGTTGTGGGGTTCTGCAGATGGGTGCTTATCGGAATCCAGAAGCCTCCTTTAACAAGGGGACCATTCAACTTTAATGGCACACCCACGCATCTAAAAATGCACCCACAACCAAAACAAGCTGCTGATTTATAAACATGGGGGGCCGCCATTCGTTCCTAACCCACGTTTGCTGCTGCATTTTGAAAATGATGCAGGAACCTTTTTCGTGCATGAAAAGCAGGCAAAGCATTCAATTCAAATGAATGGACTGCCATACACCAGAGTTTATTCACTAACCACTTTTATGTTACTCATTTACACTATCTGTGTTTAATCTGTGATTTATAGTATTGTTTTAAAGCTGTGCTTGTGAACATTTTCAATAAGCTAATTTTTACAGTAATCAGTGCATTTTTATAACATTGATCACTGTATTAATGCCAATGGTCCCAAAAATGTGTCAAAATTGTCAGATGTGTCCACCATAATGTCACAGTCTCGATAAAAATCGCATATTGCCGCCATTACTTGAAAAAAAAAATTATAATAAAAATGCCATAAAACTATCCCCTATTTTGTAGACGCTATCACTTTGCGCAAACCAATCAATATATGCATATTGCGATTTTTTTACCAAAAATATGTAGAAAAATACATATTGGCCTAAACTGAGGAAAAAAATTGTTTCTTTATATATTTTTGGGGGATATTTATTATAGCAAAAAGTAAAAAATAAATGCGTTTTTTTCAAAATTGACACTCTTTTTTTGTTTATAGCGCAAAAAATAAACTGCAGAGGCGATCAAATACCACCAAAAGAAAGCTCTATTGGTGGGAAAAAAAGGACGTCAATTTTGTTTGGGTGCAACGTCACACTACCGCGCAATTGTCAGTTAAAGCGATGCAGTGCCGAATCACAAAAAGTGCTCTGGTCAGGAAGGGGGTAAAATCTTCCAGGGTTAAAGTGTTTAAAGTGTTACTAAACCCAGGACCCTGCATTCACTATATCTGGTCTCCCACAGTACACGAACATGGAAATGCAATTCACTACTGGTAAATATAAACTGCTAAATACCTTTTATCATCAGCAGTATATAGCAGTCTTGTGATTGGTTAAAGCTTGTAGGAGGAGTTTTCATTTTCCCCTGATAGTCCTATGGGGCTGCAGGACCCCTGACACTCTGTCAGGACAGTGATGATTGGTCCTGTACTGATCACATGCACTCTCCCAAGAAAACAAACAAACTCTCTAGCAATACACACCAAACTGAGCATGTGCAGCATTTCCCCTAGCCTCTGTATTATCAGGAGATATATTGGGGACAGTGGAAGAAGGGGGGATCAGAAAAGACAGGATCAAACAGCCTTTTTACACAATGAAGAGGATTAACCCCTTAGATTTCCTAGTGAGTATAACAAGCATGTTTACAGTGTATATACAGCCTGATTTTACTGTTATGGGTTTAAAGCGGTTGTATAGTCATTTTTTGTAACTGTTACCTACAGGTAAGTCTATAATAAGGCTTACCTGTAGGTGAAATGAATATCCCCTAAACTTGTACAGTTTAGGAGATATTCCCCTCGCAATGAGCCGCTGACTTCAGCAGCGCATGCACACCAGTGATTCTCAGCTGAAAGTCCGGCAGACGCCAAACCCTGCTGGGAAGAAAACTCAACGGCATTGCAGCTCCGGCCACTCACAGTGCTGGAGCTGCAATACCCGGATGATACACCGAGGGAACATGTCTGGCTCCCTCGGCATGGGCCGAGTGAGATGCCGGTGCCTTGTTCTAAGGTAAGTATTTCATAATGAGTTCTGCATACTAGCTCATTAATCCTTTTCCTTTACAGGTGTAAAAAAAAAAAAGGTCAGCAGATTTACTCCCGCTTTAATAACGCTTTTACGCTCTGCTTATGTGGCTGCACCTACCATCTGCTATCAAAAACCCCGCATTTTGGGTTCCTGGGAAAGTTGAGGATCTCAAATGTGTACCCAATGTACAGTGCAGTGTATTATAGTGCATTATAAGCTCTATATATCATGGTTATGAGTCATGACCTTGCAAGCAAACCTTTGATGGAATCACACAATCTAGCACCAACATCCCTTCCAAGCTTGCAAGGTCATGACTCATGACCATGATATATAGAGCTTATAATGCACTATAATGCACTGCACTGTACACTAAGGCTGGGTTTTGTAAAACTCATATTATGTTAAAATCAGAAGACAATTTTGCACATTTTCAATGTTTCCTAGACGGCATTGGCTGAAAACAGGTTGGCCTGTTATCTGGAGGTGCCCAACATGCTAAGCTGGCAGCTGCATAGCTACTGTATAATGAGAAAGTAACATACTTTCTTCTAGGTCAAATAAGGCAACTGATAACTTACAAAACAAGCAATTCATTTCACCTGGCACGCAAGACTTTAATAGCTAAACCACTACATTTAAAGTTGCAGGAGTTTACAGAACATTCATGATCAGCCAACTAGTTCCTCAAGGCACTGGTTTCTCCAAGGCTTTACATATAACATGAAAATTACTTCAGCACATTTTTAAGTCTGTACTATTCTTGTTTTTTTTTTTCTCCTTTGTTTTTAATAAGTCCCTTACCTTTCACGACCCGCACGGGGACTGGAACATATTCCCTAATAACCAAAGCAGTTACATACAGGACTTTAAGAGGAAGATAAATGCATTATCGTGTGAAATCAGTCCAAATGGGCCACCCGTTCACTGAATAAAAAGAATGACACTCCAAGGTTTTCAAATGTTTGGGAATTTGAAGTCGCTCTGTATTATCCCAGAGAAGCAGAACAGAATGCTAAAACTGTGCTGTATTGTCAGAGGGGAAAATGACACTTTTTTGTGAATAAACACTTAGTACTGTCATTCAGGTGTGATACAGTATGGCACTAATGTACAGACCGGGGCCTGTTTATGTCTTCATAAATTGCTTTGTTTGCTAGACGTAGCCACAAGTCATTTCCTTGGATAGCACAGTTATTTGGAAAGTTCTCAAACAAACATTTAATACTTTATAACACATCAAGTATAGTTTGCCTTGCATGCTTAGTTTTTCTGTATTGGAATCAAGGACATGCCAGAAAATAAGACTGTATTCTGAGTTGACATAAATACACTTTGTTTTTCTCAGCACTTCTCTATTTTTAATTTGTATATATTTTTCATGTATTTTTTTGTTGGAGAGATACAAAAATAAGAATTATGACATGTTATCTCCTAATAAACAGGATTATGCTGGATAGGTGCTGAAGTTGCAAAGTAAATTCAACACTGCTGGTTATCACATTATTAAAGAGGAACGCCACTCACTTTGTAAACAAATATGTTATCTGCTGACTTTTTAGGCCTGGTTCACACCTATGCATTTTTTTAATGCATTTTCAGTTTTGCAGAAACACACTACAGTCCATTTAACCACTTCAGCCCCGGCCTATAGACATATGACGCCCACAGATGGGATCTCCCATCCTGGATGGGAGCGTCATATGACGTCCTCTGATTCCCGGCCGTCTATGGGGCACGTGCACCCGCGGCATCGCTCGGGACCCGGTGCGTGTGCCCGCCGGCCGCAATGTCCGCCAGACACCCACAATTGCCCAGGAACACAGCAGGACCGTGGATCTGTGTATGTAAACACACAGATCCACGTCCTGTCAGTGGAGAGCAGACCGATGGTGTGTTCCCAGTACAGAGGAACACCGATCGGTCTCCTCCCCTTGTGAGTCCCCTCCCCCCACAGTTAGAATCACTCCCATAAGGAACATATTAACCCCTGCAGCGCCCCTGGTGTTAACCCATTCCCTGCCAGTCACATTTACACAGTAATCAGTGCAATTTTATAGCACCGATCACTGTGTAAATGTGAATGGTCCCAAAAATGTGTCAAAAGTGTCCGATGTGTCTGCCATAATGTCACAGTCATGAAAGAAATTGCAGATCGCCACCATTACTAGTAAAAAAAAAACAATGCCATAAATCTATCCCCTATTTTGTAGATGCTATAACTTTTGCACAAACCAATCAATAATCGCTAATTGTGATTTTTTTACCAAAAATACGAATCAGCCTAAACTGGGGAAAAAATTTGTTATTTTTTTTTTTTAATTGGATATTTATTATAGCAAAAAATAAAAAATATTGTGTTTGTTTTCAAAATTGTCGCTCTTTTTTTGTTTATGGCTCAAAAAATTAAAACCGCAGAGGTGATCAAATACCACCAAAATAAAGCTCTATTTGTGGGAAAAAAAGGACGTCAATTTTGTTTGGGTGCCACGTCACATGACCACGCAATTGTCAATTAAAAACAACGCAGTGCCAAATTGCAAAAAGTGCTCTGGTAAGGAAGGGGGTAAAATCCTCCGGGGCTGAAGTGGTTAACATGGTTCCCTATGGGGCACGTTCAGATCTGTGCATTTCATGGAAAGGGCCCGAAACCAGCAGGTTTTGTTTTTGGTTCCATAGACTTCAATGGATGAAAAATATGTATTGAAAATGCAAAATGTACCTGGAATATGCATCAAATGCAACCTGCATAGGGGTGAACCAGGCCTAAAAATACAATTGTTATTAGTCAGTGAAGTCTAGCACTGTCTTCCCTAGCACTGATTTCCCTAGCGTTGGATTTCAGAGACGATTGTGACTTCTTGCTGTCTCACAGGTGGATTCCCAATGCACATGCCCAAAACAGGGCAGTGCAGTGAGACTGGTCTTGCAATTTTAGGGGATGTGCAACATGTCACCTGAGACTGCAGGGGTGGGCCAAGTGTGTGTCTAGGCAACATTTTATAATCTGGAACTTGTGGGAGTGTTATGCCCCGTACACACGATCAGACTTTTTGTTCGAAGGATGTTGGTTCCAACTTGTCTTGCATACACACGGTCACACAAATGTTGGCCAACATTTATGAATGTAGTGACATACAAGACGTATGTGATATCTCCATTACGAACGCTAGTTATATCTCCGGCTCGTACTTGATTCTGAGCATGCGTGCACTTTTGTCTGAAAGGACTTGTGTACACACGATTGGAAAGTCCGACAACAAAGATTTGTTGGAGGAAAATTTGAGAATCTGCTAGCCAACATTTGTTGGCGGAAAGTCCAACAACAAATGTTCAATGGAGCATACACACGGTCGGACTTTCCACCAACAAGCTCATGTCCAACATTTGTTGTCGGAAAATCCGATCGTGTGCACAGGGCATAATATACTAGCATTCACAGCAGCTTCTCCCTCCTCCCATGCGTGATGTCACTGTTTACATGTAGCCTTGTGTACCTATCAGAGGTCACATGCTTGTCCTTGGCACTGAAGCAGGTTTTGGAGAGAGCGACCCTTGTAATACTACATATGTGGGGTCTGATGGATTGGTTGCATCACATCAAAGATGGGAGAGCCCAGCAGCAGTTTTAGACCTTCTGGCTGATATACCATGGGAGGACTTTTTAGGGTCGAATAAAGACAGGTGACTTGGTAAAATCATAGCTTGCAATGAGTAATATAATTTTTGGCTTGAACAGCATTCAGCTGTCCCCTACAACCTCCAAGTTCATCTGAAGCCATTGCCTGCAGGGTTTATTTAATTCTCTTATTTAAGTCTATGCTGTTGTCTGGGTACCTTGTTGAGTCAAAGTTGAACAAGCCTCAGGACATTCAAGCCTGCATGTACATAAACCCAAAGCCTTGTGAAATGCAAACAGAAAGGGAAAAAGTTATAACCTGGTGGGTTTTTAAAGCTGCCTGTGTCCCTAGATATTACTCCTCAGTTCCTGTCCCTAAGCCCTTGTACACACGGTCGGACATTCCTACAACCAAATCCGTCGGATTTTGTCCGACGGATTTTGTCCGAAACTGTTGCATACACACAGTCGGACAAAGTTGTCAGAAAATCCGATCGTACTTAACGTGATGACGTTATTTTGTTAGGACGGGACTACGTTCAGGCTAGTAGCCAATAGCTTTGGTCTAGAAATTTGATCTGAGCATGCGTGGCACTTTGTCTACACATGATCGGACAAAGTCCGATCGGATCATGTTGTCGGAAAATTTTATAGCCCAGCTGGAAAATTGGTCCATCGGATACTCAGACGGAAACAGTCCGATGGAGCCCACACACTGTCGGATTATCCGACAACACGGTCCTATCGGACATTGTCCATCGGAATGTCCGAGCGTGTGTACAAGGGCTTAGACACGCTATAGGTCAGGGTGTAACAGACAGTTACTGGGACCCTGAGAGAGGAAATATTTTCAACTTTTCAAGTGGTACAAATAAAAAAAATGCCTAATAGGTGTTCTAAAAAGTTTTGGCTACAGTTGGTCATCAGTTGATTTTTTTTTTTTCTATCTCCATCATGATTTGTAACATAATGGCAATTTTTTTAATTTAAAGATTAAAATTTGGGGTCTTAGTTAATAATAACAAATTGTATTGTTTCCATTGTTATGTATTGCCTGTGACTGTGTCTGTCATGTATCTTTATATTTATTGTTTCATGTTTATAATTTAATATCCACTCAGCTAGCTACTGTATCTGTCCTTCAACAGCATTGTTTTGGAGGTCTCAGTGGAGTTTGGGACAGCAGCCAAAGTTTATGCAAGGGGAAATGGGGGAGCAGAAATGAAGGATATATGAAGGAGGTCTGCTGAAGCATTATAAGCTGCTCCACTGTGTGACTCATTTTATTATTAACCATGGCAGCTGTACACAGCAGATGTACAGGGCCTGTTTTTCCCAGCCCAAAGACCATATTACTTATTTCAATCAATTGTTTTTATATATTTTGACAAACATGAAAAATAATAAGTAAGAGAATGCAAAGTTGTATGAATGCAAAAAATAAAAAAAATAGGTAGCATTATTAAACAAAAATTTGTTTTTAACTTAGTGTTCAATTATTCCACTGCCATGAGCATGAGGCATTCCAACCATAAGGTTTCCGTAAAACATACAGTATATTTGTATTTTATTTCAGACAAGGCTAACATTTATGAGAGTGCTGATTTTAGTAATCACTACATTGTCAGTCGATTGCTCTAGTTGAGAATCATTGTTACACATTCTTAACTATTTCATTTTTACTGCAGCAGCAACCAGCAACATGGTAATGGCACAAATAAGTGTTTTTTTGTTTATTTAATAAGGTATGGAAAGGTTATTAACCCTGACCCTTTTTTGATGCTGATAGTTAAACAACTTTATGTTAAAGTACACCCATACTAGCTAGGAGCATGATATACATATATTATATACTGTACATACTGTATGTGTCCAAAAAAGTAAGGGATTACACATTTAAAAAAATATTTTAAAATTTTTTTATTTGACCTTAGAAAACAAAATGCTATATATACATTATTTCAAGAAAATTAGTACACCCCTCACATTTTTGTAAATATTTTATTATATCTTTTGATATGACAATGCTGAAGAAATGACACTTTGTAAAGTAGTGAGTGTACAGCTTGTATAACAGTGTGAATTTGCTGTCCCTTCAAAATAACTCAACAGACAGTCATTAATGTCTGAACCATTGGCAGCAAAAGTGAGTACACCCCTAAGTGAAACCATCCAAATTGGACCCAAAGTGTCAATATTTTGTGTGGCCACCATTATTTTCCAGCACTGCATTAACCCTCTTGGGCATGGAGTTCACCAGAGCTTCACAGGTTGCCCCTGGAGTCCTCTTTCACTCCTCCATGATGACATCACGAAGCTGGTGGATGTTAGAGACCTTGCACTCCTCCACCTTTCCGTTTGAGGATGCCCCACAGATACTCAATAGGGTTTAGGTCTGGAGACATGCTTGGCCAGTCCATCATCTTTACACTCAGCTTCATTAGCAAGGCAGTGGTCGTCTTGGAGGTGTGTTATGGGAAGTTATCATGTTGGAATACTGCCCTGCAGCCCAGTCTCTGAAGTCCCTTTAAGAGACAATCTTAAATAGATACATATTCTATATGATATTGTAGCTCATGCTTTTGCACTAATTGTCCCTGGTATAACTCCCTAGATCATTATCTCTGTTTTTATTTGGCAACAAAAATAGTAACTCTTAATCTGGCCATACACTGTTAGATTTATTTAGTTCGGCCTGCAGGTTCAGACCCACAGTTAAGACACAAAAAATAAACATTGTACAGTGCAAAAAAAAAACATGTATATATGTAGTAGACCCCTCAACCTTGGTGTATATTGATTTAGAGCTTGCCCATGATCAAGGCAGAATTATTGTCAAGAATCATTTTAAACCAACTGGGGGTAGTTACTATTTTCATTTTGGTAGCTGCCACCACCCCAATTGGAAGAAAAATATCCCCACTGGACAGTTTTGTACTCAAAAAGAACTGTAGTAGGTTGGATTATTATGAGGTGCAGAGCAAGGTTCTGATTAACAAATTTAAGGAAAAAGGGTATTCCTGAAGAGTTTTTGCTGGCCCATAAAGATACCTTACTAGTGGTATAGAAAAGAAGACTAGACTCCAATCCACGGGGGGTGCCGGTTAATTACAAAATTCAATCATAGTTTTAAAAAGCTCAAACATAGGGGGTTTTTTCGCGCTGGACAATTATTTTTTTTAATGAAAAAAATACTAAACACCAATGCTAAACCTTCATTAACCACTTAACAACCGCCCATTGCCGATTAACGGCTTCAGGGCGGTTGTTTAACTCTGAGAGGCCGTTAATTAACGGCCTCCCAGAATTCTGCTCTCGCACGCCCCCTGGGGCGCGCACACGAGAGCATCCGTGACCGTGGGTCCAGTGGACCCGGCGCATCACGGTAAACGGTAAACGGCCGCTCATCGTGGCCGATTACCACGTGATCACTCCGTCAAATGACGGAGTGATCACTTGTAAACAAACCGGCGTCATGTTATGACGCCGGTTCCTCCCTCCCCCTCTCTGTACCGATCGGTACAGCGGAGGGGGAAGAGATCGGTGTCAGCTGCGCTGTGGGCTGCATCTGCAGTGCCCACATCGCTGCTCACCGAAAATTAACCCCTCAATTCCCTGCCATTACTCTGCAATACTCTGCAATACCCTGCAACACTCTGCAATACCCTGCAACACTCTGCAATACCCTGCAACACTCTGCAATACCCTGCAATACTCTGCAATACTCTGCAATACTCTGCAATACTCTGCAATACCCTGCAATACCCTGCAATACTCTGCAATACTCTGCAATACCCTGCAATACTCTGCAATACTCTGCAATACCCTGCAATACTCTGCAATACTCTGCAATACCCTGCAACACTCGGCAATGCTCTGCAACACCCGCCAATACCCTGCAACACTCTGCAATGCTCTGCAACACCCGCCAATACCTTGCAATGCTCTGCAACACCCGCCAATACCCTGCAACACTCTGCAATGCTCTGCAACACCCGCCAATACCCTGCAATGCTCTGCAACGCAATACTCTGCAGCGCCATACTCTGAGATACCCAGCCATACTCTGAGATACCCAGCCATAGTCGGTGATACCCTGCAATACCCAGCCATAGACATCCCCCCCCCTCCCGCCGCCCTCCGGTGCTTCTTTTTTTTTTTTTTTTCAGACTTCCCAGCTTAGAGGTGAAATGCGGGGTCTTATTGACCCCATATCTCACTGTAAAGAGGACCTGTCATGCCATATTCCTATTACAAGGGATGTTTGTTAAAATTTATTTTTGGGGAAAAAAATGTCAAACTAAAATAAATAAAGTAAAATTAACAATAAATTTTTTTTTTTTTTTTAAAGCGCCCCTGTCCCCATGTGCTCGCATGCAGAAGCGAACACATACGTAAGTCCCGCCCACATATGAAAGCGGTGTTCAAACCACACATGTGAGGTATCGCTGTGAACGTTAGAGCAAGAGCAATAATTCTAGCCCTAGACCTCCTCTGTAACTCAAAACATATAACCAGTAAAAAAAATTAAATCGTGGCCTATGGGGATTTTTAAGTAGCGACGTTTGGTGCCATTCCACGAGCGTGTGCAATTTTGAAGAGTGACATGTTAGGTATCTATTTACTCAGCGTAACTTCAAGTTTCACATTAGGCAAAAATTGGGCTAACTTTACTGTGTTTTTTATTTTTTTTAAGCACAAAACAGTTTTTTTTTCCAAAAAAAAGCATTCGAAAAATTGCTGCGCAAATACCGTGCGAGATAAAAAGTTGCAACGACCACCATTGTATTTTCCAGGGTGTTTGCTAAAAAAACATATATAATGTTTTGGGATTCTATGTAATTTTCTAGCAAATAAATGATGATTTTTACATGTAGGAGAGAAATGTCAGAATTGTCCTGGGTGCTCCAGAACGCCTGATGGCGCTATCTGCATGTTGGGCCTCTGTATGTGGCCACGCTGTGTAAAAATCTCACACATGTGGTATCGCCGTACTCGGGAGTAATAGCAGAATGTGTTTTGGGGTGTAATTTGTGGTATGCATATGCTGTGTGTGAGAAATAAACTGATAATATGACAATTTTGTGAAAAAAAAAATAAAATAAAAAAATCTTGATTTTGAAAGTATTGTGGGAAAAAATGACAACTTTAAAAAACTCATCATGCCTCTTACTAAATACCTTGGAATGTCTTCTTTCCAAAAAGGGGTCATTTGGGGGGTATTTATACTTTTCTGGCATGTTAGGGTCTCAAGATTTGAAATAGGCCGCCAGTACTTCAGGTGTGATCAATTTTCAGATATTGGCACCATAGCTTGTGGACTCTATAACTTTCACAAAGACCAAATAATATCCACCAATTTGTACTTATTTTTTACCAAAGATATGTAGTAGTATAAATTTTGGCCAAAATTTATGAAGAAAAAATTACTAATCTGCTAAATTTTATAACAGGAACAAAGAAAAATTCATTTTTTTACAGAATTTTCTGTATTTTTTCTTTTATAGCACAAAAAATAAAAAAAACGAGCAGTGATTAAATACCACCAAAAGAAAGCTCCATTTGTGTGAAAAAAAGGACAAAAATTTCATATAGGTCCAGTGTTGCATGACTGAGTAATTGTCATTCAAAATGTAAGAGCACCGAAAGCTGAAAATTGGTCTGGTTATTAAGGGTGTTTAAGTGCCCAGTGGTCAACTAGGCTATAGTATGTTGATTGCTGCTGCTGGCTGACGTTACAAATGGGGGGGAATGCTTGAGACAACATTGCCTTAATATGGCCACGTTATGTCATTGACTTCACTGACCTTGGTGTCCCATAATTTGATATTGGGTCTGATATGCATTTTGGTTGGACCCCCACGCTGTTTTCTTGTTTGTATTTTTACTGGTGGGGTACATATTTAAAATCTATTTCAGACCTCTATCTAGGGCAAAGGTCGGCTATGGATTTGAGATGGACCCTATTTTTTATGTTTTCTTCTGCAAGACATGTGGCCTGGTTTGATTCAGGAGGGGCCACATGCTTTATTGCCCCCCCTCCTTTTCTGACCACCCGGGCTGCATGCCTGGATAAGGATCTGGTGTGAATTTGATGGGGGCCTCAAACAATGTGGGGGTAAAAATCATGTAGCACACAGTTACTGTTGCCGTTCAACCCACATCTGGGGTTTTGACTGGAGGTTATTAATAACATTGGTAAAGTGAAGTTTGCCGTTGGGGTTAATGTATTTAAAAGTGTGACTATATATTGTAAGTGCAGAAACTCAGAGCATACAATCAAAATCCATCATGTACTGATCATATCTTTTTTTTAAACTTCTTTTTATTATTAGTAATCATTACGGACAGGCAATGTATAACAGACATTTTACATCAGGGTGTAGCATAAACAGGTTATCATTCAGGTTATTACTCCAAACACCATTTCTTACAATCTTAGTTTCCCTGTTCTTTAATTATACAGTAAGTGTGTACTTTTCTCCCCCCTTCCTCCCCCTATTCCCCAAACAACAATAAACAAACAACCTTCTGCACGCATATATTGGATAATCAGGTTGTCATTAATTCTAAGCTCAGACCCATTCCCCTAGGCCCGAGAGAGCCCCCATAGTATTACTCTCATTTAAGGTCAGGTTCAAAGTTCAGGAGTTCCACGCGTCTCTACCCTTTCCACCCAATCTCCCCATATTTTAAGAAACTTCCCTGTCCTTCCCCTTGTCTCATAGGTTATTTTGTATACCGGTATATCCTGATTAATCAAGGCTTTCCATCAGTTTAAGGAGATCATTGCTGTTTTTGACCATTGTAAGAGTATAGACTTCCTAGCATAGTATAGTAGAAAGCGCAAAAACTGTTTACGGTAACTACTGAGTTCCACTTCTTCAAAAACTGAGAGGAGACACCATTTAGGACTACATATATTGGGCAGGTCGAACGTGACCGCAACAAAGTGGGTCACTTGAGACCAAAACGGTCTTATCGTCTCACAGTCCCATAGCAAGTTTCCTTCCCCTCTACCACACTTATGACACATTGGGCTAGGTATTTTCCGCATTCAAAAAAGTTGCAGAGGAGTGTAATATATCCTGTGAAAAATACGTATCTGTATCATTCTATCTCTGGCGGAGATAGCAGTGCTAAAATACGTATTCAGGAGTTCATCCCAGTTATCCTCTGAAAGATCAGGTATATCCCTCGTCCAGTGTTGTTTCAGGATTTGTAATCGAGTAGCCCTAGGTTCATTCAGCACCTTATAATAAGTGGAGACTAGTTTTACATGTTCTGGGCCTGCTAGCGTCCCCTCTAATGTAGAATTCTGAAAAAAGACACTCCTAAGTCCCAGTTGAGAGTTAGATGCATGTTTTAGTTGTAAGTATCTAAATCTCCAGGTCTCAGGTATACCCAGCTCCTGTCGCAACGTGGGGAATGTTTTAAAGACCCCCCTCCTCATACAGTTGGCGAACGTATTTTAAGCCCTTCTCCACCCATCTGCCTGCATCAGGTAAATCATGGAAGTGTGGAAACGACGGATTATTCCATATGGGTTGATTGGGTGAGATCGTAGGTTGGGCCTCAGGCACCAGTATCTGACACAGTTTAAAGATCATCTCTGTACCTCTCCTCCCACCAACCCCACCCCTAAATATGACGTTCGATAGAGCTTCATAGGAGGAAAGCGAGGCTGCCTCTGCTGCAGTCGCAGCATGATTCAGTTGTGGGAACAGCCACTAATGTACATATACCAGTTGTGAGGCATAGTAATAAAGTCTCAGGTTTGGCAACGCTAGACCCCCCTTATTTATGGGTAATTGCAGGGTAGTCAGTGCTATCTGTGGATTCTTAGGAAACCACAGAAATGTGGATATTAAGGAGTCAATCTCTTGAAAAATCGTTTTGGGCACATAGACCGGGCAGTTTGCTAAAATGTATAATAGTTTGGGGAAAAACACCATTTTAAATATATTAGCCCTCCCCATCAATGTCAGAGGCAAGTTAACCCAGTTATTAGGTTTAACCTTAAGGGAAGCTATACAGGGGAGAAGATTATCTGAGATATACTTCGTAATTGGTAGCTGGACCATCACTCCTAGATATTTAAACTTTGTGACAATCTGCAATGGACAATTTTGCGGTAAGTGATCAGGAGAGTCCGAGTCTATTGGGAACACAATGGATTTGGTCCAATTAATTTTCAGCCCGGAATATGCGCCAAAAGCAGTGATCAACTGCAGCAGCTTGGGGATCGTACATTTTGGATTCGACAAATAAAGCAGCATGTCGTCGGCATATAATGATATACGCTCTTCCAACGAGCCTATCCACATTCCCTGCAGTTCCGTGGAAACTCTTAGCAACCTTGCAAGAGGCTCCACTGCCAACGCAAATAGAAGGGGTGACAGAGGACAGCCCTGCTGGGTGCCTCTATGAATTCTAAAGGGTTTAGAAATGGTACCGTTAAGCCGAAGGCGTACTATGGGTTGGTCATACAATATTCTAATCCAGGTAATAAGATTGTTTCCGAATCCAAATTTTTCCATAATGTAGAGGAGATAAGGCCATTCCACAGAATCAAATGCCTTAAGGGGCGTCCAGGGACACCATCGCTCTAGGGACTGTTAGTGCCCGTTCACACTACCGCGACTTGTCAGGCGACTTAGCCGCCTGACAAGTCGCGCTCCGTTCTGTACTATGGAACCGTTCTAATAGGAGCGACTCAAGTTGCTCCGACTTAGAAAAAGGTTCCTGTAGTATTTTCGGGGCGACTTCAGGCGACTTGCATTGACATCTATACAGAAGTCATTTTGCAAGTCGCCGCTGAAGTCGTGTGCAGGTCGCGTCTGAGACGCGCTGCAAGTCGCGTCGCCCCTGTGTGAACGGGCACTTAGTGGGTTTGGGGCTTGTGGATTGGTATATAATCTGCGAACGTTACTATACGTAGATCTTCCGGGGATGAATCCGGTTTGATCCGAGTTAGAGTGGTAATTACAGAATTTATTCGAGTGGCTAAAATTTTCGATAAAATTTTTAGGTCCGTATTAATTAGTGAGATTGAACTGTATGATTCACAGTAAAGAGGGTCTTTGTTGGGCTTGGGGATTAATACAATAAGTGCTTCTTTCATGGATGGGGGTAGGCCGCGTTGTGTAAAAATGGTTGAAAAAAGTTTACACAGTCTAGGGACCAGGATATCTTGATATTCTAGATACCATTCAATGGGAAACCCATCTGGACCCGGGGTTTTGTGTTTAGCAAAGTTTTTAATGGTTAGCGTTATCTCCTATACAGAGATGGGCAATTCCAGTGACATCTTCTGTTCCAAAGGCAACACAGGGAAGTCAATCGTATCAACATATTCATATAGTTCTGGAATGGTATAGTGGGCCTGGGATAGATATAAGTTTGTGTAGAAGTTCTGGAAAGTCTCCAGTATCTCCTCCTGTGTGTCTCTAAGTGTATCAGAGGCATCATAGATGCAAGGGATGAAGATGGGGTCAGGGAGTGGTGCGGCCAAAAACGCCAGCAGTTTTCCGCTCCTATCGCCCATTTCGAAAATCCGCTGACGTTGATACAGGATTTTTTCTGAGTTTTTTAAAGAAGTGCCAGTTCATACTCTCTACTAATGCTCTGTAAGTTCTGATAACAGAGAGGAGAAGGATCCCTAACATAGCAATCCTCCGCCTCCTTTAACTGAGAGGCCAACTCTCGCAGGCGCTCCCCATTTGCCCTCCTCAGATCTAGCACCCCCTTCACATAGGCCCCTCGAGAAACCGCCTTAAAAGCATCCCAAGTGATTAATTCCGGGACCTCCTCCCTGTTTTCCTGACAAAAGTTAGTCACTGCGTCTTTACACGTATATGTCACCATGGGTTCCTGCAGCCAATATGAACTCATCCGCCACACCTGGTCGCCCAAGTTTGTGCGCACTCTCATAGTCAACTGCAGGGGGAGTGATCTGAGACTGCCCTCGGTAAGTAGGAAACCTCCTCTACTCCCTGCAACGCATCCCCAGAGAGGAAAAACATATCCAGCCTAGAAAGAGATCTATAGGACGTCGATGCACAAGAGAACTCCCGCAACTCCGGGTGTTTCCAACGCCATACCTCCTTCAAATCATAGGACGTCGCCCAATCACTTAACACTGGGGACGGTGGTCTAGTGCATTGGAGCCTATCTTGATCAGCGTTCATGACCTGGTTAAAGTCTCCTCCTATAAGGAGGTGACCTTGTAGCATGGGGAGCACCACCATCATACAGTCCCTTAGCCGCTGCAGTTCAAAAGGTGGCGGCATATACAGGTTCACTAAGGTATATAATACTCCCTGGTATTGTAAAACCACCACAACATAACATCCCTGCAGGTCAGTCTTGACCTCCAATATCTGGACCGGTAAAGATCTTAATATAAGTATAGATACACCTCTAGAGTAACTAGAATAAGTCGCATGAAAGGCATGTGCAATGTATCTCTTCTTTAGGGCCATGACCCGGGATCCCACCAGGTGAGTTTCTTGGAGCATAAATATTTGCGCTTTAGTACGTTTTAGATAATCAAAGACGAGTGATCTCTTAATCTTGGAATTTAGCCCTCTGACATTCCAGGTGATACAATTAAAACTCATCGGTGGGATGCAGAGCCCATACAACAGAAAAGGGGAGGGAGGACATCCCAGTAAGAACCGGGTCCCCACCCCCCTTTATTTATTAATATATCTTGAACAATTCATAGGGGAATGAAGAACTGACCACCTCTATTCCACAATTTTTCCCTCTTCCAGTCCATGCGTGCAGTGTCTATGCAATAAAAAAAGAAAAAAAAGCAACCCAAACTCAACCACCCAAGTTCCCCCCTCCCCCCTCCCTGCTCATTGCCCCCAACTGTAACGAGCTTCATTCCAATAACCAAAAAGAAAAACAGTTCAGTCTAGGGAGTGACCAGGCGTATCTCCCAGTTGCAGTTAGTAGTATAACCTTGTCAGGTCAGTCAAGGGGAATCTTGGTCAACCCCCGGCAAATCATAGTAAGCGATAAAGGCACCTAATGCGGTTACAAAGTGAAGATGTGCGCATCCTTTGCTGGGTTATGGGCACCAGACCTAGGTCCGCCAGGTAAATGTGGGACTAACATACCACTAAACATAACTCCTGGGTAGGACAACAAAGAGATATCTCACAGGATGTGCACCCCAGCCCAGAAGCAGCGAATCCTTCTGTAATAACAAACAAAGGTAATCCCATCGATGTCTGTGCAGCACCTTAGAGAGAGAGGTTTATTGCAGTCCATCTAACCATTCCGAGGCTTCTGTGGGTGAAAGAAAAAATTGTACCTTGCCTTCATTAACCACTCTTAGCTTGGCAGGATACATCATGCTGTACGGAAGGTGTTTATCTCGTAGACGCTTCTTCACATTGATGAAAGCAGCTCTTTGTTTCTGAGTGGTGGCAGAAAAGTCAGGGAAAATTGAGATTTTCTTTCCGTTATATTGTATATCTTGTAGATTCCGGGCAGTACGTATAATACATTCTTTATCCTGAAAGTGGAGCAGTTTTGCTAGGATAGGTCATGGGGGAGCTCCAGGGGGCATAGGGCGCATAGGCACCCTATGAGCCCGTTCAATCGCGAACAAAGGCGATAGGGCCTCCCGCCCCAGCAGAGTTCTCAGCCATTGCTCCAGGAATTGCTCTGTGTCCCTGCCTTCCGCGCCTTCCGGAAAGCCCACAAATCGCAGATTGTTTCTGCGCATGCGGTCTTCCAGGTCTTCCAATTTAGTGGCATGATCTTTAAGCTCCTGTTGGTGTGTACGGATAGTAGCAGACATAGGCTGTATACTGTCCTCCATATCACTGATTCGTTGCTCTGCAGTATAGATCCTAGAGCGAATCTTCTGCATGTCATGTTTAACAATAGATAAATCCAGTCTGACTGATTCGATCTGCGTTGTTAATGTAGTCTTGCATTGGTGTATGGCCTCCATCACATGTTTTAAAGTGAGCTCTTCCTCTCCCTCCACCGTCCCCTCAGCCTCCACCTCCCGGTCCGCATGTTGTGTTAACTCATCAGGGTCACTGTCTTTCTCCCAGGCCCCTTCCTCCTCCCAGGGCTCTGTATCCTCCTCCGCCTGTGGCATCACCGGCGGTGGGGTATGTTGACTGTGCGGGGAGTCCGCAAAGTGTTCCTTAATGGTGGTCGGGGGTTTAGCCTTAGTGGTAGTGCCTGAGGATGTCTGTGTGCAGGCCTGAGGGCCAGACTCACCTCTCGCCTGCAACTTGTTTTTCGGCGGCTTGCCACTAGAGGAGGACGCGCCGGCGCCATCTTTGGCCTTGCTCCCGGTCTGCGAAGCCGCCCACTCCGCGGCGTTTTTATGGCTTGCTGGGCCGTTCCGACCCATTCTAACGGGTCCTGGTGAAGGCGGGGGTTGTACCGGCGGTGTCCGCAAAGACAGGGACGGAATCGGTGCAGTCGGATGCTATGCAGGATACTTCGGTGCCGGAGGAGCTCTCATGTCCGCCGCTGGCCACGCCCCCCTACTGATCATATTTTAGTGATTTTTTTTTTTATAGGGTTGTGGTATAATATTTTTTTCAGTTTTTTGTGATTTTGTAAAAAGTCAGTTTCACTGTTAGTGTTCTCTACGTGTAGAGTGTTCTATGTCAATCACTTGCTGTTTGAGCTTGTTCCAGCAGGGTGTACTAGAGGTGACATTCTGTGCTATGAATATTTGGTGACTGGTCTTTCAGCAGATTTGGGGGGTCTGGTGAGCTGGCTGGGAAGATAAATATTTGAGGTCGTTCCTGAGCTGCAACCTGGTGAGGATGCTACAGTAAAAATGATCTTTCCCACAGGCCGTTGGACCCTTGGGACTGGAGTGCTGCAGTGAGGAGCCCTTGAAGAGGATGGCTGCAATGGATGTTCTATTTACGCCTTGAGGAAGCATACTGCAGTTGTCCCCCACAATGGAGATGGTGAGTGACTGGCTGAGTGGAAAGTCAACACAAAAACCTTTCTATGCTATTCTGCCTTTAAATATAAAGAGTGAGATACCACTAGGACCTCACTGGTCAATGAGCCACACTCTAGGTTTAAGAATCCAGCCAGCATATCCCTGTGAGAGAGAGAGAGGGACCCATAAATTTAAGAAAGATGTGGAGAAATTACTGTTTTCTATGTAGAACCCCTCAGGTATTCCATGTCCCTCCACCCTCCTTCCTGTTCTCCATGCAATAGTACAATAAAACTACACATACCTCAACCAAAGTGATTGTTGCTAATTTTTCTTCCATTCTGAGACATGAATTATTCCCTGAAATGAATGTGTCTGGGAACTTATTGCAAAGTAAGTGGGCAGAGGACATTCACAATGTAGCTATCAGAGAATAATCATCAATATTTACTGAAGATCAGTCAGAATAACATTACAATTGCACTTAGGAAGACTCTTTTACTGTGGAAATTTTTCAGTCCTACCTGATACCTTTCATGGACTAACTTAAATTAAGATGCAAGCTTTTGAAACATGTTAGGTTCCTGCATATGTTATTTAATCAAAGGAACCTAATGTTTTCTAAAAGCTTGCATCAACCATAACCTAAAGTGTTACTAAACCCAGGACCCTGCATTCACTATATCTGATCTCCCACAGTACACAGAACATGTAAATGCAATAGTTTTAGGAAATATAAACTGCTAAATACTTTTTCCCATCTGCTTGAAGCTTCTATTCTCCCCTGATTGTCTGATGAGCCTGCAGGACCCCTGACCCTCTGTCTGGACATGCTGATTGGCCCTGTGATGATCACATGCACTCTCCCAAGAGAATAAACAAAAAACCTCTCTAGCAATACACACCAAACTGAGCATGTGCAGCTTGTCCTCAAAGCTCTGTTCTATCAAGATGGTTTGGGGACTGAATAAGAAGGGGGGGGGGGGGATCAGAGAAAAGAGGATCAAATAGCCTTTATACAATACAGAAGAGTAACTCCTTAGGTTCCACAGTGAGTATAACAAACATGCTATGTTTTACTGTTGTTGGTTTAGTAACACTTTAACTTATCTAATAAAGGGTATAATTTACATGCTGGACTTTCTGCATTAATCAATGACTTACACAGCATACGATTCTATCACTCTTTTTACTGAATAGGAATTGGGTTTCCAAACACTCCCTTATTTTTCCAAGTAACTAATTTTTTTACTTTATTATTTGTTAAACATTTAAATTGTTCTTCTGAGATTATTTTAGGTAGCATAAGAGTTTGTGACCTTGTTGGAGTTCATGAGAGATAACATGTATCCTCTGTGGTGTAGACAATATATAATAAATATTATTTAATATGTAGCACCCTCCTAGTTAGGTTGCTAGTAGTTTTCAGTCAAATTTAGGTTTTCTATAGCCAGTGGAGCCAAGTTTGATAGTTTTTGGCTGTTTTGGGTTTCTGTGGGTGCAGACTCAGCTGCTTTCCCCTGATTTCTGGTGAGCTCCATAATTAAGTGGGTTGGAAGAGGCAGACCCTTAACCTGCATATTTATACAACTTCAGCCAATCCCTGGAAAGAATCATGACCAGTAGGGGGTTGAGGTGTGTATGAATAGGCTTGAGCCTGGGGTAGCAAGGTCCTTGTCCTGTGGGAGAAGACCCATCCTGAGGGCTGTGGCCCTCTGGGTCACTTAGCTGAAGTTGTCAGGAGTCCATCAGGGTCCCAGGGACCGAAGTCTAAACTTGCTGAGAGCAGTTTAGAGGAGGTCTACAGAGGATCTGGTCTGGAGGCTCACAGTACAGAAGTTGACTGGTACTGCAGGAAAGCATTGAAGTTCACCAAGCACAGTGAGTACAGGCCTGAGAGAAATCTTATGCCACGTACACACAATCGGACTTTACGGCAGACTTGGTCAGGCAGACTGGAATCCATCGGCCAATTCGATAATGTGTGGGCTCCAGCGGAATTATTTTCACAAAAGTCTGATGGACCTAGCAATAAAACATGTTTCAAATCTATCTGAAGGACTCAAGTCAGACGGCCTAAAAATCGGGAAAACCATTCGTCTGTGTGCTAGTAAAACTGACCAAATACGATGCAAGGGCAGCTATTGGCTACTGGCTATTGAACTTCCTTGTTTAGTCCCGTTTACGTCATCACGTTCAAAACTAATGGACGTTTCGAACAGACTTAGTCTGGTAGTGTGTGGCCATTCAGAAAGTCCGTCGGACCTCTGCCGTAAGTCCATCGGGAAGACCGTCAGACCTAGTCCGTCGAAAAGTCCGGTCGTGTGTACACGGCATTAGAGACTGTCCTTGTTAATACTTTGAGAGACTGCTTCAGATTTGCTGGCTCAGGTTTGCTCTTGCATTGGAGTCCTCTGGTCTAGCCAAGGCTTACCATTTTACCCTACCCAAGTTCAATCAGCATTAAACTACAAAAAGACATGCACTGCCTGTTTATTAAGTTGTGCGACTGTGGAGATGCTGTGTGCCTGGCTGCCGTGTACCTTATAGGAAATGGAACCTGGAAAAAAAACTGCCAGCCCGGTCTGGGGTCTATGCTACAAACAGGGGCGGACTGACAACTGACAACTCATGGGGCCCCCGGGCAATAGGAGATTATGGGGCCCCCAGGCAATCAGACATTATGGGGCCACACAGTATACACAAACACACACACACAGTATACAATCACACAGTATACACATACATGTTTCTATTGGCTGAGAAGGTACTGAAGAGGTGGTGTAGCTATAATCTAAGGATTTTTAGACCAAAAGGATGTTGGTAAGGGACATTTCAGAGACAGATGTAAAAAAAAAACACAGATTTTTACATGGCACGGGGGCCCTCGGGCAGTGCCCGAGTGGCCCAATGGTCAGTCGGCCCCTGGCTACAAATATATTGGTAGCTTACAACATCTTATCAGCAGAAAATGATTAAAAACAAAGAATTTTGTTCCCTATACATTTATGAAAAATCAAAATTAGCAACATCTAGGGAGTTACTGAACCCAGCTTGTAAACAAATACATATTATTTTTGAGGGGAACAATAAATGATCCAACAAAGGCCACATAACAACTTATCAGTCAAGTCTTCTTTTCAATTTTAATGATTCAGATGCAATATGATTAGCAAAATATTGTAGAGCAAATGAAACACTTTCACACATCCTTTGTTGTAGGTGTAGCAATGTATCAGCACCTTTAGAGAGGCGTGAAGAGATCTGTATTCTGCATACAGTGTAATTTGAAATACCATAGCTACTTCCTACACTTTCTCAGGCATCCACCTCCTTTGCCCTGTCAAAATAAATCAAATCAAGCATCTGAAAATTATTACCTTATTTTCACAATTAACAGTTCATAATGACAGAACAAGGAGAAGATGATACGGAATGTTGTATTTATGAACAGTTGTGTTGCTCTCAGCTTTGCAGGGCCACTTCTACCATGAGGAGATGTGAGAATCTTGTCTCAAGTGGAATCCACTAAACCTTTATCCCTCTTGCTCATGTGGTTATAAATGAAACTTCATATTGATTATATTGTTTGTATCAATACACTGAGGAAGGTATGAACGTTTTGAGGTACTGGGCCAGTTCCTACACTTGCCCCATAAATGAGATGCAGTAGGACAATGTGTTACACCATTTAGGATATTGTGGTAAGAGGACATGACATAGTAGGAATGGATGGGGCGTCATGATCTACAATGCAGCAAAATACAGCTCAAACAGGTATGAAGCAACATAAAACATGTTGCTACGTTTAACAGAAGATGCAATGAAGATGACACTTCTATTAGTTACCATTTGTTTCTTTTCTACAAATAGTGATTAGTGACCCTATATTTCACCCACAATAGGAAATATTGACATTTAGATAATGTCAGACAAATGGCAGATATTAAAAAATTGCCACAGTCCTTGGTATACTGGTAACTGGTTACTGCAAGTAACCTTATATGTTTGTAAAATGTACTACTGGTAACAATGGTGCAGCGGTGCTTAGTAAATAACAGAAACTGATGTAAAATCTGCCTTCACTAGTTTACTTCAATAGTGACATTATTTATTACTGCCTGTAAGCCCCTGTACACACGGTCTGAGATTTTGACAACCAAATCCGTCGGATTTTGTCCGTCGGATTGTGTCCGAAACTGTTGCATACACACGGTCGGACTAATTTGTCAAAAAATTCGATCATTCAGAACGTGATGACGTAATTTCGTTACGATGGGACTACGTTCAGGCTAGTAGCCAATAGCTTTGATGTAGGAATTTGATCTGAGCATGCGTGGCACTTGGTCCGATCAAGATTCTCTACACATGATCGGAGTATGTCCGATCGAACCAGTCGGTCGGGAAATATTTCCAACAAGTTGGAAAATTGGGTCCGACGGATATTTCCGATGGAATCAGTCCGATGCATACCACACACAGTCGGATTATCCGACAACACGGTCCGATAAGACACATTCCGACGGATTCTCTGACCGTGTGTACAAGGGCTAAGAACGGCCTGTGTTTCCTATAGCAATGCCGATTCTTTCTTGAGTTTTATAACCTGCTCTGAAAAAATTAAAGAGACAATCTGATTTCTTGCTAGAAGAAACACATTCTTTTTTAGAACTGAGAAATTGGTTCATGAACTTTAAAGTACAGGTGTATCGTTTTATAAAAATCTTAGTATAGGTTCCCCAACTCTACCCTAGTTAGCATACTCAAAAGCCAACCTCAGATTCAGTCTCCCTTTTCACTGCCTGGATATCCGGCGTGCTGGGCAATGTTTAGTAAAAAAAAAACGTTGACCAGTGCCTAACATTTGGTGTTATGAACAAAAACAAATTGCAGTAATTTTTTGACAATATCCTGCTTTAAAGGCAAGTGATCGTGTGTGATTTATAGTTTATTTGGTTTAAAGACAGGCAAAGCAGGTTTGTTGCAGTCCTACTTTTTTCTACTTGTGAAGAGAAAAGCTGTTTGTTCCAATATGTCCTTGCAAGACTGACACCTGAATAGGTGGGTCTGGTCCATTTTAACAACCTGATGCACTGTCAGTGCTCTAACAAGGGAATCTGCAGAGTCTGTGCCGCTTTAAAAGCAAATAATACTTATGGAATCTCACCGAAAATGAAATTGCTTATGCAGAGGATGCCTAAATTTTACTTGTATTTTAGTACAGAAGTTTGATAAAGTCAGTGAGTCAATCACCCAAGCAGGAAATTACATTTCTTGGGCTGTTCTGTGTATTTACGGTGTACAGAATGCCTCCAAGTTGCCATATTGCATTGAATTTTTGGACTGTTTTAAAATAAATACAGCTAGTGCAGTTTGAAGTGGAAAGGCAATTTGTACTAAGCCATTTTGTAATCAAATGTTGCATGGCAATTTTAGTCTATAAAGATGATCCGCACAACCGCTATTGCTCTAAAATCTTGCTTTTTATTCAGGAAACCACAGTGTACAGTACGCAGATGCAACCAGTTGATGTGTTTCAGCCTACATGGCTTTAATCATAACTGGTAGTTATCATTAAAGTCGTATAGGCTGACACGCGTCAACTGATTGCATCTGCGTACTGTACACTGTAGTTTCCTGAATAAAAAGCAAGATTTTAGAGCAATAGCTTTTGTGCGGATTATCTTTATGGACTATTATTCTTAGATGGGTGACTGTGGATCAGGCACCTGTGAGCTCTGCTGATGGTGGACCATATGTTTACCATATGAAATCTGTTTGCATTATTGGCAATTTTACTGGATATGCTAATTTATTTTCTTTAAAATTGATTATTTTTTTAATTTTTTTTATGTCATCATGTATAAGATGTCCTATCATTTGAGCTCAGTCTTGCCACACAGAGTTAATCCAGCTCTGAGCAATCCTCTTTTATTGTTCAGTGAGATAAATCTTGACAAACAGAGAGAAACTTTGTCAAATCCTCCACCTTGCTGTGGGTGACAGGTGGTTTACATATCTCGTGCACTAGCCTAAGAGACATGCATTCTTTTTAAATTCCCTCCTACTCCTTTCTTCTGCTGCTCTGCCAGGATTAGATGTTCCCCACCTCAGCATAATTGGGCATGCTGAAGTCATGTGGTTACTTTCCTGTCTTTTCACTGGATGTTAGAGATCATAGCAGAAGTTCAGTGTAAGAAATACACAGGAAAAAATGCATATTTACAAGGGGAGTGTAGAGGTGGGCGGGGAGTCTACTGACATCACACCTCCACCCACCGAGCTCCAGACAACAGACCCACCCACAGAATCTGCAGTTTTTTTTGGTTCTCATAACAGACAGAGGGGAGAAATTTGACAGGTAGGCAGGAGGCATGTATATCCTTATAGATAACCCCTATCACAGTAGTTTAGAAAGGATGACATTGGGTTTACATCCACTTTAAAGTGTTATTTCACCTTTTCAGAAAAAATGTCAAATACTGTACCCTTCTCCTCTCCATGGATGATGCACTTTTATTGCCTATGCAGCCAGTGTAGCGGTCTGGGGATTTTAAATCCTTGCTCAAAGGCCAACCTCAGGGACACATCATGCTTCTGATCTGGTCAGCACCGGCACATGCATTGTCATCTTAAAGAATCCTGATTTCTCATTAGAGACTGAGAACAGTGTCTTAAAATATTAGATCACATAGACGTTTTGTCCCCTATATGATATAAATAAAGCTTTAATGAAAAAAGAAAAAAAAGTTACACTGAAGCACTTAAAAACCTCCCCCCGAAAATATTTAGCCCGCCTTGCCCCACGTATACACATGAACATAAATGCTCCCATTGGGGCGCCTACGTATGAAAAGGTCACTTGTGATACATATCTTTCATACAGCCATGCACATTGAAGCAAGAGCAATAATTCTAGGCCTATTATTCACAGTTAAATTTAAACTGATGACCCCTAGGGGCTTTTTTCAAATGGTGCTATGAAATATATATAGTACCAAAATTAATTTCCATTTTGCAGGCACATTCAAATTTAAAGCTTGACATGTTGGGTATCTATTTACTCAACATAACCTCATCTTTTATATTTTAAATGTGTAATATATTGTGTTTATATGCCCTAAAATTAACTTAAGTGTATTTTTTACTGAAATGTTGTGTTTGATAAATGGTTGTACATAAAAAAATTAGAACTACCACCATTTTATTCTACAGGGTCTCTTTTTTTTTTTAAGAGAAAATATATCATATTTGTTAGTTACATTTTCAGGTCTAAAGTGAGTTTTTAAAAATGGAAAAAATGGCTCTGGTAGTGAAAAAGAACAAAATGAAATTCTGTATTTCTTATCTGACTCCCCACTCCAGCAGACTCCAGCATTACATATTCAGGTTAAAAAAAAAACCATCTAGTTCAACCAATAAAGAAGAAAAAAAACTATACAATCCTATACCCACAGCTGATACAGAGGAAAAAATCCCAGCAAAGCATGATCCAATTTGCTTGAGCAAGGGAAAAAACCCTTCCTTTTCCCCCAAGAGGCAATTGGATATTCCCTGGATCAACTTTGCTGACACCAGTTTTGAAGAAACTGAAAGCAAGTAAAAAGCTCGGAGTCCTTTACAGCAGTTTCCCACTCTCCTGATCTGGGTGAGAATCGTGAATCACTGTGTTAGGATTACAACTGTTTTTGTCAGTCACGCCAGCATACTACCAGTGTGAAATCTTAGTCATGTACATACTGACATGATATATTTTTTGGGATGCTGTTTTTTCTCTATAGCTAGTCAAGCGCATTTATATTTACTGTGAGTACTTTTTCTTCATGATATTTATGCATTCACTCAGCAACCATGATATGCCTTTGCAAATCAGACCACATTTAAAAGCAGCTCCTGTGGTTTTTCTATTGTTTCCACAACAGAAGCCTAAAAAAGCACATCCGCAAGTTGGCCTAGATCTGTAATACACTGCTTTGGTATTTTTTAAGCTGATATATCTCTTCATACACCTAGGTGAATGAGACATAACGCGTTGCTATACCTTCACTTTTAAAGTGACATAACATTGCTACACAATTCTTTTTAAATTCACCAATTTATCACAGTTGTAATGCTTTGCAGGCTCAAATGCAAAAAATTATTAATGTACGTTTTCTTTTTTCCTTGTCAAATTTGTTTATTAAATTTTAACAATTAGAATACACAAGTACATATGGTGGCAGCAAAATAAAAGATCACATATATGGTAATAATATTGAGTTGTAGCTCCAACATAAACTAAAAGTAGCATGGATCTAACTACTCAAAAGATTGTGTCATACATTGTATAAGAGAGGATAAAACCAACTTAGACCAGGTTAATATAGGATGACCTCAGATTAAAAAAAAAAAAGGTCTTAATTATTATCAAGAGTATAAAGAGAGTTTTTAAATTAAAAAAAAAGAAAGAATTTATTATAGAATCTAAAATCGTATACTACACATTAGAACTACGTACAATTGGCATAATGATAACCAAGGAAATAGAAGTTCTGCTACCAGAACTACATAAAGAGTAAATTGAAAGAGGAGAGAGGCGATAGGAGGAAAAAGTTGAAGAGAAAGAAGATAAAAGAAAAAGTAATCTTAGGTAGGGAAAAAAAAAAGATTGGGAAGAAAGAAATGAGAGGTAGTAGAGGTTTCCGGGATAGCACATGGTAATTAACACATACCATGAATGCAAAGAATGGAAGTATAAATCGAGATTACCAAGGTCTTAGTAGGGAAGCATCAAAATATGAAGGCAAAAAGTGAGTCACCCAGGGATTACATATACAGGCAGTCCCTGAGTTATGAATGGGTTAGGGACTGCCGGTTTGTTCTTAAATCGAAAATGTTCGTAAGTCAGATGTGCATGTGCAGAACAGCAGAGACGTTTTTTCCTGATGTTCTGTCAAGTAGCTGTGAAAAAGTGTCAGTCGCAAGTCGGACGTTCCTAACTCGGGGACTGCCTGTATTCTCAAAGTTGGATATTTTATCTTGAGTTATAGCCTCTGTTTTGGCATGGATCATTGCTTGATTGACTTTATTTTTAGTTTCCGCAATTATTAAGGATGGGGATTTCCAAGCTTTGGCAATTGTATGTTTCACAGCTGTAGTGATCTGTAATAGGAGTTTGAATTGGCGTAGGAGAGAGTGGCTAGTTTTAAGTTTAAAAGGGCAATTGTAGGATCAGGATTGATAGGGATTTCAAACCGTGTTGAAATCATAAGAAATGCATCTTTCCAGAAAATGTTTTGCTATCGGGCAATCCCACCAAGTATGAAGATGTGATCCAAGATCACCACAGCCACGAAAACAAGATGGGGAATAATTTGGAGCATATTTCGTAATTCTAACAGGGACCAAATACCACTATGTTTTGTGAGGATGAATTTGTTGCGATCCAAATCTTATCACAATCGCCTGCTTCCAACAAAAACCCAAGATCCATCTCCCACTTAGCCACATATGATAGTGGGTCTGAGTTGGGTTTAGTAATAAGATGAGTGTAAAGAGTTGAAAGTCCCTTCATGTGTGGGTCACGTTTACATATATTTTCAAAACACATTAATTTATCTAAATTCTTCCTTGTATATAGGGCATAAAAAAGTTTTTAATCTGAAAATATCGAAGGCGCTCTGAATTAGGAAGTGTGTGACTTTCACATAAGTCAGGGAAAGTTTTGAATGGAGTAGAGGATGCTAGTTCACAGACTTGAGTTATATTGGTGGAGGTTCATGCTTTAAAAGATTTAGGGGAAGATCAAGCAGGATTAGAAAAGTGGATTTTTAAGAATTTATAAAAGAGGTATATGGGGAGATTGTAGTCCATGTTCTTATTTAAATGTATCCCAAATAGCTAGTTTATGTTTAATTATAGGATTATTGAGTTTTTTACGGTTGGAGGAATTAGATCATACGAGGTTGGTTATTGAAAGTGGGTCGCAATCTATTGATTCCAGCGCAACCCAAAGTGGAATTTCACATTTTGTGTGATATTTAGGAATATGGGCTAATTGAGCTGCATGGTAATAGGTGGTAAAATTAAGAAACCCTAGTCCCCTTTGGGCTTTTGAAGGTAAAGAGTGTATTTGGGATGACAGGGTTTCAAAGAGCACCAAACGAAAGTTAATGCCTTACGCTGTAGTATTCTGAGAAAGTATGCTGGAACAGGGATAGGTAAAACTTGAAATAGATAAATAATTTTATGGCAGTATAGCCATTCTGGCAGTATAGCCATCTTTATTACGTTAATTTCACCTATCCAAGATAATGGTAGAGAGGACAATTGTGTCAGAATATTATATATTTGATGCAAAATTGAAGGATAATTGGCAGTGAAAGGGTCAGAAAGATTGAGTGTGAGCGTTATCCCTAGGTAAAGAAGGCGTGTAGTGGAGCATGAGAAAGGGAGGGATGTTTGCGCTTGTTGTAAAATATGAGGAGGTAAAAATATATTTAAGGCTATAGATTTTTGAGAGTTAATAATTAGACCAGATACATGGGCAAAGTGAACAAGTTTACTATAAGATTACGTGCAGAAATATGAGGGGTTGACATAAAGATTAAGATATCATCAGCAAATAGACAAAGCTTATGTTGGTGACCAGCTAAATCTAGACCTTTAATAGAGGGGTCTATTTGATGGATTGATTGAGCACGGGGTTCAATAAGTAGGGCAAATATACAGCATATTTAACATAAGCTTTGGGATTTTTGTATAATAAGGAGACCTAGCTAAGAAAATGAGGACCAAATCCTCAATGCTGCAGGACAAAATGTAGGTAATGCCCAAAACTGTATCAAATGCTTTTTTGACATCTAAAGATAAGAGACAGATGGGTATTTGTCGTGATTTAGCTGCTTGAATTAGTAAGTCCTGCGTACATTATCTGCCGCTTGGCACTGTGGGATAAAGCCGACCTGGTCTTTATTTATTAAAGAACCTATTACACTATTTAAGCGGGTTGTTAACATTGGAGCAAGGATATGAGAGAATTTCTTATAGTATAGGGCCGAGAAGCCATCTGGGCCTGGACGTTTATTTGGTTTAAGAGAGTTAATTGCCCATTTAATTTTGATAGCTGTAATGGGGCTTTCAAGACAATCTCATCTGGCTAAAGGAATAGTAGGAAGTTTGATTTGTGAAAAAAATGATTCTGCTAAAGTTTGATCAAAAGATCCTTCCTTTTTATATAAGGAGGTAAGATGTTTTTGAAAGGTGTGGAGGATCTTTACTGGATTACTAGTAAATGTATCATGAGGTAATTTCAGTTGAATTGGTTTAAAGGGGCGATTTTGTTTTTTAAGTGCTCGGGCTAAAAGAGTGTCTGGTTTATTCACTTTAAGATAAAATTTATGTTAAGACTTGCATAACATTTTATCTACAGATTCTAATAAAAAAAAGATTAAGGTCAAAACGTGCTTTATCAAGCTGTAATTTAGTCCCGGGGTATGATTGGATTGAAAGATTGTGTGGCAGGTATTAAATTCTGCTTCTAATTTTTGTTTTAGTTGTCATTTTTCTCTTTTAAGAAATTAGGCTTGGTGTATACAAACCCCATGGAGAACAGCTTTATGAGCTTCCCATAGGGTCAGTGGGGATATATCGGGGGGCTCATTATTGGCCAGGTAATCTTTTATGGCTATTTCTAGATCAGAGGAGTGTGATGGATGAGATAGGACTAAGTAATTCATATGCCATGTAGAATCTTGTGTTTTGGGTATTAGAGAAGTGAAAGTTGAAAGTACAGCACAGTGGTCAGTCCATGTAAAAGGGATAATAGATGAAAAAAGGAGTTCAGGGGTCATGCTTATTGAGATCAAAATGTGATCAATACAGGAAAACGATTTATGGGGATAAGAATAAAAAGTAAATTGGCACCTAGTAGGATTGATTTCAAGAATCTAATAAAGAATGTTGTTGAAGAATTTGTTGGAACTTACGAGATTGAGAACTAGATGCAATAGGAGTTGGGGATTTATCTAAAAAAGGATAAAGTACTTGATTCGAATCTCCAAAGATTAAAGTGTGCCCGTTTTGTAACTATCAATTATCTGTCATAAATGGGAGAGGACTAAGGATGGAGTTTTGTTAGGAGCATAGTAGGATATCACTGTGATTAGATAATCAAATAGATATCCTGTGAGTATAACATAGCGACCTTCTGGGTCTTTGATCTCAAAAGGGAAAAGGGTGTAGTATGATGAAACGCTATTAGCACCCCTCGTTGTTTCGTTTTGGCAGAGGCTGTGAAAACTTGGGGATAAGCTGAACCAAAATATTTAGGGGTCACATGTTTTCTTTTTTCAATAAGGGTGGATTTTTTTCTTATTTATTCAATTGGAATTTGCCTTAAAAACAATAACACATATTTATAAGAAAGTGTCAGCCACACATGCGGACCTTGCATTTTGGTGCAAGGTCCACATATGTGTCTGTCACCAAATCCTGTTCAAAAAATACTGCATTAAGAATTTATTTATTTTTTATTTAAAGAAAATGCATTCAAATATTCATTTTAATTCTAGGATCTGACTACTTCCTGCTTCCTGTTGCTGATGCCACTGGGGATCTGTGATGCCACAGAGGGATCTTGCGAAAGCTCAGAAAAGTGAGAGCACACTAATGCACAGCACTGTACAGCGGCATGTTCTCCCACATTTGAGATCCTCAACTTTTCCAGGACCCCATAATGCTGTGTTCTTGACAGCATGGGGTAGGCACTGCCACATAAGCAGAACTTAAAGTGTATGTGCATAAAGTGTATATGCAGTAAAGCATGCTTGTTATACTCACTGTGAAACCTAAGGAGTTAATCATCCCCATTGTGTAAAAAGGCTGTTTTATCCTATCTTCTCTGTTCCTCCCCTTCTTCCAACATCCCCAAACCATCTCCTGATAGAACAGAGGCCAGGGGACAAGCTGCACATGCACAATTTGGTTTGAATTGCTAGAGAGTGTCTTTTTTTTCTTGGGAGAGTACATGTGATCAGCACAGGGCCAATCAGCACTGACCAGACAGAGGGTCAGTGGTCCTGCAGCCTCATAGGGCAGTCAGAGTAGAATGAAAACTCCTCCTACAAGCTTTAACCAGACACTGATAGAAGTCACAAGACTGCTATATACTGCTGATGAGAAAAGGTAATTAGCAGTTTATATTTACTAAAACTATTGCATGTCCATGTTCTGTGTACTGTGGGAGACCAGATATAGTGAATGAAGGGTTAAGTAACACTTTAAATGTACTAACTAAAATGCAATCTAATCGTATGTTATTTAAAAGTGATTAGAATATACATACCTTTAAAAATATTTTCTATTTAGGATCCATTTCTTTGAGCACTGGCAGAATAATAGCCCCATGCTCCCTGAGCATTACGCTTGCTATGGGTCTGCATTGTGAATACATCAGCTGAGCTTCATTAGTCTCTGATCAAATTGCTTATCAACATTGAAAATGTTCTTGTATTGTACGTAATTGTAATAAATAAGATCATCTTCTCAAATTCAATAGCCAGTCCTCAGCACGTTCTCATTTCTTCTCTTGTACAGGCCATATATTTAATACTGATCTTCATGGGAAAGGTCTGAGATTCAATTTACAGCCCCTGGTCCTCTAGTTTACCACCCACCGCCTCTTTTGTAATCCACCACTGGCTAAGAGATATAACAGACCATCTGTCATGCTGGACAAATGACAAATGTCCACTCTGTCCATTAAACAAATTTAGGTTGGCTCACCATGCCATATCTAATAATTTTGCCAATCCTTGCTTTCCTTTTTACAGAAAACAATAGGAATTTCCCAAACTAAACTAAATGTCCTCTTAAATAATCAAACCTCTTTCACCATACAGATGGTTTTTCATTGTTTTTGGATTTGAAGAAACTATTTTAATGTTTTTTCAATGTAGAACACCAATCATTTTAAAAGGAAGGATAGTATTTTAAAATGGGGAATTGTCTAAATCATAAGTAACCACAATAACTATATTTTTGTACATGTTTTAACTTATTAATATAATTTAAGAATTAATTATTATTTTTAACTCTGTAGCTTTAAAATAATACCTAGTGATTTTGTTTTAAAGCACCTTGTTCAGGCAATTATCGTTAAAGGGTAATAATGCTCTATCTTGTCTCCCAGACTACAAGTGCCAATTTCTAAACCCATTATACAGGCATGGTCCACTGTTATGACCAATACGAAGCATGCCCGGAAAAATGGCGTTTAGACATTGAGTGCATGCATGTAGCCAGGATGTGGCTGCAAAGTGGCTGTGCAAGAAAAGCAGCGCTAAGATACAACAAAGAATAAAAACAGATAAAACAAAGTATTTTACTTACAAAGGCAACTGCTTGTGATATGCGGTCTTTAGGAAATGTTATTTAGCCCTAGTTCACACCAGTGCGGCTTTGAAATCAAGCTACTTCAGCGCACTTTCAAAGCTGCAGATCAGTGCGATTTGTACCTCTGATTTCATTGTGGCTTGTGACTTTATTTAACAGAAGTCTATGCAAGTCGCAATGAAAATGGAAAAAGCAGTGCCGGAAACTTTTTCAGATTAGTGCCGCGATTTGAATGGTTCTATTGCCGGCAATGGGGTGCGACTTTGGAACTGTCAAATCGCATGACAAATTGCACTGGTGTGAACCAGGGATTATAGAGTTTGCATTTACATCCTTTATTGAATGCAACAAATGGATACTTTGTCACAATTCTTTGAACTTGTGGTTCAATACCCCACACCACCCGCAATAATAAATCATCCCGATTGAAAGCTAATGGGGAAAAGAATAGGTGAAGCATTTACTACATCATGGGAAATTTGACTTACTGTACTTACTGGTTCAGAATAAAAAAGTACTAAATGGCTAGGGGGAAAAAAAAAAAAAAAAAGACATGGAAAATATATACATAAGCTTTTTTTTTTTTATTTTAATGAGGTTACATTATGTGGGGGAGATTTATTAAAACTGATGCACACAGAATCTGGTGAAATTGTGCATAGTAACCAATCACCTTCAGTTTGCTCAATGAAAGCAGTAGTAAACTGCGCCAATTTTTCTTTATTTTATTTTTTAAAACACTCTGACAAACGCTTCCATATTCATCCAGTCTGCCTTCCGGGCTCATGTTCTCTGCGTCCTCCACACGTGCTTGGGAGTCACGAACCACAGCACAGAGCTCTGAAGGGACAGCACGGGTATAATGTTCCTTCATAGCACATGCACAGATGACCCTGCAGGTTTAGAAGATATTCAAATTCATAGCCCTATTATAGGCTTACCTGTAGGTACAAGTTTACAGAATGGGTTTTCTTCCACTGTAAGCTTTGACAATAAAAGCTGGAAGCTGTTACTATGCACAGCTGCACCAAAGACTCTGTGTGCACCAATTTTAGTAACCCCCCCCTATGTGATTAGTAAAGTTCCAAAATCAAGAACACAGTACATTGTATAGCTGCTTGCCAAGCGCCTCATGTATGAGTACATAGGCAGAGTGCTTCTCCTGTGCTGGATCACGTATCTAGTACACGATCCAGCACTTCCGGGTAGGGGGCGCCGACACCGGCTGTGCTATTATAAATCACAGCCCAAGCCTAACAGTGGGTGCCGGCCAATGATTGTCTGCCAGTACTCACAGATTAGAGGATGACAGGACAGAGCTCTGTGAAAGTAAACAATACAGAGCTTTGTCCTGTCAGTGGGGACGGTGTTTGTTTTCTTGTAAAGCAGGGAATAAAAAAACAGCACATCCCTTAGTAAAAACAGCATACTGTTTTTTTTGCAAAATGCAATAAGCACTGTTAGGGACATATTTAACCCCTTGATTGCCCTAGATGTTAACCCCTTCCACCCAATGTCAGGACAGCGACAGTCCGTATTTTTACTGCACTGATCAGTTTATTAGTGTCAAAAGTGTCAGCTAGTGTCTGATTGCCCATCATATTATCACAATCCTGATTTTATATATATATATATATATATATATATATATATATATATATATATATTAACTGCTATTACTAGTATAAAAAATAATCCAGTATACTCAAGTTTGTAGACGCTATAACTTTGCGCAAACCAATCAATATACGCTTATTGGGATTTTATATAACATATGTAGCTGAATACAGACTGGACTAAACATAATGAAGAAATTAGATGTTTTCTTTTTTTTTTTCAATTGACGATTTTTTTAATAAAAATGTTACACATAAAAAAAAAAAATGGTAACAGAGGACATTATGTAAAATCCATAACAAACCAACAGTCCAGCAGAGATCTATATCTAGAGAATATACATGAGTCACAGTAGCAAGGTATCTACAAAAAATGACAATAGTTAATGAGAAGGAACATAATGACCAGTCTAGTTGCATGAACTCAAGCTAATGGACGCAGTCCCCAAGTGAACCAAATAAGATTCAGCAAGATACGGCGACAATGTGCCCAAGACATTATACAATGTACAGAAATAGCTGCTAAAAAAAAAAAAACTAGCAGCAAACAAAGAAAAAAGAAAAGGGAGAAAGGAAGGGTTTTTTGGATATGTTTTATAGCAGAAAGTAATATTGGGGGTTTTTTTGGGGTTTTTTTGCAAAATTTTCAGTCTTTTTTTAATGATAGCACAAAAAACACAGTGGTTATCAAATACCACCAAAAGAAAGCTTGATTTGCAGGGAAAAAATAAATTACATTTGTGTACAGTGTTGTATAACCACGCAATTGTCAGTTAATGTAAGGCAGTGTCCTTTAGCAAAAAATGGCCTAGTCATGGTCATCAAGTGGGTAAATCTTTCAGCCATCAAGTGGGTAGCCATGGAAGAAAGGTCTGAATAACCACTTCAGCCCCCAAAGAATTTACCCCCTTCCTGACCAGAGCACTTTTTGCAATTTGGTACTGCGTTGCTTTAACTGACAATTGCGCGGCCGTGCGACATGGCTCCCAAACAAAATTGACATCCTTTTTTCCCCACAAATAGAGCTTTCTTTTGGTGGTATTTCCGTTTTTTATTTTTTGCGCTATAAACCAAAAAAAGAGGGACAAATTTGAAAAAAAAAACGCATTATTTTTTACATTTTGCTATTATAAATCTCCCCCAAAATTATATATAAAAAAAAATTTCCTCAGTTTAGGCTGATACGTATTCTTTTACATATTTTTGTTAAAAAAAAATTGCAATAAGCGTTTATTGATTCGCGCAAAAGTTATAGCGTGTCCTGGAGCGTGGCTACATGTGACACGTCACTGATCTCTGCTTCCAATGACAGGGAGCAGAGATCAGTGACACTGTCACTAGGCAGAACGGGGTGATGCTTGTTTACATTAGCATCTCCCCCTTCTTCCTCCCCATAAGGCAATCGCGGTATCCCTGTGGCGATCGAGTCGAGGAGTCTTCCGCATGCGCGATGACCCGCGTCTTAAAGGGCAACTTACAGGTACGTGATTCTGCCTGTACGAGCCCTTCTGCCGACATATGTCGGCGTGAGGCGGTCGGCAAGCGAATAACAACCTTAAAGGGTAACTCCACTGTCGTGGTGAAAAAAAATAGCAAATAAAGAAAAAATAAATATAGTGCATATAATTGCGAAACATAATCATATTGCAATTAAAAATTATTCAAAAATAACTTTCCTTTTCAATCTGCAGCACTGTAATTGAAATGGATATTTTATAGATAGGCAACTCCTATCCTCATATTGATTAGTGGTTCCAAATTAATAACTACTGCAGTAGGGAACAGACACAAAAGATACGCTCAGCATCTTTGCAAATAACTGTTCTCCTTTATTATGACGCATTTGAAGGTTTTTATACACATGATTACGTAGGTATCACATTAATATTACAATTGTACGTTTATGGTAACAAGGGGCGTTACATAGGCAGGCTAATTCTAATCAGGACTCGAAAGAATGCAAAACATGTACTGAAAACATTATTAGTGCTGTGTGCACAGTGAGGGCATTGTGCAATACATATAAAATAGAATACAATTATATACAGAACCTACAAATTTCCATTACACTAAGGCCGCGTACACACGCGGGGACTGTTCGCCCAACTTTGTCCGCTGAACAGTGTTTCGGCGGACAGTCTGCTCGTGTGTGGGCTTTCAGCGGACAGTTTCAGCGAACAGTCCGCTGAACAAGGTTTTTCGGAATTTCCGAAAAACTGTCCGCTGAAACTTTGTTTCAGCGAACAGTCCCCTCGTGTGTAGGCTTGTTCGTCAAACTAAGTTCCGCGCATGCTCAGAAAGGATTTACACGCCGAAAGTTATAATGCAGTGTATAGGACGTCGTATTTTTCGTCCCGTCGTACGTGCCGTTCACGTCATCGCGCACGGTTTCAGCAAACTGTTCGTTCGTCGTGTGTGGCCATGTCCGTCCATGCTAATTTTGAGCGGACTGTTTGCTGAAACTGTTTGACGGACAAAGTTGGGCGAACAGTCCCCGCGTGTGTACGCGGCCTGAGAAAGCATTGCAATATGGCTACCTGAAGTTGTTCTGTACACAGAATGTGTACTGACCACTCCCCAGAAACATAATTTCCTGCTTGTGTGATTGGCTCACCAATTTTCCCAAAGAATCTGCACTAAGATATAAGTCAGATTTCAGGCATCCCCTGCAACAAAAATGTCATTTTTGGAGAGATGCTTTCAAAAGGAACACATCTAAAGGGAAGCAGACCTGGCAGATTTCTTCATTACTGCACTGCTGCTGCCACACCTGACAGTTAATTATAAAACCACTCCCATAAGAGCCCTTTCACACTGGGGCGGTGCGGTTGCCAGCAGTAAAACTGCGCTATTTTTAGCGTCGGTATTCGGCCACTAGCGGGGGCGGTTTTACCTCCCACTAGTGGCTGAGAAATGGTTAAAACCACGCAAAGTGCTGCTGCAGTAGCGCTATGCTGGCGGTATAGCCGCGCTGCCTCATTCATTTCAATGGGCAAGAACGGTGTATACACACCGCTCCAAACATGCTGCTAGCAGGACTTTTTTAGTGTCCTGCCAGTGCACTGCTCCAGTTTGAAAGCCTTCAGGGGTTTCACACTGGAGTGAGAGGAGCGGCTCTTTCAGGGTGCTTTACAGGTGCTATTTTTAGCGCTTTAGCGCCTGCAAAGCGCCCCAGTGTGAAAGAGGTCTTAGGCCCACTTGGTACAGAGGCACAGAGAAACACACAGGAATTTCTTCAGAATAACACAAGGTAGGAATCTGCAACAAAGTTTGTTATACTCCTTGCATTGTACATAGATCACCCAGAGGGGAATGTTTTTTCTCAACAAAAGTGGAGTTACACTTTAAGCTCCGATTCACGCTTATTCCCTGCAAATTCAAAATTTAAAGTGGTACACTGTGCGAATTCGCATTGCGATGTCTGCTTGCCGTGCAGATTTACTGTGAATTTCTGAGAGGAGTGGTCACATATGTGATTTTTTTTTTCTATAAAACCTAGGCAAAAACATAACTAAAAAAATTTGCAGTGATGTGAACACTGGACTGCCATTTTAATCCAGTGCCATAGAAGTCTATGGAGCTGAAATCCACACCGCACTAAACTAGTTAAACCTCTTTTCTTGACGCATCATGGCAGCACACACTGGGTTGTGACTCTGCCCCCACAAGCCAGAGTGTGCTGCCATGGGGATGCGTCAGCAAAGGAAAATGATGGAAAGGTGAATATGCAATTTTCAGTTTTTTTGACTGGATCAAATTTGCACTCCATATACATGAACAGCCTTCATTTTAGAAATAAATAATTTTTTTTTTTTTTTTTTACATGACATGCAAATCTCTGCTTTTTGGACCACATCCAATCTGAATTAAAATTTGCAAAAGTGTGAACCGCCACTAAGGACCCATTTCCATTTTTGTGGTGCATTAACATACACGTGTTAATGCAAACGATGTTGTGGGTTAACGTGCATTGCGTTAAGGCAGCCCATTGAAAATAATGAGAAGCTAATGCATCAAAATGCTCTGAAAATTGGATGTGTCACAAAATTTGTAACACTGCAATGGATGTGAGTCGCCTTGGTGCGTTGGGATGAATAATGGCACCACAACACAGCAGGACATGTAACATGTAACTTTGCATTACGCAAAGATGTAAATAGGCCATAAAAGATAGGGCAGGGTGCTAACCCTTCTGTATTTATTTTAATCCAATCTGTTAAACACAACTACATTACTAATGTACCAGTAAAAAATCAAATATTTATTGTTCAGTGCAGGAAAAGGAAATCTTTACGTACACATTTGCAAAATGTGTTATTACCGGTAGTTGATTTTAGTTTTACCGGCAGTTTAAGAGTTAAATACCTTAAGAAGATGAAGGAAAGTGTTTAGATCATATCAAGTGTGTCAGGAAGATTCTCTTCCTCCCTCCTCATATCCTGTTTCTCAGGTTTCTATCTAGGTGTCAAGTTTAAATTTGGAAGCTGAAGACTGCAATGCAATTAGCTAACATACATCAGAATCTCTGATTAAGACATCAGAAGTAGATTTTGTGTTCAGTGTGAGTCTGAGATTTCTCTTCAGCTTTCCAAACAGCTGTACAGCGGCTCCAGCAATTTGGTAACAAAGCGAATATTTATTTTGGTACTAGGGCATGTGTCTGCACAATGGTGGATAACAATATAACACTATTTATTTAGATCTTTCAATGGAAACCTTTGGCAGAAAAGCCAGCACTGGCTGAGTTAAAGCCAAAGGTGCTTGCTGTGGAATAGAGAGACTTGAAATTAGGTAAAATCACCCCCTGTATAACATTATCCTAAAAATTTTACCCCCGTCGGTCACCTAAGGCTCTATTCACGCTACTGCGTTTTTTCATGCTTTTTGCAGAAACGCAAGACATTATCTTTAACGTGGGTTCCTATGGAACACGTTCACATCAATGCATTTTTGCGCCTCTGTGTTTTTGGAAAGGATCAGGGACTTTTTTTTACCCGCAGCATGCAGTGTTTTGCATGTAATAGTCTTCAATGGACCCACATCAAAAACACAAGTATTGCATTTTTATCGTGATTTTACCACAATTAGCGTTTTGTGATTTGTGGGGTTTTTTTGGCCTTACATTCACTGTATATAGCTGGCTGCTAAAGAGCAGGCCCAGGAAGCTGGCCACAGCATTCTTAACCACTTAAAGTGGAAGTAAACTCCCCTATCGTTTTCAGCCAAGGAAGCTGAAATCTTTGCCTCTGTTTAATCTTCAACTGCTATGGTGCTGCACATGTGATTTGTTATGACACCAGCCATTGGATGGTTTGATAGTTTGGCTGAGAGCACAGCCAATGTGCAGTTAGCATTCCCGGCATGCCTTTTTTTTTAAACTGTTTAAATCGATGAGTTTACTTCCACTTTAAGGATCAGTCACCACAGGTTGGCTCTCCTGAGTGAATCACCATCATTTTACGCTTTAAGACCACTAGGGGGTGCGCATGCCCACGGCGCAATGCCGGAGCCGATGCTCGTGGCCGGCGGCTGTGATGTCCGCCAGCCACCCGCGATCACTCTTGAGAGAGGCAGAATGGGGATCTGTCAATGTAAACAAACAGATCCCCGTTCTGTCAGGGTAGGATAGACAGATCTGCTGTTCCTAGTGATTAGGAACAGCGATCTATCTCCTCCTCCAGACACTACTTTGCCCCCACAGTTAGAAACACCTCCCTAGGGAACACTTAACCCCTGGATCACCCCCTAGTGTTAACCCCATTCCCTGCCAGTGATATTTATACAGTAATCAGTGGCTATTTTTAGCACTGATCGCTGTATAAATGTCACTGGTCCCAAATAAGTGTCAAAAGTGTCCGATCTGTCCGCCGCAATGTCACAGTCCCGCTAAAAATTGCTGACATCCGGCATTACTAGCAAAAAATAAAAAAATAATAAAAATGCCATAAATCTGGCCCTTAGTTTGTAGACACTATAACTTTTGTGCAACCCAATCATTATACGCTTATTGCCATTTTTTTACCAAATATATATTGTTTTTTTGTTTATAGCACAAACAAAAAAAAAATGAAGAGGTACTCAAATACCATCAAAAGAAATCTCTATTTGTGGGAAAAAAAGGACATATCGCAAGGGGGCAAATCCTTTCGTCCTCAAGTGGTTAAAGAGGAGTTCCGTCGGCCCCTTTAAAAATGAAAAGTCAGGGGTCTCTAATTTAACGTCATCCTCCCCATAGTTATATAAGAAATGTCGGACAGCGGAGGAGCCGGCTTTCTTCTTCGCCACCGCCCTCTTCTTTCGACTTCGGGGGCCTTGTCCCCTTCAGTTCTTCTTGCCGGGCCACCGCACCTTCTAGATCTTTTACAGTGACGACAGCGGCGACAGAAGACCGGGCCACCACCTGTAAAAGAGCTAGAAGAAGGTGCGGTGGGCCGGCAAGAAGAACCGAAGAGGGGGACAAGACCCCCGAAGTCAGAAGAAGAGGGCGGCGGCGAGGAAGAAAGTCGGGCTCCTCCGCTAGTAAAGAGCTAGCAGAAGATAGCGGGATAGGAGTCCGGCGAGAAGACCCCCGAAGACGGAAGACCCCGGAGCTGTGCAATAAACTATTTTAACCCTTGTGTGTTGTGTTTTTTTTTACTTTTTTTTACAGGTGAATGGGTAGGGGTACATTGTACCCCATACACATCCACATAGGGTGGGGGCTGGTATCCGGGGGCCCCCTTATTACAGGGGGCTCCCGGATTCCGATAAGCCCCCCACCCGCAGACCCCGACAACCAATGGCCAGGGTTGTCGGGAAGAGGCTCTTGTCCTCATCAACATGGGGACAAGGTGCTTTTGGGTGGGGGGGCCACACGGCCTCCCCTTCCCCAAGGCACCCCCCCATGTTGAGGGCACGCGGCCTGGTACGGCTCAGGAGGGGGGCCGCTCGCTCGTCCCCCCCTTTCCTGGCTGGCAGGGTTGCGTGCTCGGACAAGGGTCTGATGTGGACCTGGGGGGGACCCCCACGCCGATTTTTTGGGCGTTGGGGTTCCCCTTTAAGTCCATACCAGGTGACGGGGCCAGCAACGCCTCCTTCGCTGGCCCCGTCTACCTGGAGACTCGCTCAAAATTATTGGACTTTTCTCCGCGCGGGAAAAGTCTGCTCACTTCAAAAGTACGGCGCCTGGCATACCAACGGCCGGATTGTCCGCCGAAATGCAAGTCAGGCGGGAAGATTGGAGTGCAAAAATACTTTCTAAATCCGCCATACTTTCGGGTAAAAAAAGTCCACTGGAGGCTACACACGGGGGGATTGCCTGGCAGACTTGAGTTTGCCGGACTTTTCCACCCAATTGTTTGATTGTGTGTACGCGGCATAAGAAGACCGGAGGAAGAATAAGAAGACCAGAGGAAGAAGCGGGGGAAGAAGAAGAGGAAGGAAGAAGACATTTTGAATAAAGGACTGTCTTTTGTCACATTGCACTACTCATCCCTTCTAGATTCTGATAAGCCCCCGCCCGCAGACTCCCACAAACACTGGCCAGGGTTGTGGGGAAGAGTCCCTTTCTCTGGACAAGGTGCTTTGGGATGGGGGGAGGGGCACCCCTCATGTTGAGGACATGCGGCCTGGTATGGTTCAGGAGGGGGGCACTCATTCGTCTCCTTAACTGACCTGCTGGGCTGCATGCATGGATAAGGGTCTGGCATTGATTTTGGGGTCTCCCACACCTTTTTTAAAAAAAATTTGGCATGGGGGTGTCCACTCCAAATCCATACGAGACCCGGAGAGCCTGGTATGGACCTGGAGGGACCCCACTGCATTTCTTTTAACAATTTTTTTTTTGTTGGCAATTCTTTTTTTTTACATTCAACTGTCAGCGGCTAATCCCGTTGACAGCTGATGACTCATCAGTTGTTAAGGATGCGGCGGCCAGCTGTCTGGTCCACTTCTTAGCAACTGACTATATACAGTGAATGTAAAAAAAAAAACACAAAAGCACAACACAAATTGTGGTAAAATCACTATAATAACATGGCTAAAAAACAGTGGAAAGCTCAGCAAAAAGCATTGCAAAAAAGCTCAAAAGCAACAACATGCATAGATGTGAATCAAGCCTAAAGGGACTACTCCAAACAATAAAACACACATTTTTATCATATGGAAAGTTAACATTTATTTACCATATTTAGATGCACATTTTAATTAAAAATGGATTTACTGGTATATTTATCATACATGTTTACAGCTGAACCCTAGTCACATAACATTAAATGTATATTTTTGAATGACAGCGGTATAAGTGTTTGAATATGACCTGGTATCGGTCTCTTGCAATCCCTGTACAGCAGGGTTCAATGTGAGAGGATGAAGCAGCACAGGGAGCCAATTAGTTCTGTGCTGACAATATGCTAGGAGGAGAAAGTAGAGTGACAGAAAGATGAGCTCATCACCGTGGTGCTTCTTCTTCATTGTCGAGTCACAGTCTGTGTTAGGTATATGACAGCCTAGGCTGAAAAGGGAGTGGGTTGAATTTTTTTTTTTTTTTTGCGCTATAAAAAAAAGACTGAAAATGTAAAAAAAAAACAATATTTTTTACTTTTTGCTATAAAGCATACTCAATACATTTTTTTTTGAAAAATCTAATTTCTTCATCAATTTAGGCCAAAATGTATTCTGCTACATATTTTGATAAACAAAATCACAATAAGCGTATATTTATTGGTTTGCACAAAAGTTATAGCATCTACAAACTATGGGATATTTTTTTATTTATTTTAACTAGTAATGGCGACGATCAGTGACTTATAGCGGGACTGCGATATTGCGGTGGACAAATTGGACACTGACACTTTTTGTGAACCAGTGACACCAATACAGTGATCATTGCTGAAAAATATGCACTGCCACTGTACTAATTACAATGGGAAAGGGTTAACATCAGGGGTGATCAAAGGGTTAACTGTGTGCCTAGCCGGTGTTTTACTATACTGTGTGAGCTTCTTTCACTTGGGGAAGTCAAAGATCCATGTTCCTGCTTTGCATAAACACAGGATCAATACGTACCCTTTTGACATAACGACAATCTGCCTTGTTTACATAGGCAGATTGTCATTCAGCCTGTGTCCTGTTTAATCAGCGGGTGCTGGCTGACATCAAATCTGCAGGACCAGCCGATGGGCTTCCGCTGTGTGTGATCACACCGGGAGTGGGTCGCTTGCGGCGTGCATGATTTGGTAGTGGTTAAAGCTGAACTCTAGGCAGATAACATTACATGTATATTTTGGAATGACAGCGGCATAAGTATTTGTTTAAGTATAAGTATTTGAATATGACCTGGCATCGGTCTCTTGCAGTCCCTGTATAGCAATGTTCATTGTGAGAGGGTTTATTGTGAGAGGATGAAGCAGCACAAGGAGCCAATCAGTTCATGTGCTGACAAGGAATGTGCTAATAGGAGGAGAAAGCAGAATGACGGAAATATGAGCTCATCACCATGGTGCTTCTTCTTCATTGTCCAGTCACAGTCTGAGGCGGGTATAATACAGCCTAGGCTGAAAGGGAATGTGTTGAATTATGCTGCCACCATTTAACCTGGAATACTGAAGACATATACTGTAGTAGCAAAAAATAAGTACATTGGGGAAGAGCTCTGGTTTGAAGGTAAGTATTGCAGAAAAGGCTGTTTTTTATTTTATCAATTGTTTTATTTTTTGCCTGAAAGTCTGCTTTAAAGTATATATAAACCCCCACCTTGTAAAACAACCCATTCAGTTTAAAATAGAAACGAAAGGCAAAAAAATTGTGTATAGATATAATAAAAACATTATAAATATTTTTTTCCCCTTTTTATAAGTGATCATGTACCCTCTGTTCTCAGCTGCAAAGACAGCTGGGGGAGGAGAAACAGTAGCATACTGCTCTCATACCTAGTGTGGTCAGTATTAAATAGGAAAGCAGAGGGACTGGCAGGCACATCAGATATTTCACACAAAGGTAGCAATACAAAGAGAAAAATATACTTTTTTCACATAAGTACATGGTATAGCAGGCACATATGAAATGTTAGGTTTACATATTCTTTAAGTGTTTGACACCACTCTAATTGCATACATGTGTATGAGAGCACATAGTGGAGTCCATCCTTACATCTCAGGTGTCCCCAGGCTGTGGAGTCCCTCCTTACACCAGGTGCCCCTAGTAGAGTCCCTTGGCTCTTCCTCTCCTCGGACATGGTAGCAGGCCATGGGGTAGAGGGTTGGCGGCAGCTCCATTTGTATGCGTGTCTCTTTCCCTGTGTGTTCAGTGGAGAGGGGAGGGATCTTCGATCCGTGCAGCTAACCTGCTTCAGTGTACAAGAGAATTGCCTACTTGTACACTGAAGAGAGAAGCCGATTAGCTGCATGGATCAGAGGCCCCTTCCCTCTCCACTGAACACATGGGGGAAGAGACTTGATAGCTAGAAAGAGTTCTTGTGGCCATTTTTTCAGAGCTAAAAGCTGCGGCCGGTACCAAATAAAGTCCCTATGCCCGGGACAAGCAAAATCCCGGGATTTTGATCGGGACTCACTGAGATGGAGACGAGAGTCCAATTATCAAGATTGTCCCGGCAAAATTAGGACTGTTGGCAAGTATGTAATACTTATGTAGGTCCTACCCTCAGTGCCATCTCATTGCATCTGTAGAACACAATTTCCCTACAGGGCTGCATCAAAACCATAATTAATATAAGAATACAAGAAGATGAGAATCACACTCTGTAATTAGCTAACCTTGCTACTTTATTTTTATTGCAATAAAGCAGCTTCTTACATGTAGTCTTAACTCAAGAAACCACCCCCCCCCCCCCCAAATGTGTTCACCCCTGATGGGCTTGTTCACTAGAATAGATACCTACTCTAGCCTTGTGATTAAGTCCATTAGGGGTGAAACGTGTTTGAGGATTGTAGTTTCTTGGGTGGAGTTTACAAGTATGAAGCCCTTTATTATTTATTGTTATTATCAGAATAAAGTACCAAGGTAAGCTAATTACAGAATGTGAATTCTCATGTTCTTGTACTCTTATGTAGGGATGAGCTTGATGTTTGACTCGAACATCGGGTGATCGCCCGTTCGCCAAACAGCCAACATTATGGGGCGCTTGCGGAAAATTAGAGTGTCGCAGTGCATTGCTGTATGATGGTTGGCCAAAGCATGCACCTGACCTGCATACTTTGGCTAATCTGCTAAGAGAGCCATAATTGGCCAAAGGCAGGGTGCCTTAGGCGAATCATGGCTCAGGGGACTAATTCCACGCCCCACACAATATAAGGCTGCTTACATGGTGGCCGTATGTAGTGCTGTTGGCGTGGACAGAGAGACAGCTTGATTTAGATTAAGCATGCAGGTTATTCAGTTAGTGCCAGTGTATTTGATATATATATATATATATATATATATACATTCAGTATAGCATAGTATAGTATAGTATGTGTATATATATATATATATATATATATATATATATATATATATATATATATGTGTGTGTGTGTATTTATATATATATATATATATATATATATATATACTCTGCATTTAGCATATATATATATATATATATATATATATACTCTGCATTTAGTATATATATATATATATATATATACATACATATACTCTGCATTTAGTATGTATATATGTATATATATATATATATATACACTCTGCATCCAGTGTAGCCTATATCTACAGTGCATTCGATAGTTGTACTGTTTCTAATACACTTCAGGCAGTGTACACAGTATCTAATACAGTGTGTACAGTTTCTACTACACTTCTGGTGGTGTAAACCGTATAAAATACAGTGCAGCCATTGTACAGTTTCTAATATAGTGTAGGCGGTGTACACAGTATCTAATATGGTGTGCACAGTTTCTTCTACTTTTCCGGTGGTGTACATAGTATCTAATATAGTGTGTGCAGTTTCCAATACACTTCTGGTGGTGTCAATACAGTGCAGCCATAGTACAGTTTCTACTACTTTTCTGGTAGTGTACACAGTATAAAATACAGTGCAGCCGTTGTACAGTTTCTAATATAGTGCAGGCAGTATACACAGTATCTAATATGATGTGCATAGTTTCTACTACTTTTCTGGTGGTGTACACAGTATCTGATATAGTGTGTGCAGTTTCTAATACACTTCTGGTGGTGTACACAGTACATAATAAAGTGCAGCCATAGTACAGTTTCTACTACTTTTCTGGTGGTATACACAGTATCTAATACAGTGTGTACAGTTTCTACTACACTTCTGGTGGTGTACACAATACAGTGCAGCTGTAGAGCAATTTCTAATAAAGTGCAGGTGGTGTACACAGTATCTAATACAGTGTGTACAGTTTCTACTACACTTCTGGTGGTCTACACAGTACACAATACAGTGCAGCCATAGTACAGCTTGCCAAATCTCTTTATGGCCTGTTGGAAGAAGAAGTTCGTCTATACGCTCAATAGACCAGAGTTGGTCCTTTGGGCTAGATACATAGACGACATCCTCCTCCTGTGGAAAGGAGATGAAGATTCCCTGTGCAATTTCATGACGATTCTGAATTGCAATAACAGAGGCATCAAGTTGAGCTACAAGGCCAGTTTCACCACTATACACTTTCTAGATTTAGAAATCTCAATTATGAACCAGCAGTTGCATATTCGGTTCCAGTACTAGCTGACCATCTTACAACTATTGCAGAGAGTTTTCATCTCAACCATCCCAGGAGGTCACCATCTGCAATCTATGCCCCGCCTGTATGACCCACCAGTCCAGGTGTGTGGGTCCACATCTCATGGTAAGAGTACCCGCCCCCCTTTCCTCTGATGACAGAAGCACATCCCTGGGTGTTGCTCGATCTTTGGTCATTTTAACATCACCATCTGTGGCCTTTTTTGGGGACATACCAACACTTAATCCATTTAAAGATTGTCATTGTAGATGGTCTTCTGAAAAACTTTTGTTTGGACTCATTATTCTATCACAATTTTTGTTTTTCATTTGAATATTGTTGTGCATGTATGTGCACTTGTATGTTGTTTCACCAGCATAGGTTTCTATAGTATTATTGTTTATTTGCATTACCTCGCTTTTCTGGTTTAGTTTTATCACTTAACTGTAGAGGTGTATGCAAATTTCCTTCCTAGGTCAAGTTCTAAGGGCTTATAGAGTTTTAGCGCTACACATTTCCCATTTATGTTTATATACAATTAGTCTTATTGTTGTGTTAGCAGCTCAGTTTTTCACACGGCGGTGCAGTAATTTATTCACATTTTATTACACATACCGTATATACTCGAGTATAAGCCGAGATTTTCAGCCTCTTTTTTGAGGCTGAAAGTGCCCCCCTCGGCTTATACTCGAGTCATCGCTGTCTGCCCGCTCGATCAGCGTGTCGAGCAGACAGACAGCGGCCATTCTATAATTCAAAAGCCGCGCCTCCGGCTCCGCCTTCGCCTGTGATAGGCGGAACACTGAATTTCCCAGCAGCCTGTGTTCCGCCTATCACGGACATCGTATCATCCTCGTACTACGGACGAGGATGATACGATGTCCGTGATAGGCGGAACACAGGCTGCTGGGAAATTCAGTGTTCCGCCTATCACAGGCGAAGGCGGAGGCGCGGCTTTTGAATTTTACAATGGCCGCCGAGGCGCCGACGAAGAGGGCACGGGACGGAGGCAAGGCAAGGCACGGGACGGGACGGGACGGAGGCAAGGCACGACACGGGACGGAGGCAAGGCACGGCACGGGACGGAGGCAAGGAGGCAAGGCACGGGACGGAGGCTCGGGACAAAGGCTCGGGACACAGGTAGGCTGGACACACACACACACACACACACACACACACACACACACACACACACACACACATGGATGGAGACACACACACACACAGGGATGGATGGATACACACACACACAGGGATGGATGGATGGATGGAGACACACACACACAGGGATGGATGGATGGAGACACACACACACAGGGATGGATGGATGGATGGATGGAGACACACACACACAGGGATGGATGGATGGATGGACACACACACACACAGGGATGGATGGACGGACACACAGGGATGGACGGACACACAGGGATGGACGGACACACAGGGATGGACGGACACACACACAGGGATGGACAGGCATGTCTCACCCTCGGCTTATACACGAGTCAATAAGTTTGCCAGTTTTTTTGGGGGTAAATTGGGGGCCTCGGCTTATATTCGGGTCGGCCTATACTCGAGTATATACGGTAACTTGTTCTCTGAACTTAATTTTTTTGGTTTCTTTATATGTATGGATTGCATGGGATGTTACTGACATGTGGTGAAACTTTCATGTCAATAGCACCTTCAGAAATATATTTACCTAGAAAAATTACGTGTTCAATACTTACATTACCCGCTATATATATAGGGCTCAGAGTTTCAAGGCCTGAGCTACTAAGCCCTAAGAGTTACTCGCCACCAGTTGCCCCATCTAAACCCTACCATGCTCCCTCCCTACACACCGCCTCGTAAATTATCTCATGAAATGACACTGTTGAATGTTTTATGCAGAATGAAGTTACAAAATAAGTATTTACAACAACAACTTTAACAATATTAACAGAAAGCATATTTCATTGATCTAAATAAAATTCAGAACAGCGCAGCTCAACTCACGCATGTGCAGTAGGAAATAGGCTGTGAAGCCGTAAGGTTCCCTATCTCTTAATAATGATGTTGGGTCGGCTTTGGGTACCGATATCGCGGCCTCTCAGGACAGATAAGTGTCCTTATATTAAAAGTCAACAGCTACAGTATTTGTAGCTGCTGACTTTTTATTTTTTTACCCAGACTGACCGCCGCTTTAAGGACCGAGCCTCTATTTGAGATCTGTTGTTTACAAGTTAAAATGATTTTTTTTTTCAAGAAAATTACTTAGAATTCCCAAACATTATATATTTTTTTTCAGACACCCTAGAGAATAAAATTGCAGTCTTTCCAATACTTTGTCACACCGTATTTGCGCAGCTGTCTTACAAGTGCAGTTTTTTGGGAAAAAATACACTTTTTTGAATTAAAAAACAAGACAACAGTAAAGTTAGCCCAATTTTTGTTATATTGTACAAGATAATTTTAGGCCGAGTAAATTGATACCCAAGATGTTATGCTTCAAAATTGAACCCGCTCGTGGAATGGCGACAAACTTTGACCCTTAAAAATCTCCATTGGTGACATTATAAAAATTTCTACAGGCTACCAGTTTTGAGTTACACAGGAGGTCTTTTGCGAGAATTATTGCTGTCACTCTAATGATTGTGGCAGTACTTCACATGTGTGATTTGAACATAGTTTTCATATGCGGGCGCTGCTTACATATGCATTCGCTTCTGCGCGCAAACTCAGTGGGACAGGATGCTTTACTTTTTTTATTATTATTTTGTTTATTTTTTATTTTTACACTGTCCACTAAAAAAAAAAAGTTTGGTTCACTTTTATTCCTATTAGAAGGAATGTAAACACCCCTTGTAATAGAAAAAAAAAGCATGACAGGACCCCTTTAACCACTACCCGCCTGCTGGCCGTCAAATGGTGGCTTGGCAGTGCGGCTCTCGTTCTGGGTGTATGTCATATGATGGCCCTCCAGGACGACCAATCTCGCACTCCCGTGGGGGTTTGATGGTGCGGTGTGTCAGTCACTGATCTCAGTAATGAGTCTCTGATGGAGGCTCTTTACCATGTGATCAGCCGTGTCCAATCACCATTTATCAGCTTTTCCTCACTCACGTCTGACAGACTGCTCTCCTGAGAGGGGGGGGGGGTCTGTGCTGATTGTTTATCAGTGCAGCACCCCTCGGATGCCCACCCAGGACCATCAGGATGCTGCCAGGACCACCAGGGATTGCCACCACACTGGATCACCAGGTATGCCACCCTAGACCACCAGGGAAATGCCAATCAGTGCCCAGGCAGTTGCCAATCGGTGCCCATCCCCAATGCCTGCCAGTGCCATCATTGATGCTTATCAATGCCATCTATCTGTGCCGCATTTCAGTGCCCATCAGTGCCCATCAGTGCCGCCTATCAGTGCCAATCAGTACCCAGCAGTGCCGCCTATCAGTGCCACCCATAAGTACCCATCCATGTAACCTTTCAGTGTCCATTATTGTCGCCTATCAGTGCCCACCAGTGCCACCCATGAGTGCCCATCAGTGCCGCCTATCAATGCCCATCAGTGCTGCATATCAGTGGCACCCATCAGTGCCGCCTACCAGTGCCCATCGTCAGTGCCCGCCAGTGCTCATCAGTGCCACCTCACTGGTGCCACCTCATATGTGCTACCTTATCAGTGCCCATAAGTGCCACCTTATCAGTGCACATCAGTAAAGGAGAAAATGTACTTATTTACAAAATTTGATAACAGGAAAAAAACAAAAACGTATTTTTTTCAAAAGTCTTTTTTTATTTGTTCAGCAAAAAATAAAAACCGCAGAGATGATCAAATACCACCAAAAGAAAGCTCTATTTGTGGGAACAAAATAATAAAAATTATTTTTGGGTATAGTGTAGCATGACTGTGCAATTGTCATTTAAACAGGGACATCGCTGAAAGCTGAAAATTGGCTTGGGCAGGAAGGTGTGCCACTGCTTGCTATTGAAATAGTTAACGTGAGATCTGGAGGTCAAAAAGACTTCCAGATCTCACATTTACACTTAAATGCAATACAAATAAAAAAAAAATTCTCCTTTAAGATCATTGGGTGGAAGTGACCTTTGACATCACTTCCATTATCCATTGGTATGGAGCAGAGTGGGTGCCATCTTTCCCTCACTTGGCTCCATGTCTCAGAGGGGAGAGGACCTGATCGGCTCTGCCGCTACCGATGGCCCCAGTAATCGGCGTAGACCACCGGGGTGTGCACCCGATAAAAGTGATCTTGCGGCGAATCCACCGCAGATACCACATTTATCTTAACGCGGACCGCCAGCTGTTTAAAGAGATACTGGGTTTATGGACGCTATCTGCTGCTATAACCCTGGTATTTAACTTCAAGCAGCCGACTTACAATGGTAGTGGGTGGTCTGCAAGTGGTTAAACTGCACTATGAAGGGACTCTTGCTACAGCAACTAATTCTGCGTACACACGACCGGACTTTCCGGCAGAAAGGGTCCGACGGAATCATTTCAACGGATATTCCGATCACGTGTGGGCTTCATCTGACTTTTTTTTTCAAAAATTCTGACGGACCTAGAAATAGAACATGTTTTAAATCTTTCCAACGGAATCAATTCCTATCGGGAAAACCGTTCGTCTGTATGCTATTCCGACGGACCAAAAATGACACAAGGGAAGCTATTGGCTACTGGCTATTGAACTACCTTTTTCTAGTCCTGTCGTACGTCATCGCGTTCTAAACGAATGGACTTTGGTGTGATCATGTGTAGGCAAGTCAGTTTCAGCGGAACTCCATCAGAACTCTATCGGAGAGACCGCCAGGGTTTATACTGACGGAAAGAATGGTCGTGTGTATGCGGCATAACTAGAGGACACTGAAGTACTGGTGTGGGAGGGTGGGGTGCTTTGTTTGTTCATATATATTATAATATATATTTCCCATCTTTTTCAAATCAGATTCAGATTACACATTGTACAACGTTTTTCCATGAATCAAGCACAAAAAAGCTTTGGAAGAGGAAGGAGCTTACAGATCAACGCATATCTTGTTTATGAAAGGAGTGACTAGAGTATGCAGAGAGTCTTCCAGGAGAAAAATAAATAAAGAGTTCTCTTATACAGTATATGACCAAAGTGGTACATTTCCAGAACTCATGCCTCCCCACTCGGGAAAGGAGAATGCCTTTTAGTGGTAAAATATTTAAACAAAAGCCAAAATCCCAGAAACACACAATCATTTGCTTTGGGCAACATTTTTTGTTTACAGGGTAACCCTTTATTAACACAATTTCTGTAAAATGCAAAGCAAGATTGCAACCTAGAGGTGTTCTATACACAGATGGTATACAGAACACCCCCAGAAATGTCATTTTCTGCTTGTGTGATTTGCTCACTGATTTTCCCAGAAGTCTGCACTAAGATATAAGTCAGTATTTAGCCATCTTCTGCAAGAAAAATTTAATTTTTCGTGCGATACTCCCAAAGATTTGATAATTTCTAAAGGGATGCAGACACTGCAATTTTCCTCATTAGAACACTGCAAGTGGTGCATCAACTAACTACTAGTGAAGAAAGTCACTCTCATTCACATCCACTTTTTTTTTTAACATGAGTTCTTTTTATTGAAAAAAAGTGTATGGTACATAAAGAAAAATAAAGGGTATTCACATAGAAACTTATGGTAATCTCAGTTTCACTTCTCATACATAATGTAAATACATGCCTCACATAGATAATCACATCAGTACATAGTGTTTGAATTATTATCGGAGCCATACAAACATCTCCATAGATCCACCCACCCCCCCTCACCCCATCCCGTCCATTCCCGGCTCATCTCCATATACTTAACAAAAGTATAAAACAATACTCATCTACAATCAGACTATTATGTGCATGTTGCAGAGTTTTTGAGCCACCTGTCCCAGACCTTCTCATATTTGGAGGGGCATCCCCTATGAGTGTATATAAGTTTCTTAAACAGCAAGACACTATTAATTTCCCAGAGCCATTGGGAGACCGTTGGAGGATCAGATCTCATCCAGACTGTGGCAATCATTTTCCGTGCAGAAAATAGGGTTTCATGTAAGAATGTTTTGGTGTATTTATTTGAGTCAGGATCTGGGAAGATGCCCAGAAGACACGGCTTTGGCTGAAGTGTAACGGGGAGCCCATTGTGTCATGTAGGAACCTGACCACCTGCAACCAATACGTTTGAATTTTAGGGCATTCCCACAAGAGATGAAAAAATGTACCGGGTACTTGTGCACACATGGGGCAAGTACTGGAATAGGTGCATTTGTATCTGGAAATCATAAGCGGCGTGAGTTATGCTCTGTGCGTTATAAAAACTTGGGTCAGCAGGTCAGAGTTTGGGCGAAACTAGTTTACAGGTGTCCAATGCATCACTCCATTCGTCATCTGTAATAGGCCCCAACTTCCTCTCCCATCTATTTTTAAGTGTATAAGCAGCCACGGTCATGGAAGGAAGCGACAACATAGCATAAAACTGTGAGATTAGTTTTTTGGGATCTGGGTTTTTTATAGCTGCCATCAGTGGGTTTGGGGGTAAAGATAGATCATCTAGGGGAAATTGGGCACGGTATGCATGACAAAGCTGTAAGTATCGATAGTAAAAGTGATTCGGGAGCCCGTATTCAGTCTGCAGGTCATGAAAGGATTTTAGTTTGCCACCAGAAAGCATGTGAGACAAATAAAAAATGCCCCTCCCGCACCACACTCCGCTATCCACGATCCGTCTAAACTCTGGGATAATCCCATTATTCCATATGGGGGTATATTCATGCAGGGGTGGCAGGCACAGTTTCGCAGAGGCAATGTGCCACACCTTCCTATACTGGTATAGAAGAGATGTAGTGACCACCTTCCTCCTCTCCCTCTCCGTTCCCCCAACAATCGCCACCATCGGGTCTAGAGTTAGTTTGGTCCATGCCGGGCATAGGAAATGTAGAAACCTGTCTTTGTCTGTTTTGTCTATATGAAACATCTGCGATATCTGAGATGCTAAATAATACAGATTAAAGTTCGGTATTGCCAGTCCCGCTAGGTCTGTGGGCTGCTTTAGTTTTTGCCATGGGAGTTTGTGCCTATTATTACCCCATACAAAGGGTTTCAAAAGAGCTTCCATCACCTTAAAATGTTTGAGGACCAGGTAGACAGGGGAGTGCCAGAGCATATACAAAATTTTTGGAAGAAGGACCATCTTAATCAGATTTGTACGACCCATTACCCCCAGTGGGAGACGTGCCCATAGCTGCGTCTTCTGTTTAATCATGTCAATTAAAGGAGTTATGTTAAATTTAATATAATCTAACGGGATTCTAGTCTCCCTGATTCCAAGATATTTAATGGTATCCACCCTCTGTAGAGAAAGCAGGGCCCTGTCTCTGGGAGGTGGAAAACTGTCCAGAGGAAGAATTTGGGACTTGTCCCAGTTGATTTTTAGACCAGAAAACTTGCCAAACTCTTCTATCAAGGGAGAGTGATTGAGCCGAGTCGTTTAGAAAAAGAGTATCATCAGCATAGGTACTGATCTTCTCCGTGATCCCATCCCAACACAAACCCACTATTCCCGTATGCGCACGGATCGCCATGGCTAACGGCCGCCAGTGCGTATAGCAAAGGCGATAAAGGGCACCCCTGTCTAGTGCCTCTAGAGAGGGGGAACTGCTCTGAGGGCCAGCCATTTGCCAAAACCTTGGCCACCGGATTCTGATAGAGCAACTGAATCCACTTAATAAATTTGGGCCCCATACCAAACTGGGCCAAGCAGGTGCATAAGTACTGCCACTCAACAGAATCAAACGCTTTGGCGGTGTCCAAGGCGACTATTATCCTAGTGCTGGCGTCATCGTGGAGGGTCTGGAGGTTAATAAATAGTCTCCGGAGGTTAAACGACATGTTTCTGCCCGGCATGAATCCTGCTTGATCCCCATGGATCAACGAGAGGATCACCTTGTTAAGGCGGATGGCAAGAACCTTAGCGAGTATCTTGACATCCACCTGCAGCAAAGAGGTGGGGCGGTAAGATTCCGGGAGGTGCGGGTCCTTCCCAGGTTTGGGGATAAGCACTATAGTGGCCTCTTTCATGGTTGCTGGAAGTTCGGAAGTTTCAAATATAGAGTTATATATTGCCAACAGCCTAGGGGCCAACAGCTCTACGTAGATAGAGTAGAATTCTATCGGTAGGCCATCTGAGCCTGGGGCTTTGGACGACGGAAACGCAGAAATGGCAGATACTATTTCATCACTTGTCAGAGGTGCTTCCAGTCCTAAAGTCTGTTCCTCAGTCAGTTGGGGAAAATGCAGCCTCATCAAAAAAGATTCCATCCGGGAGGGGTCATTTGAGGCATTAGAGGTGTAGAGAGAGATGAAGAAGTCACAAAACATCTGCATGACCCGCACGGGATCAGTCTCGAGCACACCCTGTAACGATCGGAGGGAGATCACCACATGGGGTCTCTCCTCACTATGAACTAGATAAGCCAACAGTTTCCCTGCTCATTCACCATGTTCAAATGACCTCTGCCTGAGAAAGAACAGCTTCTGTTTGGATTTTTCATAAAGAAATTGGTCTAGCGTTCTGGAACAAAGTCTAAAGCCTTGTACACATGGTCGGAGAATCCGCTGGAATGTGTCCTATCGGACCGTGTCGTCGGATAATCCGACTGTGTGTGGTATGCATCGGACTGATTCCGTCCGAATCTCCATCCGACCCAATTTTCCAACATGTTGGAAATATTTCCCGACCAACTGGGCCGGACGGACCTAATCCGATCATGTGTAGAGCATTTTCATTGGACCAAGTGCCACGCATGCTCAGATCAAATTCCTACATCAAAGCTATTGGCTACTAGCCTGAATGTAGTCCCATCGTAACGAAATTACGTCATCACGTTCTGAAAGATCGGATTTTTTGCCAATTTGGCCTGACCGTGTGTATGCAACAGTTTCGGACACAATCCGTCGGACTAAATCCGACGGGCAAAATCCGACGGATTTGGTTGCCAAAATCTCCGACCGTGTGTACGTGGGCTAAGGCTGCCTGCCTTTTCCGCCGAGGGGTCATTTTATAAAGTCCTGTTCCGCTATCTGTAAAGTGTGTGTTGCCTCAGCTATATTTGCTACAGAAGACCACTTTACCTTGTTGATTTGAGTCTGTAAGGTCATTCTAGCATGCAGTTTAAACGCTTCCCAGACTATATGTGGTCGTGCCGACCCCTCATTGGTCTCAAAAAATGCCCCCCAGCCCGATTCCAGGTCGCTATCCTCGGGGAGGAGAGTCAACCAGAAGGGATTGAGGCGCCACGTCGTCAAGGGGTGAGCGTGTCGTAAGGAGAGTGTTGCCCAGTATGGACAGTGGTCAGAGAGTGATCTGGGAAGTAGGCTTACGTCTGTGAGCCTAGGTAGGAGTGATTTGGAGAAGAGTATAAGGTCTTTTTGGGACATAGAATGGTGAGTGGCTGAGAAGCATGTAAATGCCCGCTGTGTTGGGTGTCTGATTCTCCACGAGTCCACCAGGTGGAAATCACGGAGAAGTCGGGCAAACCTGGTCAGTGGGGGGCACGGCGAGGCCTGGGTGGGGACCGCCATCCTATCTAGAGATTTGTCCAGTACATTATTAAAGTCCCCCATCAATACCACCGAAGCAGCGGGATGGAGAGTCATATAATTAAAATCCTCTGTCAATACACTAAACTGGAACGGTGGGGGTACATAAAAAGCCATTATAAAAAACATATCCCCACGCAGCTTTGCTTTTATAAATACAATTAAGGGGAAAGCACTGCGCTACGATTTAGTATATGTGGAAAAAGGCCACAACAGCCAAAAACAGCAGCCAACACCAAAAACAAACAAAGTTCAACAAACAAAATAATAAAAACAGTGTAGCGCTTCAATGATAAATGTGGTCAGCATAGATTATAAAAAAAAAAAGACAAAGATCATATGAATATGAATGCCTAAAGGAAAGTCCAACATTGGCCGCACATTCCACTATGTAGCAGGCATGAGGGTAACCGAACCGTCACAGAGGAGGGAAGTTGGACTAGGCGAGTGTATTCATGTAAATCTGCTTGACTGTAAACATCAGGAAAAAGTGGATAAAATACTTCTTACCGACTCAGTTGGACTCATACAGTCATATGACAGTTGAGTCTAGAAGGCTTTAGGTCACAGTCTGGGACCAAGGAGTACCAAGAGGGAAGTCTGTTGAGCTGATGGATGAGCTCCAAACAATTGTAGGCCCTATGATGGATCCTTTCAAATGGAACTTCAAGGTTGTTTGTAGTCAAGCTCAGACGTGGCCCGTTGTACTGATGCTCCAATCTCACCCGAATGGGGAGGGAGATGTTATAGAGGTTTAAGCCGGAGAAACGGGAAAAAGGAAAAAAGAAAAAAGGCTTCAATTGGCAGAAAAAAATTGGTTCTGAACCAGGTAACGATCCAACATCAGACATTATGCAGCCTGAGGCTATGGAGATGGAAAGAAGGTTAATATATGAACCCCCTCCACCCCAGCCCAGGCCTACTGGTCCCTCTAGAGTTAATGACTATGCACATAGATCCCCTGCCCAAGCCCAATACCCTAATTACCAAGGAAAAGGTTCCAAACCCCAAAACAAGGGCAAAGGCAGAAATAATCAGGGTCACGGCCAAGAGAGACATCATGGAAACACCTATGGTGGTTACCAACACACTCCCCGTGAATATAGCAGAACTCAGAGGGATGATAGACACAGTCACAGGAGGGAGGACTACCCACATAGCACTCCAATTCGTACTTACAATCGTTACCTACCCCTTAGGGATGAGGATCATTATGACTTCCAACGTGATCCCCCCCCCTATATGACATACAATGATGACCCTCCATTTAGACCCCCTTATAATCGCAATCATCCATCAGGGCCTCCTTACCATCAGGATTTTCACAGGGATACCCCCATACGTGGAGGAAACCAAAAACCAAACGAGGCACCAGAGGGGGGAGGCGCATCCAGCACAAAAAGAAAACGGACACAGTAGGTGCAGGCATCTTTAATTTAAGTTCAGTAACATTGTCAGCGAGTGAACAATGTATTCTAGATAAGGGCCTCAAATTTGTCCCACCTAGAAAACTCAATAAATTTAACACATTTATTGACGTGCACAAGTTCATCCGTAAGTTACACATTCAGAGACACTTTTTGTCTTCTCCAAGTACAATCAATAAGATTTCTGACCCCACATCTGTCAGGCATTCTGGGTTGAGCAATCCTTCTTTGTTCAACCCAGGTATCCTACCCCCATCTATTAATGTTTTTAAAAACCTTGTTTTAAATGATTTGGACAAGCTACCCATAAGAAGGACACATCAAGACCCTTCTATAGCACAGGGCCTCAAAACTCTATGTGAAAGGAAAAACCTTATCATTCGCCCTGCAGACAAGGGGGGCGGTATAGTGGTTTTAGATAAAACCCGCTATATTGAGGAAATGAATAGACTATTGAGCGATGTCACCACTTATAGCCCCCTACCAGGGGACCCTACTCTCAAATACAAAAAAGAACTCATACAGATCATAGACGAAGGTTTCTCTCTGAATATCCTAAATAAGAAAGAGAGAGAATTTATGATCCCACTGGCTCCCCGCATTCCAACAATATACCAACTTCCCAAGATTCATAAGGACTCCGTGAATCCACCTGGCCGCCCAATTGTGAGCGGTATAAATTCCATCACCTCGCGAATAGGGAAATACATAGATTCCTATCTTCAACCCTTGGTAAGGAACATACCATCCTATTTACAAGACACAGGTGACACAATCCGATTACTTGAAAGTATACAGTATCATGATGATCTCATCTTAGTTACAGCAGATGTCTCTGCGTTATATACTTGTATTCCGCAGGACTTAGGCCTAGGAGCTGCTGAACTGTTCCTTTCTAGGGATCCCACACTTTCTGTGATACATAGGAATTTCCTCATGCAATTACTAGAGTTTGCTATGTCTCACAACTATTTCTGGTTCCAGGGCAATTTTTACACCCAGACCCGATGGGTCGCCATGGGGGCCAAATATGCACCCAGCCTGGCCAATCTGTTTATGGCCCAGTGGGAGGAGGATGTCGTCTATGCCCTTAACAGGCCGGAATTGGTGCTGTGGGCTAGATATATAGACGACATCCTCCTCCTGTGGAGGGGCAGTCGGCCAGCCCTTGATATCTTCATGGCAACCCTTAATTCCAACGACCGAGGTATCCAGTTAACCTTCGAGGCCAGTACAACCAACATCCATTTCCTTGACTTAGAAGTCACGGTAGTGCAGAAACGCCTGGTCCTGAGAACCTTCTTTAAACCAACGGATCGGAATGGTTACATTCCTGTTGACAGCTGTCACCATCGCCAATGGCTTAGTTCCATCCCACGCAGTCAATTTCTCAGGCTCAGGCGCAACTGCACGAACGTTACTGATTTTATTTCCCAATCTTACACCATTCGTAAGAGGTTCCTGGATAAGGGCTATGATCCACACACCCTTGACGTTGAGATTCAAGCAGCTCTACACACTGATAGGACTTCTCTCACACAAAAGAAAGTCAAAACACGAATTAGTGACAAATTCAAATGGTCCTTTTTTACAACCTTTTCCACACAACATAATGATATAAAAAGAATCATTAATAGGCATTGGAAGGTACTACAAAGTGACAAAGTTTTGGGTGGGATCATCCCAGAGAAAGCTGGAACCATCTACAGGGGAGCTCGATCAATACAAAATGATATCGCTCCCAATGTAATTGATATCCCTAAACCGATACAATTTTTCCCACATAGCAAGGGATATTTTCCCTGTAGAAAATGTAACGTATGCCTACATAACATGTTGGGCAAGGGGAAAAGTGATTCTTTTACATCTTCAACCACTTCACGCAGGTACCTTATGAAACACTTTACTACTTGCGTTACCAGGTATATTGTTTATCTGATCACCTGCCCTTGCAACCAACAATATGTTGGTCGCACTATTCGCAACTTCTCTATTAGGGTCAACGAACATCTTAGTAAAATCAAAAAAGGGTGTGACAAACACCCGGTTCCGAGACATTATCTTGAAAAACACAATAGAGATCCCACAGGTACCCGCTTCCAAGTCATTGACAAATTTGTCCCAAACTGGAGAGGGGATTCATGCCTGAGGGGGGTGTCACGCCTTGAGACATTTTGGATTTATGAATTGAGGTGCTATTCCCCCTTCGGCATGAACACAGACTGGGACATCAACAGTTTTATTAATCAGGCTTAATTTATCTTGTCACGGATTATTATCACTACACATTACTTCTGTCCTTTATTTTGATCCGTATGCCATTTTGCTATTCACTTTGATTCACATGTTCATTTTTTCATTATTTCTTGGGTTTCTTTACATCAATTCACATAATATTTATTTTTTAGGGTATTTTATTTATATCCATTTTTTTGACCTTTAGTTCGTGTCTTTTAGGGCACAATGCTCACTTTACTCCATATACTCATGCACTTTATTTCACCTTTCCTTTCACATGTCCTCGGTCCCGTGTCCAAATCTAGATATATGCGATTATCATGCATTTTCTCTAGACCACGTGCGATTGGGGACCGATATTTCTCGATTAACTTAGATTTATATCTATTTTCGGCACTATTAGAAAATATACCATATGTACTAAACTCTAAGCTCACCCCTGTGTCACCGGCACCTCATGATCTTTTCCGGTGATTTTTTCCGGTCATTATGTGCGTAATTCACATTATTTGACTCATGTCACTATTTACTATATATTTTTTCTTAGACACCTCCCTATTGTTACCAGTTGTCCATTCTGGTTATGGTGTGTCGTCTGCTCGTTTTTGTTTTTTTGTCCTTTTATCCGTGACATCCTTTGAATTACAACTATTGTGATGCCTTAGTTGTTATGGTTGCGTCGGGCGTTTTTACTGGGCGTGACGTTGTGTCGCCACGCCTCCTGTATCCCCTTCGTTGCCCTGTTTTTTAGTGTCCCCGGATTCAATAATGCGCGTGACGTGACGTGACGGCGTCACTGGTCATGGCGCATGTGTAGAGCGGGCATACTTTTTGATTGGCTGCCCTGGTTATTGCCACGCCTTGCGGCGTGTGACGCTTACCACGAGGCAAACGGCGCCTAGTTACGTGGCCCCTCCCCTTCCTATTCCCTGTAGAGCTACTTGGTGCGTGACGTCCACACGCATACGCCCCCTATGTTTTGACAGAGTGACGTAGCGTGTGACGCCCGCACATGCACGCCTCTGCTCCGATGTGATAGGTCCTGACGTGGCTCTTTGCGATTGGCAGTGCGGAGCACGTACAGGGGAGGGATGGCGCCATGGCGGGTTGTCTCCCTCCCTCCCTCACATCTCTGTATAATGACGTACATATACATACGCCCTTGCTATTGGATAAGTGTGTCTTTTATCACTCTCACATTTAGTCATGTGACACACGCATGGAGGGATTGGCTGCGCCTTCTCTCTTTCATTGCACGTCTTCTGACCATGTGACCGGAACTTTAAACAATAGACCAGCACGTTAGGACTGTCACCATGGTTACGGATATACACTTTCTTGGCCACCTACGGTTAGTAAAATAAGCATGAGACATCTAAACTGCACAATGAGGAACATTATTATACAGACCCCCACAGTTCCATCTATTACACCACACAAACGCAAACAGGTCACTTTAGGTGATGTTGCAGTGTAGTCTATGTGGAATAGGTGGTGCATGTCAAAATTTTTTGCATTGGTGCTTGATGCGATTTCTGTGTATGCCTTTTATGTGTACTTGATTTTCTTGCACTTTTATGTTAGATGAGGCCACGAATAATATGATTAATTTAGGGATATTTATTTGTGAACATGGTGGCTTATTCTTATATTTTTGTCACTAAATCAATTTAATAGCTTGTAGGAGTGACATTTTTAGATTCTATTTATATTGATTTATTGCGTTTGAACATGTTTTTTCTGATTTGATCAAATGTTCATTGTATCTTTAAGAGGTTGTCCGAGATAGGATTCCCCGCCCTTTGGTAGGCGGAACCCCTCTCTGACTCCTTATATATTTGTTAGCAATGTGGTGGGCCCCAACATGCCCCTGTAGAAGACACATATGTCGAAACGCGTTGGGCGAGCTGTTGGCACCCTACATTGCTTTTAATTTCTATTTTAGACTTTTTATGTGATCACTAAGTCATTAATTATTTTTTGACTTCAATAAACCTACATTTTTTGTACCGTCTGACCTACACCATGTGGAGCCTTTTTTCTTTTTTCCTTTTTCCCGTTTCTCCGGCTTAAACCTCTATAACATCTCCCTCCCCATTCGGGTGAGATTGGAGCATCAGTACAACGGGCCACGTCTGAGCTTGACTACAAACAACCTTGAAGTTCCATTTGAAAGGATCCATCATAGGGCCTACAATTGTTTGGAGCTCATCCATCAGCTCAACAGACTTCCCTCTTGGTACTCCTTGGTCCCAGACTGTGACCTAAAGCCTTCTAGACTCAACTGTCATATGACTGTATGAGTCCAACTGAGTCGGTAAGAAGTATTTTATCCACTTTTTCCTGATGTTTACAGTCAAGCAGATTTACATGAATACACTCGCCTAGTCCAACTTCCCTCCTCTGTGACGGTTCGGTTACCCTCATGCCTGCTACATAGTGGAATGTGCGGCCAATGTTGGACTTTCCTTTAGGCATTCATATTCATATGATCTTTGTCTTTTTTTTTTTATAATCTATGCTGACCACATTTATCATTGAAGCGCTACACTGTTTTATAAATACAAATCTACCCAGCGGGTCAATAACAGAGTCCTGGAGCTCAAAGTGCGTGTGTTTAGCAATCAGTAAGGAGACTCCTCAGGAGTGGGTAGTATGTACAGAGTGATACGCCCAACCAATCCAAGGGCGCCGGAGCGCTCTAAGCATGAGACCTTCAGCATGTGTTTCCACTAAGGCCACTACATCTGCCTTCATTTTTTTAAGCTGCCCAAAAACGGCTGACCGCTTAATGGGGTCTCTCATTCCCCTCACATTCCAAGTGAGAAATTTCAGTGTGGCCATGGGTGCATACTAATCAATGGTGAGACTCCAGGAGACAGACCAACCCGCCAGGCCGGAGCAGCCAGGACCCTCCCCCCCAAACGGGAGAGGACCCCACCCGCACCATCAGACACATGTAGTACCATAGAAAACAATCGTATACAAACTCAAAAAGAACCTTTTTAACCCGTGAAAACCGTATACCCCCCCTCCCCGCCCTGCACTGACCCCATCTAGTGAAGGCATTAAACCCTAACTGCCAACAGGGCACAAACATTTTCCAACTCGGGAAGGAATAACATTGCAGCAAGAGAGTACCCGTAGAGGTGTCATGATAACAGAGCGAAGTATTATGCCATTCGTTCCAACCCGAGTGGTGCATAGTAAAATGTTGGGCGAAACTTTTCTGTATTATGTGACACTATAGGACTGTGCTCACAAAGCAAGGTGAGCTTGCTAATTAGTTGTTTTCCCCCGCCGGCAAGGAGGGTTCAAAAAAGTATGCTCCTGTGAAAAGTGGGAAAAATAAAATTAAAGTTTCAACACAGACATTGGTATGTTTAGCTGCAATATGCAATCAAATGTTACAGGGCCCCGTGTAGGGCAGGACACTCTTTCCAACGGAGATGTCGGCCAAAGTAACTATAACAGCTCCGTCTCCATCCTGTGAGGGAGGCCAGTCTAGAGTCGAGTGTCCCAGCACTCATGGGGAACTCAGCCTCCACCCTCGTGGGCGACTGTCTTGACCAGTGAGCAATGTACATATGCAGTCAGGCGCCCTGCCTTCACACGGCTGGCCCATCAGTGTGCGTAAATAAGGGAGGCTGTTAAACCACATGGGGCTGCATGGTAACATTCAGTGTCTCAGTATTTTTGGCCCTGGAGTGGTGGGTGCAGTAAGCATTGCTAGGGGATATGAGGAGATAGGGGTCCCAGTCCAGCAACACATACATAGTCAAAGATGACCAGGTGAGAGAAGAGGGGGCACTTCCAGAAAACAGCTGGCAGTGACAGACGAATTCCTACACATATACTCATCTGTTGGTATCTCAACGTTCCAGCCACGACAGCGCTGTCTCAGGATCCTCAAAAAAGTGGGCCTGGTCTGTACCTTCCACACGTAGGCGAGCAGGGAATAGCATAGCATATTTTATATTTTTGATTCGCAAGCGTCTTTTCACTTCCATAAAACGTTTGCGTTTTTTCTGAACTTCAGAAGAAAAATCAGGGAAAATTGCTACGGTTTTGTTTTCAAAAGGAATGTTCCCCTTTTCCCTGCTGAGACAGAGGATGGTGTCTCTGTCCCTGAAGTTTAGGAACTTGGCAATAAAGGTGCGGGGAGGCGCTCCCGGTGGGGGAGGATTACCCGACAGTCTATGTGTGCGTTCCACTGCAAACATGGCGGAGAATGAGTCCCTTCCGTAGGTGTCCAAAAGGAGCTTTTCCAAAAATGTCGGGGGGTCTCTGCCCTCCACCCCCTCTGGCAGGCCTATAAAGCGCAGATTACACCTGCAAATCCTATTCTCAATATCATCCTGTTTCTGTAGGATTTGATTCACTTGGTGTTGCATGGCCTCCTAGGAGATCTGCAGGGGGGGGGGGGGAGTCCTCTACATTACTCAGGTGGGTCTCAGCTTCAGTAACCCTCTCCCTTAATTTCTGGAAATCTTGCCTAACCAGCGATATATCAACTTTTACCTCTTCAATCCTGGCTGTGAGGTTGGTTTGGCACTTCTTGACATGCTGTAATAGCATCAAGGAGTCTGGCTGTGTCTGTGTTCCGCGCGTCCCCCTCCCCCTGCATGGCAGCGCCATCTTGGTCTGCTGGGCCTGCTTCATCATGCCGGCATTGAGACAATCTAGCGGCCGCTGAGTTGTTCCGTTTTGTCGGCAACATGTGCCCTGGGGTAGCCCGTTTCGCGGAGCAGTCAGAACGGAGAGAAAAGTGCAGTCTGCGTCTCAGGATATGTGATCAGGATATGCGGCCGGCGGAGCTCAGCTCACATGCGTCCTATCTCATGCCGCTCCAGGCCACGCCCCCACATTCACTTTGCACATTGACATTGACAAACAGCTTTCTCTTCAGAGCACAAACAGGCAAGAATTTACAAGTGTGTTAAAACCCTTGCAATGTAAATAGGTCAGGGGGAGGGGGTATTGTTTTTCCAACAAAAGTTACTCTTTAATTAAATGAGTGATTTGAAAATGAAAGTGATTGTAAACATTCAGATTTAAAAAAAAAAAAAAATTACAAACATGTCATACTTACCGGTACCTGCTCTGTGCAACTTTTTTCCCCTCCTCTTCCCGGAACCCCCGGTGCCACTCCTGGCTCCTCGCCCCCCCCCCCCCCACAAGTGCATCCTCATGCACGTGGTAAGTATAAGGGGACTGGACTGGAAGGGGGAGCTGCATACTGAAGGTTTTTACCTTAATGCAGAGAATGCATTACAAAAAATCTGCCTTTAAAACCACTTTAATATTAATAGGGACACATGGGGTAGATTTACTAATGCGGGTGCACTCAGAATTTGGTGCAGCTGTGCAGGGCAGCCAATCACCTTCTAATTTTTAGCTTGTTCAATTAAACTTTGGCAATAAAACCAGGAAGCTGATTGGTTTCTATGCAGAAGCGAGCCTGATTTTGCACTCTCCAGCTTTAGTAAATCAACCCCTAAGTTTCCTGTCAGTAAATCTGTTATTTTTCCACTTTCTGTAAAAGGGTGACAGTGCTGTTCATTCTGCAGTGAAATTGCACAGCACCATTGTCACCTGGACTTCAAGGAACTAACAAATTAAAGCCCGAATCCAGCTAATATGCTTTAAACAGGTACAGCAACAGCCCTTTTTTTCTGTTTATTTATTTTTTGTTTATTTTATATATTATTTTTTGTTTTGTTTTTTATTATTTTTAGTTATTTGTTTTTCTCTTCACGTTTGTTCAGGCTTTACGAGGTGATAGACATGGGCGCCGTCAAAAAATGTGTTTAGTTTCATCCGAAAAAAAAATTGTATTTCATAATTCATTTGTATTTCATAATTTCATAATTCATTCGTAAACTTTTCGTTAAAATAACAAAAGTTCTTTATGATGAATTTATCATTATGAGGGGTTCCCACCATCCCTGTGCTGTGCTGACTTGCTGGGTTTTTAACTTTTAGGTTTCGTAACAAATACGAATTTTCGTTATGAATTTGGATCCGAAATTCGTAAACAAAATTTCATATTTTGTATGGAATTCATATGCATAAAAATTCGTATTTCGGATTCGTACGAATTTCCGGAATTTCATACGAATTTTCGATTCGTACGAAACGAATCGCACATGTCTACGAGGTGACATTTTTGTCCTTCTTGCAACTTGGTGTCTCCTTTGTGTTTATTAAATATGAATCTATTTTGTATTTTAATTAATTGCTAACTTTGTCTATTAGAAGGCATGATATGTTGCATTTGGCATGAGAAGCACCTCTAAGTAGTTGTTGTGTAAATAGAAATCTATGCATGTTTGCTTCCACTCTTTTGTATTGTCCTCCTCCTCAAGGTTCAGGCTGGGGGGCTTGCATTGCATGGGCTTCAGTTTGGTTTCCGGAGAGAGAATGAAAGTGGACTGGAGGTGACGGCACTTTTGTTTTGCCATGCTGATGGGCAGTGTGCCCCAAATTGAGTGGGCAGCTGTGGGGGATGGGAGACCGCATTTTGTCCAGGCTCATATATAACCAATTCTGGCTTCGAGCTATAGATGCTGTGGCACCATCTTTGCATGAGGATTGATGGTGTGCTGGTTGGATAGCAAAGTATAGTGTTTGTTTGGGGAATTTACTGTTCTGTTTGGTTTAAAATCCAGCACTTTTTTATAAAATATACTGTATACAAACAGACAAAAACAATGATAATATTTTTTAGTGTGTTTTGTATATTTATTCATATATTTTGTTTATTTCTGATATGATTATGTATTGTTTGTCTTTATAGAATGCAATTTACTGTATACACAAACGGGGTGTGGATCCTGAAGAAGTGAATCCTTTGCAAATACTTTTCGACCTATAATGCCAAACACCATATACAGTACTGGTTATAGATAAAAGACCGGCACTTTTTAACAAGTTTGCTGATTTTTGTATGATTTTATCAATTTGGAATAATAAAAAGTTGATTTTATTTACCTGTGTGATTTCTCTGTGGCATAAGTAAAGTCCCATTTATCTATCTCTACTCTTCATTTGGAGATGCATAGGATGTTCCCTCCATTTTTTATTGCTAACAGGGATGGTATCCACTGAGAAATAAGAATATATTTTATAGACAGGGCCCCGTCACTCTGTTGTATTTATTTTTTAAATGGTTGCAAAGCAAGGCATATACAGAATGTGAACCAGGACCATTGAAAAGAATAGGAAGCCAAGTATCCCCCAAAATCAATGCCAGACCCTTCCGAGCATGCAGTCCGGCTGGCCAGGAAAGGAAGGGGAAGATTGGCGAGTGTTCCCCTTTCTGGACCATACCAGGCAACATGCCCTCAGCATTTGTTTTTATCCATCCTAACTAGGGATAAGCTTCAAGTTTGGTTCAAAAATGAGTTCAACCAAAAACCCAAGTTATGCATGGTTTTGGGAAATGGTGAACTAATGCCACCGTTTATGTCTATAGCAACCATTTACCAAAAATGCACTTCCTGGCCTCTAAGTTGTGGCCAACGCAAAGATGAGTAGACATGTTCCAGAATTTCTGAATTAAATAGTAACTAATTTAGTTAAAATTTGTTTTGTTTATTCGGTTTCCAACTAATTCCAAATTTTCTGAACCATTTGAATTGGATTGGTCAAAATATGATCGACCAATTCAATATATGTGTTAAGAATAGCTGGGACTGGTATGGATTTTAAGGGTAGGCCCACGCCAACATTTTAAAAAAAAATGGAGTGGGGTCCCCCCAAAATCCATGGCAGACCCTTCCGGGCATGCAGCCCGGCTGGCCAGGAAAGGAGGGGGGAGATTAGTGAGTGTCCCACTTTCTGGACCATACAATGCAACATGCCCTCAACATGGGGGGGTGTGCTGGGGCAGGGGGCTCTGCTCCCCCACCCCAAAGCACCTTGTTCACATGTTGATGAGGGCAAGGGCCTCAGTCCCGCAACTCTGGGTGGGGGCTTATTGGAATCTTGAAGCCCCCTTTAACAAGGATCCCAGATCCCAAAAGCCTAGGCTTTTTACCAGACAAGAAACAGGAAGTGGGCTGTATAAGGTATTTACTGGCAGAAAAAAATGTTTTACTATCCAAAGTTAAAACAACAATGACATATAGATGGAAAGATGAAAAAAATACAGAAGGTCCACTTTAACAATGTGGTAAATCTCGGTGAACAAACTGTAATGCACAAGCATGTGGTGATATGCTGCCTAGCTAACTTATAATAAATTAAAATATAACCTAAAAACATTAAATTATAAATGACTAAGCTGCAACCCTAAAACACTAAGCCCGACCTCCTTTTTTTAAAGATCTTAGAAAGTAAAAAAACAAAAACAGAAAGGTGAGCTGGGACCCAGCAGTTGACAGTAAATTAAGTTGCTGACACGCAGGCAGGTAATCCTGGAAAGCAACTGTTAGGTCCTAAGCACTGTGAACACAGTTACAGTACATATAGTCCAGCACATTGAAATTCACAGTAATGCAACACAATATAGCAAAGTAAACACGGGTGGAGGTGGTACATACCAAGCAGTCCACCACACTGCAATTCAGCACTTTATAGGAGGATCTCTCCCTGCAAACGCTGTGTGATCACTCTCTATCCACTCCGAGTGTCCCCAACACACACTTACTGTAAATATAGCACTTTTCAGTAGCACTATATAGGATGGGTGGAAGCAATCTTTCCCCAAAAGTACTGTAAAATGTATCCTTTGACTTTGATAGCAAGAGAGGTAAATGATGAAAACTATCTCTTCCTGAAACCAATGTGTGATCTATACCGATGTACTCCAAATGTCCCTAACACACACTGAATGTAGTTATAGGTCTTTTTAACAACGCTGTATAGGATGGTAGAAACTATCATTCCATGCAAACACTGTGTGATCTTACCATATCTACTCCAAGCATTCCTATCACACACTGAATGTAAATTTAGAACTTTTCAGAAACACTGGATACAATGACAGAAACAAATTCTCTCTGTATGATCTATCCCTATCTACTGCAAGTTTCCCCAGCACACACTGACTGTAAATATAGCACTTTTAAGTAGCACTATATAGGATGGGTGGAAACAATCTTTCCCCAAAAGTACTGTAAAATGTATCCCTTGACTTTTATAGGAAGAGAGGTGGAATGTAAAAAAATAAATAAATTGTATTGGTCCTTCTAAGCTCACCAACTGACCACAGCTTAGAAGCCAGGAAGTGCATTTTTGGTAAATGGTTGCTATAGACATAAACGGTGGCATAAGTTCACCATTTCCCAAAACCATGCATGACTTGGGTTTCGGTTGAAGTAATTTTTGAACCAAACTTGAAGCTTAGTTACGATGGATAAAAACAAATGTTGAGGACGTGGTCTAGTTGGAGGGAATTCACTACCACCTCATTCTACAAGGATCTCCTCACACAGCCCTAATGAGTGAGGCTCAACCTCACAACCCCTTTGAGTCAACCACGCTTATCAACAGAACCATTCCCCCCACACCCCTCCCCTCAGGAGGACTAGAGTTTTTTCTTATTTTAGGCCTTATAGTAGTACAGAGTAAGATTTGGTATTAATTCTCTTCAGGTAACCACGCAAACCAACCCCCCCCCCCCCCCACCCCTTCCTTACCTCCCTTCTTGTCCCTCATTCTCATTCTCTTTTTTTTTTTTTTTTTAGAATTTTCTATTGTCCGCATTCTTTTGTTTACATTTCAACTCTTAGCAGGGAATCAAGCTGACAGCTGATGAGTCATCGGTTGTTAAGAACGCAGTGGCCAACTTCCCGGCCAGCTCCTTATCAACCAGCTATTCTTCACAAAGATATTAAATTGGTCGATCATTTTTCGACCGTTCCGATTCAAATGATTCAGAAAATTTGGAATTAGTTGGAAACCGGATAAACAAAACAATTTTTAACTAAATTCGTTACTATTTAATTCAGAGATTCTGGAACATGTCTACTCATTTTCACGTTGGCCACAGCCCCTGAAACATCTATCACTATATGACAGGTTCGATTGAGCTATGTGTGAGCTATGCAGGCAGGGACCCAATACCAAAGGTATTTTTTATCAAAAAAAAAAAAAAATGAAAGTAAAAATATCTATCACACATGTTAAATATGTATGCCAAAACACAGTGTCACTGTTCTTGAGAATCTGTTTCATAATATCACATACAGCTTAAAGATATCTTAAGTTCCTCTCTAAAACTAGCTTTACTTGGTTACTGTAAGTTTGTCTTTGGAGCTAAGGCTCACCAGCCACCATTCTTATGTTGAGAGAATATGCCCTTATTGGTCATTATCATTGGACAGGGGGAGGGCAGCTGGTAAGACCTATCCCAAAAGTTAGGTCTCCAATCACAAAAAAAGTCAAATTTTAGCTTGCAGGGACCACAAAACTCCTGTCTCTTACAGAACTCAAGAGCAGAATTACAAAATTCTATCATGCTGGTACCAATGACACAATTTCCAATCCCCCCACAATGAACTGTACACTATGATACCAGGAACATACAAATATTTTAAAAGGGAACAACTATGACACTTCTTGACTGTGGCTTACACTGTTGCCACTAAAAGCTGAGACAAGGAGACCACACCCCAGATATCAGAATGGGTGTGTGAACTAGATTACACATATCAGATCTTTATATACTACAGTATCTGGACCTTTCCTTCTGTTATATCTCTTGACTAATCTTCCCCCCTCCCTTCCGTTCTCCCCTGTTGCATAAATATAAATATGTGATAATATACCTCCACAATTTAAGACCCAAACTCAAACTTTGTGGAGATTGGATATGGGACATGGCTGGACTATAGATATCCACTCCAGTAATTTAATAAGACTGGTCAATTTGCCTAAATATAACTAATATCTTACATGATAACACTGAACTGTCAGCCTTCAATTGTTGACAAGACAGCAGTGACAGCAATGACAAGACAGCAGGAGGAGTGCTCAATGAGCCATTGCATGTCACCCTCCAAGGGGCTCACTGAACATTATGTCCCATGATTCCTTGGGACTCCTCTGATGTTGTTGGACTGTTCTGTGGGTAATGACAGGGGATTTCTCTATTCTTTTTCTCTTTGTGTCCAATCGGCTACTAATCACTTAATGGGGACAAGCAATTGCAGGAGATCTTCATAAAGGATATGCCCACTAAAAACTGCAATGATGCAAGAACGGCAGTATGACCATTTGGGACCATAAAGAGTATGTTACACAACTGTTTGCTGAACACAATAGGAAAAGCAATGACAGAAGGTTACGAGAGCCAGGAAAGCCTCCCCTGTGGCCTGTTGAGGTACATGTTGGAGGTGTTATTTTAGAGGAAAAGCTGTGCACATTAAGAATGGAGAACATGTTTGGTTAAAGTCTGTGAATTTACAAGTAGATACTTTTTAAAATGACTATAGTAATCAAACCTGCATGTGTGAAAGAGGACATCTACACTGATAATCAGGGCACTGATAATCAGTGCCCTGATTATTAGTGCAGCCCCAGCAGTGCTGTCAATCAGTGCCCATCAGTGCTGCCAACTATAAGGGGCTACCTATTGAAATACTAGTCAAAATCTAAGACTAATATGCTTAGGCTTGCATTTCAATAGCTTCAGAATTAAGACATACAAGCATACTGGCGTACGTGACAAACTATATAGATAGCGTGACTAGATGACAGATATCTGTATGTCTCTCCAGAGGGTCTATGCAAGATATTGATATCTCAGGAAAACATCTGCCTGTGGTTTCGTCTTTGTACATTGTTGAGAGGCACAAAGCTAGATAAGGACTGGTTACGCAAGAATGTGGTCAGTCAGTAGATGCTGAAAGGGCAAAATAACTGTCAGGAGGTTGTACTAATCTTTGACTTACATTTCAGGAATGAACTAATATCATGAGTTAAGAAATTGTCTATGTATGTGTAAATCACCCGATTGGCCCCTCACAGGGCAGGGCTTTGTGGAGTACCACATAAAAGACGGTCCACTCTCCCATTAAACTCTGTAATCTTTCACCACGTACCCACGAGTGTATGTGTATTGATTAACCGCCGGCGATTGGGACCTCCATTGAGCCACTCCAGCCTAGGCTATCCAGGGGAATCTAGAAGACGAACACCTTACAGTTTTGGTACCAGGAGTGGGGTTTGCACAGGTAAGTCATTTACACCTTTACCTCTTTTTGTGGTAATTGGCGTTTATGCTTGACCTGTCCAAACAACCATTATAAGAAATTTAATTGTATATATATATATATATATAAACTGTGCCTTCGCAACGGACTAGGCTGGTCCCTTGGGGGGTGAAAAGGGTTCGCAGGTACTGAGGAGTCTGACTAGGTTGGTCCGACTATAAACTAAGAGAGATATTCATGATTATATTCTAACACAGGAGGTATCATATACGCCCGTGACATAAGGATTGGCTAAATGGACGCCCACTTGAGAACTTTTAAAGTGCACTATAAATAATGAAATGCATCATGATGTGATTACTTGATAATGTACATGTAAAGTTTTAAAGCTGAAATCTTAAACCATAAAAATATGTCTGTTTCTCTTTAGGTGCAAGCGTAAGTATATAGAGTATTAACGTTGTATAAGATATAATTATATAGAGTGGATATCTGTTTGAATAAACCCAACTGTTGTTAAATGAATACAGAGTATGAAGAACCAGATTGTAGTGAGGTAGCACCCGCCTGTTCACGCTGCACGCTAGGTTTACTTTTTCTTAGCATTGATGAAAGGTAGATTCTTTTGACCACTAGACCTACAGGCTTCTCTTGCAGACTTGGTGTAAGAGGGGTATATCCCGCCACCAGGAAAGGTACCCTTCATCGTATATTAAGGGTAAATCTTCACAGTTTTATTAGTCCATCTGACCTGGAAGATCAGGGAACTTACCCCCGCATTAGGGAACAAATTATTGACCAAACAGGCTGTTATCACCTCTGCCCACATACCAGGCATACTTTACCCAAATTACTAGATGGGGAATTCTGCAGGCACCCAGCCCCAGAGTCCGGGAACTCCCACCCCGTATGAGTATGTTCAACATAACTTGCCGGGTCCCAAGGTGGAACCTTTCTGGGCACAAGTCCGGGAAAGGTGTCACCAATTGGGAATCCATGACCCTAATGGCCATGCAAACATATCCTGGTCCAGCTGTTGTTTATCCCCCGGACCAAGGTTGTTTCAATTGTGGACAGCAAGGACACTGGAAATCCCAGTGCCCTTATAAGACTGGACAGATTAGAGCAAGAGGCAGAGGCAGGGGATTTAACCCCCAGACCCGCCCACAGTATCCCCGTTATCCGCCATACCAGAACCCTCGTCAACCACTACCCCAATATCCTACACAGCCACAAATAATGCACCCTCAGGCCCCCAATAGACCACCACCCAGAATTCCTATGCAGTGGCCATCCAATCGGCAGCCACCACCCCAATAGGGATGCCTAGAGTATGTCCCTTCCCTCAGTCTGGTGTGCCACAACCTATCATGGAAGAGTCTACCACAAGTTATATTACGCGTAGACAACCACATAGTGTGTTTCCTGCTTGATTCAGGTGCCACTTTTAGCTCATTAAATGATGAGAGGTATGACACAGCACTGTGTACTGAGGGACACTCTATTGGAATAAATGGGACATCGGTTACTCATTCCGTCACCCCGCCTTTACCAGTCTCTACCCCGGATGGACTAGAGCTATGTATGCAGAGTTTCGCTGTCCTGACTTCCTGTCCAGTGTCCCTAATGGGCAGAGATTTACTATCCCAGTTGAACATTACCATTAAGTTTGACAAAGACGGCTCCCTCACTGCAAGTTCCCCTCTTTGTGACTTACACAGCCCAAAAAGACATGCACACAGGAGTTTCTTTCTAATGATACCTTCCTCCCTTGACCATCACACAATTTGGGCAGAAAACAAAGGTAGTGTGGGCTTTATTAATTGCACACCATATGCACCCCAAATGCGATCAGATGCGGGGATACAATATCAAAAACAGTATCCCCTACCCCCAGAGAAAGTCAAAGGCATCTCCCCTCAAATTAATGATTACATATCAAAAGGTATCCTGAAACCAATCATCAGTCCCTGGAACACGCCCATTTACCCCGTAAAAAAGGCCAGTGGGGAGTGGAGACTTGTACAAGACCTAAGGGCAGTTAACAAACAAGTGATTCCGCTTCCACCCCTAGTCTCAGACATCACTTTTATCTTCTCATGTATACCGGCAGACTCTCTATGCTACACAGTAATTGATTTAGCGAATGCTTTCTTTAGCATTCCCATTGCAGAGGAAGCCCAACCTATGTTTGCTTTCTCCTGGGCCGGGGGCCAACTAACCTGGCAAGGGTATGTAGACAGTCCAGCCGCCTTCTCTATGGTACTCAACGAGACTGTCAAGTCTTGGACTTCTGAGCGTGGGTCGGTACTAATACAGTATGTGGACGACCTGCTCCTGTGCAGTCGAACTGCTGAAGATTGTGCGGTCGATTCAACATCACTGTTACAACACCTAGCTCACGCCGGGCATCTAGCATCAAGGAAGAAAATACAATGGTGCCAGCCACAGGTAGAATACCTAGGGTGCATTCTAAAGGAAGGGACAAGGCTAGTGTCCCCCAAACGTGCCGCAGCCCTTCGAGCTCTCAGTCCCCCAAAAGACAAAGCTGCCCTGCTCTCGTTTTTGGGTGCAATGGTATATTGCCGCCAATGGATTCCTGACTGTTCTCATTATGATAGTATCCTAAGAGAGGCTACTGGCTCGACAGCCCCTAAATTAATAGATTGGACTGAAGACAGACTACAAGCTTTTCAAGCTCTATTAAACAGTCTGTCATGTGCACCCGCCCTGGGATTGGTAGACTATGGTAAAGCTTTTCAGCTGTACTGTGTAGTTTCAGGGAAATCTTTTGCCGCGGTTCTCACACAACAACATGGAACAGGATACCGCCCGGTTTCTTACCTATCCAAGAAACTCCCTGTCCAGGTTTAAGGCATGCCGTCATGTTTTCAGAATTTAGCAGCCTGTGCTATGGCAGTACAGGACGCTAACAAAATGGTCTTGGGCCACCCAATGACACTTTTCACCACCCATTTTGTCACCCACCTCATACAAAACATGAACACCCAACACATGACCTCACAAAGGTTCAGCGGTTATGAGATTACCCTTATGAACACTGACAATCTATCTCTTAAATATGTTCCCGCTAGCAACCCTGCTGTCCGCCTCCTGCACTCCATGCTGCGTCTACCACAAGACCCAGACCAGCTTCATGACTGTGTGGAAAAAGTGGAATCCATCACATCCCCTAGACCTGATCTCACGGATACACCTATTATAGATGCGGAAGATGTTTTCGTTGACGGTAGTTGCTCCCGCCCCTCTGATTCCACTTTCCTAACAGGTTACGCGATAGTCCAATTACCAGACAAGGTGCTAGAAGCCAAGCCACTACCTCCCTCTTCGGCCCAAGTAGCAGAATTGGAAGCTCTCACTAGAGCCTGCATTCTATTCACTGATAAAAAGGTGAACATTTACACCGACAGTAGATATGCTTTCGGAGTGTTGCATGACTTTGGTGTGATATGCGCTAATAGAGGTTTCAAAACCACAGACAATAGACTAATTGCCAATTCCACACATATTATGGCTCTTCTCCAGGCCATCCTCCTTCCAAAGGAAGTGGCTATTATCAAGGTAAAAGCCCATTCCTCGGACGACAGCAAAATATCCAAGGGTAACGCCCTAGCCGATAGAACTGCAAAGCAAGCTGCCGCCTCCTCCCCTAACCCCCCTGCCCCCACAACAGTTTTCTTTAAAGAACATTTCACTTCATCCAACTTCAAAACAATTGTAGCACAAATACAAACAATGGCCACAGACCAGGACGTTCATTTCTGGGTCGCTGCAGGATTGACCAAAGACCCCGAGGGTCTTTGGACAAAAGAGGGGAAGGTATTGGGAATACCTGAAGCAAGTTGCATTCTCATACTCTCATACCTCCATGGCCCAGGACACATAGGAGCTGCCCCTTTAACCAACCTGTATAACAAATCCTAACTTAACAAATCCTAACTCTGACATTAACATTTATTCCCAACAGGAAATGTACGTGAAAAATCTGGTAAGTATGCTCCACGAAATAAACGAACAAGTTTCTGTCACCTTTTCTCCTCTTTCCACAGAACCAACGCATCCCTTCATCCCTGGGGATAAAGTGCTGATCAAACAATTAGCACAAAGAAAGAGTATCGGACCGGCTTTCTCAGGGCCATGGAAGGTGGAAAAGGTATCGAGAACGGCAGTACTGACGGATATGGGGAACACCTGGATCCATGCCAGTCGTCTTAAAAGGTGCCCGCAGCCCCCCTCGACTCCGGACCCTCCAACCGAGACGTCAACATCCAACCGCCTTGTCCCTATCTCATCAGCCCAGGAGGAAGACAGCTTGTTCGAAGAAAGTGCATCCTTACTCCCTCAAACCCAAGAACAGCTCCAACTTACCTTGGATCAGAAGTTGCGAGAAGCCCAAAAAGGGATAGAACAAATATCTCTGACAGACTCTGATCCCTTCCAAAAAGACAAAACGGAGCTGGACACCCCGACAGGAAACGACGAAGAAGGACAAGACCTTAGATAGCCGGACACAATGATTCCCCTGTCAATGTCCATGAAGGCCTTGTGCCTCTTATCTCGTACAGCTTTAATTGTGTTCTTACCCACCTGGTTGATATCTAACTGTATCTATCACCCTGAAGATTTGGGACCCATACAGGGTATTTGTGGGACCCCCGATATCCCACAACCAAATAATACACATGTTAGACATAAAAGGAGCAAGGCCCCAAAAAACCTTTTCTGCTAAAATGTTGTTATTGCAATTTAAATATAGCTATGCCCAGAAATCTGGATTTGAAAAGTGTTGGATATGTAGTAAACTTCACCCCAGCACTGCTAGGATCCCCTTAATGGCCATACCCTTAAACTTCACCCCTCTCCTCAATGGCACCCCTCCTATCGTCCTAACAAACGTCACAAGAGCACGGGGGTTCGGAGTATGAAGCCTGTGCTATTAAATTAGAAAAGGAATGATCATTATGTAAATCACAGAATGATCAAAGGGAGGATTATAAGGGGCTACCTATTGAAATACTAGTCAAAATCTAAGACTAATATGCTTAGGCTTGCATTTCAATAGCTTCAGAATTAAGACATACAAGCATACTGGCGTACGTGACAAACTATATAGATAGCGTGACTAGATGACAGATATCTGTATGTCTCTCCAGAGGGTCTATGCAAGATATTGATATCTCAGGAAAACATCTGCCTGTGGTTTCGTCTTTGTACATTGTTGAGAGGCACAAAGCTAGATAAGGACTGGTTACGCAAGAATGTGGTCAGTCAGTAGATGCTGAAAGGGCAAAATAACTGTCAGGAGGTTGTACTAACCTTTGACTTACATTTCAGGAATGAACTAATATCATGAGTTAAGAAATTGTCTATGTATGTGTAAATCACCCGATTGGCCCCTCACAGAGCAGGGCTTTGTGGAGTACCACATAAAAGACGGTCCACTCTCCCATTAAACTCTGTAATCTTTCACCACGTACCCACGAGTGTATGTGTATTGATTAACCGCCGGCGATTGGGACCTCCATTGAGCCACTCCAGCCTAGGCTATCCAGGGGAATCTAGAAGACGAACACCTTACACCAACCAGTGCCACTAATCAGTGCAGCCTCATCAGTGCACACCAGGGAAGGATAAAAATTGCCTGTTTGCAAAATTATATAACAGAAACTATGGAAAACTTTTTTTTTCAAAATTTTAGGTCTCTTTTCATTTGTTTAGCAAAAAAAAAAAAAAAACAAGTGGTGATTAAATATTACCAAAAGAAAGCTTGATTTGTGGGGGGGGGGGGAGATAAAATGTCATATTGTCTTTCAACTTTCGACAGCGCTGAAAGCTGAAAATTGGCCTAGGCAGGAAGGGGGTAAAAGTGGGCAGTAGGCAAGTGGGTAAATGAGTGAGGTCCTCTTTTTTACCATACCATATCCCTTACTTGTTTTGCCTAAGACTTTAATTTTCACCCATCCACTATGTAATGCACAGAGTGCAATACGTCAATGCCTAAAAATAAAGAATAATAACAATATCAAATATTTTAACAGTTAAATTAGATGCCCGATAAGACTTCTTTATTAAACTAGAACGGTCTGTTATTTCTCAGCTACCAATCAACTTTAAACTTTCATTCTCCAGTTGTTATTTTCTTGTGTCATTTCTGGATCTGATTGGTTTCTCAGAGACAAAGCAGGTAGTTCTTACTGGGGAAACTGAAAATAAGTCTACACAAGAAAGAAACAATACCACCATTGCCATATTCATCAAAATAAATACCACTTGAAAGATTTTGCCAATATATTTAAAAAAAATGTAATTGGAGATCAAATATTTAAGGAAAAAAAATATGAAAGGCGCAATGTCAAGTTTATGTCTTTTAAAGGCGCCATTTAAATAAAAAAATCCTTTTAATCAAGTATCACACCTGTAGGCAGCCATAACCTCCCTTTCTTTTTTGATAACCAAAAGGTGTGGGATTTCTGCAACAGATAATTAATCTCTGTTGTTATCTATAGTTTCATAGTTAACACTGTCTTAAAAGTGTAAAAACACATTCACACCTCCCAAAACAGATGATTAGCTAATCAAATGACAATATGGATATTTGACTAGAGCTTTGGAAGGAATTCTGCACTGAGAGATCCAGAACTAGTATTTTTCTTGTAAACTGAATAATACATTTTAATTAAAATGCAAGTTTTTTTTTTTTTAAAGATAAGGCTAGTGATAAGGGAAACTTGGAAGATTTGGTGTAGCAAAGGGTAAAACCTACTCAGGTAAGGATTGTAAATATCTATCTTAGTTTTAGTGAACTAGTAAAGCAGTTCTTGGTGTTTGGTCCCCAAGTCAACCACTAGATTAGATTGTAGGCATCCCCAACTGTTGACCTCAGGTGAGCATTGAATAGGACTTGGTTGGGATCCCATGGTTATTCACTGTCAAGAAGTACAAGTATTTCCAAGAATTTTACTCACACCCCCAGGCCAACTGTTTATGCCACCTACCAAGCCCAGTCAAATGGCAACCTCAATATCACTCTAACAAGTCCAGAGCCGTACAAGACTTTTCTGAGACTGGAGGCAGAAAGACTGAACTGGATCAATCCATGTCAGTATGCCTAACACCAGGAAGTAGAAGAGCAGCTCGCAAAGTCAACTTACCCTGCTACCAGTGGGGTTCTAGGTAAGGACCTAGAATGGGTGAACTGTGAGTACATAGTATACTATTACGTCAACAATGCACAATTTGAACATGAGGTTCAAAATGAGTACTAGGGATGAGCCGAACACCCCCCGGTTCGGTTCGCACCAGAACTTTCGAACGGACCCCAAATTCGAACGAACTTTAGAACCCCATTGAAGTCTATGTGACTCGAACGTTCGAAATGAAAAGTGCTAATTTTAACGGCTAATATGCAAGATACTGTCCTAAAAAGGGTTTGGAGACCTGGCTCCTGCCCCAGGGGACATGGGTCAATGCCAAAAATGTTTTTAAAAATGGCCGTTTTGGCGGGAGCACTGATTTTAATGACGATTAAAGTGAAAAAAAAAAGTGAAATGGGTCAATGCCAAAAATGTTTTTAAAAATGGCCGTTTTGGCGGGAGCACTGATTTTAATGACGATTAAAGTGAAAAAAAAAAGTGAAATATTCCTTTAAATATGGTGCCTGGGGGGTGTCTGTAGTATGCCTGTGAAGTGCCACGTGTTTCCCGTGTTTAGAACAGTCCCTGCACAAAATGACATTAAACGGAAATAACACCATTTAAAACTGCTTGCGGTTTTAATGTTATATCTGGTTCCTGTAATATGGTTGAAAATCATTGAGAAAAATGGCATGGGTAGCCCTCCCTGCCCATTACCAGCCCCTTTAGGTCTTGTACGCATATTAAGGGGAACCCCGTACCCATATTAAAAAAAGGAAATGCGTGTGGCCCCCAGGCCCTATATACTCAGAACAGCAGTATACAGGCGGTGCAAACAAGACAGGGACTGTGTAGGTTTGTTGTGTTAAGTTGAATCTGTTTGTAATTTTCAACTGGTACATTTTTAAAGTGTAGCTCCAGTCAAAAAAACGATTTTTAATCTTTTTGGAAAACATAGGGAAGGGTTATCACCCCTGTATAATTTGTTTTGTCGTCCATCTTTTTTCATCTCACTTGCTGTTGTCTCCGTCCGTTTGCAAGTAGGAGATGTTTGTAAATTGGATGTTTGAAAGTAGGGGCCTGCCCTATATGCTCTGCAGAAATGGCGAAACAAGGTGTTGGTTTTGCCACAACATTGTAAGCCCTCAAAGTGACTCTTGGTGGGCGCTGGAGCGCCCTGCTGTGAACGATTATATCAAGAATTGTAATTACATGCCATTGTTGAACAGTGGTAGAAAAATTGACTTTTAGTAGTTGTGGTGCTGGTGCCACAACACTATAAGTCCTCACCGTTACTCTGGATGGGCACAGGAAGGGGCCCTCCTGTGAAATATTATATCAAGAATTGTAATTACATGTCCCTGTTAAACAGGGGCAGAAAAATTGGGCCTTAGGCACTGGTGCTGGTGCCACCACACTGCAACCTCTGCCATAAACTCTAGTTTTATTGCAGGAATTAGCCCTGCTGCAAAGCATTGCATCAAAAATTGTATTTAAACGCCCCTGTTAAACAGGGGCAGAAAAATTGGGCCTTAGGCACTGGTGCTGGTGCCACCACACTGCAACCTCTGCCATATACTCTAGTTTTATTGCAGGAATTAGCCCTGCTGCAAAGCATTGCATCAAAAATTGTAATTAAACGCCCCTGTTAAACAGGGGCAGAAAAATTGGGCCTTAGGCACTGGTGCTGGTGCCACCACACTGCAACCTCAGCCATATACTCTAGTTTTATTGCAGGAATTAGCCCTGCTGCAAAGCATTGCATCAAAAATTGTACTTAAACACCCCTGTTAAACAGGGGCAGAAAAATTGGGCCTTAGGCACTGGTGCTGGTGCCACCACACTGCAACCTCTGCCATATACTCTAGTTTTATTGCAGGAATTAGCCCTGCTGCAAAGCATTGCATCAAAAATTGTAATTAAACGCCCCTGTTAAACAGGGGCAGAAAAATTGGGCCTTAGGCACTGGTGCTGGTGCCACCACACTGCAACCTCTGCCATATACTCTAGTTTTATTGCAGGAATTAGCCCTGCTGCAAAGCATTGCATCAAAAATTGTAATTAAACGCCCCTGTTAAACAGGGGCAGAAAAATTGGGCCTTAGGCACTGGTGCTGGTGCCACCACACTGCAACCTCTCCCATATACTCTTGTTTGATTGCAGGAATTAGCCCTGCTGCAAAGCATTGCATCAAAAATTGTACTTAAACGCCCCTGTTAAACAGGGGCAGAAAAATTGGGCTGATGGCATCAACCAGAACCAGAAATGTTCTTCCAACATATCAGCGGAGGAGGAAGAGGATAGATAATCAACATAACAGGACAGTCACTCAGCATCAGCATAGGCAGTCTTGAAGGGATGTGATATTTCAAAAAAAATTATTCTGTTAGCTTCAGGTGCTTGGTAGCTGTGGGTGATCCAAGACTGATTCATCTTGATGAAGGTCAGTCGATTAACTGATTCGGTGGACAGGCGCACCCTGTGATCGGTAACAAAGCCACCAGCAGCACTGAAGGTGCGCTCCGAAAGAACGCTGGATGCAGGACAGGCCAGTAGCTCAATTGCATACTGTGCAAGCTCTGGCCAGTGATCCATCCTCAAGACCCAGTAAGCCAGAGGATTTTCGGTGGGAAAGGTGTCCAAGTCTGACCTTGCCCCTAGGTATTCCTGCACCATGTAAATCAGACGCTGGCGATGGGTGCTGGAACCGATCATACCTTGGGGCTGCGGACTAAAAAATTTTCTGAAAGCATCAGTCAGACGGCCACCTTCTCCACCGCTCCTTCTGACCGATGCCTCAGCAACACGTTGTCCAGGACCAGGAGTTTGTAACCTCCCAGTCTCTGGGAACGCGTTGCACAGACCTTTCTGCAAGGCCTCCCGGAGATGTCTCATCCTCTGCTCCCTCTGCGATGGCAAGATAAGGTCGGCAACCTTACCCTTGTACCGTGGATCAAGGAGAGTGGCCAGCCAGTAATGGTCCCTCTCCTTGATCCGAAGAATACGAGGATCCTTCCGCAGGCTTTGCAGGATCAGGGAGGCCATGCAGCGTAGGTTAGCTGAGGCATTCGGTCCGGAGTCCTCTGGGTCACTAAGGACAACATGATCCGCAGCTACCTCCTCCCAGCCACGTACAAGTCCACGTGTTTCTTGGGACTGTAAATCATCCCTACAAGACTGCTGCTGCTGATGCTGATGCTGAGTGCCAGCCTCCACCTCCATGCTGACACAATCATCCTCCTCCTCCTCTTCCTCCTGCTCATCCTCTTCCTGTGTGATGGGTGGCACAGCAGGAACACTGTCTGGATAAAGGGGGTCTTGAGAGGCAAGGAAGTCCTCCTCTTCCTGCCTCTGTTCTGCCTCAAGTGCCCTGTCCATTATTCCACGCAGCGTATGCTCCAAGAGGTGGACAAGAGGTACAGTGTCACTGATGCATGCACTGTCACTGCTCACCATCCTTGTGGCCTCCTCAAACGGTGACAGGACAGTGCATGCATCCCTGATCATGCCCCACTGGCGTGGTGAGAAAAAACCAAGCTCCCCTGACCCTGTCCTGGTGCCGTAGTCGCACAGGTACTCATTGATGGCCCTCTGCTGCGTGTGCAGCCGCTGCAGCATGACCAATGTTGAGTTCCATCTGGTGGGCATGTCACATATAAGGCGGTTCTTGGGCAGGTTCAACTCCTTTTGGAGCTCAGCCAGCCGAGCACAGGCATTAAATGATCGGCGGAAATGCACACAGACTTTCCTGGCCTGCTTCAGGACATCCTGTAAGCCGGGGTACCTGCCCAAGAACCGCTGCACCACCAGGTTAAGGACGTGAGCTACACAGGGCACATGGGTCAGTTGTCCCTGTCGGAGGGCGGAGAGGAGGTTGGTGCCATTGTCACAAACCACCATTCCTGGCTTGAGCTGGCGTGGCGTCAACTACCTCTCGGCCTGCCCCTGCAGAGCTGACCAAACATCCACCCCAGTGTGGCTCCTGTCCCCCAAACAAACCAGCGCAAGCACGGCATGGCATCGTTTTGCCTGCATACTTGCGTAGCCCCTGGAACGCCTACGAAGCACCGCTGGTTCTGAGGACAGAGCACTGGAAGAGGCCATGGAGGAAGAAGAAGAGGAGGGGGTGGAGGAGAGAGGTGTGTCACAACCAATAGTAGCATTTTGGAGGCGTGGTGGCGGAACAACCTCCAACACTACTGCACCTTGTCCTGCATCCTTCCCAGCTGCCAGAAGAGTGACCCAATGGGCCGTGAAAGACAGGTAACGTCCCTGTCCATGCCTGCTGGACCATGAGTCAGCGGTAATATGCACCTTACCGCTGACCGCCCTGTCCAGCGAGGCAAGGACATTGCCTTCCACATGCCGGTAGAGAGCCGGAATTGCCTTCCGTGAGAAAAAGTGGCGTTTGGGGACCTGCCACTGAGGAACCGCACATTGTACAAACTCACAGAAGGGGGCCGAGTCTACCAACTGAAAAGGCAGCAGTTGAAGTGCTAGCAATTTAGCCAAGCTAGCATTCAACCGCTGGGCATGTGGATGGCTGGGAGTGAACTTCTTTCGCCGGTCCAGCAGCTGGGGCAGGGACATTTGCCTGCTATAATCGGACGTGGGTGTACCGCTAGCAGAGTTCCCGGAAGCACTTGGCTGTGACACACCTAATTCTACACCTTCATTCCTCTCAGAGCAGGTTTCAGAGAGGACTGAAGGTCTAGTGGGGTTGGAGATGCCAGCTGATGAGGAGCAAGGAGAGGTCCGCTTTGTTCTTTGGTGTGGGTCTTTGAGGTACGCTTGCCAACGAGCTGCATGGCAGGTCAACATATGTCTGGTCAAGCATGTGGTGCCCAAGCGGCTGATGTTTTGGCCACGTGAGATACGCTTGAGACATATGTTGCAAATAGCAGCGGTGCGATCTGATGCACTCGTCTCAAAAAAGGCCCACACCAAAGAACTTTTAGAATAACGCGCAGAGGCAGCGCTCTGCACAGGCGGAGCTCTGCGGTGTGATTCAGTCGGTGTGCTGGCCCCCGGAGGGCATCCTGCCTCGTTGGACATGCGCCTCCTCCTCCTCCTCCTCCTCCTCCTCCTCTCTCCTTCCAGGCACCCACGTGGAGTCAGTGCCCTCATCATCCCCTCCCTCTTCATCGCTGTAGCAAACCTGGCAGTATGCTGCAGCTTGTGGAACATGACTGCCAGATTGCTGTCCTTCTTGAGCATCCCCTCTCTCTGCGCTCACGCTACTGCCTTCCTCTAGCTGAGTGTCATCATCAGAGCCCACAAAACACTGGGCATCCTCCTGGAGCATGTACCCAACACTGTGCTCAAAGAGTTCAGGAGACTCCTCAGGAGGACGTGGTGGGTCTAGGGAAGGAGTCACTGATGATGACATTGAGAGGAGGGAAGACGATGCGTTGGCAGCTGCTTTTCTAGTACCCTGAGACTGGGTGAGAGAGGATGAGGAGGATGAAGAGGGCTTGGTCATCCACTCTACCAAGTCATTGGCATGTTGCGGTTCAACATGTCCAGCTGCCGAAAAGGACAAGCGTGTCCCATGGCCACATGCTGATGACAATGCACCGCGTCCACGACCAGCACTGTTGTCTCTAGACACAGAGCCTGCTTGCCCTCTTTTATTGGCTCGCGCCTGTCTGCCTCTCCTTGCTGGCCTTCCAGACATGGTAATGGCCTGAAGGGAGTTGGGTAAAAAAGCAGTTGGGTAGTGTATATTGTGCTAGAGGCACACAACACCCACTAACTCCTGCAGATGCCTTTATTATAGAACACCAGAGATAAAGGGGTATATACAGATGTATACTGTGCTGTGCTGGAGGCACACACAACTTCCAATAACTCCTGCAGATGGCAAGTGGGCTCAAATAGAGAACAGCTATGTAGGTGGATATAGCGGTATGTACTGGGTACAGAGCACGCAGACAGCACGCACTATCTCCTAACACTACTGACTGCAAGCTCTATTATAAAAGATAGATCACTAGTTATATAGGTGAGGTGAATATAGCGGTGTATACTGAGGTCAGGGCACGCAGACAATAACCACTACACAACAGCAAGATCGAAAATCGGCCGAAAACGATCGGTGTGTACTGTGTTGAAGGTACACAGAACACCCACTGCTTCAGACGCCAACACACTACACAAGGCCGCCGCGCTGGCGGCCTTATATAGTGTGGGGCGTGCACTACACAGCCTGAGCTATGATTGGCCACAGGCATCCTGCCTGTGGCCAATCATAGCTCTCCTCGCTGCTGGCGCTGCGATTGGCCAAGCATGCGGGGTCACAGTGCATGCTTGGCCAATCATGAGCCAGCAATGCACTGCGCCATCGCAGTGCATTGTGGGCCGTGAGCGCCACACGAATTTGTCGCGAACGGACCAAAATGTTCGGACTTCGCCGAACGGACGAACAGCCAATGTTCGAGTCAAACGTATGTTCGACTCGAACACGAAGCTCATCCCTAATGAGTACCTATCCAGACTGTCAGACAAGGCGGCAATTTGGAACAGTTTATTGGAAATGTGTCTTACTGACAGTCAGCAACCTGATGTTTGGGTGGCTGAGTATCACCCATGACAGTCCTGTGCCTATCTTGGATATGCAGAAATTTGCCCTTGTACTTTCTGTAATGTCAGTGCCCTAATTAGGAACTATGCTACTTCACTATTAGGCATTTAAAGTAAAAATGAACTTTGTACATTGTAATTATGGCAATGATATTACAGGGAAGGGGAACCTAAACTAATAATCCCCTGCAGCCCATTTAATTTAAAAGAGAGTGGCTTTGCTTTTTTTTAGTATTCTGCTTACCTAGATAAATGCATCATCGATCGAATGCTACATCTGTCCCCCAGTGCCTCTAACACTGAGAATAGAGCGATCGAACACCACTGAACGCTCTGTACTCACAGCTCCCTGAGCAGAGACCCGCTGACTGTTAGTCAGCAGCTCTCTGTTGTGCCCCCTGGGCTCACTGGATTGCTGGGCTGTGCAGGCGGCTCCAGGTATGGGGGTGGATACCGACTCCATTGTCACGATCTTGCCTAAACCTGGACAAGCTCTGTGATGTCAGCAGGCAGCAGGCTTTGGCCCATTGTCTGCTGAAAATGGGTCACAGAAGTGCAGAACGAACTACGCTCCTGTAATCCACAGGAGAAGTATAACCAAATGAGCTTTGGATGTACTTCTCCTTTAATAAAAGACAGTACCACAAACAGCATACAGCATGTCCCTGCACAGGCACTACTCCTGTGAGATGCATTTCTCATCAAGGAGGAGTGGTCTAAGTGGTGACATGCTCTTTGTGGCTGAATCAAGGTTTTATGAAGGGATGACTTCATCGGTGTAAGGCTTGTGTTGTATCATTTAAAGTGTTACTAAATCCACAACATTAAAATCAGTCTGTATATGCAGTAAACCATGCTTGCTATACGTAAAAATGTACGTATACGTGCTATATGTAAAAAGGCTGTTTGATCCTGTCTTCTCTGATTCTCCCCTTCTTCCACTGTCCCCAATCCATCTCCTGATAGTAAAGAGCCTTTGGAGTCACTCTGCTCAGTTTGGTGTGTATTGCTAGAGAGTTATTTTTTTTTCTTCGGAGGATGCATGTCATTGACAAAGGGCCAATTAGCACTGTCCAGACAGAAGGTAAGGGGTCCTGCAGCCTCAGATTAGAATTAAAGTGGTTTGGTACCTAAAAATGGAAGTTATTAAAATCAACAGATAGCATACTTACCTAAACGAACCCTGAAAAAAAAAAATATTATTTACTTACCGTATATACTCGAGTATAGGCCGACCCGAATATAAGCCGAGGCCCCCAATTTACCCCCAAAAAAACTGGCAAACTTATTGACTCGTGTATAAGCCGAGGGTGAGACATGCCTGTCCATCCCTGTGTGTGTGTCCGTCCATCCCTGTGTGTCCGTCCATCCCTGTGTGTCCGTCCATCCCTGTGTGTCCGTCCATCCCTGTGTGTCCGTCCATCCATCCCTGTGTGTGTGTGTGTCCATCCATCCATCCATCCCTGTGTGTGTGTGTCTCCATCCATCCATCCATCCATCCCTGTGTGTGTGTGTCTCCATCCATCCATCCATCCCTGTGTGTGTCTCCATCCATCCACCCATCCCTGTGTGTGTCTCCATCCATCCACCCATCCCTGTGTGTGTGTGTATCCATGTGTGTGTGTGTGTGTGTGTGTGTGTGTGTGTGTGTGTGTGTGTGTGTGTGTGTGTCCAGCCTACCTTTGTCCCGAGCCTCCGTCCCGTGCCTTGCCTCCTTGCCTCCGTCCCGTGCCTTGCCTCCTTGCCTCCGTTCCGTCCCGTGCCGTCCCGTGCCGTGCCTTGCCGTCGTGTCGTGCCTTGCCTTGCCTCCGTCCCGTCCCGTCCCGTGCCGTGCCGTGCCTTGCCTTGCCTTGCCTTGCCTCCGTCCCGTGCCCTCTTCGGCGGCCATTGTAAAATTCAAAAGCCGCGCCTCCTCCTTCGCCTGTGATAGGCGGAACACTGAATTTCCCAGCAGCCTGTGTTCCGCCTATCACTGACGTCGTATCATCCTCGTCCGTAGTACGAGGATGATACGATGTCCGTGATAGGCGGAACACAGGCTGCTGGGAAATTCAGTGTTCCGCCTATCACAGGCGAAGGCGGAGCCGGAGGCGCGGCTTTTGAATAGAATGGCCGCTGTCTGTCTGCTCGACACGCTGATCGAGCGGGCAGACAGCGATGACTCGAGTATAAGCCGGGGGGGGCACTTTCAGCCTCAAAAAAGAGGCTGAAAATCTCGGCTTATAATCGAGTATATACGGTACCTTTTATTTCTGATGTTTCAGCTGACTTCCGGGTTGTCCTCCCGTGGGAGTAGGCGTGGCTATCGTCCTCGCAATGGTCCCTGGGAAATTTCCCAAGAATCCATGGGGGACAATGAAAGTTTTTCTTTCCTTGTCACTGCTCTCACTGAGCATGTGCAAGATGGAGCGGAGCATGCTGGGAGCCAGACGTCATCATATACCAGGAAGTAAATGCCTGTGGGCTTCAGACGCCCACAGTTAAAATGGAAAACACCAGAGCAGGTTTTTATAAGTCATCCTGAGGAAAAGATTCGTCGCGCCGGGGGTCAAATAAACGCCGGACGTGGATGCCAATCGAAGGTAGCACTCGCCCACCAGTGAGACAGGTAATAAAAAAATAAAAAAAGAGTGGAATCCCGCTTTAAATCACCTCCTACTAGCTTTAAACAGACACCTGCTGGTGAGAAAAGGTACTTAACAGTTTATATCTACTAAAATAATTGCACTTCCATGTTCTGTCTACTGTGGAAGACCAGATATAGTAAATGCAGGGTCCTGGGTTTAGTAACACTTTAAATGTTGATATAGCATTGGCAACATTACTAGATTAACCACTTGTCAACCACAATATGTATATATACATTGCGATTTGCAAGTGGTTTACCGGGGTCATGGCTGATGATATCAGCCATAACCCAGTATTGTTTTTTCAGCCGGCACCTGGCTTTCTCATGAAAGAATTCCAAGTGGCTCATGAGTGGCTGAAATTCTTCCAGAAGTGGCAGAGGGGACGCCCCTGTCCCCCCCCGCTGCTCGCTGGTGTTTCTCGGGCTTACCGTTTCCATCAGCTCACAGGAGAAATGATCTGGCGGTGCGGCCGGATGGTCACAGTGGCAATAAAAGACTAGATTGTCTTTAATCGCCTCTATGGCCTTGGAGGACCAGAGCGGCAACATGACATCACTTCTGGTCCAGGGTAGAAGTAAACAATTTGTTTTTTTATAGCAAAATATAAAAAAAAAAGTTCATCTTTTGCTTTTAAAGGTAAAGATTTTGAGTCTTTTTGATCCCAGATTTCTCTACAAAGGAGACCTGCCATCCTTATTTCTAAGGAACAGTGTAAAAATAAATAAGATTTTTTTTTTTTTTTACGTACCCTCCATGCAGTTGCACACACATATGTAAATGGTAAATTCGCAACACACATGTGAGGTATCACTGTGAACGTTAGAGCAAGAGCAATAATTCTGGAGCTAGGCCTCCTCTGAAACTCTAAACAGATAACCTGTAAAGGCGTTTAAAGGACGCCTATGGAGATATTTAAGTACCGTAGTTTGTTGCGATTCCATGAGCACGCACAACTTTAAAGCGTGACATGTCAGGTATCTATTTACTCAGCGTAACATCATCTTTCATACTATATAAAATAAAATTGTGGTATATATTTAGTTTTTTTTGTTTTTTGTTTTTTTTAATTCATTTAAATGTATTTTCCTGACAGACTCCATGGCAGCCAACGTGTGGGTTTAGTCCTGCCTCCATTACCCTATAGGACAATACTCCCATAAATCTTTGCTCCCTGCCAGAGGCCGTGTTCTTTTTTTGTCCTCCTCCAAAGGACCTAGCATGTGTCTTTTTGTACCCTGAAGACTTGCATTTTTTCCTGCAATGCGGACCGGCCGAGCGACTTGGAGTCGCATATTTCCAATAAGCTCTAGCTACTAGCGGAGTATGGAAAGGGGCATATGGAAGAGGCGCTGAAGAGGTGTATTCCTGGTCACTGACAGGTTAAACCGCGTTCCAGTCGTGAGCCTAGCTACTAGCAGGTGACTATCGCCCCCCCCCCCCAGAAGTCCGGCATGTGTTTGGGGAACTACCTCGGCTGGTGTCCGTGTACAGGAGTGGTGAGTATTTTTCTTTCCATGGCAGCCGTTCTCTGTTGTTCTGTGCCTGTTGTTGTCGGTTTCCCTGTGTTTCCCCATACACCTTTCGTACGGTGTGTCTGGCATGCTGGGCGGCTGGTTTCCTTGCGTTCCAGCCGCCCAGCTACTTCCTCATTCGCCGCTCGGTCATTCTGCGCATGCGCGGGACCGGCGCGAGGACGAGGCTTGGTTTGCGCACGCGTGTTGCGGGCTTCGCACATGCGCACTAGCATTTTCATGGCGTAATTGATGACGTCATTTAGGCGGCAGTTTTAAAAACAGAGAACAGCTTGCAGAGCTTCTGGGATGCTGGTAAAACCTGCAGTGCCATTCCTGAGTCCTGATTACTTCAGCAATAGATAGGTGTCTATGGGGGAAAGGACATACTATCTGTTTTTTTCCTAGCTGTTCTCTGTGTTTAATTGGGGCTGTTTTATTCCAGCCCTGATGGACCCTTCCAGAATTTTGGATTCCTCGCTGCCTGCTAGTGGCCAGCCCTCTCGTAGCAGGTATTTGGTATTTGGTCCTACCGCCGGCATTCCTCTTCCAGATCCAGACGTCATGGTTCTCCTGCGAGAACTAGTCACCGTAGCCGGGAACCATCCCGCCCTTCCACAGCTTGCTCCAGTCATGCAGCTGAAGGATTATGTTGGGGGTGTAGGACACATGTTCCTGCTGACAAGTCCCTTTGTGATGCCTGCTATGTCAAGGCGACGGGCCAAAGGAGTGACTCTGACCAACAACTGAAGTCTCTGGTTGAGAAGTTAGTCAAGGACAGTTTAAAGAAATTTGAAGCCCCCCATTTGTCTCCCGTAGAGTCTCCGAGGTCTCCAAGGAGGGATGTTCAGGCCCAGGACACGTGGGATTCCTCTTTGCCTAGCCATCCGTCTGCTGTCCTCTCAGATAGTGAATCCGAGGAAGAAGAGACTGGTTCTGGTTTGGACTTTTCCTTGCTCCCTCCTTTGGTCAAAGCCATCAAGGAAACGCTGAACTGGGAAGAGACGGTAGTGGCTCCGGCAAAGCAAAGAAAATTTTTAAACAACTAAAGAAGGAGCGAATTAGCTTTCCCTTTCTCTCAGAGTTGGGGGAAGTGATCTCGGGTGAGTGGAGCAAAGTAGAGAAAAATAATTCCCTTCTATCCAAGATTCAGATGCTTTACCCTTTCAAGGAGGAAGAAGTTAAACATTTAGAGTCTTACCCTCTGGTGGACGCGGCAGTAATGAGACTGGTCAGACACGTGACCCTTCCTCTAGAGGATACAGTCTCTTTCAAGGACGCTCTGGATAGGAGAATTGATTCTGACCGGAAGAGGATCTATCTTACGGCTGGCATGGCCTGTAAACCAGCTTTGGCCTTAGCGACTCTATCTAGAGCAATGGAAGTTTTGTCTGATAGTGTTGATGAGACACTTAGAAACGTCTCGGAAGACCTTGCCAAGGGTTCTCCCATTCAGGAACTGAGGCTGGCTTCGGCTTTCTTGGGGGAGGCCTCGATTGATATTATCCGGCTGGTGGCTCGAGTTATGCTTTCCTCTGTAACTGCCAAGCGTGCCCTGTGGCTCCGTCCTTGGCAAGCTGACCCTGCTTCTAAGCAGGTCTGGTGCCGTATTCCCTTTGATGGTTCTTCTCTTTTCGGCAATAAGCTGGATAGTGCTATAACTCGGGCCACTGGGAGTAAGTCGGGGTTTCTTCCCTAGGACAGGCGTCTGCAGAGTCAAAGAAGATCGTTTCCAAGAAAGCAGGGTCAAGACCGTGCCAGGGAGGCACGCAGTTACAGGCCTGGACGGGAATTCTCTAGATCTTGAAGGTCCAGACAGACGTCTCTCAAAAAATCAGCAAAGGTCAGTTCGATGGGGGAAAAGGAGCCTACCAAGTCCTTTTGAGATCAGGCCCACCCAGACGGTCCGAGTAGGAGCTTGTTTGTTCCACTTTCGGCACGTCTGGGCGGCCTCGATCCAGGATTTTTGGACCGTCAGGACGGTCTCTTTAGGGCACACTTGGATGTTCAGCAGCGTATGCTCCAAGAGGTGGACAAGAGGTACAGTGTCACTGATGCATGCACTGTCACTGCTCACCATCCTTGTGGCCTCCTCAAACGGTGACAGGACAGTGCATGCATCCCTGATCATGCCCCACTGGCGTGGTGAGAAAAAACCAAGCTCCCCTGACCCTGTCCTGGTGCCGTAGTCGCACAGGTACTCATTGATGGCCCTCTGCTGCGTGTGCAGCCGCTGCAGCATGACCAATGTTGAGTTCCATCTGGTGGGCATGTCACATATAAGGCGGTTCTTGGGCAGGTTCAACTCCTTTTGGAGCTCAGCCAGCCGAGCACAGGCATTAAATGATCGGCGGAAATGCACACAGACTTTCCTGGCCTGCTTCAGGACATCCTGTAAGCCGGGGTACCTGCCCAAGAACCGCTGCACCACCAGGTTAAGGACGTGAGCTACACAGGGCACATGGGTCAGTTGTCCCTGTCGGAGGGCGGAGAGGAGGTTGGTGCCATTGTCACAAACCACCATTCCTGGCTTGAGCTGGCGTGGCGTCAACCACCTCTCGGCCTGCCCCTGCAGAGCTGACCAAACATCTACCCCAGTGTGGCTCCTGTCCCCCAAACAAACCAGCGCAAGCACGGCATGGCATCGTTTTGCCTGCATACTTGCGTAGCCCCTGGAACGCCTACGAAGCACCGCTGGTTCTGAGGACAGAGCACTGGAAGAGGCTATGGAGGAAGAAGAAGAGGAGGGGGTGGAGGAGAGAGGTGTGTCACAACCAATAGTAGCATTTTGGAGGCGTGGTAGCGGAACAACCTCCAACACTACTGCACCTTGTCCTGCATCCTTCCCAGCTGCCAGAAGAGTGACCCAATGGGCCGTGAAAGACAGGTAACGTCCCTGTCCATGCCTGCTGGACCATGAGTCAGCGGTAATATGCACCTTACCGCTGACCGCCCTGTCCAGCGAGGCAAGGACATTGCCTTCCACATGCCGGTAGAGAGCCGGAATTGCCTTCCGTGAGAAAAAGTGGCGTTTGGGGACCTGCCACTGAGGAACCGCACATTGTACAAACTCACAGAAGGGGGCCGAGTCTACCAACTGAAAAGGCAGCAGTTGAAGTGCTAGCAATTTAGCCAAGCTAGCATTCAACCGCTGGGCATGTGGATGGCTGGGAGTGAACTTCTTTCGCCCGGTCCAGCAGCTGGGGCAGGGACATTTGCCTGCTATAATCGGACGTGGGTGTACCGCTAGCAGAGTTCCCGGAAGCACTTGGCTGTGACACACCTAATTCTACACCTTCATTCCTCTCAGAGCAGGTTTCAGAGAGGACTGAAGGTCTAGTGGGGTTGGAGATGCCAGCTGATGAGGAGCAAGGAGAGGTCCGCTTTGTTCTTTGGTGTGGGTCTTTGAGGTACGCTTGCCAACGAGCTGCATGGCAGGTCAACATATGTCTGGTCAAGCATGTGGTGCCCAAGCGGCTGATGTTTTGGCCACGTGAGATACGCTTGAGACATATGTTGCAAATAGCAGCGGTGCGATCTGATGCACTCGTCTCAAAAAAGGCCCACACCAAAGAACTTTTAGAATAACGCGCAGAGGCAGCGCTCTGCACAGGCGGAGCTCTGCGGTGTGATTCAGTCGGTGTGCTGCCCCTAAGCTGGCCCCCGGAGGGCATCCTGCCTCGTTGGACATGCGCCTCCTCCTCCTCCTCCTCCTCCTCCTCCTCTCTCCTTCCAGGCACCCACGTGGAGTCAGTGCCCTCATCATCCCCTCCCTCTTCATCGCTGTAGCAAACCTGGCAGTATGCTGCAGCTTGTGGAACATGACTGCCAGATTGCTGTCCTTCTTGAGCATCCCCTCTCTCTGCGCTCACGCTACTGCCTTCCTCTAGCTGAGTGTCATCATCAGAGCCCACAAAACACTGGGCATCCTCCTGGAGCATGTACCCAACACTGTGCTCAAAGAGTTCAGGAGACTCCTCAGGAGGACGTGGTGGGTCTAGGGAAGGAGTCACTGATGATGACATTGAGAGGAGGGAAGACGATGCGTTGGCAGCTGCTTTTCTAGTACCCTGAGACTGGGTGAGAGAGGATGAGGAGGATGAAGAGGGCTTGGTCATCCACTCTACCAAGTCATTGGCATGTTGCGGTTCAACATGTCCAGCTGCCGAAAAGGACAAGCGTGTCCCATGGCCACATGCTGATGACAATGCACCGCGTCCACGACCAGCACTGTTGTCTCTAGACACAGAGCCTGCTTGCCCTCTTTTATTGGCTCGCGCCTGTCTGCCTCTCCTTGCTGGCCTTCCAGACATGGTAATGGCCTGAAGGGAGTTGGGTAAAAAAGCAGTTGGGTAGTGTATATTGTGCTAGAGGCACACAACACCCACTAACTCCTGCAGATGCCTTTATTATAGAACACCAGAGATAAAGGGGTATATACAGATGTATACTGTGCTGTGCTGGAGGCACACACAACTTCCAATAACTCCTGCAGATGGCAAGTGGGCTCAAATAGAGAACAGCTATGTAGGTGGATATAGCGGTATGTACTGGGTACAGAGCACGCAGACAGCACGCACAATCTCCTAACACTACTGACTGCAAGCTCTATTATAAAAGATAGATCACTAGTTATATAGGTGAGGTGAATATAGCGGTGTATACTGAGGTCAGGGCACGCAGACAATAACCACTACACAACAGCAAGATCGAAAATCGGCCGAAAACGATCGGTGTGTACTGTGTTGAAGGTACACAGAACACCCACTGCTTCAGACGCCAACACACTACACAAGGCCGCCGCGCTGGCGGCCTTATATAGTGTGGGGCGTGCACTACACAGCCTGAGCTATGATTGGCCACAGGCATCCTGCCTGTGGCCAATCATGGCTCTCCTCGCTGCTGGCGCTGCGATTGGCCAAGCATGCGGGGTCACAGTGCATGCTTGGCCAATCATGAGCCAGCAATGCACTGCGCCATCGCAGTGCATTGTGGGCCGTGAGCGCCACACGAATTTGTCGCGAACGGACCAAAATGTTCGGACTTCGCCGAACGGACGAACAGCCAATGTTCGAGTCAAACGTATGTTCGACTCGAACACGAAGCTCATCCCTAATGAGTACCTATCCAGACTGTCAGACAAGGCGGCAATTTGGAACAGTTTATTGGAAATGTGTCTTACTGACAGTCAGCAACCTGATGTTTGGGTGGCTGAGTATCACCCATGACAGTCCTGTGCCTATCTTGGATATGCAGAAATTTGCCCTTGTACTTTCTGTAATGTCAGTGCCCTAATTAGGAACTATGCTACTTCACTATTAGGCATTTAAAGTAAAAATGAACTTTGTACATTGTAATTATGGCAATGATATTACAGGGAAGGGGAACCTAAACTAATAATCCCCTGCAGCCCATTTAATTTAAAAGAGAGTGGCTTTGCTTTTTTTTAGTATTCTGCTTACCTAGATAAATGCATCATCGATCGAATGCTACATCTGTCCCCCAGTGCCTCTAACACTGAGAATAGAGCGATCGAACACCACTGAACGCTCTGTACTCACAGCTCCCTGAGCAGAGACCCGCTGACTGTTAGTCAGCAGCTCTCTGTTGTGCCCCCTGGGCTCACTGGATTGCTGGGCTGTGCAGGCGGCTCCAGGTATGGGGGTGGATACCGACTCCATTGTCACGATCTTGCCTAAACCTGGACAAGCTCTGTGATGTCAGCAGGCAGCAGGCTTTGGCCCATTGTCTGCTGAAAATGGGTCACAGAAGTGCAGAACGAACTACGCTCCTGTAATCCACAGGAGAAGTATAACCAAATGAGCTTTGGATGTACTTCTCCTTTAATAAAAGACAGTACCACAAACAGCATACAGCATGTCCCTGCACAGGCACTACTCCTGTGAGATGCATTTCTCATCAAGGAGGAGTGGTCTAAGTGGTGACATGCTCTTTGTGGCTGAATCAAGGTTTTATGAAGGGATGACTTCATCGGTGTAAGGCTTGTGTTGTATCATTTAAAGTGTTACTAAATCCACAACATTAAAATCAGTCTGTATATGCAGTAAACCATGCTTGCTATACGTAAAAATGTACGTATACGTGCTATATGTAAAAAGGCTGTTTGATCCTGTCTTCTCTGATTCTCCCCTTCTTCCACTGTCCCCAATCCATCTCCTGATAGTAAAGAGCCTTTGGAGTCACTCTGCTCAGTTTGGTGTGTATTGCTAGAGAGTTATTTTTTTTTCTTCGGAGGATGCATGTCATTGACAAAGGGCCAATTAGCACTGTCCAGACAGAAGGTAAGGGGTCCTGCAGCCTCAGATTAGAATTAAAGTGGTTTGGTACCTAAAAATGAAAGTTCATGTTATTAAAATCAACAGATAGCATACTTACCTAAACGAACCCTGAAAAAAAAAAATATTATTTACTTACCTTTTATTTCTGATGTTTCAGCTGACTTCCGGGTTGTCCTCCCGTGGGAGTAGGCGTGGCTATCGTCCTCGCAATGGTCCCTGGGAAATTTCCCAAGAATCCATGGGGGACAATGAAAGTTTTTCTTTCCTTGTCACTGCTCTCACTGAGCATGTGCAAGATGGAGCGGAGCATGCTGGGAGCCAGACGTCATCATATACCAGGAAGTAAATGCCTGTGGGCTTCAGACGCCCACAGTTAAAATGGAAAACACCAGAGCAGGTTTTTATAAGTCATCCTGAGGAAAAGATTCGTCGCGCCGGGGGTCAAATAAAGGCCGGACGTGGATGCCAATCGAAGGTAGCACTCGCCCACCAGTGAGACAGGTAATAAAAAAATAAAAAAAGAGTGGAATCCCGCTTTAAATCACCTCCTACTAGCTTTAAACAGACACCTGCTGGTGAGAAAAGGTACTTAACAGTTTATATCTACTAAAATAATTGCACTTCCATGTTCTGTCTACTGTGGAAGACCAGATATAGTAAATGCAGGGTCCTGGGTTTAGTAACACTTTAAATGTTGATATAGCATTGGCAACATTACTAGATTAACCACTTGTCAACCACAATATGTATATATACATTGCGATTTGCAAGTGGTTTACCGGGGTCATGGCTGATGATATCAGCCATAACCCAGTATTGTTTTTTCAGCCGGCACCTGGCTTTCTCATGAAAGAATTCCAAGTGGCTCATGAGTGGCTGAAATTCTTCCAGAAGTGGCAGAGGGGACGCCCCTGTCCCCCCCCCCGCTGCTCGCTGGTGTTTCTCGGGCTTACCGTTTCCATCAGCTCACAGGAGAAATGATCTGGCGGTGCGGCCGGATGGTCACAGTGGCAATAAAAGACTAGATTGTCTTTATTCGCCTCTATGGCCTTGGAGGACCAGAGCGGCAACATGACATCACTTCTGGTCCAGGGTAGAAGTAAACAATTTGTTTTTTTATAGCAAAATATAAAAAAAAAAGTTCATCTTTTGCTTTTAAAGGTAAAGATTTTGAGTCTTTTTGATCCCAGATTTCTCTACAAAGGAGACCTGCCATCCTTATTTCTAAGGAACAGTGTAAAAATAAATAAGATTTTTTTTTTTTTTTACGTACCCTCCATGCAGTTGCACACACATATGTAAATGGTAAATTCGCAACACACATGTGAGGTATCACTGTGAACGTTAGAGCAAGAGCAATAATTCTGGAGCTAGGCCTCCTCTGAAACTCTAAACAGATAACCTGTAAAGGCGTTTAAAGGACGCCTATGGAGATATTTAAGTACCGTAGTTTGTTGCGATTCCATGAGCACGCGCAACTTTAAAGCGTGACATGTCAGGTATCTATTTACTCAGCGTAACATCATCTTTCATACTATATAAAATAAAATTGTGGTATATATTTAGTTTTTTTTGTTTTTTGTTTTTTTTAATTCATTTAAATGTATTTTCCTGACAGACTCCATGGCAGCCAACGTGTGGGTTTAGTCCTGCCTCCATTACCCTATAGGACAATACTCCCATAAATCTTTGCTCCCTGCCAGAGGCCGTGTTCTTTTTTTGTCCTCCTCCAAAGGACCTAGCATGTGTCTTTTTGTACCCTGAAGACTTGCATTTTTTCCTGCAATGCGGACCGGCCGAGCGACTTGGAGTCGCATATTTCCAATAAGCTCTAGCTACTAGCGGAGTATGGAAAGGGGCATATGGAAGAGGCGCTGAAGAGGTGTATTCCTGGTCACTGACAGGTTAAACCGCGTTCCAGTCGTGAGCCTAGCTACTAGCAGGTGACTATCGCCCCCCCCCCCCCCCCAGAAGTCCGGCATGTGTTTGGGGAACTACCTCGGCTGGTGTCCGTGTACAGGAGTGGTATTTTTCTTTCCATGGCAGCCGTTCTCTGTTGTTCTGTGCCTGTTGTTGTCGGTTTCCCTGTGTTTCCCCATACACCTTTCGTACGGTGTGTCTGGCATGCTGGGCGGCTGGTTTCCTTGCGTTCCAGCCGCCCAGCTACTTCCTCATTCGCCGCTTGGTCATTCTGCGCATGCGCGGGACCGGCGCGAGGACGAGGCTTGGTTTGCGCACGCGTGTTGCGGGCTTCGCACATGCGCACTAGCATTTTCATGGCGTAATTGATGATGTCATTTAGGCGGCAGTTTTAAAAACAGAGAACAGCTTGCAGAGCTTCTGGGATGCTGGTAAAACCTGCAGTGCCATTCCTGAGTCCTGATTACTTCAGCAATAGATAGGTGTCTATGGGGGAAAGGACATACTATCTGTTTTTTTCCTAGCTGTTCTCTGTGTTTAATTGGGGCTGTTTTATTCCAGCCCTGATGGACCCTTCCAGAATTTTGGATTCCTCGCTGCCTGCTAGTGGCCAGCCCTCTCGTAGCAGGTATTTGGTATTTGGTCCTACCGCCGGCATTCCTCTTCCAGATCCAGACGTCATGGTTCTCCTGCGAGAACTAGTCACCGTAGCCGGGAACCATCCCGCCCTTCCACAGCTTGCTCCAGTCATGCAGCTGAAGGATTATGTTGGGGGTGTAGGACACATGTTCCTGCTGACAAGTCCCTTTGTGATGCCTGCTATGTCAAGGCGACGGGCCAAAGGAGTGACTCTGACCAACAACTGAAGTCTCTGGTTGAGAAGTTAGTCAAGGACAGTTTAAAGAAATTTGAAGCCCCCCATTTGTCTCCCGTAGAGTCTCCGAGGTCTCCAAGGAGGGATGTTCAGGCCCAGGACACGTGGGATTCCTCTTTGCCTAGCCATCCGTCTGCTGTCCTCTCAGATAGTGAATCCGAGGAAGAAGAGACTGGTTCTGGTTTGGACTTTTCCTTGCTCCCTCCTTTGGTCAAAGCCATCAAGGAAACGCTGAACTGGGAAGAGACGGTAGTGGCTCCGGCAAAGCAAAGAAAATTTTTAAACAACTAAAGAAGGAGCGAATTAGCTTTCCCTTTCTCTCAGAGTTGGGGGAAGTGATCTCGGGTGAGTGGAGCAAAGTAGAGAAAAATAATTCCCTTCTATCCAAGATTCAGATGCTTTACCCTTTCAAGGAGGAAGAAGTTAAACATTTAGAGTCTTACCCTCTGGTGGATGCGGCAGTAATGAGACTGGTCAGACACGTGACCCTTCCTCTAGAGGATACAGTCTCTTTCAAGGACGCTCTGGATAGGAGAATTGATTCTGACCGGAAGAGGATCTATCTTACGGCTGGCATGGCCTGTAAACCAGCTTTGGCCTTAGCGACTCTATCTAGAGCAATGGAAGTTTTGTCTGATAGTGTTGATGAGACACTTAGAAACGTCTCGGAAGACCTTGCCAAGGGTTCTCCCATTCAGGAACTGAGGCTGGCTTCGGCTTTCTTGGGGGAGGCCTCGATTGATATTATCCGGCTGGTGGCTCGAGTTATGCTTTCCTCTGTAACTGCCAAGCGTGCCCTGTGGCTCCGTCCTTGGCAAGCTGACCCCGCTTCTAAGCAGGTCTGGTGCCGTATTCCCTTTGATGGTTCTTCTCTTTTCGGCAATAAGCTGGATAGTGCTATAACTCGGGCCACTGGGAGTAAGTCGGGGTTTCTTCCCTAGGACAGGCGTCTGCAGAGTCAAAGAAGATCGTTTCCAAGAAAGCAGGGTCAAGACCGTGCCAGGGAGGCACGCAGTTACAGGCCTGGACGGGAATTCTCTAGATCTTGAAGGTCCAGACAGACGTCTCTCAAAAAATCAGCAAAGGTCAGTTCGATGGGGGAAAAGGAGCCTACCAAGTCCTTTTGAGATCAGGCCCACCCAGACGGTCCGAGTAGGAGCTCGTTTGTTCCACTTTCGGCACGTCTGGACGGCCTCGATCCAGGATTTTTGGACCGTCAGGACGGTCTCTTTAGGGCACACTTGGATGTTCAGCAGTGTTTCCAAACTCAAATGTGTCCCCACATCCATTCCAATGTCAGAAGAAAAAAGGCAAATTCTGGTAGCCTACATAAAATCTTTGTTGGATCAAGGCGCCGCTATTCCCATTACAAGCAACCAACGCAGCATGGGAATGTATTCCCCTCTTTTCTTGGTCCAGAAGAAGAAAGGTGCATGGAGACCTGTAATAGACTTGACACATCTAAATCGCTTCATAAGAAAGGAGAAGTTCAAGATGGAAACTCTGTCCACAATCCAACAGTCAGTGCAGCCAGGGGACTGGCTTGTCTCAATAGATCTCAAAGACGCCTATTTCCACGTCCCGGTGGCAACAGAGTTCCAACAAATTCTTTGTTTCTCCATAGGCCAGCTTTATTTGCAGTTTACATGACTTCCCTTCGGTCTGTCAACTTCTCCTCGTACATTCTCAAAGGTCCTGCTAGCAGTCGTGGCATTATTAAGAATCAGGAAAATCCGGATTCATCATTACCTGGACGATCTGCTTCTTCTGGCTCAGGACAGAGATTGTCTCTTGGAACACAGGGATCAGGTCATCGCAACCCTCAAGGAATTCAGGTGGCTCCTGAATTTGGAGAAAAGCCAGTTAGTTCCTGTGCAGTCTCTCGTGTTCCTTGGAGCTCTTTTCGACACGGCAAGAGGTAACATCTCTCTGCCCGAAGAGAAGGTTGCAGTAGTGCGGGACAGGGTTCGCCTGGCTCTCTTCTTCTCATCTCAGTGCTCTTCATTGCCTAAGGATCATAGGCACCATGGTTTCCACCATACCGATGGTGAAGTGGGCACAATGAAGGATGCGCCCCTTTCAGGTGGGCTTCCTTCGCCAATGGTCGGGAGAGAAAGTCCAGTCCATCGGTATCACTCAGACCATGAGAGGTTCCCTCCTATGGTGGCTGCGTCGAGAGAACCTGCTAAATTGCCATTCCCTTCTTCCAATCAAATGGATCACAGTGACGTCAGATGCCAGCAACAAGGGTTAGGGGGCGCATTGTCTGACGGAGGTGGCTCAGGGCATTTGGGACTTCCCCTCTCGGGGAATAGTGTCAAATGTTCTAGAATTACATGCAGCCTTCCTAGCCTTGTTGGCCTTCCCGCATTTGATAGTGGGAACATCCATAGTCCTCAGGCTGGACAATACGACTGCGGTAGCCTACATAAGGAAGCAAGGGGGCACCAGAAGTCGGTCTCTGCTGCGGGAAGTAGATCCAATCATGCGTTGGGCCCAGAAGAATCTGACCAACTTAACGGCAGCCTATGTGCCTGGAGTTCTCAAAGTCCAAGCGGACTTTCTCTCACGAGTCCACTTGGACAACAACGAGTGGGCTCTTCACGAAGATGTCTTTCAGTGGGTTCTTACCTTGGGGATTTCTCCAGAAGTGGATCTCTTCGCCTCCCGTTACAACAGGAAGCTAACAAAGTTCTATTCGAGGTTCAAGGATCCGCAAGCCTACGGGATAGATGCCCTAACAGAGCAGTGGTGGTTCCACAAGGCATACGCCTTTCCTCCAATCCCGATTGTTTTTCAGTTTCTGAGGAGACTCACATGGGAAGAAGTAGAGGTAATAGCAATAATTCCGCATTGGCCCAACAGGCCTTGGTTTCCTCTCCTATCTTTCCTCAGTTTCCGGGATCTGGTTCCTCTCCCATCCAGACGGGATCTGCTCTCCCAAGGCTCGATTCTCCATCCATGTCCGGCTCACCTACAGTTGAGGGCCTGGTTCTTGAGAGGGGAAGGTTGGAAGCACTAGGGTGTCCTAAGGAGGCCATTCCTACTCTCTTAAGTGCAAGGAGACGAAGCACTAATAAAGTATATGAACGGATCTGGGCTAAGTTTGTATCCTATATGTCCTCCAGAACTAATTCCTACGCATCACCTGCAGTTCAAGACGTTTTGGGTTTTCTGCAATTAGGCCTGGACCTACCCTTGTCAGTTAATTCCCTTGGTGTTCAAGTCTCTGCTATCTCCGCATTCACAGGGGTCTCGTGGGCCAAGCATGCCCTTATCCAACAGTTCTTCAAAGGGGCAGTGAGACTGAGACCCCAGAGGAAACCCAGGTTCCCTAAATGGGACCTACCACTAGTTTTGGACTTTTTTTTCCCATTTTGATAAGTCTCTTTCCATCAGAGAACTCACCATGAAAACTGCCTTTCTGGTGGCGGTCACCTTGGCAAAGAGGGTATCAGAGATCCAGGTTCTAGGAGTCAAAGAACCTTTTCTAACATTCTTCCCGGACAGGGTGGTCCTAGTTCCAATGTTGGGGTCAAACCCTAAGGTCACCTCGGTTTTTCATGAGAATCAGGAGATCTCTCTTCCCACATTCAGGTCCTCGGGTTCCTCAGATGTTCATCCGCTAGATGTTGGTTGCTCATTAAAGCTATACCTGGAAGCTACAGCTCCATTTCGTCAGTCGGATTTTCTGTTCGTTCTGTTCTGTGGGAAGAACAAGGGCACCAGGGCGTCAGTCAGATCAATGGCAGCATGGATAGTTCAAGCAATCCAGTGGGCATACAGAGAAAAGGGCTTGGCTCCTCCTCAGGTGGTAACAGCGCATTCAACCAGAAGTCTTTCTAACTCGTGGGCGGCCTCACGCCATTTGGCTTCTGACGTTATCTGTAGGGTGGCTTCATGGTCTTCAATCCACACCTTTATGACTCATTATTGTGTTGAGCTGGCGGCTCTATCCTCAGTTGACTTTGGTGTTAAAGTTTTGTCGGTTGACAGCGTCAAAGAAATCTTTGTTTATTCAGCATTTTTCCCACCCGGGTGTGTTTTGGCAAGTTATTTCCCACACATTGGCTGCCATGGAGTCTGTCAGGAAAACTGAAAATTTATATCAAAATACTTACCATACTTTTCCTTTCCTGATGGACTCCATGGCAGCAGGAGTTCCCTCCCAAATGGTTGGAGTAGGATAGTTACCGAACACGGCCTCTGGCAGGGAGCAAAGATTTATGGGAGTATTGTCCTATAGGGTAATGGAGGTGGGACTAAACCCACACGTTGGTTGCCATGGAATCCATCAGGAAAGGAAAATTACGGTAAGTATTTTGATATAAATTTTCAGTTTTTTTCCAAAAAAAAACATTGGTTGAAAAACCGCTGTGCAAATACAAGTCACGTAAAAAATTGCAACGATCGCCATTTTATTCCCTAGGGTCTAATATATATAATGTTTGAGGGTTATAAGTCCTTTTCTAGCAAAAAATACTGATTTAAACTTGTAAACAAAAAAGTGCCAGAGAAGGCTTGGCCAGCAAGTGGTTTTAACCACTTGCTTACTGGGCACTTAAACACCCTTCCTGCCCAGACCAATTTTCAGCTTTCGGTGCTCTCACACTTTGAATGACAATTACTCAGTCATGTAACACTGTACCCAAATGAATTTTTTGTCCTTTTTTTCCCACAAATAGAGCTTTCTTTTGGTGGTATTTGATCACCTCTGGGTTTTTTATTTTTTGCGCTATAAATGAAAAAAAATGCATATTTCTTTGTTTCTGTGACAGAATTATGCAAATTATTAATTTTTCTTCATAAATTTTGGCCACAATTTATACTGCTTTATATCTTTGGTAAAAATAACCCAAATTAGTGGATATTATTTGCTCTTTGTGAAAGTTAGAGAGTCTACAAGCTGTGGTGGGAATCACACAAAATTGATCACATCTGATGTACTGGTGGCCTATCTCGCTTCTTGTGACCCGAACAAGTCAGGAAAGTACAAATACCCCCCAAATGACCCCTTTTTGGAAAGTAGACATTCCAAGGTAATGTAAAGTAGGTACTCCTGCGCTAAAATGAATTTATGATGTATTTAAATAATAGGTGCTGCATCCACCGTATGGACCAAACTCGTGTCCAAATTTGTGTAAGTTGTGAGGAAGAGGGGTGGTGTTGCGCTCCTTATAATGTATTTTTCTTGTGATGTGTTACCACAATATTACCAAAATATCAATTATATACCTGACTGTTCTTTATCACGGTTATCGGTAAGGTGCATAAGTGCAAAAAACAGTAAAAAATCTAATTTACTTAGCAAATATGTTAAAAGAGCATAGTAATTTTTTCCTTGTGCAAATAAAAAACAAAATAAACAATATCTAAGTGATATAAAAATTATCAACATAAAAAAGTGTAGCTATAGGTGGTTATATAGCTGTGCAAAGTATATAAAACATAGGTGAATGGTTCATACAGTGTTCCCAGTTGAAGTCACGTGTGTGACGTAACGCGTAGGACCCGAGGCTAATCAGATACCGGAACAGACACTCAGACACTGAGACACGAGCTCGGCGCTCGTTTTTACAACGCTATTGTACTCCCACAAAAATGTGAGTGTTTTTTTAATATATGTAAATAAAAGTCTTATTTCCATTGAAAAAATACTACACTATGGTGGGCCTCCTTTATCTTTTTTAAATGTACATTGAGAACCCTATGATCTGAAGCACCCAGTGGAAAGAGAGGAAGAAAAGGATCACCCCTACCTCTCCCCCCATTCCCCTGGCTCCACTTAAAAGTGAAACGAATACCTAGGAAAAGATCGAGTTGAAGGGACCCCCCCCTCCTCCTTTTATTCTGCTACATGCTGTTTACCTTACAGCAGTAAGGTAATCATTTACTTTTACCACGGGTGTCAGTGACACTGAAGATTTATCCTATTTTCTGCACTTAAAGGCACAGTGTCACTCTAATGCCAAGACAGCTATACACAGTGTTCCAGTGAAACACTTTGCACGTTTGCACTAATATTGCACATTGGACTAAGGATCAAAAGTCCAATACCGCACTGAATATTTGTTTAGTTAGACGATTTAAAATAATTTGTGTTTACGCCATTTATATATTTTTTAACTATATTTTGCTCTGCTTTATTCGTTTATGAACCATTCGCCTATGTTTTATATACTTTGCACAGCGATATAACCACCTATAGCTACACTTTTTTATGTTGAGAATTTTTATATCACTTAGATATTGTTTATTTTGTTTTTTATTTGCACAAGGAAAAAATTACTATGCTCTTTTAACATATTTGCTAAGTAAATTAGATTTTTTACTGTTTTTTGCACTTATGCACCTTACCGATAACCGTGATAAAGAACAGTCAGGTATATAATTGATATTTTGGTAATATTGTGGTAACACATCACAAGAAAAATACATTATAAGGAGCGCAACACCACCCCTCTTCCTCAAGACATTCCAAGGTATTTAGTAAGAGGCATGGTGAGCTTTTTGATGTTGTCATTTTTTTCCCACAATTCTTTGCAAAATTAAGATTTTTCATTTTTTTTTCTCCATAAAATTGTCATTGTAATAGGTTATTTCTCTCACATGGCATGTGTATACCACAAATGACACCCCCAAAAAAATTCTGCTACTCCTCCTGTGTATTACAATACCACATGTGTGGGACTTTTTCACAGCCTGGCCACATAGCGAGGCCCAACATGCAGGTAGCGCCATCATGTGTTCTAGGAGCATAAATTACACATCTAACTTGTTGACGCTTTATTACACTTTTGAAGCACCAGGACAATGACACGTGACACTGATGACAGATGGCACTGATACGTGGCAATGATGACACTTATACGTGGCACTGATGACAGATGGCACTAATATGTGGCACTGATGACAGATGGCACTAATATGTGTCACTGATGACACGTGGTACTTATACGTGGCACTGATGACACGTGGCACTAATACGTGGCACCGAAGACACGTGGCACTAATACGTGGCACTGATGACAGATGGCACTAATACGTGGCACTAATACGTGCCACCGATGACAGATGGCACTAATACATGGCACCGATGACGCGTGACACTGATGACAGATGGCACTGATAAGTGGCATCGATGACACGTGACACTGACAACAGATGGCACGTGACACTGACAGGTGGCACTGATGACAAATGGCACTGATACGTGGCACTGATGACAGATGGCACTATGTGGCACTGATGACACGTGGCACTGATGACAGATGGCACTTATACGTGGCACTGATGACAGATGGCACTGGGGACAAATGGCACTGACAACAGGTGGCACTGGGGGCAGGTGGCACTGGGGGCAGGTAGCACTGGGGTGGATGGCACTGGGGGCAGGTAGCACTGGGGTGGATGGCACTGGGGTGGATGGCACTGCTGGGGGCGGATGGCACTGCTGGGGGAGGATGGCACTGCTGGGGGAGGATGGCACTTTTTTTTTTACTTTTTTATCAAATCAAAGCACAACGGCTGCCGCTGCAGCCGTTCATCTCTCCCCTCTCACACTCTGTCTGTGTGAGGAGGGAGAGCGGCGCTGAGAGATGATCTCATATGTTTACATATGAGATCATCTCCCATTGGACACTCCGATCGCGCTGTAAACGGCCGCTGTGATTGGCCGTTTACAGCGATCTGTGTTTGCCTGTCCCCGGGGGACACTATGAACACAGAACTTCCGCGATGCGTGCCCGCGGTGGCGCGCATTGCGGAAGTAAACATTAGGACGTCCAGGGACGGCCTCCCGGACGAAAGCACCTGCTCTACGGCCGTCATTCGGCTATAGGGCGGGCGCGAGGTGGTTAAGAAAAAAACAAAGAACTTGGAGTTGCTTGAAGACTTTTGGGGTATATGATCTTCATGTCTTAGATGTCTGTGGGCAGTGCAGCCCACTTTTTTGTCTAGGTTAAACCTGAGGAAGTAAAACCACTGGCGGGCAATAGATAAAAAAACTAAATTTCACAAAATTAAACTTTTTTGGATCCACAGACTTAATTCTATGACGCCTGTGGGTTTAAACATCGAACTAGACATAAATAGTTTCATACATAATTTGAAGAAGGTTAGGGGAAGGACAATATGAGCAAAACTTATTGAGCAAACAACTAAGACATGGAATATAACACCCATAAAAAGAAAATAAACAATATAAGATAAGGGTGAAAAGTAACAATGAAAATAAAAAGGATGATAATACTCTTAATGTGGATAGTTCCTAGAAAAGGGGTAGGCAACCTTTTGAGCACAGTGTGCCGAAATTTTTTTTCAAAGAAAGTGAGCGTGCCGATTTTATTACAAAAAAAGTCAACTTCACACTCTTAATCACGAAAAGGATTTTTTATAAAGTAAATGCTGTAAACTACTTAGTGAGAAATTAACATCCTGCACTCTCATGCCTCAGATCAGCCCCATTTCCTGCAATTCCACACCTCAGATCAGCCCCAGTTCATGTACCTTCACACCTCAGATCACTGCCCCCCCCCTGCAAATCTGTTTCACCACTTTACCCCCCTGCTCATCTGTCCCACCACTGCAACACCCTGCACATCTGCCCCACCACTGTACTACCCTGCACATCTGCCCCACCACTGTACCCCCCTGCTCATCTGCCCCACCAATGTACCCCCTTTCTTATCTGCCCCACCAATGTACTCTCTTTCTCATCTGCCCCAGTGCCATAACCCCCTGCACATCTGCCCCACCACTGTAACCCCCTGCACATCTGCCCCACCTCTGTACCCCCCTGATTATCTGTCCCACCATTGTAGCACCCTGCTTTTCTGTCCCACTACTGTAACCCCCTGCTCATCTGCCCCACCAATGTTCCCCCTTTCTCATCTGCCCCACTACTGAACCACCCTGCTCTTCTGTCCCACCACTGTAGCACCCTGCTCTTCTATCATACCACTGTAGCCCCATGCTCATCTACCCCACCACTGTAGATCCCTGCACATCTGCTCCACCGCCGTACCCCCATGCTCTCCTGTCTCACTGCTGCCCCACCACTGTACCTCCTGCACATCTGTCTCACCACTGTAACCCCTGCTCTTCTGCCCCATCACTGTAAACCCCTGCTCATGTGGTTCACAGGTGTACCTCCTGTCTCCTCTGAACATCTGCCTCACCTCTGTACCCCCCTGCCCCTCTGTCACACCGCTGTAGCCCCCTGCTCATCTGTCCCACCAATGTACCTCCTTTCTCCTCTGCCCCAACACTGAACCCCCACTCATCTTTCCCACCACTGTAACCCCCTACTCATCTGGCCCAACACTGGGCCCCCCCTACTCATCTTTCCCACCACTGTAACCTTCTTCTCATCTGGCCCAACACTGAACCCCCCTTCTCATCTGTTCTACCACAGTAATCCCCAACTTACTGCCCCATCACTGTACCCCCTGCTTTTCTGTCCCACTGTGGAACCCCCTTCTAATCCCTCCCCCCACTGTACCACCTGCACATCTGCCCCACCACTGTACCCCCTTGCTCTTCTGTCTGACCACTGTAAACCCCCTGCCCATCTGCCCCATTAATGTACCCCCTTTTCTCATCTGCCCCGCCACTGTACCTCCCTGCACATCTGCACCACCGCCATGGAGTCTCACTTTCTTACTATTGAATCACCTTCTCCCCAAATAATTTAGAAACAACAACAGTATCTGTACACAATTATGTTAATAAACATGGATCTTTTTAATAACAATCATATTGTAAATATGGGAATGTGCAGTGCTGCTTTGTAACTAAGGAATAGCCTGAATATGAAAACATTTGGAAATTAGTAAAGAATTGTGACATCAAGGGAGAACAGACAGTGTCACCAAATAAAATTTGTGGAATGTAGTGCCGCATCGTGGGGCAGATTTGAATCTAAGATGGGAGGGGAGAAACGGACCAAATAGGAAGGAACAAGCGCGGGTGTAGTAGGAGAAATTGGAAAGAGAACATATGGGTGTAGTAGGAGGAGTTAAGTAATATAAGTAAGAACTAGACACCGGAATCCACAGCTTCTGATGACGCGTCCTGGGCAGAGCGAAATGCATTAGGTGGGTGGACACTTTCGGTGAAGTCAATCGGCTCTTTGGAACACAGGCTTCGATTTCTTGAGCTCTAAATCAGCGTTTGCACATGTCTATATGCAAGAGGAATAATTTGTAAGTGTGCAATTTGTTTTTAAACGGTTTTACAAACAAAAAAATGCAATTACACTATGGATCTTTCCTGGTTCTATTTCCCTAAACTCACATGAGAACCTTTACCCTACCTGCTGAAACCCTGAGAGGAAAAGAAAAATAACCATCTACAACAGTCTGAGGATCACTGGCCAAAACCTATGAAAAGTTGGTGAGGGAGGGCACATAAGGCGGGGAGCACAGCAATAATTATTGTCAACCTTGGCACTGGAAAAATAACACAACTACAAGCACTTGGAAATACTTATTACTGATGCACAATTTTGCACTGATTATTGATTGCACTACAACATATGGAACTGTTTTTATGGTTGATTCACTGCCATTGGATTTTATGTGATAGATGTAGTGCAAGTACACAATAGATATTTTGGGGCTAGACAGCGCTGGGTTTGCACAATACAATCATGCAATACTGTATGCAAATGACATTTTTATTAATTTTTTCACACAAATAGAGCTTTCTTTTGATGGTATTTTATCACCTCTGGGGTTTTTTTGTTTGCGATATAAATGAAAAATGATGGCAAATTTTGAAAAAAGACAAAACAATGTTTTTTACTTTCTGCTATAGAACACATCAAATAAAAAATTTAAAAAATCTAATTTCTTCATGAATTTAGGCTAAAATGTAATCTGCTACATGTCTTTGGTAAAAAAAATCCCCTCAAGTGTATATGAGTTATAGCGCCTAGATACTGGATTTTTTTTTTTTACATACTAGTAATGGTAGTGATCAGCCACTTATAGTTGGACTGCGATAGTGCAGTGGTCAATCTGACACTAGCTGACTGACATCAATGGTGACACTAATACAGTGATCAGTGCTAATACTATACACTGTCACTAGCTGGGAAGGGGTTAATATCTACAGGCGATCAAGGTGTTAAATGTGTGCCTAACAATGTTTACTGTGTGTGTTATTTGCTGCTTTTATTAAACGATCTTGCTGTTTTTTTCCCTTGCTTTGATGAGAATAATAAAACACCAAGATTGCCATGTAGTGTTCAGAGCTCTGTGTTGTTTACAACACAGAGCTCCCTTCCCTGAATGACAGAACTGAGCAACAAATGCTGGCAATCATTCGTTGGCCGGGACCTGCTGATTAGCTTGTGCTGTAACAAATCACAGCACAGGCCGGGAGGCAGGAGCGCACCCCCTCCCCGGAAGCGCTGGATACGTGATCTAGCATGGAGTGGCCGCCCTGCCACAGTAAATGTACATGGGGTAGTGGCTAACTGGTTAATTTATATAGGATGAACAGCTTCTTTCATATGTATGGTAGACATGTGCACTGACAAAAAATTAGTTTGTTTTCGTTTCATTCATTTTTTTGCTTTTTTTGGAAATTCAGAAATTCTAAAATTCGGAAATTTGGAAATTCGAAAATTCAGAATTTGGAAATTTGGAAATCCGAATCGCTTCACTCGCCACGCTTTGGGCATGGCCTCGCTTCACTCGCCATACTTCGGGCACGGCCTCACTTGGCTCGCCACGCTTTGGGCACAGCCTCGCTTCGCTCGGTATAATTATAATCTAACTCTATGTCCACTTGGCTGTTGGGACTTGAACCTGGACTCAGTGGTGTGGCCACAAAATTCTGTGCAAGCAGAGATCGCCACAGTGTTGGAACACTTATGGCGCGGGCGCGCAAACGCGCAGTCCAGCAGGTAGCCAAATGTGATGGGTCACCATTAGGGTGCCCACGAGTGCCAGATTGCCCGGGATTATCCCGTAATTGACATCTTTACAATACAGTGTCCCAGAATGAAACTGACAATCTGGGAACAGGGGTGGACCGAGCTCCGCCTCCGCTACTTCCTCGTGATCACTGGTTGCTATAGCAGCCTTGCATCTGGCAACGAGTGACGTCACTGCCCAGCGTTGAAAGCGGAGGAGGATTTCACATCCTCCTCCACGCTAGTGCTGCTGGGAGTCACTGGTTCTTTCATCTCCGCACTTGGCTTGCAGCTTGTGTGGGGTGTTTCTGTTCCCACACATTGCGATTACAGTGTGTACTGCATGGAATCTCTCCATTCCTCCCCCTCCTGCCCACCTCACACTAACAAACGAACTGAAGTCCCCTCCCCCTTTTCCTCTGCTCGGATGTCACAGACAGGAGAAGGAGGGGAGGAGAATGAACACAGCAGTCAACAGGACGAGACATGCTGATCTGAGGTTTGTACAGAATATTAGAATGAGACACAGACACAAGGGGCAAGTTGTCAAAAAAGAATACTTGCAGTGATTTTGGGGGATAAGAGCATGCTGTATGTGCTAGGAGGCACTTTAGGAGGGGAGAGAAATTGTGCTGGGGGGGTCAGATTTTTTATTCAACCCTCCCTTCCTGCACAATTTCTCTCCCCTCCCAAAGTGTGCCCCCTAGCACATACAGCATACTCTTATCCAACAAAATCACTGCAAGTATTCTTCTTTGACAACTTGCCCCTTCCCCATCTTCAAAGACAAACTGACTGCTATTGAGGGGACAATTGTACCGTCTGGAATCCTGGGAACTTTGCTAGAGATTCAGGGCAATTCTGGAGGAGGATGTAAGGGGGCACTCCAGAGGATGTAAGGGGGCACCACAGAGGATGTAAGGGGGCTCTAAGTTAGTACCTCCAGAGTGCCCCCTTACAACCTCCAGGGTGCCCCCTTAGTGCCTCCAGAGTGCCCCCTTACATCCTTCGGAGTGCCCCACCACCAAGGTGGTATAGCAGTGGCTGACAGACTACCAGGAGGTGGTATTGCACTCCTCTTACTCCTCTCTCCACTAACTACCCTGCCATATACTCCGCACTCCTCTCCTGTACATATTACCTCCCTGCCATACACTCCGCACTGCTCTCCTGTACATATTACCCCGCCATACACTCCTATACATATTACCCGCTGCCATACACTCCGCACTCCTTTCCTGTACATATTACCCCCCGCCATACACTCCGCACTCCTCTCCTGTACATATTACCCCCACTATACACTCCGCACTCATCTCCTATACATATTACCCCCTGCACTCCTCTCCTGTACATATTACCCACTGCCATACACTCCTCTCCTGTAAATATTACCCCCGCCTTACATACCGCACTCCTCTCCTGTACATGTTACCCCCCCCCGCCATACAATCCGCACTATTCTGCTGTACATATTACCCCCCGCCATACACTCCGCACTCATCTCCTGTACATATTATCCCCCACCATACACTCCACACTCCTCTCCTGTACATACTACTCACCACCATACACTCTGCATTCCCTATTTAACAGTACCACATTCTGCACTATATAACTCATCTCAGACTATCTTTAACAACACCCCCTTTAAGCCAATATTTAGTGCAATTTAAGACATGTCCACTGTTCACCACGACACGCTTTGCGCGCCATATTGTTGTTCTTCACGGGTCCGCTGATTTTATATGCCCCTGCCCCAAAAATCAGCAAAAAAAATGTCAAAAATCATCTTTTTTGGGGAGTGTCCCTGAATGTCAGTTTGGAAATGTGGTCACCCTAGCTCGCCATATGTGACAAAACAGCGGAAAACGGACATCTTGTTACACCCATCAGTCTGGCATTTCACACTTATTTTTACCAATAAACCGAGCTTATATAGTGAAATACAGTATTTAAAAATCCATCTGACTGTTTAGATGTTAAATATTTAAAAGCAGTGGCAATCCCGTGACAGAAAACTGCTGCTTTGAAAAAAATCAACATAAAACAGTCAAACGCATTTCAAAATACTGAATTATATATTATATCACTATATAAGGTCAGTTTACTGTTACAAATAAGTGTGAAATGCAAGAGTCCGGTGGGTGTAACAAGATGCCCGCTTGCCGCGTTCTCGCTGTATCCTTGCTGTGAACTAGTGAGGGGTGTAGCAATATGGCGGCGACGGAACGTCACTTCCGTTACAAATTCTGAGCGTCTTCACTCACCCAGTGACAGTATTACTGTTAATTTTTTTTGTAACCTCCTGCAGCCGTAAGACAGCAAGGAAGGAGCCTGCTCCTCTACTGGAATGCATTGGAATTTCTGTCTCAGCGTTCAGGCCCGCCCCTTCTCTGCCCCGGAAGTAGATGTGTTGTAGTGGGTAGTGTGACCCCGGCAAGGTTATGTGCGCTGTGTAGGGAGCCTGTAATGTATTGAAGTCTCTCTCCATAGACAGTAGTGTGTCTTCCTTGTCATGGACTCTGACAAAGCGGGTAAGCCCTGCTACGTACTGAATACATATCTGTTACAGGGATAGAAGGGGAAGGGGTAGAGGTGCTTCAGGCAGTTTGTAATGAAAGCAGAGAGCTCAGGATCTGACAACTGTCCTGGGTGATACTTGCTCCAGCTCTGTGCTCCCAGCTCCTTCCATTACAGCTCACGCTGATACTTGAAAATATAGTTTTCCCTCTCCTACGTGGCAAATATAACAGATCCTTTTTTTTTTCTGGTTAGAAAATTACATTATATATTTTTTTAACCACTTCAGCCCTTGAAGATTTTACCCCCTTCCTGACCAGAGCACTTTTTGCGATTCGGCACTGCGTCGCTTTAACTGACAATTGCGCGGTCGTGCGACGTTCCACCCAAACAAAATTGACGTTCTTTTTTTTTCCCCACAAATAGAGCTTTTTTTTGGTGGTATTTGATCACCCCTGTGTTTATTTTTTTGCGCTATAAAAAAAAAAAAAGCAATATTTTTAACTTTTTGCTATAATATCCCCAGAAAATATATAAAAAAACAATTTTTGTCCCCAGTTTAGGCCGATATGTATTCTTCTACATATTTTTGGTAAAAAAAAATCGCAGTAAGCGTTTGGTTTTCACAACAGTTATAGTATCTACAAAATAGGGGATAGTTTTATGGCATTTTTATTGATATTTTTTTTTTTTTACTAGTAATAGCGGCGATCAGCGATTTTTATCGTGACTGCTATATTATGGCGGACACATCGGACAATTTTGACACATTTTTGGGACCATTGGCATTAATACAGCGATCAATGCTAAAAAATTGCATTGATTACTGTAAAAATGGCAGTGAAGGGGTTAACCACTAGGTGGCGTTGTAGAAGTTAAGTGTGTCCTAGGGAGTGATTCAAACTGGGGGGGAGGGGCTGTGTGTGACACGTCACTGATCAGCACTCCCGTTCACAGGGAGTAGAGATCAGTGACAGTGTCACTAGGCAGAACAGGGAGATGCTTGTTTACATTAAACCCTCCCCGTTCTTCCTCACTAGAGATGAGCTCAGGCGTGTTCGCATGGAACACGCGCAGAGCCCACCAGGAAGTTGGCAGGGCAATACGCGCTAATCACAGGCACTGAGACATTGCCCCGATGGGAGCCTGCAGAGATCGGGCAATGTCTCATTGCCTGTGATTAGCGCAATGCTGCACCGACTTCCTGGCGGGCTCTGCACGTGTTCCATGCGAACACGCCTGAGCTCATCCCTATTCCTCACCATGAGACGATCGCGGTCTCGGAGCTCCAGGCAGGCGCGCACCCGCAAGCCACCTCTTAAAGGGCAACGTACAGATATGTTAATCTGCCTGTATGGTCCCTTCTGCCGCAGCATATCTGCGTGAGGCGGTCGGGAAGCGGTTGACATATTTTTGGTAAGAAAAGCATATATTGATTGGTTTGCGCAAAAGTTATAGCGTCTACAAAATAGGGGATAGATTTATGACATTTTTATTGATTTTTTTTATTAGTAATGGTGCGATCTGCGTCTTTTTTTTTTTCGTGACTGCGACATTATGGCGGACACATTGGACACTTTTGACACTATTTTGGGACCATTGTAATTCTTACAGCAATCAGTGCTATAAAAATGCACTGATTACTATATAAATGACACTGGCAGGGAAAGGGTTAAACACTAGGGGGCGATCAAGGGGTTAAGTGTGTTCTAGGGAGTAAATCTAAGGGGGGGGGGGGGTGGGCTACTAGCTAGGCCATGACAGCGATCACTGCTCCCGATGATGACAGGGAGCAGTAGATCTGTGTCGTGTCACTAGACAGAACGGGGAAATGCCTTGTTTACATAGGCATCTCCCTGTTCTACTGCTCCATGACACGGGCGCCGGAGATCGGTGGACATCGAGTCCACGGGCATGGTCCCACAATGGCACGTCTTAAAGGGGACATATTTGCGCAACCCTGCCATTGTGCCAACGTATATTGTCGTGCACTGGTCAGCAAGTGGTTAAGCAAGGGCCCCTGAGAATTGACAATTGCACGGCTGTGTGATAAAATTGATGTCCCTCCCCCCCCCCCCCCCCCCAATAGCTTTCTTTTGGTGGTGTATAATCACCCTGCAGGTTTTTATTTTTTGCGCTTTAAAAAAAAGAACGACGACATTGAATAAAAAAATTATATTTTTTACTTTCTGCTATAAAACCTATCCAATAAAAAAAATGTAAAAAAAAATCAAATGTCTTCATCAATTTAGGCCAATATGTATTCTGCTGCATATATGGGATATTTTTATGGCATTCTTCTTTTTTTTTTTATAGTAATGGTGGTGATTTTTTAATTTTATTTATTTATTTTGTTTTTGTGGGACTGTGACATTGTGGCGGACAAATCGGATCACCTAACTGACACTTTCAATACTTTTTTGGGATCCAGTGATATTATTACAGTGATCAGTGTTAAAAATATCCACTGTTACTGTACTAATGACACTGGCAGGGAAGGTGTTAACACCAGGGCCAATCAAAGGGTTAAGTGTGTCCTCACGGGGGTGCTTGCTAACTGCATGGGGTTATTCTGACTGGGTGAAGACAGAGATCGGTGTTCCTGCTTGGCAGGACCACAAGATCTCTATCTTCTTCCCTGTCAGAACGGTGATCTGCTTTGTTTACATAGGCACAGACATCGAGTCCACCGGACCCGCTAATTAGCATCTTGTGTCCAATCAGCATGCGATAATGCCTCTGGCAGCGCGTGCCCCCAGTGTTGCAAAGTTAGGTTAAAAAGTTCAACCATAAAAAACAAAAACAAACAATACCCAATCCTATACCCACAGTTGATCCTAAGGATGGCGAAAAAGCCCAACAAAGCATGATCCAATTTGCTACAGCAGGGGAAAAAATGTAAAACCGGGCCTCTTTTTTAGATGTGGTGTTTACAAGTTACTTATTTTTTTTTTTTAAATACACTTTTTTGAATTAAAAAATAAGATAACAGTAAAGTTAGCCCAATTTTTTTTTTATATTGTGAAGTATAATGTTACGCCGAGTGAATTGATACCCAACATGTCACGCTTAAAAATTTGCGCCCGCTTGTGGAATGGCGACAAACTTTTACCCTTAAAAATCTCCATAGGCGATATTTAAAAAATTCTACAGGTTGAATGTTTTGTTGTTACAGAGGAGGTCTAGAATCATTGCTCTCACTTTACCGATCGTGGCAATGCCTCACATGTGTGGTTTGAACACCGTTTTTGTATGCGAGTGCTACTCACGTATGCGTTTGCTTCTGTTATGGCAGCTAAATGCTGCCATAACAACGATCTCCGTCCCCAAAGTAGGGACGTACATTGGCGTGGGGCGGTCGGGAAGTGGTTAAGAATCCAGGCCTTAAAGCAATTACTGAGCTGGCCAGAACCACCTCTGAAGGGAGTCTATTCCACATTTTTACAGCTCTTACTTTGAAGAAACCTTTCCGTATTTGGAGATGAAATCTCTTTTCCTCTAGGCGAAAGAGTGCCCCCTTGTCCTCTGTGATGACTGTAAAGTGAATAACTCAACACCAAGTTCACTATATAGACCCCTTATATAATTATACATGGTGATCATATCCCCCCTTAATCTCCTCTTCTCAACAGAGAATACATTCAGTTCCTCTAATCTTTCCTCATAGCTGAGCTCCTCCATGCCTCTTATCAGTTTGGTTGCTCTTCTCGGCACTTTCTCTGGTTCCCTGATATCCTTTTTGAGAACTGGTGCCCAAAACTGAAATGCATATTCCAGATGAGGTCTTATGCCTTGTACAAATGGTCAGACATTCCAACGGAAAATGTCCGATTGGACCATGTTGGAAAATCCGACCATGTGTGGGCTCCATCTGACTTTTTCTGTCGGAATTTCCAACCAACAAAGTTTGAGAGCTGGATCTCAAATTTTCCGACAACATGATCCAGTCGTGTCAATTTCGATCCTGTGTAACCTAGTCCGATGGACAAAGTGCCATGCATGCTCAGAATGAATTCTAAGCCCTTGTACACACGGTCGGAGAATCTGTCGGAATGAGTCTTATCGGACCGTGTCGTCAGATAATCCGACAGTGTGTGGTATGCATCAGACTGATTCCGTCCGACCCAATTTTCCTACATGTTGGAAATATTTCCCAACCAACTGGGCCGGACGGACCTAATCCGATCATGTGTAGAGCATTTTGATCGGACCAAGTGCCGCGCATGCTCAGATCAAATGCCTACATCAAAGCTATTGGCTACTAGCCTGAATGTAGTCCCATCGTAACGAAATTACGTCATCACGTTCTGAAAGATTGGATTTTTCGCCAACTTGGCCCGACCGTGTGTATGCAACAGTTTCGGACACAATCCGTCGGACTAAATCCGACGGATTTGGTTGGCAAAATCTCCGACCGTGTGTACAGGGGCTAAGACAGAAGCGCTCGGTCAGGTAAAACTAGTGTTCGTAATGGATATAGCACATTTGTCACGCTGCAATGTTAAAAATTGTTTAATGCAGCACATTCTCTTTTTCTTTATAATGCTAGAAGAATGAAGTTGTTTATTCACACAGACTTCTCCAAAACGTATTTCTTTATTCTTTTTGCCTGATTTCATGTATAGAATATTTTTATTCATCAGAGCTCCCAAATCATTTTTTTTTATTTTTTTTTATTTTATTTTTTTATTTTGTGTTTTTTTTTTTTTTTTTATCAAGATCTCACATTTTTTAAAAATTTTGGTCATCTTCGTAATTTATTTTGGTGTGTTTTGTGTGCCAACTTACCACAACACCATTATTATCTTTTTTTATTTTATTGTTTTTTTTTTAATCTCAAGGAGGTTGTTTGGTGTTGGTGCCCCTTGTTAATGTGACTTTGTATTTTTGAAATGTACCTGCCTACTCACAAATAAACTGTCATTTTTGAAGTAAAACACATAAGCAAGTATTTCTTTAACCAAAAAAACCTTTATTAGGTGTCATAATCAAATAAAGAGGGAGGCAACGCTGGAGAAACTGGGGAAATTGGCAAAGCCTTTGGCCCCCAGGGCACACATCAATTATTTAAAGGCTTAAATGGGTGGCCTGAGGAGTCCATATCTAAGGGAGAACAGTCTGGTCCAGAAGTCCAAGAGATCAGGAACAGCAGCAGATGACCTCTCTGTCACCAGGCTGTGGTCATACAAGAGCCTGTACCTTCTGTCAGACCAGACTGAACCCAGGTCATCACACTCTGGTCTTCCTTCCATGCTTCCTTCCATGCTGTGGCTGTGGTGTTGGAGGTGTGGCAGAAGGAGGAGGAGGAGCATGGTCCAAATCACACAAGTGTGTTTTTTGTGTAATTTAGCCCAAAACCCCTTATTGAAAGTTCACAATGATTTCCTCACACAAGGGGTTGCCCCTCCTCCATTACGTGCAGTTTACACGCAGCCAAGGCGGCAAAGGCCTCTAGATAAGTGGGGGTGGCTTTGAGGGCTGCAGAAGCCTCCCCAATCAGTCTGAGTGCTGACTCCTCCACATTCCCCCCCCCCCCCCCTTTGTTGCCCTTTTGGGTGGAAGGCGGAGGCGAGGGACCTGTGATTCAGTCAGGCTCCTAGGCCTGCCCATATCTTAGCTGCCACTTACACCTGCCTCCTGGCCGCCACATTCCACAGCCACCTCCTGGCTGCCGCATTCCACGCCCTCCTCCTGGCTGAGGTCTTCCTTTGTATGAAAAAGGGACATAGTTTTCATTTTTGGTTCATCAATCACACACAATTTTCAGCTCTTGACTGTTGCAAATTGTTAACAAATAGAAAAGACTATCATTCTGAGCCCAGCATTTTTCATTCTTGTCCCAAATATTTTGGCCACTACTGTCTATTGATATGTAAAACACTTTATAAAATCAGCAATTAGTGAATAAAAAATCAAGTTAACATCATTCATTTTTACTCCAAAAATATGTAGAACAATACTATACCTGGCTCAAGCTGGGCTCCTCCACACCTTCCTGACTGGAAGGCCCAGGTTGTGCATCGGAAGCCTCAGCAGGGCTGGAACGAATTGTCAAAGGAAGAGTGGAGACTCAGTCTGGTCTGACAGAAAATGCAGCCTTCATATAGAGCTGCATGATTCTGGCTAAAATGAGAATCACGATTTTTTCACTTAGAAGATAGATCACGATTCTCGCAGTGTAACATCATCTTTCACCTTAAAACAAAAAAAATTGTCCTAACTTTACTGTTTCGTTTTTTTTATTTATTGAAGTGTATTTTTTCCCCAAAAATTGCATTTGAAAGATCGCTGGGCAAATACAGTGTGACATAAAATATTGCAGAAATTGCCATTTTATTCCCTATGGTCTTTGCTAAAATTTTATATATATATATATATATATATATATATATATGTTTGGGGGTTCCAAGTAATTTTCTAGCAAAAAATATTGATTTTAACTTAAGAAAGAAGTGTCAGATAAAGGTTTAGCCGTTAAGTGGTTAAGCTTCCTGCATTTACACGTGGTTGAAAGCTTGACAGACTGCCCCAATTATTTGTTTACACAGAAGTTGTATCCCTTTGATCTAAGTAAGGCCTCATGCACACGAGACACAGGTGAAAACTCTGCTCAAAAAAAGCTGAAACGCGCGTTTAGAAACACGCGTTTTGCCGCGTTTGCATGCTGTGTTTAGACGCATTTAGGCGCGTTCAGTCGCATTTGCGTTTATAAGCATTTATAAAGATAACATCATGTAGACCCTCCCCAAGCTCTCAAAGCATGTTTTTTTTTTAACTATTTCTGCTATTGTGATCAGAGTGAGCAGCAGCAGCATAGAGAGCAGTTGTACACTTGCATTTGCCTCTCTTTCTGTGGTATATATTTTGAAATGGATCCCATCCCATATCTGTCCTTTAAAAAAAAAAAAATCTCTATTTATAGCAAATTATCCAATTTTTTTAAATATCTAAATTTTTCTTGTGGCAATTTTTAACATGTTTTCATTATTTCTAATATAAAACAATATTAAAATAGTTAATTATTTATTTTTTAATCTTAATATATGCTTTTATTCATTTTTTCTAGTTTCAAATTGTTTTATTTAAAAGCAAATCTAAGTTAATTAGATTTTTTATAATTGTTTTAAATTTACTTGGTCAATTTTTTTATATATTTTTATCGTGAAATATGTACTGATTAATATATTTTAATTATTTGCTGCTGTATATGGTAGTATAATATTTTTTAATGTCTTATTAAAATATCCAGAATCCTAACCCTAACCAGTCATCCTAACCCTAACACTAACCCCTAAGGCTGCGTACACACGGGCGGATTGTCTGCCCAACTTAGTGTTTCAGCGGACAGTCTGACGGACTAAGTCTTTCGGAATTTCTGTAATTTTGTCCGTCCAAACTTGGTTTCAGCGGACAGTCCGCTCGTGTGTAGGCAAGTTGGACGGACTAAGTATGGCGCATGCTCAGAAAGGATTTACACGGCCGAAGGTTGCATTGCAGTGTATTGGACGTCGTATTTCTAGTCCCGTCGTACGTGCTGTACACGTCATCGCGCAAGCTTTCAGCGGACTGTCTGTTCATCGTGTGTGGTCAAGTCCGTTCATTCAAAAGTTGAACGGACTGTCTGTCGGATTGTCTGACGAACTTAGTTGGGCAGACAATCCGCCCGTGTGTACGCGGCCTAACACTAACAGCTAACACTATCTCTTACAGTAACCCTAACCCTAAACAACCCTAACCCTAATCCAACCCTTAATCCTAAACAATAATGGATAACCACTTACCATAACACCCAACACTAATGACCAAATTACATTGCCGCAGATGGTCACAGTTGACTTTGAGGCCATGTATCTCTGATGCAGAAAAGTGCATGACATTTTGCGACCCGACTTTGGGGCCCCCTATCTCGGGGTCACTTGGTGATAGGAACCCCAAATTTGGATATGTTGTAGTGCTAGATCCACAGTGTCTGCATACCAATTGGGGTTCCTGACAATAAGTGGCCCCAAGATATGGGCCCCCAAAGTCGGGTCACAAAATGTAATTCTCAGATCATATTTTTGAGTTTTCAGGTCCAAAAAATTGGGTTCCTTTAAAAACGCATATAAACGCAAACGCGGGTGCCGCGTTTAGCCGCGTTTTGCGTCTGAAACGTGGAAATTTTTGCGTCTGAACCCATTTTTTTGCTTCTGGAAAAACTAGGTTAAACGCAACTGCATAAAGACGGCAAAAAACGAGACTGTGTACATGGACACATAGGATAACATTGAATGAGTTCAGGGGCAGTTGAAAAAAGTGTCCAACTGCATCTGAACACGCGTTTAACTGAGTCTCGTGTGCATGAGGCCTAAGCGTTAGAATGTTTCAAATTCTAAACTTGGCAGTCTGCACTGATGCTTTCTTTTGACAGCTGAGTGAGCAGATAATCTCTCCACTTGTTTATATGAAAGAATCGCCTACTCTCAGCAGGAGAGATCGTCAGGGGGGGGTGAATCGAGATCGCGATTTTTTTAACGATTAATCGTGCAGCTCTACTCTCATAGTACCATAGCCTGGGGACATAAACTTCATCTGCTGCAGCTCCAGATTTCATGGACTCCTGCACCTTCTTGCGCTCCCTCAGATATGTACTCCTCATGCCATCAATTTTCATTCCTAAATAGTTGATGTCTGCCCTGGGGACCACTGGCTTCACCAACTCCAGCAGTTTCTCCATCGCTGCCTGCCTCTTTAATTTGTTGCTATAATGTGGGTGTTTAGATTGCCACAGACAGGGCAGCTCCCTGTACTTGTCTATGAACAGGGGGAGGAAACTATGGTCGTTGAACCCATCCATATTCTCTGCAAGACACAACACAAGACAAACCCTAATGTCAGGCTAAACTCTCCTAATCTTGTCCCAATATAGGCCTCAATCTAGAAGCAGTATAGGCTATTGATGTACCAAGTTAAAATTGTACCTTAGTTTGAACGATAGGCGCTTCAGTTCCTCCGCTCACAAATCGTACGTATGATGAACGCATGTTGCGTTTTATATACAGTGCACATGCGTGAAACTCTGCCCGCCCCAACATTCTTTCTAGTCTGTTCCCCGCCCCTTCTCTTTCGGCGCAGTGGGGAGAGCACATGGCGGAGACACAGCAGGTGCGCACTAATTATTCCACTAACGAGGAGGAGGACGAGGAAAGCCCGGAGCCAGAAACGTCCCGATCCCGGAGATGAAGATTTAAGGCCTCAAATATGTCTTTTGGAGATGGTGGACATATTGAAGAGGAACGACTATGATGGGAAGTATGGACCTTACCCAAATGCCAGAAAGGCCAAGATCATGACTAAAGTTGTGAGGAGTCTTCAGAAGAATTTTGGGGTATGACGATCCAATGATCAACTGAGGAAACACTGGTCAGACCTGAAACTGAGGGAGCACGATCAGTACAGAAGGATCAAGAGAGTTCTTCAAAAAAGTAAGTAGTTGTCGTGTGTTCATATTATTATTATTATTTGCATACTGCTACATGTGCTTTTATTTAATGTTGTACAGTTTAAAATGGCCACTTTCATGTTCAATCGTTCGTTGGTAGTAAACATCGTTCGTTCGCCGACTTCAAAGACAATGTTTTGGCAAGTTGCACTTAACTACATTTGTTCAGGCCTATTTCTAGTTTGTTGTCTAGAGGGCTTTGTAATAGAATGAAATGCAGACTTGATTCAGTGTAAAGGAGGAGGTGTTCTGGTGTCCCACCCTTTTTATTAGGCTGTCCCACACACGTGCTCCAGTGGATACTAAAGGGGTGTTTCCATCTGTCAAACTTGCACAAAACAGGTAAGTATTCCAACTTTAGAAAGTATCAAAAATAATGTTTTCAGCTTTGAACTCTGCCAAAAAATACAATTGTACGTCCTTAAATATCAGTGTGCTAAATATTCCTTTTTTACATTCTCATAGGGGGAAGAAGACTCGGGACGTCTGAGGAAACCAGGGACCCCACACCTCCCAAAGAAGGGGAAATACCAATATCAGAAGCAAAGGAGGAAGGAGAGATTGTTGAAATTGGCACCACAACAGGCGAGTGTCTGAGACCACAGCTTCAGGTAAGTTAATCAATGTATACCTGCATATTTATAATACACAGTGTTTTTTTGGTTTATTTTTAGGTGATGTGGATATTGTGGTTGAAGAATCGCATTTTACCAGTGAAAGTGCCCAGATCATCATCGGGGAGATAATGGGGTGCAATCGCGATTTAGATAATCTCAAGAAAAACATTAATGATGTTCAACAAAAAATGAAGAACATCATTGATGTTTTAGGGAAAATCTGAAACACCCAAAACTAGCTATCATCCATTTTCATTTTTGAAAACAAGTTTTATATTTTTTGAAAAGCCAAATTTGGAAGATGCACACAGTGTGTCAACATGTGCTATCTCCCATCATGGGTGATCAATGTACGCATTTTGTTGGTGCAACCCCTTCCTTGCTACTAAAGTAGCTGAGATGAAGGGGTTGTACTCTCAAAACACGCACATTGATCCCCCATGATGGGAGATAGCACATGTTGACATTGGGCATGGAATCAGGAGGAAAATGCCCAGTTTGATTCACAATTTGTGTGCATCTTCCAAATTTGGCTTTTGCAGGGGTGACAATATCAAGGCAATATCAACACAGTTTGGACATACTCATGTCTGATATTGTCTTCACTTTTCAAAGTTGAACTTTGTAAGTTCCTCAGTTCTGTATGTTATGCTTTGATACATGCCTTTTTCCACAAAAAATGGCAAGTTATATTAATGTTACCAAAAATAATGTTATATACACCAAATATGTTGGTTTGTTGTAAACCCCTTTTATAAACGCACATGTGAATGTGCTTTGAGTAAAAAGTTTAATTAACAATGTGTGGCTTCCTTTTTCAATGCGTGGTGACAATGGGTGTTATTTACTAAAGGCAAATCCACTTTGCACTCCAAGTGCAGTTTCAGGTGCACTTTTGCAGTGCACTTGTAGTGCATAGTGGATTTGCCTTTAGTAAATGACACCCACAGTGCTTTTTAATTTTCCCCAATCACGCCATTTTCATGACTCCACACGTTTCTGTTATGGTGCTGAAAATGAACAATATTTTTGTCAGTAATGCACTACATACATTGACAACAAAAACAAGGTGTGTGTGTAGCAACAAAAGAGTCGTCTCATCTCGCACAGAAATTGGGTTTGCACTGTTGAAGAAAAAGGCCCAAAAAAAAAAGCTAGGAGACACCTAAAACAAACCCAAGCAGTATATGAAAACAAATATTATTGCAGTTTGAAAGAGAAATTTATTTAAAAAATGCCTCTCAGACATTGTCTGGCATATCAATGGCCCCCTACCCGCAAAGTACTCCATATATCGGTTTCTGACCTCGCGGGCTCTTTGGGGGGGGCAGCTTCAAGGGCCGGCAGGTTGGCATTTTCTGGTAAGTCTGCATCAGGCCCAACTGAGGCCACATAGTTCGGAGAGTACTTTTTCAAAAAATTGTGCAGAATGCATCATGAAATCACAAAATGAGTGAGTTTATATTCTGCCATGTGGATTGGAGTCAAAAATAGGCGGAACCGGCTGGCCATTATCCCGAAAGTGTTCTCCACTACTCTTCTGGCTCTGGCCAGCCGGAAATTAAAGAGCCTCTGGTCTGGGGTGAGGGTCCTCATTGGGAATGGCCGCATCAGATGGATTCCCAGCACAAATGCTTCATCCATGACGAAGGGGAGTCCTTCCACATTCTCTTCTGGTGGTCGCAAGCCCAGACTACCACTCTGGAGACGCCAGTAGAACTCTGTCTTCTCGATCACTCCACCATCCGACATCCGGCCATTTTTCCCCCACATCCACATACAGGAAGTTGTATATCACTGACACCACCGCCAACATCACGATACTATTTTACCCCTTGTAATTATAATAGTAGGACCCTGAGTTGGGGGTGGGACGATGCGGACGTGTTTCCCATCAATTGCGCCTCCACAATTGGGAAAGTCCCAATGGGTGGCAAAGTGGGAGGCCACAGTCTGCCATTCCTGTGGCGTTGAAGGAAACTGTGAAGTCAAACAAGAAAAAAAAAATTGTCATTTTGCACACTAACATTGCAAGCAGATTAGACACACACATTTTTGGCCAAGATCAGTATAACATTTTTGGAGATTAGTATTTAAAGCCAAAAGTATAAGGTCCCCTTATCAGATTCCTCACCCTATCTGATGGCCCATTGCAGAAAATTAGGGTGGACGGGTAACCCTCTCCACTTGATTGAGAGCTGAATGCATAAATAATGTGTGATACTTTGACTGGCCCCTCCTTACTTACACTATTGGCAGCCCACTGGACAGGTAAGAAGTGTCATAATAAAAAAAAAAAAAACACTGAACAAATGGAAGCACATTCTTACATTCTGCTATTACCAATGAAGATAATAATAGGAGAAAAAAACTTAAAACAGTAGCATTTGAAAGTATTGAGGCAGGCCCTTGCACTACATGCTTAGGTGAATTCATCCATAAATCTGACCACAAAAGAGTTAGGTATAATGTGTATTGGGTTTGGCAAAGTCAGCAGATAGAGGATAGACTTGGCAGTTGGGGGAGGGGGGTTTCTAATGAGTTTGGCCCACCCAAAAAAAAAACCTCTGGCACTCTGCATGAATTTAAGGAAACACATAACATTTGTACACATTTTAGGGGGTGTTTAGGGGAAAGCACTACTATGGAGCTGACAAAATACATTGCTAAGTGACTAGGCTAGGTGTATATGGGCCCATAAGAGCACGCTGGGAAGGTTAGTGAAGGCAAATATGCATGAAGGACAAAAAAGGAACTTTAAAAGCTTCCAGCATGCATGAGGACAAAGGGGCACAGCATTAGAGGTCGACTGATATATCGGCCGATATTTTCAGTTTTTTAAATAATCGGCATCGGCTGATTGTGCTGATAAAAAGCCGATGTCATCGGGACTTTGAAATGACTTCTGTAATAGAAGTCAGTGTAAGTTGCCTGAGTCATCATAGAAACTACTTTCCTCCTCTCTGGGCAGGCTGCCAAGACAAGAACAGAAAGATACAATGTTTACACTTGAATGAATGAAATCATCTCAGTGTGTAGAGTTCTCAGTTTAACCATTTAAAGACTAAATCTTTTCTGACACTTGTTGCTTACAAGTAAAAATCCTGTATTTTCTGCCAGAAAATCACTTAGACCCCCCAAAAATTATATATATATTTTTTAGCAGAGATCCTAGGGAATAAAATAGCGGTTGTTGCAATATTTTATGTCACACGGCATTTGCACAGAGGTCTTTCAAATGCATTTTTTGGGAAAAAAATACACTATTTAAACAATAAAAATAAAATAAAAACAGTAAAGTTAGCCCATTTTTTTTTTTCGTCCAAAAGTTTTGACTACCTGTTTTTATTTAATATATAGTTTTTTTTTTTTTTTTTTATCTAAATCATACATACAAGTAAACTGATTGGAGGTTTGTTTTGTTTAATAAATGTTTAAATGTAAGAAATTTTCTGTATCACTTATGAAGACTGCTTTCACACTGGAGCGGGCAGGCGTTGATGGTAAAACGCAAGTTTTAGCGGCTCTTTACCATCATTTTAGCGGTGCTATTTGGCTGCTAGTGGGGCACATATAACCCAGCTAGCGGCCAAGGAAGAGGTTAAATGCGCCCATGAAGCACTGCTGCCAAATTGCATTGCATGCGCTTCGGCAGTGGTGCCCATTCATATCAATGGGCAGGAGTGGTGGAGGAGCGGTATACACCACTCCAAACGTGCTGCTTGCAGGACTTTTTTTTTTTAAGATCCTGCCAGCGCATCGCCTCAGTGTGAAAGCACTCTGTCTTTCACACAGACTTCAGGGGAGCCATTTTGCAGGCACTTTACAGGCGCTATTTTTAGCCCAAAAGCGCCTGAAAAACGCCCCAGTGGGAAAGGTGTGTTAGATCAAGGGGGATTAAAAAAAAAATAAAATAAAAAAGGAAAAAAAAAAATAAAATAAAATCGGCCTAACATATCGGCCCAAAAATATCTGCATCATATATCGGCTATCGGCCGTCATGATTTCTAAATATCGGCATCGGCCAGAGAAAAACCCATATCGGTCGACCTCTACACAGCATATCATGTACAGTATATTCCTATCATGTTTATTAGGGAATTATGAAAATTGAAATCCTCCTGTCGAGTCAGGAGGCGTTTGAAGCCTTTCAAGGCATTCAAGTCTATGGTACCGCTCCGCATTCACTCGGGCAGGTGTTAATAACCTTAAAGTGTGGTGTATAATTTAATATGTAAAGTTAAAAAAAAGGCAATTTATTCTTAAAAATCTCTATGCAGTGGTAAATATATATAACCAACTATATGATTAGGGAGCAAAATCTCGAATCCACTCTGCGAATAACAGAAGAGATATACTATTGGAGGTTGAATCTGGTAAATATCAGACTCGGATCACATTTTTTATTTAGACCCCTTTCACACTCGGGCACATGTAATGTGCCCTGCTCCCACGTAATGTGCCCTGCTCCCACGTAATGTGGCTGGCCTCCATGTAAAAGTGTACTTTAAATGTAATTGTAATGCCTTCTATTACCTCCAGTCTATCAGCCTCCACCTTCTCTGGGTTCAGATGCTGATCTTCTCTGAGTCTGTTGTTTTTAACTAAAAAACAAAAAAAAATCTTATACTTACCTGCTCTGTGTAGTGGTTTTGCACAGAGCAACCCCGATTCTTCTCTTCTGGGGTTCCCCAACGATGCTTCTGGCTCCTCCTGCCTTCAGAATGCCCCAATAGCAAGCTGCAAATTATAGAATAGAATGCCCCTATAGCAAGGTAAAAAAACTCCTGCCTTTAGAACCACTCACTTCCTGCCCAGGACTACATGTCCCATGAGGCATTGCTCCTCACACATTCACATGTTCTCAGGCACTTACTGACATATATGGAGGGTGTACTGAGCTGTGTGTGTGCTGCACTGTATCTCGTGATATGTAAACTAATAATGCATTCTGTATGCAGGCCAACTAATCGGCTGGCCAATTAATCAATTATGAAAAAAGCTGACATCTATTTTCATAATCGATAAATTGTTTTAGCCCTACTGCAGATAAACAGGGGCAACTTATGTGGGAGGATTTGTTTCATCCCTGTGTATCACATGAAGCTAGTCAATTTACTGGGCACATATGAAGGTTTACAACCACTTTAAAGTGTAACTTAGAGCACTTTAACACTGAGCAGTAGCAGGCGTTGGCGATAAAGCGACTCTATTTTTAGCAGCGCTTTACCATCGTTTTTGCGATGCTTTTAACCTCTGCTAACGGCCAAAAAAGAGTTAAAAGCGCCCCTGCCCATTGATTTCAATGGGCAGGGGCGCTTTAGGATTGGTGTTTACACTGCTCCTACAGCACCTCAAAGATGCTGCTTGCAGGACTTTTTAGAGCATTCTGCCAGCTTAGCACTCTGGCTTTCACACTGGAGTGACAGGATAGGCACTTTGCAGGCGATATTTTTAGCACTATAGCGCCTGTAAAGCACCTCAGTGTGAAAGTAGCCTAAAGGCAAACATTTTTTTTCAATTTGGATAAAGTGAGGGAGGGTTATAACTAGGGCTGCATCGAATGGAAATTTTGGTACCGAAAATGAAGGATGCATTAGGCCAAAACCTGATACCGAAAATTTATAGTTTTTAAAAAATATTTATATTTTTATATACAATTGTATTATATTTGACTTTTTAATTACTGTCATCAATTTAAATCAATATGAATTTATTGTTGGCCGTTATTGGCAAATTTTAGTGCAAGAAAGGTGAAGAAAAATGCAGTATGCAATCTCTGACCATCTCTTGTATTGGGTCCCCAGTCTCTGACCATCTCTTGTATCGTGTCCCCAGTCTGGCCATCTCTTGTATCGGGTCCCCAGTCTCTGACCATCTCTTGTATCGTGTCTGTGATGAGGGGCTTTGTTACTGAGAAGAGTCTGCGATGGGTGAGGACTCTGTAATGGAGGGGAGTCTGTGATGGGGGTGGATTTGTGATGAGGGGATTCTGTGAAATACTAAATTTATGTAGATTAAAATTAGAGGTCGACCGATATGGGTTTTTCTCTGGCCGATGCCGATATTTAGAAATCATGGCGGCCGATAGCCGATATATGATGCCGATTTTTTTGGGCCGATATGCTAGGCCGATTTTTTATTTTTTTTTTATTTTTATTTTTTTAATCCCCCTTGATCTCATAAAATCTAACACACCTTTCCCACTGGGACATTTTTCAGCCGCTAAAACTTGCAGCGTTTTACCATCAACGCCTGCCTGCTCCAGTGTGAAAGCAGCCTTCATAAGTGATACAGAAAATTTCTTACATTTAAACATTTATTAAACAAAACAAACCTCCAATCAGTTTACTTGTATGTATGATTTAGATTTAAAAAAAAAAAAACCTATATATTAAATAAAAACAGGTAGTCAAAACTTTTGGACGAAAAAAAAAATGGACTAACTTTACTGTTTTTAAATTTATTTATTTTTTTGCTAAAAAAAAATATATATAATTTTTGGGGGGTCTAAGTGATTTTCTGGCAGAAAATACAGGATTTTTACTTGTAAGCAACAAGTGTCAGAAAAGATTTAGTCTTTAAATGGTTAAACTGAGAACTTCTACACACTGAGATGATTTCATTCATTCAAGTGTAAACATTGTATCTTTTTGTTCTTTTCTTGGCAGACTGCCCAGAGAGGAGGAAAGTCGTTTCTATGACGACTCAGGCAACTTACACTGACTTCTATTACAGAAGTCATTTCCAAGTCCCGCTGTTCTAAATCGGCCTTTTTATCAGCACAATCGGCCGATGCCGATTAATTAAAAAACGGCAAATATCGGCCAATACAGGTCCTTCTCAAAAAATTAGCATATTGTGATAAAGTTCATTATTTTCTGTAATGTACTGATAAACATTAGACTTTCATATATTTTAGATTCATTACACACAACTGAAGTAGTTCAAGCCTTTTCTTGTTTTAATATTGATGATTTTGGCATACAGCTCATGAAAACCCAAAATTCCTATCTCAAAAAATTAGCATATCATGAAAAGGTTCTCTAAACAAGTTATTAACCTAATCATCTGAATCAACTAATTAACTCTAAACACCTGCAAAAGATTCCTGAGGCTTTTAAAAACTCCCAGCCTGGTTCATTACTCAAAACCGCAATCATGGGTAAGACTGCCGACCTGACTGCTGTCCAGAAGGCCATCATTGACACCCTCAAGCAAGAGGGAAAGACACAGAAAGAAATTTCTGAACGAATAGGCTGTTCCCAGAGTGCTGTATGAAGGCACCTCAGTGGGAAGTCTGTGGGAAGGAAAAAGTGTGGCAGAAAACGCTGCACAACGAGAAGAGGTGACCGGACCCTGAAGAAGATTGTGGAGAAGGACCGATTCCAGACCATGGAGGACCTGCGGAAGCAGTGGACTGAGTCTGGAGTAGAAACATCCAGAGCCACCGTGAACAGGCGTGTGCAGGAAATGGGCTACAGGTGCCGCATTCCCCAGGTCAAGCCACTTTTGAACCAGAAACAGCGGCAGAAGCGCCTGACCTGGGCTACAGAGAAGCAGCACTGGACTGTTGCTCAGTGGTCCAAAGTACTTTTTTCGGATGAAAGCAAATTTTGCATGCCATTCGGAAATCAAGGTGCCAGAGTCTGGAGGAAGATGGGGAGAGGGAAATGCCAAAATGCCTGAGGTCCAGTGTCAAGTACCCACAGTCAGTGATGGTCTGGGGTGCCATGTCAGCTGCTGGTGTTGGTCCTCTGTGTTTTATCAAGGGCAGGGTCAATGCAGCTAGCTATCAGGAGATTTTGGAGCACTTCATGCTTCCATCTGCTGAAAAGCTTTATGGAGATGAAGATTTCATTTTTCAGCACGACCTGGCACCTGCTCACAGTGCCAAAACCACTGGTAAATGGTTTACTGACCATGGTATTACTGTGCTCAATTGGCCTGCCAACTCTCCTGACCTGAACCCCATAGAGAATCTGTGGGATATTGGGAAGAGAAAGTTGAGAGACGCAAGACCCAACACTCTGGATGAGCTTAAGGCCGCTATCGAAGCATCCTGGGCCTCCATAACACCTCAGCAGTGCCACAGGCTGGCTGCCTCCATGCCACGCCGCATTGAAGCAGTCATTTCTGCAAAAGGATTCCCGACCAAGTATTGAGTGCATAACTGAACATAATTATTTGAAGGTTGACTTTTTTTGTATTAAAAACACTTTTCTTTTATTGTTCGGATGAAATATGCTAATTTTTTGAGATAGGATTTTTGGGTTTTCAGGAGCTGTATGCCAAAATCATCAATATTAAAACAAGAAAAGGCTTGAACTACTTCAGTTGTGTGTAATGAATCTAAAATATATGAAAGTCTAATGTTTATCAGTACATTACAGAAAATAATGAACTTTATCACAATATGCTAATTTTTTGAGAAGGACCTGTATATCGGCCGGCCGATATATCGGTCGACCTCTAATTAAAATTGTTTTTTATTTTAAATATTGTATTTTTTTTTTGCATTAGTAATTTATTCATGTTTTTTTCAAACTAACTCCCCCCCCATAAAAAAAATGTAGGTTTTTGGTTGCAACATGACAAAATGTGAACAATTTCAAAGGGGTATGAATAATTTTTCAAGGCACTGTACTGGTTCTGGGCAGGATCAAATCAAATATAGGGCAGCACACTTAAAGTGGTTGTTAAGCCACTCTAACTTGTGTAAACCATCCACCCTGCCTCCTATTGCATTGTCTCCCTCTGTGTGTGATTTATAAAAATAGATGCTGCAAATACCTAATTTCACTGCCGAGATTGCTATCACGACTGGCCAGCTTTTCTCTTTCCTTCTCTGAGAGATGTAGTGGGCGTGACTGAGATTTTTCTGCTGATGTCACTCTGGAGGGGAGGAGGAGAGAGCTTGGCTGGTCATGTGATCGCAATCTCGCCTCTTAAATGCGGTATTAACAGCATTTATATTTATAAATCATTCACAGAGGGGGACACTGCAATAAGAAGTTGTGCTTATGGTGTATACTAGTCAGTGTAATAAAAGCAGCAGGAGAGGGAAGGGGCAGCTCTCACACAGACAGGGGTTAGGGGTAGGAGGACACAGGCGCACAGAGAAGAACAGATAGCAGGCTGCTGATGACAGAGGCACATAAACTGACCACAGTGACTGTTCTCAGCAGCCATGATACACCGTGGTCAGTTTACAGAGGGGTGGGGAGAAACTGTCAGGATTAGCCAGGTTTTTTTAGGTGTTACAGGGTTGCCAAATGACACAGGACAAGCACTGTATCATATAACATGCTTTAAAGGAGCAGGATACATTTTATTGGGGGGGAGTTAACAAACGCTTTAATTATGCTTTATATGTTATCATGAGTTTGAAAATACAGTAGTTCATTGGATTACGAGCATAATCCGTTACAGAAGAACGCCTGTAATCCAAACCACTCGTATATCAAAACAAGTTTCTGCATAGGAATCAATGGAAGTTCCGATAATTGGTTCCAGTGTCACTGCTAGTGTATGCAGTACTGCATGTGGCCAGAGGTAGGGGGGCACTGGAGACGCTTGGAGGCCACTCGGAGATGCTCGGGAACTGAGTGTCTCCGAATGTCACCGGTGCCCCTGCACCTCTGGCCACATGCGGTACTGTACAGCCCAGAGGCTTGAATCCTGCTCATCTTGTGAGTCAGCACTCGCAAATCGAGTCAATATTTTAAAAAAAATTAATAAAATGCTCGCAGTTTTCTTTTTATTACACTATAGTTGCTGTAGCCTAAATATACAGTATAGACACATGGACTTGTATGCTGCATGTGATCCACAATCTAGTAAATATGGGTTTCCTTACTTTGTGTAATTGGGCTTTAAAGTTAAATTTCATTAGCATCATCTGACTTTCTCTAATCAACACATTCTATGTGTACAGTTGTTTAATCCTCATTTTCACAGGCACAGGTTTTAAAGCATGCAAGTCATAAATAGGTTTCAATATAGGACTGAATTTGAGCAACCTTAGATTAGATGGGCTGTGCTGACTCCGCACTCTATGGAAATTAATGGATCTGGGTCACCTTGTAACTAAGCCAGGGTAAACTTACTTGTTAAAGTTATGTGCTAATTAAGTCATCATTTTCTATTCTATCTCTAAACTGTAACATTTCTTATTTCTTTTGGACTTGCGGACTATCTGCCTTTGACAGCTTTGCAGAAAACCATTGACTGGTTATGTAGGCTGACCTTGAGGGCCTCTTCACACTGCTGCGATGCGGGAGCCCTGCGAATCCAAAGCGGATTCCTGCATCGCACATTTCCCGGCTGCAGTTCACACTGCCCTATGCGAACTGCTGGTACAAGTTAATGACACCCCCCAAATCAGTTTGCTTATTGCAGTGCGATCTGCAATCTCGGACAGGAATCAGATCGCCCGATTCTGCTGCGGACAAAAAAAAAAAGGGTCCTGTACGAGTTTAATGCAAATTCAGCCATATAATCTTTATGGCTGAAATCGCATCGCATCAGAGATCGCATGTGATTTTCACTGCGGTGCGAATCACATCTGATCTCTGACATCGCACCAGTGTGGACCGGCCCTGAAGGAGTCTGTAAAAACTAAAATTGCTGAAACGGGCTCACATAAAGTTAGATTTGATTCATATGGTCCAAACTATTTTATGTGATTAATCACAGCTTGCTGGTTGTTTGTGCCATTTTTAATCATGGACTTTTGGCACACTCTTTTCATGGACCTGCCTGCACTTCTTCACGGTTACTTCTTCACACTCAAGAGGGTTTGTATCCACAAACCTATATAAAACCATTAAATAATGTTTGTTTCTTTTAAATTTCCTATATATCCGGCCATCCTCCCAAGTGCTTTTTTTTTCCTACTTGACAACCATAGCTGAAAGATTGCTATAGAGATTTAAAAAGGAAAAAAAGAGAACTGCGCTAACCTCAAATTCCCAAAATGAATGGGATATATGTATGTGCTGAACCCACGGTATAAGCCTTAGTGTCTTAATGTCTCTAAGGCCACCTCAAAAATATAGTGCATGCTGTTATATATACAAATATGTAAAATTAAATACAAAGATAAGACACAAGTGAGTGTCAATGATGTGAATTGCCCAAACACAGTACAAATTGTGTAGATCTCTGTGCATATACCCCTAAAAATAAAGAATGGAAATTTTCTCAAAACTGAAAAATTACATAAAATAAATTATCAAAAAATATTTTGAAACACGCTATGTAATGTCCATATAATTATATACCAAACTATTGCTATAAAGTGTCCATATGGTAAATAAACACTAGTGAAGAAAAACTTTGTATGAAGAGCTGAATTGGAAGTGCACAAATTAATAATCTTCTCCAGGAATATAATGTGCTTTTCCCATCACCAAATGAATGAATTGGCTCCTTACCAGATCCGAGCGACCCCCCCCGTTACAGAGGGTCACCACAGGCAAAAACAATCAAAGGATATCCGGGTAATGGTTCCCCCTCTGGCGATCCCGAATCTTTCACACAATAGGGCTATGGCTGTTGCTCCACATATCACTCCCAACTTGTAATGTTTCATTAGATTTTTATTTGCTGTTCAACCAATAAAAACCTTGTAAAGATCTCAGACATCAAAAGCTGTAAGCAGGTTGATGTGCACTTGCATTCTGCTCCAGGAGCAGCATGCACTATATTTTTGAGGTGGCCTTAGAGACATTAAGACACTAAGGCTTATACCGTGGGTTCAGCACATACATATATCCCATTCATTTTGGGAATTTGAGGTTAGCGCAGTTCTCTTTTTTTCTTTTTCTGTTTTGTGTATTTTTGGTGTACATTTGAATTGCAGCTTCCGACCAATATCATTCTCACTCCGTAGCGCATTTTTTTCCTCTTTGCTCTTTTAAAGAGATTTAAAGCCCCCCTCACCTCTATGTCCTTCATGTTACTAATAGCAGAGGGGAACTCAAAGAATATTCTTCTTAGAGCATCGGGGCATGAGGCCATAGGCACAAAAAAGGTTTTAAGCCCATTCAACCAAAATAGTTGCCATGTCCTCTTCAGTGTTTTATTTGTGCCAGTGGATGAGATTTGCATGGTAGTATCCTGAAAACATTTTATTCTGGATGCTGAGCTTTTTATTCTACTCCTAAGCAAATGTCATGGCTGTTGTAGAGGAAAAAAACAGTGCCCCATTACTTAAAAGCGGAGGTCCACCCAAAAATGGAACTTCCACTTCCACTTATCTGCCTGTTTTCAGTGACGAAAACTAAACAAAAAAAAAACGTAAACAATTCAGATGCATAAAATACAACTAAATCTAAACTGCGCTTTCAACAGAACCCTGAGACTATCATAGAGCAGGTGCATTTATACAGAGACTTGATTACACACAGGTGGATTCTATTTATCACCATCAGTCATTTAGGACAACATTGGATCATTCAGAGATCCTCGCTGAACTTCTGGAGTGAGTTTGTTGCACTGAAAGTAAAGGGGCCGAATAATTTTGCACCACTTTTCAGTTTTTTATTTTCTAAAAAAGTTTAAAATATCCAATAGATTTTGTTCCACTTGACAATTGTGTCCCACTTGTTGGTGATTCTTCACAAAAAATAAAAATTGTATATCTTTATGTTTGAAACCTGAAATGTGGCAAAAGGTTGAAAAGTTCAAGGGGGCCGAATACTTTCGCAAGGCACTGTAAATGGCAGTGGGGGATTGCACAGGGCAGAGATCAGGACAGTCTGATATTTTACCCTGTGCTAAGCACTGCTACCTTGCTGGGAGGGGAAACACTCGCCACGTCCCATCCAGACAGATACGAACCTGCTGGAGGAGTTCCTCTTCTGTGGTTTGCAGGGCATTGTTCCAGAACTCCCAGGCAGCAGGCAGACAGCTTGTCGATAGATTCAGGGGGCTGGGGCTTTAACAGACAGGCAGAGCTCAGAGGAAAGCAGAAGTTCAGGTGGGTACTGGAGATTTGTTGACTAAAACGCATTAAGGATTTTAATCGACTAAAATCTGACTAAAACGTAAACAATTCAGATGCATAAAATACAACTAAATCTAAACAGACTTTTTAGTCAAAAGACTATGACTAAAATGAAATTAAAATTTGATGTCAAACTTAACAATGTAGAACCGTTAATATGAAAAACCCTGTTCATTATAAATACTTCAATTGTTATTAATCAGGCTCTGCATAATATCCAATCACCATATTTCCACTGAATATTTATGGAAATTTTACTTGGAGTATATTTAAAACTCTATTTAAAAAAGCCAGTTTAACTCCAGCCACATTTTATGGCTGATTGATATTCAGGATCCATTGTCCTTTAGTGGTGAATCCTGTTGTTTCAGTTATTTAGCCACTAGGTATGTATGATGTGAGCAGTATATCATTATTCTTTGCTAGCACATTTCTTAAGTAGAGTCTTAAAGCAAAGTAAAGCCTAACAAATTCAGTCAGTAAAGAAGGTGAAAATTTATTCCTACGCAACAGAAGAGTAATGAAAAATGTTAAGCTTTGACTTGCATGTACAAGTACATTGTTGCCACTATAAATGCTTTTTTCTCATTGCAGAAGAACCAGATCTGCGGCATGTAGAAAAAGATGTTCTTATTCCAAAGCTGATGAGAGAGAAATCTAAAGTGCGATGTGCTGAACAAGTAGAAGGTAATGCTGGAAAAGACAATGCAATCGGACTATGTTGCAGTTAGCCAAACTAGTGAAAAACAACGGTCTATGCTGCGGCTCCCTGAAATGTATGTCCCAGTATGAATGTCATACTACTCCTGGTCTATTGCAGGAACAGGTGATATGGGTAACACAGTAAAGATGAAGTGGAAGGTAGCGGACTTGGTGAATCTTATTCTTTATAGAATACTGGAATGTCACTTTTTTCTGATATATATACAGTATCTCACAAAAGTGAGTACACCCCTCACATTTTTGTAAATCTTTTATTATATGTTCTTGTGACAACACTGAAGAAATTACACTTTGCTACAATGTAAAGTAGTGAGTGTACAGCTTGTATAACAGTGTAAATTTGCTGTGCCCTCAAAATAACTCAACACTCCAAAGTAAAAATGTCCAAATTGGGCCCATGTGTCAATATTTTGTGTGGCCACCATTATTTTCCAGCACTGCCTTAACCTTCTTGGGCATGGAGTACACCAGAGCTTCACAGGTTGCCACTGGAATCCTCTTCCACTCCAACATGATGACATCACGGGGCTGGTGGATGTTGGAGACTTTGCGCTCTTCCACCTTCCGTTTGAGGATGCCCCACAGATGCTCAATAGGGTTTAGGTCTGGAGACATGCTTGGCCAGTACATCACCTTTACCTTCATCTTCTTTAGCAAGGCAGTGATCTTCTTGGAGGTGTGTTTGGGGTCGTTATTATGTTGGAATAATGCCCTGCGGTCCAGTCTCTGAAGGGAGGGGATCTTGCTCTGCCTCAGTATGTCACAGTACATGTTGGCATTCATGGTTCCCTCAATGAGCTGTAGCTCCCCAGTGCCGGCAGCACTCATGCAGCCCCAGACCATGACACTCCCACCACCATGCTTGACTGTAGGCAAGACAAACTTGTCTTTGTACTCCTCACCTGCCGCCACACACGCTTAACACCATCTGAACCAAATAAGTTTGTCTTGGTCTCATCAGACCACAGGACATGGTTCCAGTAATCCATGTCCTTAGTCTGCTTGTCTTCAGAAAACAGTTTGCAGGCTTTCTTCTGCATCATCTTTAGAAGAGGCTTCCTTCTGGGATGACGGCCATGCAGACCAATTTGATGCAGTGTGTGGTGTATGGTCTGAGCACTGACAGGCTGAACCCCCACCCCCTCAACCTCTGCAGCAATGCTGTCAGCACTCATATGTTTAATTTCCCAAGACAACCACTCAACTCCTTTAGTCGACCATGGCAAGGCCTGTTCTGAGTGGAACCTGTCCTGTTAAACCGCTGTATGGTCTTGGCCACCTTGCTGTAGCCCAGTTTCAGGGTCTTGGCAATCTTCTTATAGCCTAGGCCAGCTTTATGTAGAGCAACACAATTCTTTTTTTCAGATCCTCAGAGAGTTCTTTGCCATGAGGTGCCATGTTGAACTTCCAGTGACCAGTATGAGAGAGTGAGAGCGATAACACCAAATTTAACACACCTGATCTCCATTCAAACCTGAGACCTTGTAACACCGAGTCACATGACATCAGGGAGGGAAAATAGCTAATTGGGCCAATTTGGACATTTTCACTTGGGGTGTACTTACTTTTGTTGTCAGCGGTTTAGACATTAATGGCTGTTTGTTGAGTTATTTTGAGGGGACAGTAAATTTAAATATATAATAAAATATTTACAAAAATGTGAGGGGTGTACTCACTTTTGTGAGATACTGTGTGTATGTATATATATATATATATATATATATATATCTATATATATATATCTCAGAAAAAAAGTGACATTCCAGTATTCTATAAAGAATAAGATTCACCAAGTCCGCTACCTTCCACCGCGACTTGTTGATGGCTGTTTGTTGAGTTATTTTGAGGGGACAGTAAATTTACACTGTTATACAAGCTGTACACTCACTACTTTACATTGTAGCAATGTGTTATTTCTTCAGTGTTGTCACATGAAAAGATATAATAACATTTACAAAAAATGTGAGGGGTGTACTCACTTTTTTGAGATACTGTGTGTGTGTGTGTGTGTGTATATGTGTGTGTATATGTATATATATATATATATATATATATATATATATATATATAATGATATAAAATGTTAGATTCCTGTGATGTAAAAAAAATTAGACCAAGGTAAAACGATTCAGAACTTTTTCCACCTTTTTAATGTGGCCTATAAACTGTACAACTCAATTGAAGAACAAACTGAATTTTTTTGGGGGGAGGGACAGTAAAAAATAAATAAAAATGTGGTTGCAAAGGTGTGCACACCCTCTTATAACTGGGGATATATATAGCTGTGTTCAGGATTAAGCAGTCACATTCAAACTCATGTTAAATAGGCATCAGTACAGTACGGTGGCAGGTTGGCTCCCCTGTGCGAGCCGTCGTAGTTGTACGTCGGCTGTTTAAGACGCTTTAGCAGGCGCGTGTAGCTGATGCTCGTATTGCACCCGCCGGGCACCCACGATCGCTCATGATAGAGCGAGAACCAGGATCTTTGTGTGTAAACACATGAATCCCTGTTTTCTCAGGGAGTAGAGACAGATTGTGTGCTCCTACTAAGTAGGCACACCGATTGGTCTTCCCTAGTCAATCACCCCCCCCCAGTTAGAACATGCCTGGGGAACACAGTTAACCCCTTCCCTGCCAATGACATTTTTACTGTAATCAATGGCTATTTTTAGCGCTGATCGCTGTATAAATGTCACTGGTCCCAAAAAAGTGTAAAGAGTGTACGATCTGTTCGCCACAATGTCGCAGTTATAAAAATCGCTGATCACCGCCATTACTAGTAAAATAATAAAATAAACATGCCATAAATCTATCCCCTATTTTGTAGATACTATAACTTTTGCGCAAACCAATCAATATACGCTTATTGTGATTTATTTATTTAAGAATACATATCGGCCTAAACTGAGGGAATTTTATAATTTTTTTTTTTTACATTTTTGGGATATTTATTATAGCAAAAAGTACAAAATAGCTTGTTTAAAAAAAAAATTTTAAATTCTAAATTGACGCCTTTTTTTTTTTTTTTTTTTGTAGCGTAAAAAATAAAAACTGCAGATCAGATACCACCAAAAGAAAGCTCTATTTGTGGGGGAGAAAAGGACATACATTTTGTTTGTGTTCAATGTCGCACGACCGCTCAATTGTCAGTTAAAGCATTGCAGTGCCATATTGCAAAAAAATGGCCTGGTCAGGAAGGGGTTAAATTCTTCTGGAGCTGGAGTGGTTAAAGTACGTCTGATTAACCCTAAATTAAATTTAGCTGTTGTCCTAGTAGACCTAGTAGGTCTTTTCTGACATTTTCTTAAGCGCATCCTACAGAAAAGACCATGGTCTGCAGAGAGCTTCCAAAGCATCAGAGGGATCTCATTGTTTAACCACTTCAGCCCCGGAAGAATTTACCCCCTTCCTGACCAGAACACTTTTTGCGGTTCGGCACTAAGTTGCTTTAATTGACAGTTGCACGGTCATGCGACGTGGCTCTCACACAAAATTTATGTCCTTTTTTCCCCCTCAAATAGAGCTTTCTTTTGGTGGTATTTGATCACCTTTGCGGTTTTTATTTTTTGCGCTATAAACAAAAAGAAAATTTTGAAAAAACGCATTATTTTTTACTTTTTGCCTTAATAAATATCCCCCAAAAATATTTGAAAATATTTTTTTTTCCTCGGTTTAGGCCGATAAGTATTCTTCTACATATTTTTGGTGTAAAAAAAATTGCAATAAGTGTTTATTGATTTGTTTGCGCAAAAGTTATAGCGTCTACAAAACGGGGATCATTTTATGGCATTTTTTTTGATCATTTTTATTTTTTTACTAGTAATGCCATCGATCATTTTTATTGTGACTGCGACATTATGGCGGACTCATCGGACAATTTTGACACATTTATGGGACCATTGGCATTAATACAGCGATCAATGCAAATTTTTAGCATTGATTACTGTAAAAATGTCACTGGCAGTGAAGGGGTTAACACTAGGTGGCGCTGTAGGGGTTAAGTGTGTCCTAGGGAGTGATTCTAACAGTGGGGGGGATGGGCTGTCTGTGACATGTCACTGATCAGCTCTCCCGATTACAGGGAGAGCTGATCTTTGACAGTGTCATTGGGCAGAACGGGGAGATGCTTGTTTACATTAGCATCTCCCTGTTCTTACTCACTGTGAGACGATCACGGGTATCCCCGTGGACATCGGGTCCGCCGGATCCGCGGTCACGGAGCGAGCCACCTCTTAAAGTGCAATGTACAAGTACGTTAATCTGCCTGTTCGTGCCCTTCTGCCGCAGCTGCCAAGAGAACTACAGCAACAATAAAGGAGTTGCAGGAATATCTGGCAAGTACTGGCTGTGTGATACATGTGACAATAATCTCCCGTAATCTTCATATGTCTGGGCTATGGGGTAGAGTGGCAAGACAGAAGCATTTTCATACTAAGAAAAACATCCAAGCCTGGCTAAATTTTGCAAAAGCACATCTAAAGTCTACCAAAAACTTAGGAAAATGTGTTATGGTCTGATGAAACCAAGGTTGAACTTTTTAGCCATAATTCCAAAAGAATGTTTGTCGCAAACACAACACTGCACATCACCAAAAGAACACCATACCCACAGTGAAGCATGGTGGTGGCAGCATCGGAACAGGGAACTTAGTCAAGGTAGAGGGAATTATGAACAGTTCCAAATACCAGTCAATATTGAAAGCTGAACATGAGCCTGAATCCCATTGAAAATCTGTGGGCTGATCTGAAGAGGGCTGTGCACAAGTGCCTCGCAATCTGACAGATTTGGAGTGTTTTTGCAAAGAAGAGTTGGCAAATATTGCCATCTCAAGATGGGCCATGCTGATAGACTCATACCCAAAAAGACTGAGTGCTGTAATAAAATCAAAAGATGCTTCAACAAAGTATTAGTTTAAGGGTCATTTTAGTTTTTTATTTTACTTTCCCTCCACCTAAAAAGATTTCAGTTCGTTGTTCAACTGAGTTGTACAGTTTATAGGTCACATTAAAGGTGAAAAAGTTCTGAAATGATTTATCTGTGTGTAGTCACCGATGACTTAGTAACTTTTTGGCAAGTGGTAAGGTTTCTGAGATAAATACAGTAGAAGTTCCCCATCATGTCTGCTTTTTAGATGGAAGAGGTGTGGCCACAGTGAGAAATTAAAGGGGTTGTAAACCTTTGTGTCTTTTCACCTTAATGCATCCTATGCATTAAGGTGAAAAAACACCTGGCAGTGACCGGCTCCCTGTGTTACTTACCTGAGCCCTGGAACTTGACCCGGCGGGGACGTGCTGTCCCTCTGCCCACGATTCTCGGCTCTTGATTGGATAGATTGATAGCAGTGCAGCCATTGGCTCCCGCTGCTGTCAATTGAATCCAATGATGTGGGGGGTGGGGCCGAGTCATACATTCAGTGGCTATGGATGCTGACTGTTCTGGAGCACGCCCACAAGGTAACCCCCTCAGGCTCCTCCTAGGATTAACTGATGTGGGGAGGAGCCTTGAGCTGCTGGGGGACCTCAGAAGACGAGGTTCGGGGCCACTCTGCAAAACGAACTGCACAGTGGAGGCAATTGTGATATGTTTGTTATTTAAAAAAAAAAACACTTACAATCACTTTAAGTCCAGTAATTTTGCTTGTTTACTTGTCCTCATTCAGGTCTGCTTTATGTAAAAAAAACAAACAAAAAAAAAAGCTGAACTCTATGTAAATTTAAAATGCTGAGGCTGTGTAATCCTTAATATACCATACATTTATTTTTGAAATGCAAGCAGTGTAATTATCTCAAGACTGCATTCACACTTGGCAATTTTGAGAATCAATGGCATTCGAAGTCACCCTACAGTCGTGGCAAAATGCACCATGCGTGTTTGAGTGCCATTCATTCTGAATGACACCTCAAACTCGGTATGGTTTTGCTGTGATTGTTGCGCAACAGAATCAAAGCTACTGCTCCTTTTTGGGTGACGTGCTTTGCTCGATGCATGGTTGGGATGCACGTTTCTGTTGCGCAACAATCATGGTTAAATCGCTTTGTTTGAGGTGCCAGTAAGAGTGAATGGTACCCAAACATGCGTGGTGCGTTTTGCCACTATTGAGGTTTGGAATCGCAGCCGTAATTTCTTGTTAGCCAAATAGTGTTTAGGCACTTTAAACATTTAGTTTAGATTAGAACTATTCTATTGAAAAAGTATTAAAGGGATTGTAAAGTTAAAAATTTTATTTTTTAAAAATAACAAACATTTTACACTTACCTCCACTGTGCAGCTCGTTTGGCACAGAGTGGCCCCGAACCTGCTCTTCTGGGGTCCCTCGGCGGCTGTCTCTGCTTCCTCCCGCAGGTGCTTCGCACGTTCATGCGAGCTCCCTCGCATGGTGAGAAGCATCTGCGGGCGCGCTCCCGTGATACAGCCGGTGGCTATAGCCACTCGCTGTATCACACGGCCCCACCCCCCGGCGCTCTGCATCAGTGGATGTGATTGACAGCAGCGCGAGCCAATGGCTGCGCTGCTTTCCATCCATCCACTCCAGCCAATCAGCGGCCAGGCTGAGTGGTGAAGAGGAAGTCGAGGACGACTGCGGGACTTTAGAGGGGTGAGGTAAGTAAATCAGGGGGGGTGGGCTTGGGGCGCAGGCACTGTCAGATGTTTTTTCACCTTAATGCATAGAATGCATTAAGGTGAAAAAACATTTACCTTTACAACCCCTTTAACCTGGCTCATCAAAAGTATCTCGTTAGCACTTAGTATCGACTGCCAGGCTCCTGACTCATACCTTGTTTTGTCCACTCCTGCCCATATGTATTTTCAGCTAGGAAGAAAATGTATGTTAACTCCATCTATTGAAAAAAAATGTCTTGGGCATACAGCACCAATCTAATACTGATCCTCTAATGTAGCGTATTCAAGGTCCTGCTGGCTGCTGGTTAGTATGACGATCCTGGGTATAGGGAGTTCAGGGTGATGTGTAGTGTTCGTTTTTGGCCACACATAGCGCTTTGCTTTTAGGTCAAAAAGTAAAATTTTGGTCTCATCTGACCAGAGCCGCTTCTTCCACTTGTTTGTTGTGCCCCCCACATGGCTTTTTGCAATCGGGACTTCTCATGACCTTCTTTCAACAATGGCTTTCTTCTTGCCACTCTTCTATGAAGGCCAGATTTGTGGAGTGCACAACTCATAGTTGTCCTGTGGACAGATTCTCCCATGTGAGCTGTGGATCTCTGCAGTTTCTCCAGGTTTACCATGTACCTTATGGCTGATTGCCTGATGAATGCTCTCCTTGCCCGCCCTGTCAGTTTAGGTGGACGACCATGTCTTGGTAGGTTTGCAGTTGTGCCATACTCTTTCCATTTTCGGATGATGGATTGAGCAGTGCTTCGTGAGATGTTCAAAGCTTGGGATATTTTTTTTTTATAACCTAACCCTGCTTTAAACTTCTCCACAACTTTATCCCTGACCTGTCTGGTTAGTTCCTTGGCCTTCATGATGCCGCTTGATATACCCAAAGAGATTTGCAGCTGTAACTACAGTGAAAGGTGGTTCTACAAAGTATTGACTCAGGGGGGCTGAATACAATGCATGCCACACTTTTCACATACCGGTATTTATTTGTAAAATAAAATTGAAAACCATTTATCACAATTTAAATGTGGGGGGCCATATATGAGAATTTATCATTCTAGGTGGAAAAAGGGGCAGGGATCTCTCCCAAGGGCATGTCTACCAAACTGATCTGGTGAAAAACTTTTTTCTATTTTGTAGTTTGTTAAAGTTAGTAGATCAGAACAGGGACACGTTGTAGAATAGGTAATTGAGTGTATAATGTGACTTTCATAATTTTTTTCAGTTATGTGTTTTCATCATATGTGGAATTTTACTGTTAAAACAGTATTAAACCCAAAACCAGAACTATAATCTATTGCAGCTTATCAATCATTATATGTGGTGGCTGCATTTTATTTTTTTAGTCTCCCCCCCCCCCCCCCCCCTCTGTTTTCACCTGGTGATCTGGCTAGTAACACACCTCCTGTAATGGAGTACCCCTACTCTGGATGAAGGAGCACAGGGGCATCATTAGACAGCATCATTGTCATTCTGGGGGTAGGGGAGTGTTAGATGCATTAGCAGATTTAGATACATTGAGAAATGAAAGCCAGACTCCAGTTACACAAGCAGTTACAGTATATATTTTTTTTCTTTTCTTTTGGTGTATGTGTGTGTGTAAAATATATATAATATAATACCACTCCTCCACTTGCGGGAAAAAATACCAGGACCCATAGTGTAAAACCGTTTTATGTTTATTAAGATTATAAAAACAGGGTATTCCATTCACTTGTATTCGTGTCAAACAATTGTCTGTGATGGAAGATGCCCGCTGACGCTCCCACCTCAGAGATGGCATACGTTTTTAGCAACCAGATCTGATGTCACCGAAAGTGACCTAAACCACGCTTCAGTGCAATTCGTCCTGATTAGATGTCTTCAGAAAGATGGTTCAGACTATGGTTATCTGTGTTTTTTAAGCACATAGAGTTAACTGCGACAGCTAAAAATATTTATCACCTATAATTTACTTTTTTTTCTGGACTTGCATTGGGCGCGGAGTAATATTTTTCACATATTTGATCATTGTAAGCACCGCTGTCGGTGTTAAATGGTTTTTCTCAACCCTCCAACTGATACATTTCCAGGACAGCTTGTTCTGTTGAAAATCAACAGGCTTACTGGCTGAATCACCAGATGAAAATAAGGGAACGAACGCCTAACAAATGAATACAGCCATCACATCTAGGAATTGGTAAGCTTCAATATAATATTTGCTTTTGGGTTTAATACCGTGTTAAGTCTCTATCATAAGACATATTCTCAGTTTCCCCGCATTATAACCTTTATGTGGCACACTTGTCTTTTTGCTGTATATGACCAACTAGCATTTTGAAAAATGGTGCCAAAAACTGTTATGTGATACACCTTAACAAAAACGGCTATCTTTGGTAGGTAGAAGAATAAAGGTTGTTTGACAACACCCAGGTTTCCTCATAGTACTTCTCCTCTGGGCACACAATGATATTTAGTAGAAATGATTGGCCACAACATAACTTCAGGCCTCCCTTCTCCAAAGGCTGGCCAGTGTCAAGCATGGTTTCATTAACATGTGTTTGTTCAACAATCCTTCACCAATAAGGAGTACTGTGTCCCTCAAGGGTTGCACTGGGTTAAGAGTAGGACATTTTCAAGTGACAAGGAAAGACCCATATGCGAAGAACCAAGCTTGTTTCTAGCTCCACGCCATACATGTATATGGCTCAAGGACAATTTAAAATGACATTTGATGGGAGTAAGTTGAGGGGAATAGTTATGGTCTATTATGAGAGCTGGTGTAACGAGAGAAGTGTGAGATACTTGGCGGCTTTAGAACCTTAGAGTATAGGTAGGTTGTGTCTAAGTGAATCAGTTTGTAAAATGTATTCCATGATACCTAGGGCATATTTCTTTGTTGATTTACTCATCAGGTACTGGTATATCTTTGTACAATATGTAGTTAAGCAGGTTTGTATGGTGCAAACAACCTTTATTCCTTTGTCTTTCTCTAGAAGAAATGTGCTTCAAAACACATATGTACATAGTTATAAAGTTATTGTAGAATTTGTACACCGACATATTAGATCGAAGTGAGCTTCTGAAGAGTTTTATCTGTCTTTTTTGTGATTATATATTTTGTATCCTTCAAAATTAATGGAGGTTTAGGTTTAACAATGTCAAACATTCAGGCTTGTGGTGACCTAAAACCAACTGGCTTCAAGGGTAGTGACCTTTCAAAGAGGTAAAGTGAGGCTGACACCTGATGACCAATGTATAATTAGGCCTCCTGAATAGCTTTATCGCTTGAATTAAATAAATAAATAAATAATACTTATTTGTATAGTTGTTTAGCAAATAATGATTCTGCAGAGAACTCAATGTTGAAGAACATGAATGATAATTACATCAATCAGTGTAAAATATTTAAATATCCTGAATGCAAACAATATTTTAATTCTATACAGTATGTAAACATAATCGGAAAAAATATATTTCCCTTCATGGTGATTCTTATAGTAATGAGGGCAGGCGTTCTAAGACTGCTTCAATGTACTCAATAATGAATTATGCTTGGTGAAGTGGCCTGATCAACAACTAGAAAAGAAAATATTCAAAACCCAAAACCTTGGCTTGTCCCTATAAATGCACCATACGGAAATCCAGTCCACTATGACCAAGCTCATATAAATCTGTTTACATTGCTATTGACAGATTAAACCACTGCATGGAGCTGGGGATGCAGGCATCCCACACACCTGAAACTACCGCATTGAATGCTGAAGATACTACTGACCCAAGAAAGGTGCCGGGGGTGGTAGACCTAAAAAGAAATGTTTCATTAAAAAAATAATAATAATTTAAGTTCAGATTTTTACACATATATAGACAAAACATATAAAAAAAAAAAAATACATATTTTATATATATATATACACACATTTTTTTTTTTTTTTTTTTTAATAAAGATGTATAACAATTTTGTTCTGGTATATAGGAGTCATCCCTAAGAAATGTTAATGTTACAACACAATCAGTCATTTAGTTAAGTTTCCCACTATACAGCCATCATAGAACAGCATCTCTATCAGCAGAGCTAGGGAGATCATCCACTCTAGTGGAGACTACGTATGGGGAAGATAACACAGAGGACCAGATTTTATTACATTTATTCATACAACCCCCTCTATCCAGCACATAGCATTCACGGCCATGCACTACTGAACACAAGTTGGAGGGTTAGAAGACAGCCAACATTGAGAAATCAACTTACGTGCAATAGATAACAAACAGTTAAATAAAATTTTCTTAGAAAATAATGGCCAGTCCTCTGGGAATATGCCCAACAAAGCAAATTTAGGATCAGGAGTCATTAGATTGAACAAAGTTCAGATAAAATATGAAATATCTATCCAGTATCAAAATAACTTAGGATAGTGCCAAAACATGACGTAACGTGCCTGTATGCATAATACAATGAGGCAAATTGGGTGAAGGTTGGCGACCCCAAGAAAACAATTTTAGAGGGGTATAATAGGCTTTATGGAGTATGAAAGAACACGGTCAAAGATTTATTTTTCTGTTGACCATTCTGTTGCAAGATGTGTTTTTCTTTTTAGCGTTTCACTCACTCACTTTAATATTTTTTTAAAGCACATACTATGGATATGCATGACGTGGGTGAAGCCTAGCCTTGGCTTGTACAGGAAAAACTGCGATTTGCATAAACCTTCAGCTACCTGTATCTCTTGATCCATCCTAATTATTCTCATGCATTTCTTTTTCTGAGATGTTAATTGCTAGTACTCTAAATACACTTCAATAAAATCTTAATTTCAGTATAAAGTTAAGATAAGCTTTTCTTTCACTGTCGTCTAAAACCGTTCCACTGTATTTTATTTGACGGTTATTATACCTGTATATTACATCTTGAATTACCGTACTTGTTTGTGTTTTTTTTTGTTTCCTTTCTAGATAACTAACACACTGTAGTTGAATATAAATGAGTAGACCCCCCCCCAGCACCTATATGTAAATGTATCCTATATGAGAGCGATTTAAGATTGGAATCCTTTATATAGCAAACTTAAAATAAAGTAAAAAAATAAACATAAATTATACATAGCAGATGCGTATCTGCCTTCTGAATGAACAGGCGAATTCAGTACAAGACTTTTACTGCAGCATGTAAAATATAATTTGGAAGTGAACTTTTATTCCATTTGATTTTCAATGTCATCTCAACCCAGCTTATCAGCAGAATTAAGAGAGAGGGAGAGAGAGCGCACTAGCACCACCATTACTATGTAGGGTGTTTTTTAAGGGGAAGGAGCAGCTTTTACAAGGACAAAGAGACATGAAATGACTTTCAATGAAAGAAGCAGGCCTCATTAAAGCCACCAACAGCAGTTATTGACAGCTACACTTCCTATTAACAAGGAGCATTTAACTAAGAGTTTGGCTGTTGGATCTTTGGAGTTGATCTAATTTGCTTGCATTAATTAGTTTCTTTTGAGCATGGACACTTGGTGCTCACAACTATAGATTCATAGGACTAATTAGGAAACAGAATTGAACAGAATGTGGTAAAGTCTTAACCTTCTACCATAACCAGCTGGGGCTATGATAAAGACCAGAAAGCCCAAATGTTCCCTATTCAGGTAAAAGTACCCTAATGAATATCAATTTCAGCAAACTGACAGGTTTTCTTTTTGCCAAACATGCTTATGCCTTCAAAATGACATTACAGAAATAATGTATTTGTGTTCTGGATCAGTATACTCTATAATAAAGGAGCAGATTTTTCTTTTTCCTTTTTTTTTTATTTTTTTTTTATTTTATACATTGCTTTTTCCTTGTGAGCTGGATTTATGTAGACAGCCTTATACTAATGGGCAGCAAAAAAACTGACAAAGGACTAGATTGCATTCTGCATGTCACACTACTTTCTGAATCATTTAAAAGTCCAAACATGCCTAAATCTAAGAATTGAGTTATGGGTGGATTCTCAATGGCCCACTGGCTTATTTGTCAAGGACTCCAGGATTTCAGGCTCTGCTATTTCGACACAGTCATTTCCCGATGCTCCAAGGGGGTTCTAGGTGATTTTGCTGCATTCTTTGTTATGCAAAATATTTAAGAATGGCTAGAGTTGGTAGACATCTGGGACGTCTATTGCAGTCAAATCATGCAGTTCAGGGCCCTAAAGAGCCCATTCACACTACTGCATTGTAACACGTGACAACGAACATTACATGTGTTGAGGTGCCACTTATTCTAAAAGGTATCCCCCAACGCACCTTGCTGACAGTTAAGCGTTACCGAATGACGCAAAATGAACATTATGAAAGATCAATTGTGGTATGTTGGGCAGGCAAGCTTGATGGCGCAGATCATATTACTGTAAAAGAGTATGCTAAAATTGGCAATACGGTATAAGTTTTATAGAGTTTACAACACAACCAATGTTAAAAAAAAATTTAAAGAAAGATTTTATTACAAAATATTTTCTATAAACATTATACAGTCATCATACCTAAAATAAATCCCACATGACTGCAGTGTTGTTCCCATGAGGTATATACTTAGACAATAAAGGTACCAGCTACCAGCAAATGTTACACAATCGCATTCACAAAAAATGTTCACAGAGTCAGAAGCATGGGAAACCGTTCCACAGTTGGTATATTTTTACATGTTTCACGGCTTTAGAATGCTTCTTTGGGAAATGTGTAAGTCGCAGTATCCAAGGCTGAGGATGGATCATCCAATCCAGGGAAAACCAACAGGAAGCCAAACCCTCTCCCCGGCTAACATGGGAGCCGAATGGTTAAAAGCAAAGGAGTACAACTCCAATATTCAAGGGCAGACGAAACTGACAGACAACGTGCGATCCAGCAAAAGTCGAACTTCTGACCATCAGGATATAGTGATCCAAAGTACCACCATTGTGTAAATTCCAGAAAAATCCTCTGCACTAAAGTCAAGTGGTCATTAACCTTGTCCCGCCATGCATGGGTCCACCAAAGTCTGATTTCTGATCTGCCCATTCGGCTCCCATGGCCGCCAGGGGAGGGTTTGGCTTTTCAGCTCTGGATTGGATGATCAATCCTCCAGCCTTGAATACTGTGACTTCCACATTCCCTTAGGAAGTGGCCTAAAGCCATGAAGCATGTAGAAATATACCAACAGTGGAACTGTTTCCAATGCATTTGACTACAGTGGTACTTTGGATTACGAGCATAATTTGTTCCAGATGAATTCTTGTAATCCAAAAGCCTAGCCTTGGCTTGTACAGGAAAAACTGCAATTTTGCATAAACCTTCATGCCTATCAAAGCCAGTTTCCCCGCAGGAAATAATGGAAACTCAGATAATCAGTTCACGTGGCACTGGGGGCGCTGGAAACACTTGGAACTGCTCAGATGCACTCGGAGAGGCTTGAAGACACTCAGGAACGGAGTGTTTCCAGCCCCCACATCTCGGGTTACATGCGGTAACCAAATGCAGTACTGCACACCCCAGAGGCTTGAATCCTGCTAGTTTTATGAGACAACGCTCACAAACTGAGTCAAAATAAAAAAAAATAATAGCTTGTATTGCGAAACACTCGTAAGCTGCTTTACTGAACATTTCTTGTAAATTTGACTGTTTAATATTCATGGTAGTGAGTACTTTTAATGTCTATGTATATACCACATGGGAACAACATTGCAGTTATGTGGGAGATTTTAGGCATGATGACTGTATAACGTTGTTAGAAAATATTTTGTAATAAAATCTTTTGGGCATTGGTTGTGTTGTTACATAGGTTGGAAAAAAGACACGTCAATCTAGTTCAACCTATAAAAGGGGGAAAAAAAATACCATGCAATCCCATTTACACAATCCTATACCCACAGTTGATCCAGAGAAAGGCAAAAAATGTTGCTGAATCGGATGAAAATTCAGCCGTCGGTGGTGCTGCAAGCACTATCTTGCTTGACAAAAGTAATTTTTAAATTGACTGAGCTGAGTAAAAAACTATTGTCTTGCATCATATCATTCACTGTTTAGACAGCCGTGGGTGCTGCACCTGCTGAATATCCTAACCAGCTGTGGAGATTCATGCATGCTGTTTGGAAGGGGAAATGAACTGGCTTTCTCTGGTTCAGCCTGTGATGGCTAGCTTAAAGGAGAATTACAGCCAAAGCTTGTTTGGCTGTACTCCTCCTGTAGATCGCACTCCTGTGAACCGTTACCAGCAAAAACCCGCTATTGGCTGACATCACAGAGCCGGTCCAGGCTCGGGAAAGATTGCGACCATATGGTCGGGATCCACCCACACGCCTGAGCCGCCCACTCCCTCCACAGCCCAGCGTTCCAGTGAGCATGCAGGGGTGGAGGCAGAGCAGGAAGCCGATGACTGGCCATTACCAAATCTCTGCTCGGGGAGTTCTGAGAGCCGAGCAATGGTGTTTGATCACTTGGTTATCAGTCTTAGAGCTAGCAGGAGACAGATGCAGCATCGGACCAATGCTGCATCCACCTAGGTACGTAGAAGTAAAAAAACCATTACCATACATCTTTTAAAGATGAGAAAACATAATAAATTTGAGGGCATGGTAGTATAATGTGCCAGCATGCTTTTGAGGGGAAGGGGAAAGAGAGATCGCTACAAATTGATTGAGCAAACACAAGGTGTTTAGCCCCGTCCAGAACACACCTATTAAATCTTCCCACGTAGGTGGGAGTCATGGGAGATATAGTTTCCGAGCAAGCACACCTCAGTAGTAAGCGGCAGAAGGAAACCACCCATACAGTTCTCCTTTTTGTGCACACAATATTTGATAACCAGGCTTGACATCACAGCTACTACTTTTTATGGTGTTAGCTGGCTTTACACAGGCATTAGTAGCATAGAAATTGCATTTATCACTTTTAATACAGATGAAAAATGTTGGTAATGGAGAATAACCTTCTGAAGTTGAGCTTTAAGAAGGAACTGAACTCTGAAAGCTGTGCCTCACCAAAAAGGCAGGCAGAGGGCAACAAACTAGTTACTAGGATTGCCTGTGGTCTACCTTCATCTGATCTTTTCCCGCTACTGACTTAAAATGCCTTTTTCTACACTGTCTCTGTGTTGAGGCAGCCATCTTGGTAAACACTGTGTTTTGTTTCCTAATGTCAGAGCCTCCTGCAACTAAAACGGTGAGCAGCACAGGAGTGACATCATGAAACGTCACTCCAGACCTCATTAGTCTAACAATTGGAGGACCATTGCCAAGGTATTGGGATGTAGGTACATAAGTGTCTAGGCACCCTCAGGAAGTGTGTTCTACTATTTTCTTAATTTCCTCATGAAAGGTACTGCTTAGAAAAAATCACCACTTCAAAATCTGCCTTTAACATAGCAAGTATTTTGCTTTTAGAGTTCAGGTCCATTTTAACAACATTGGAGAAAATCATTTTTCCTGCTCTGCCAGACAGGAATGTGCTGTTGTGATAGGTCTGCATATCTTAAAATTGGAGAGACAAAAATACAGATCATTTAGCAAGTAAAAGCTCCCATATACACTATATTGCCAACATTTTTGGGACGCCTGCCTTTACGCTCACATGAACTTTAATGGCATCCCAGTCTTAGGCCATAGGGTTCAATATTGAGTATTGGTTCAATATTGAGTTGGCCTGCCCTCTGCAGCTATAACAGCTTCAACTCTTCTGGCTGTCTACAAGGTTTAGGAGTGTGTCTAGGGGAATGTTTGACCATTCTTCCAGAAGTGCCTTTGTGAGGCCAGGTACTGATATTGGACGAGAAGGCCTGGCTCACAGTCTCCGCTCTCATTCATCCCAAAGGTTTTTTGGGGTTGAGGTCAGGACTCTGCAGGCCAGTCAAGTTCCTCCACCCCAAACTTGCTCACCCATGTCATTATGGTCCTTGTTTGTGCACTGGTGTGCAGTCATGTTGGAACAGGAAGGGGCCATCCCCAAACTTTTCCCACAGAGTTGGGACCATGAAATTGTTGAAAATGTGTTATGCTGGGGCCTTAAGAGTTCCCTTCACTGAAACTAAGGGGCCAAGCATAACCCCTGGAAAACAACCCCACGCCATAATCCCCCTCCACCAAATGATTTGGACCAGGGTACAAAGAAAGGTCCATAAAGACCTTGAAGCTGTTATAGCTGCAAAGGGTGGGCCAATGCAATATTGAACACTGCGGGCTAAAACTGGGATGTCATTAAAGTTCATGTGCGTGTAAAGGCAGGTGTCCCAATACTTTTGGCAATATAGTGCATGTATAACTCTGGGATTAGAGTTTTTTTGTTCCTGGAGTTCAACTTTAATTCAGCTTTTCTTTGTATATTTAAATAATATTTAAACAAAGTTAAAGTAAAATGAATTTGGTCTATTATTGTGGAGCCTAGCACTTGTATGTTAACATGAATCAATTTCTGTTATGTAAGTAAATATATTTAGTATACCCTTTTGACCTGCTTGGTTTTGTAGATCATTCAGTTGCAAACTTGCATTTCACAAGTAGCATTGAATGATCTACATTCCAGCTACAACCATTGAATTTGAAGTTTTTATAAAGGACTAGATGGTGCCTAGAATTTGAAAGGGACTTTGCAGAAAAAGCTTTTGAGCTGTGTATCATGTGTGCAACTGTGCCAGATAAACAGATACTTAACCCTGATTTAACAACCTCGCTATATAGTAAACTTGTACATGTATCTTATCTATGCTATTTTATTTGTTTAGCTTATATAAGAAAACATTTAAATTATGGCCATATGGGATCATTCAGCAAAATTTATATGAAGTTGATGGAAAACCCCTCCACTCTGTGTCTTTTAACCGGTTCTCGACCAGCGCACGCCGATGTACGTCTGCAGAATGGCACGGGCAGGCATATTGGCACACAGATACGTCCAATATTTAATGCCACCCTGCCATCACGAGCGTGCCGCCCGCAGCGCGCTCACGTGCTGGCCGGGACCCCCGTGAGTCCGGTCGTGGGTCCCGCGGACTCTATCGCCACGGGCATTCCCGCGTTCGTCTCACGGGGTGGCTGAACGGAGAGATGCCGTTGTAAACAGCATCTCCCCGTTCTGCCTAGCAACTAGTGACGCTGATCTCTGCTCCATGTGATTGGGGCAGAGATCAGTGTTCGCTAAATGAAAGCCCAGCCCCCAACAGTTAGTAACACACCCCTAGGAACACTTAACCCCTTCACTGCCAGTGTCATTTACACAGGAATCACTGCATTTATATAGCAGTGATTTCTGTATAAATGACAATGGTCCCAAAAATGTGTCAATAATGTCCGATGTGCCCGCCATAATGTCGCAGTCACAATAAAAATCGCTGATCGCCGCCATTACTAGTAAAAAAAAAAATGCCATAAGACTATCCCCTTTTTTGTAAACGCTATAACTTTTGCGCAAACCAATCAATAATCTCTTATTGCGATTTTTTTTTTTTTACCAAAAATATGTAGAAGAATATGTATCGGCCTAAACTGGGGAAAAAAAATTTTTTATATGTTTTCGTGGGATATTTATTATAACAAAAAGTAAAAAATAATGCATTTTTTTTCAAAATTGTCGCTCTATTTTTGTTTATAAATAAAAACCACAGGGGTGATCAAATACCACCAAAAGAAATCTCTATTTGTGGGAAAAAAAGGACGTCAATTTTGTTTGGGAGCCACGTCGCATGACCGCGCATTTGTCAGTTAAAGCGACGCAGTGCCGAATCGCAAAAAGTGGTCTGGTCTTTGGCCAGCAAAATGGTCCGGGGCTGAAGACAATTGCGCGGTCATGCGACGTGGCTCTCAAACAAAATTGACGTCCTTTTTTTCCCCACAAATAGAGCTTTCTTTTGGTGGTATTTGATCACCCCTGCAGTTTTAATTTTTTGCGCTATAAACAAAAATAGAGCGTCAATTTTGAAAAAAACGCATTATTTTTTACTTTTTGTTATAATAAATATCCCCAAAAATATATAAAAAAACATTTTTTTCCCTCAGTTTAGGCCGATACGTATTCTTCTACATATTTTTGGTAAAAAAAATCGCAATAAGCGATTATTGATTGGTTTGCGCAAAAGTTATAGCGTTTACAAAATAGGGATAGTTTTATAGCATTTTTATTAATAATTTTTTTTTTTTTTACTAGTAATGGCGGCGATCAGCGATTTTTATTGTGACTGCGACATTGTGGGGGACCCATCGGACATTTTTGACACATTTTTGGGACCATTGTCATTTATACAATAATCACTGCTATATAAATGCAGTGATTCCTGTGTAAATGACACTGGCAGTGAAGGGGTAACCAGTGGGTGGCAGTGTAGGGGTTAAGTGTTCCTAGGGGTGTGTTACTAACTGTGGGGGGGGTTGGGCTTTCATTTAGTGAACACTGATCTCTGCTCCAATCACATGGAGCAGAGATCAGCGTCACTAGTTGCTAGGCAGAATGGAGAAATGCTGTTTACACGGCATTTCCTCCATTCAGCCGTCCCGTGAGACGATCGCGGGGATGCCCGCGGCGATCGAGTCCGCGGGTCTCGCGACCGGACTCACGGGGGTCCCGACCAGCGCGGGAGCGCGCCGCCGGCGACGTGCTCCCGATGGCAGGGCGGCATTGAAGATTGGACGTACCTGTACGCCAATATGCCTGCCCGTGCCATTCTGTTGACGTACATCGTCGTGCGCTGGTCGGGAACCGGTTAAACATAGAAGCCTTCTGTGTTTACAAGGGACAGCATTACTCAGCAGCTCCCGGATCTAACATATTCCGGCACGTGTTACCCTGGGGACAAATCTGCCCTGCCTACACAGGGAGGTACGAAGAAATCTTGGGGTGGGGTGTTAGGGTTGCACTCCCCTGAGCTCTGCATTCTTTACATAGCGCAACAATAAACCCGGCACTCTGTACATAGCATACCCTTCAGCACTTCTCTGAATCCAGCACTCTGTACACAGCGCTTCTCTGAATCCAGCACTCTGTACACAGCGTTTCTCTGAATCCAGCACTCTGTACACAGCGTTTCTCTGAATCCAGCACTCTGTACACAGCGCTTCTCTGAATCCAGCACTGTACACAGCGCACCCCTGAATCCAGCACTCTGTACACAGCGCACCCCTGAATCCAGCACTCTGTACACAGCGCACCCCTGAATCCAGCACTCTGTACACAGCGCACCCCTGAATCCAGCACTCTGTACACAGCACTTTCCCTAAATTTAGCACTCTACACAGCGCACCCCTGCATCCAGCACTCTTTAACCACTTCAGCCCCGGAAGAATTTACCCCCTTCCTGACCAGAGCACTTTTTGCGATTCGGCACTGCGTCGCTTTAACTGACAATTGCGCGGTTGTGTGACGTGGCACCAAAACAAAATTTACGTCCTTTTCTTCCCACAAATAGAGCTTTCTTTTGGTGGTATTTGATCCTCTCTGCGGTTTTTATTTTTTGCGCTATAAACAAAAAAGAGTGACAATTTTGAAAATAACACTATTTTGTACTTTTTGCTATAATAAATATCCCCATTTATTTTTTTTTAAAAAAAGCTAATTTTTTTTTCTTAGTTTAGGACTATGTATTCTTCATATTTTTGGTAAAAAAAATCGCAACAAGTGTATATTGATTTGTTTGCGCAAAAGTTATAGCATCTACAAAATAGGAGATAGAGTTTATAGCATTTTTATTATTATTTATTTATTTTCTTACTTGTAATGGCGGCAATCTGCAATTTTTATCGTGACTGCGACATTATGGGAGCATTGGCATTAATACAGCGATTGATGCTAAAAAAATGCATTGATTACTGTAAAAATGTCACTGGCAGTGAAGGAGTTAACACTAGGGGGCGATCTAGGGGTTAACTGTGTTCCCTGGGAGGTGATTCTAACTGAAGGGGGAGGGGACTGATTAGAGGAAGTGACAGATTGTGGTTCCTAGCTAATAAGCACACACGATCTATCACTCCTGTCAGAACAGAACAGGGAAGTTGTGTGTTTACACACACTCATCCCTTATTTGTGTCTCCTGCTCACAATCGTTGTGGGGCCGGCAGTCATCACCAGCATCGGTACCCCTGCTGTGCAGCTGGCATGTGCCTGCTATCCCGATCCCGCGAGCTGAAGTATAGCTACGGCGGCTCACGCAGGGGAGCCAGCCTGCTGCAGTAAAACTGCGGTGGCTGGTTGGGAAGCGGATATATAATCATTTCCAATCGTGCTCACTCAGGAAGACTTTTTTACCTCCCCGCATAGAAAACTCATAGCCTTTTAAACCTATTTTTTAAACAATGTGTTAGATTCTGCTGTAGTAGGTTGCTCATATGTATTTGTGTTTTTGGTTGTACTAACCTTAATTTTTTCTGTATTTATGCTCTTTTGACATTGGTGCACTTCTGCCACACTTACAGGGCAACATCTCTTTGGTGCATTTTTTTCAAAAATGTCTATTGTAAGTCAATGGGAAGGAATCAAAAGCACATCAGTGTGAAAGGACCCTTATTAATGATTCAGTGAGATGATAGCTCCACCTGCAGTTTTTTGAAATCTACAATCTGATCAGGGTCTGTTAAAGTGGTTACAGACTCTTACTTACACTTACTGGCCACTTTTTTTTTTAGGTACACCTTGCTGCTAGTACTGCGTTGGACCCCCTTTTGCCTTCAGAACTGCCTTAATTCTTTGTAGCTTAGATTCAACAAGACGTTGGAAACATTCCTCCGAGATTTTGATCCATGTTGACATGATACCATCACGCAGTTTCTGCAGATTTGTTGGCTGCACATCCATGAGGTGAATCTCTCATTCCACCACATCCCAAAGGCGCTCTATTGGATTGAGATCTGGTGACTGTGGAGGCAATTGGAGTTCAGTGAACTCATTATGATGTTTGAGATGATTTGAGCTTTGTGACATGGTGCATTATCCTGCTGGAAATAGCCATCAGAAGATGGGTACACTGTAGTCCTAAAGGGATGGACATGGTCAGCCAAAATACTTGGTAGGCTATGACGCTTAACCACGTCCCACCTGGGCAATAGCAAAATGACAGCCGAGCAGTGTTTGCGTTATCCTGACTGGACATCGTATGATGTCCAGCGGGATGAGCCGCGATCGGTGGTGTGTCACTTTTGAGAAGAAGGCTCTATTTGTGGGAAGAAAATTATAAAAATTTAGTATGAGTAGTGTTGCATGACTGCGCAATTGTCATTCAAAGTGTGACAGCCCTAAAAGCTGACTTGTCCTAAGCAGGAAGGGTAGAAAGTGTCCTATATTTAAGTGGTTAAATCGTGCTTAACCACTTGCCGACCAGCGCACGCCGATGTACGTCGGCAGAATGGCACGGGCAGGCAAATGGGCGTACCTGTACGTCCCTTTAAATTTGCCGCCCTGCCATCGGGAGTGCGCCACCGGCGGCGCGCTCCCGCGCTGGTCGGGACCCCCGTGAGTCCTGTCGTGGGACCCACGGACTCGATCGCCGCGGGCATACCCGCGATCTTCTCACGGATCGGCCGAATGAAGAAATGCCGTTGTAAACAGAATTTCTCCATTCTGCCTAGCAACTAGTGACTCTGATCTCTGCTCCATGTGATTGGAGCAGAGATCAGTGTTCACTAAATTAAAGCCCAACCCCCCCACAGTTAGTAACACACCCCTAGGAACACTTAACCCCTACACTGCCACACACTGGTAAACCCTTTCGCTGCAGTGTCATTTACACAGGAATCACTGCATTTATATAGCAGTGATTACTGTATAAATGACAATGGTCCCAAAAATGTGTCAGAAATGTCCGATGTGTCCGCCACAATGTCGCAGTCACAATAAAAATCGCTGATCGCCGCCATTACTAGTAAAAAAAAAAATAATAAAAAATTATTAATAAAAATGCCATAAAACTATCCCTATTTTGTAAACGATATAACTTTTGCGCAAAGCAATCAATCGCTTATTGCGATTTTTTTTTTTTTTTTTTTTACCAAAAATATGTAGAAGAATACGTATCGGCCTAAACTGAGGGAAAAAATTTTTTTTATATATTTTTGGGGGATATTTATTATAACTAAAAGTAAAAAATAATGCGTTTTTCTTCAAAATTGTCGCTCTATTTTTGTTTATAGCGCAAAAAATAAAAACCGCAGGGGTGATCAAATACCACCAAAAGAAAGCTCTATTTGTGGGAAAAAAAGGACGTCAATTTTGTTTGGGAGCCACGTCGCATGACCGCGCAATTGTCAGTTAAAGCGACGCAGTGCCGAATCGCAAAAAGTGGTCTGGTCTTTGACCAGCAAAATGGTCCGGTCTGTAAGTGGTTAATTGCTACTAAGGGGCCCAAAGTGTGCCAAGAAAATATCCCCCACACCATTACACCACCAGCCTGAACCGTTGATACAAGGCAAGATGCATCCATGCTTTCATGTTTACGCCAGATTCTGACCCTACCATCTGAATGTTGCAGCTGAAATCGAGACGCCTCAAACCAGGCAACATTTCCAGTCTTCTATTGTCCAATTATGGTGAGCCTGTGCGAATTGTAGCCTCAGTTTCCTGTTCTTAGCTGACGTCTGTTGTAGTCTTCTGCTGCTGTAGACAATCTACTTCAAGGTTTGATGTGTTATGCGTTCAGAGATGGTATTCTGCTTACCTTAGTTGTAACAAGTGTTTTTTTTTTTGTTGTGTTACTGTTGCCTTTCTATTATCTCAAAACAGTCTGCCCATTCTCCTCTGACATCAACAAGCCATTTTCGTCCACACAACTGCCACTCGCTGGATGTTTTCTCTTTTACGGACCATTCTCTGTAAACCCTAGAGATGGTTGTGCGTGAAAATCCAAGTAAATGGGCTGTTTTTGAAATAACCAGACCAGCCTGTCTGGTACCAAAAACCGTGCCACGTTCAAAGTCACTTTAGTCCCCTTTCTTCCACATTCTTCAGCAAATCATTTTCACCAGGTCTAGATGCCTAAATACATTGAGTTGCTGCCATGTGGATGGCTGATTAGCAATTTGTGTTACCAAGCAATTGAACAGGTGTACCTAATAAAGTGGCTGGTGAGCATATATATACCCAGTGAAGTAACACGACTCGGGTCATACAGATGAAACAGCTCCTACATGAGTTGTACTTGTTTATCTGCTGCCATCTCTTCTCTACAGCCTTTCAAAACGCACATTTTACACAGTATCCTGCAGCAGCAGAAAGCAAGGGGCGGGGATCTGATGTCGCACACTTCAGAACTAGAGTACAGGGTTCTGTGAAATCTGATAGCTGTTTGGAGGGAAGGGACACACCCCCCTCTAACAGAGAAACATATAGAGCTGAATCTATGAGGCACCTTCTGTGCACTCGAGGAGGGAGGAGGCCATCTCTCGGGAGGCAAAAGTGTCAGCTTAGATTTCTATCGGTGACTTGTGCAGAGGTATTAGAAAAGAATTGGGCTCAGTGCTCTGGATTCAGGCTAGTACACACTTTACGGGGCTGTTCTTCACTTTTCATGTCTGACATGACCACTTTAAAGAGGTTGTAAACCCTTACAACACACTTTGACCTACAGGTAAGCCTAGATTAAGGCTTACCTGTAGGTCCAAGAAATATCTCCTAAACCTATACGGTTTAGGAGATATTTGCCTGAAGACAGGCACCGCTGTCTACGGCGCATCCGCCGTAGACAGCGGCTCGCAGGCACACTGAGCGCGGCACCGTCAACGATGGAGATGCCGTGCGTGTCGGCTCCCATGGGCGTGCGCGGGAGTGACGTCACGCGGCTTCGCCGAATGACAGCTGCGGAGCTGCGAGACCCCACCGAGAAGATGGATGCGCCGGACAACAGAGGACAGCGGTGACATCGCTGGCTCCTGTGTCAGGTAAGTGACACATAATGGACTACTATGCGATGCATAGTAATCCATTATGCTTTGCCTTTGCAGGGAATGAAAGAGGAAGTAAACCCATCAGGGTTTACTATCTCTTTAAACTGGTGATACATTGATGTTTATGAATGGAAAAATCAACCTCTAGTTGGTTGCTGGGGCTACTGCACTTTGCTTTTGATTCCTAGAATAATCCTGGTAGGATCTATTGTGAATGTCCTATTGAAACTAATACTGCTAGAATGATGAATGCATATCCTTGATAAAAAATACATATACGGTACATTGTAGGCAAAACCAAAATTTTTTGTTGAAAACCCTGATAGTGCAGAAGTTAAAAAAAAAAAAAACAATGCCACCTATCCCACACAGCTTTATATCAGAACAAAGGTAAAAAATCATTACCTGTTTTAACGGCTTGATGCTCGCAAAGTGGCTTGTTGGCTTTTTCTCAATGGCTTCTTCCAAGTGCTGGTCTTCAGCCATCTTGAATGGCAGGGGTGGTATTGCATAACTCCTGTGCATGCGCAGGAGTGCAGTGATCCCGGCATACAGGCACTGTGCTGGAATGTAAACTGAGGTGCGCATGCAGTGTACATTATACATAGGATATTGAACAGGCAGATAAATGTATTTTATTGCAGAAGAGACATTGCACGTCTCTTCTGCAATGAAAACCATGCCTGTTAGCATTTTTTTTTAACTTTAGTTCCCTTTTTTAATTATATTGTTTCATCTGACAATATTTAAATTAATCTCATTCTTCTATATGCTCCTGCTCAAATTAAAATAATTCCTTCTAATCAATTGTCATGCATGCCATAGCAGTAGAATTAATAAAAAAACTAAGAAAAATGTCTTGCGTCTAACCGAAGAGGCAGAGGTTTTATTATTTATAAGTGTGATTTAAAAGTAAAATCTGAAATATTGATTTCTACTTGACTGGAGATTTGATTTAGTTGGAATATCAGACTGATCCTAATCAGGTGAGAATTAATTGAGTCTGAGGTCTTAGATATTCACTGATGTTAACTGAACCATGATCAGTCTAGGCCAGGCTGGTTTGTGCATTACTATGACAATTCCAAGTAGCTCACGCACCCAGCATAGAACAATACACGGCAGTGTGTAATCTCATTCTCCAGCTCATCTTCTCAACTTCCTGGCTCATTACATGCTCCTGCTAAAGATTCTCTGAGCACTTGCACATTGTAGGCTGCATCATAGCAAACTAATCAACCTTGATCTGGCACAAAATTAAAGGCATGCTAGCTTTGTGACGAAATGGCTTTTTGGAATCTGCTTCAGCTTCTTTTACAACTCCACAAACCGCATATGAGAGTGGGTTTTATGTGCCAAATATGCATACAAGTTCCTACTCTGTAGCTGTTACTAAACAATTGCTGTTTATTACTTCTACTTTTTAAGTAAGTTCTTCATTTTATATTTACATGTTTTTCTCAGTAAGTTTCCTTGTCCCGGAAAACAAGTTTACATTCTCCACCCCTCCACTTATAGTAACAACACTGCCAAAGTAGGCATCTTATGTAGACTTTATAAACCAGTTTAGAAGCTCATAGATGTATTAAAAAACCTGTACCTAAACTGACAATAAGATATTTCAAGATTATTCAACCTTACTAAATATGTAATAAAACAATTTTGTAGCTGATAATTCTGCACAATTATTTAAAATGATGTTACTTATGACCATTTAAATGACCTACCTTGACTTTAACCCGCTTGGTCCTTTTTAAAAACTCCAAAAAGTTATGAGATTCATGGGTAATTTTTGTATAAAAAAACTGAAAATGGGAAATCCAGAGCCTGATGACTCACAAAAAAAATATTATGTTCCGTGACATATACATGACATTGATTTATTTCAGATGTAGTGTGTAGTGTATTTTTTTTCATTTATATTCTAGGTCACCACAGCCCTTTTAATCTCAAATTTGCCATGGCCTGTTAAAAACGTGGCTCTAAAGCAAATCTTTAATTTAAAAAAATGTAATGCTTACTTTTAACCTTGCAGTTCAGTCACCTAAAAATATTTAAAATGTCATAGCCATCAAAACCCTGGCGATAGTGATACGCCAGAATTCAGACATTTTGGGGGTTGAGAATGGGGGGAGGAGTGTTCCTTATTTGCGGATGACTTGTTGCTGTTCATCACCTCCCTCGGAAGCATGGAATGTTAATATGTCGTCTTCGACCTTACAAATTATCCAGACTCAATAATCTAAATTGGCCCTAGTATATGCACAAATCTGTGTTAGAGACCTTAGGTTGTAAGCTGCTGATGTAAATGTACAATGTATATGTACGCTGTGTAAATTGACAGCGCTATATAAGTACCTGAAAAAAATGAGGTCAATTATCCAAATCTGATTACAACATTAGAGGATGTCAATGCATGGTCTGACGTGAATTTTGTCATGGATGGGTAGAATTGCCTCAGTGAAAATGATGGAACTACCTGGGTTGTTATATTTTTTTCAAACTTTGCATATCAAGGTCCCTGTTAACGCCACAGTTTCAAACAAAAATGCTCCATTGCATCTGGGGTATTAAAGGCCCTAGATTAACACGTATGCTCCTAAGGAAATGGGTGGATTAGACGTGCCTGACTTCAGGAAATATGTGGCTGCAGAGCCAGCCCAGCTAGGTCAAATTCACAGCAGACATTGTCCGGATTGGGAAACAATGGAGGCCCAGGTATGCTTTCCATTGGCAATGGATCTCATCGTCTGGATTTCCCCAAAACTACGTAAAGCTATACTGAGCCCTACGCTCTCCCACAAGCTGCAGGAGGGTGCCTCTGCGGTCTGCACACGTTCCAGTGGCTCCTCCTTTTTTGGCACTCCCCTTTTCCCTCCCGGTGTTCAACCCGATTGATTCAGCTGGTAGTTGAATAAAGGGTTGTACCACATAGGTGACTATTTCGACCATAGCGGCATACGTCCCCCCTCACATTTCACGGGAATTTTGGCGATGCCCCCCACAGAGAGCTTCCATTTACAACAAATTTATCACTTCCTCAAATCACTCCAAAAAGAAAGCTATGATCTGATGGTTCGACCTGTGTTTGAAAACAGATGTGTGCAAGATACTACTCTGAGGATGGTATCGCTACACGCTACACTATATAAATTGTTCAGTTACTCTACTGCTAGATTATCTTACCAGGTGGTGTGGGAAAGGGACCTGTCCATAGCCCCTGAGGTAGAGGACTGGTGGAGCACACAAATTCATAAAGGGAAAACCGTTCGTCTGTATGCAGGTCCGACGGACCACATACGATGCAAGGGAAGCTATTGGCTACTGGCTATTGAACTTCCGTTATCAACAGCTCGCTGATCATACCAATGTATGGATGGATACTCTTATCCTTGTAGTCTCCCCAGTCCGGCCATCGAGCGTGTGCAGGCTGCAGCTACGCGCTAGGCAGGCCACGCCGAAAGCTCAGCTCCAGAGGTAGTCGGTGGGCTTTTATGTTCCGGGGGCATACATATGACCGGGGCTACTGATGTCTGCGTCACAGTATGCCAGGCCAGCAGCCACCCTGTACTGATCAGTGAGTGGGTCTGTGATGGAATGTCTTCCAGCTCTTCAGGACTGGTAAGTACAGCTCTCCCTGCCTCGGTCGATTCGGGGGTCCCTCACCTCCCTCTCTTCTTCCCCCCCCCCCCCCCTTCCATCTGGGGATGCTGCTGAGCGCTGTGTGTGTGTGTCTATGCCGGGCTCTCCGGGGGGGGGCTCTCACCTGGGGGAGTTGCGCTGGCTAGCGGTGTCCTGGGTCCTGTTCTTCATGCCCCTGGAAGGTGTCTGTGAGGTTTTGCTGATGTCCTGCACAGCGCTGAGTTCACTGCCATTGTTTTCTCCCTGTACCTCATGGAGCTGCTTCGGTGGCCATTTTGGGTGTGGGCAAGGGCAGCATGCTCTCCTGGGCTTCAGCGGCCATTTTCCTGGTGATTGTTCCTATAGAGGACACCGGCGGCCATTTTTTTTAAGCCTGAACACGTTTTTTAGCGCCATTTGCACCTGCTTCCACCAACACAGCACTGTTTCCTCTACACCTGGGAACCAACAGGGACTACAGGCACTACTTGCTGGATAGCACAGAACTCCTCAGGGTGGTGAGTCCGGCGGGAAAGAGCCCCTCAGCCAGCGGCAGTAAGGAGGGTAGGACTGTCACTGTCCTAAGTCCCCTTCGGGTGGCAGACAGGGTAGGGTCAGCATGGCTTCAGAAACTGGTGTTTCTTCCCCCGAAATCCAGGCAATTGCAACCGGGTCGCCTGCGGACTGCGCAGTGCCCAGGGACACCCTGGCGAGGGTCCTCAATTCGTTCGTTGCCAAGATGGAGGCGGCACGTGGGAAAAAGGGTGCAAAAAAGTGGCCCCTGCCCCCCCCCCCCACCGTCGTCTGGGGGCTGGTGACCCCTGCTCTGTCTTGTCAGATGACGCTGACCAGGACAGTTCGGACAGTGAGGATGAGTCCCCGTCTGGGTCCGTGCGCAACAAAGCGCTTTTTGGAGCACTTATCACAGCTGTGCATGATACCCTGAAGATTCAGGAGCCAGCAGATCCCTCTGCTGATGTAGCGGTCCCTTTTGGGTACCCTGGTTTTTTGGTGGATCTCTCCACGCACTGTTGTTTTTTGTGGGTAAAGTTTCACTAGTTCCCACTTGCCATGGTGGATGAAGTTTTTATGCTGTTTTCCCACCCCTCGTTTGGCACTGCTTGGGGACGTCCCAATGGCTAAGAGAGGAGCTGTGTCGGTCGGTGAATATAAGAGAAAATAGGATTTTTTGTACTCACCGTAAAATCCTTTTCTCTCTAATTCACCGACCGAAACAGCACTCGCCCCTCCTTTTTCTCTTTACGTTATACTGCTTGTTGACGTACTGATGACTGCATGGCAGGCTGGAGGGTTGTAGCCCAAGGGACCACCCCTGGGCGGAACTAAAGAGTTCTGAGTGCTGTATAACAACTCATGCCTAGTATTCTCCTAGTGGTGGGCATAACAACCCAATGGCTAAGAGAGGAGCTGTTTCGGTCGGTGAATTACAGAGAAAAGGATTTTGCGGTGAGTACAAAAAAAAATCCTATTTTCAGGGCTTCCTCGAAATATCAAACGTTTTGCTAGGAATTCCTCGAAGGTAAAAAGGTTGAGATTTGAGAAACACTGATCTAAACCATTCCATTGTAGCTCTGGCTGTATGTTTAGGGTCGTTGTCCTGCTGGAAGGTGAACCTCCACCCCAGTCTCGGGTCGCGTACACACGATCGAACTATCCGGCGGACCTAGTCCGCCAGACTTTGCAGCGGAGGTCTGCCAGACTTTCCGAACGAGCGGACTTGCACACACATGAATGGACTTTCCGGTGGACAATCGGCCGGAATTTTTGGCGGAGGTCCGACAGATTTTCCAAATGAACGGACTTGCCCACACATGGACTAAAGTTCGTTCATTTTGAACGTGACTGCAGGTACGATGGGACTAGAGAAGGAAGTCAATGTCGCCGCTTTCATCGGCGAGATTGACACCTTGCGAGTCCTGTTGCCTGGTATGGGTTTTAAAGGTAACCCCTACACCGAAAAACGGCGTGGGGGTCCCCCCAAGGTCCATACCAGACCCTCATCCGAGCACGGCCGGTCAGGAAAAGGGGGGCAAGCGAGCACCCCCCTCCTGAACCGTACCAGGCCACATGCCCTCAACATGGGGGGTGCCCCCCACCCCAAAGCACCTTGTCCCCATGTTGACGAGGACAAGGGCCTCTTCCCAACAACCCTGGCCATTGGTTGTCGGGGTCTGCGGGTGGGGGACTTATTGGAATCCAGGAGCTCCCTTTAATAAGGGGGCCCCCAGATCCCGCCCCCACCCTATGTGAATGAGTATGGGGTACATTGTACACCCATTCACCTGGGGAAAAAAGTGTCGATAAAAAAAACACTACACAGGTTTTTGAAATGGCAGCTCCGGGGGTCTTCTTCCGACTCCTCCGCGCTTTCTGGTTCTTCTCGCCGTGCTCCTTCCGCTATCTTCTGCTCTTTTGCTAGCGGAGGAGCCCGCTGTCACAGTTTGAAGACAGCACGGCTGTGCAGGGCTCCGCCCACAAGGTCACATCATTCATTCGCTGGTTTCCTTTGAATGAATGCCTACAAGTAACATCAGACGTGGTTGACAGCTTGTAGTTCTCAATGAACCTCTACGTTTCTATAGTCAAATGATCTTCGTGCTCGCAGGTAACTGTCTGCCTGCCCATATGAGGTATGAGCAGAGAGTCTGCTGAAGCCTGACATTGAGCAGGCTTCTTGGAAATAAATGCACATTTTATTTTTTACCTGCAAATGGTGAACTTTATCCTTTTTACTATGCCTATGAAACCGTAAAATAGGTTCATATCTATAGTGCTATAATAAACCTTGGGGCAGAGCTAGGGCATCAACGTGAGTACCGCAACACAATTTGTTTTTTGTGCCCTAATGTTTTTTGCATTAACAATTTTAAGACTTTGTGAGTTTTTGAAACTTTTTTTGTTTTTGGTCAATACATTTAATTTGTGAAATCATGCTATGATTATGTAAGCAGAGGAAACTTGCCTGTCACTTTTAACTACAATATTGGAAGCACTTCGTTTTTTTTTTTGTTTTGTTTTTTCCAGTGGTTTGTAAACATTTTAGTAAGCCCAGAATCGAATGGTTTTAGCTCCTTGCCTTAGGATTGGACCTTGGATTTCTACTTGCAACCACTGGTACCAACATTAAACCTGTTGGAATCCAATGCAACCCCTCCCAATTTTCAGACCGATTTCAAGGCATATATTAAAGACCCTTATTAATTCACCTAATGCATTATTAAATCATTATTATACAGGATTTGAATAGTGCAAACAGTTTGCACAGCATTTTACAAATTAAAAGGAGACAGTACAATTCAAGGCAAGGGGTTTTGGAGGGCCTTAATTTTATTTTTAAAGCTAATGTTAGTTCCTGAATTTTATTTAGTATTTGTCTCCTATAGTTCCCCCATACAGCAGCACTGGAAGAGGCAGGACTGGGAGCCATTTAGTTGTGCTGCATGCAGTTGTTTGGATAAAGAACCTGTTAATAGGAGAAGAGAGCAGAGTGAGCAAACAGATGTCCTACTTCTGCTCCTTCACTGTCCAGTGAATTAATGAATGAATGAATCTGATCTCATCTGCATGGTTGTGTGGCAGAGCTGTGTAAATATCAGGATTTGATGGAAAAGAAATACTAATCCTTTGACAGCTCTAATCTATATTTAACAAAGGCATCAAAGACCTGCAACTTCAGCACCATTTTAAAATCACACCTGGTTATCAACAAGGTAACAAGACAGGATAAAATATTTCTTATCCTACCTACCAGATTTTATTTTACCGTTCTTGAAATATGCATTTTGGTTGCTATGGGTTACTGCATATCACAGAGTCCTCTAAAACGGGCCCTGTAATCTCACTCTTTTTATGAATAGTCAGCATCAGCAGCTGTATTTGGACAGCATTTGTCTTGATTTTCTAAGACACTTTAGGCTTCCAAGAAAAAGAAAATTAACCTTTTTAACACGTTGTACCCTGCTGGCAGCTTGCAATGACGCTGCATCCTTCTCAGTGCTCCTATGCACTTAGCACAGTCCTCCACCTCAGCTGCTCTTTGTTTTAACGCCTGCAAATCATATCATTGCAAAGTGTTGAGCATACAGAAAATAAATAAATAAAAGTAGCCCTCCCTATTCATGGCAAACACTTTCATTTATTTGAAGAGTGTGATCACAATATCTTAAGTGTTGTGATAATATACATGGTGAGATGACACCTCAGTAGGGCCAGCTACTAAGTAGAAAAATTGTAAAGATTTTTGAGCTGCAGCCAGGGCAATGCTAGCAAAGTTATGCTGATGTCTGTAGTTATGTTTTAACAAGTTTCAGCCTTGCTGTTATATCTCAGTGGCTGTTGAATGCATTGCTTGTAACTTAGAACATTGATTATGATGCAGAACATGACCTGGCTTACTGGCAATTGCAGTTACCCGATAACAGAAGTAAGTTGTACACCCTTAAGCTATAAAAAAAAAAAAAAAAAAAAAAAAAAAAATAGCACTGCTATGGAAGTATAAATCAGCTGGAGCAATAGGAATAATTTGCAGTACAGTAGCTAGACTGTGCTGAACTGCTTACATAGCCATTAAGGAGAACTCCAGGTCAAAAACAAAGTAATATAGGTAAAGTTAGACTCTTCCTTCACTTCCTCCATTGAGATATTTATCTGCCTTTCAACAAGGACAAGAAGCACAGGCAATGTTTTAAAGTGATTGTAAAGTCTAGTTTTTATTTTTAAAATAACAAACATGTTATACTTACCTGCTCTGTGTAGTGGGTTTGCAGAGCAGCTTGGATCCTCTTCTTCTCTGGTCCTTCTTTCCTACTCCTGGCCCCACCCTCCTGTTGCGTGCCCCCACAGCAAGCAACTTGCTATGGGGGAACCCGAGCCTAGCTGCAGCTCCGTGTATCCATTCAGACACGGAGCTGCGGTTCGGCCCTATCCCCTCCTTCCTGATTGGCTAAGTGACTTTGACAGCAGTGGGAGCCAATGGTGGAGAGTCCCGGATAGCCGAGGGACTCATGGACATTGCTGGATAGAGATAGGGCTCAGGTAAGTATGAGGGGGGCTGCTGCACACAGAAGGCTTTTTATCCTAATGCATAGAATGCATTAAGATAGAAAACCTTCTGCTTTTACAACCCCTTTAAAGCAGAGTTCCGCCGGGAAAAAAAAAAAGTCAGCAGTCAACGCTTACCTGCCCAAGATGTCCTCACTAGTGATGGACGAACTTCCGACGGGACGTTTCGCGAACGCGAAATGCGAACGGACCCAAACGTTCGCGAAACCGACCGTTCGCCGCGGGCCCCATTGACTTCAATGGGAGGCGAACTTTGCAAACCTTCATGTCGAATTTGCGGCCACGTGGTAATTATTAGGGGGTAAAACGTAGTCCCACCATCTGGACAATGACATAATACATGTATGAGGTGAATTTGGGATCGATAACTACAAGCATTTTTATTTTATTTGGGAAATTGTTCTAACAATTCAGGACTATGGAGCTAATGAAGGCAATGGAGGAGAGGGAAGGTCAGGGACCAGGGTAGGCAAAGAAGAGGGTGCAGGAGATGATCACCAGCAGCGTGACATACCGGAATGACACATGCACCGTGATAGAGGCATCTGACAGCAGCACCGTAATACAGAGCACTGACAGCAGCACCGTGACATACAGCGCTGACAGCAGCACCGTGACATACAGCGCTGACAGCAGCACCGTGACATACAGCGCTGACAGCAGCACCGTGACATACAGCGCTGACAGCAGCACCGTGACATACAGCGCTGACAGCAGCACCGTGACATACAGCGCTGACAGCAGCACCGTGACATACAGCGCTGACAGCAGCACCGTGACATACAGCGCTGACAGCAGCACCGTGACATACAGCGCTGACAGCAGCACCGTGACATACAGCGCTGACAGCAGCACCGTGACATACAGCGCTGACAGCAGCACCGTGACATACAGCACTGACAGCAGCACCGTAAGCAGCCCCAGGAGGAAGTCAGCACAGCACAGGGATGGTGTGATCCCCTCATAATAAGAACCCCCAGGAGGAAGTCAGCACAGCACAGGGATAGTGTGATCCCTTCATAATAAGAACCCCCAGGAGGAAGTCAGCACAGCACAGGGATATCATAAGCAGCCCCAGTAGAAATATGACACCGCTCAACCTCTTCAAAGAGGAGGGTAGGGGCATATAGTACGGTGTGCTTTTTTGGGTCAAGGAAGTGAGCCAAATGAATTAAGAAGGTCTGTGTGCTTGATTAAAAAAATAGTTTATAGACATATACATGGTCTACTGGTCACATGTGTTGAATTCCTCCGAGATCCATGCCTCATTCATTTTTAGAAATGTGAGGTAGTTAACACTGTGGTGAGCTAGGCGAGTACGCTTATCGGTCACAATCCCCCCTGCTGCGCTGAACGTCCTTTCGGACAGGACACTGGATGAGGGGCAAGCCAACAGTTCGATTGCAAATTGGGCAAGCTCTGGCCAGAGGTCAAGCCTGCCCACCCAGTAGTCTAGGGGTTCATCACTCCTCAGAGCGTCCACATCGGCCGTTAACCCAATGTAGTCGGACACCTGACGGTCTAGGCGTTCCCTGATGCTGGATCCGGATGACACCTGTCGATGGGTCGGCTGAAAGAATGACCTCATATCCGAAGTCACCAACACATCTTCAAACCGGCCTCTTCTTGCAGGCGCTGTTGGATTGGTACCCGCAAATCCTTCTCTGGGAGTGGGAATTGCTCCTCTGCCAGCGCACGCAAAAGCAGAATGCAGCATTTCTCGAAGCAAGGCCTGGAAGTGCTGCATTCTGACAGCCCTCTGCGACGGCGGTAACATTTCCGCCATTTTGTGTTTGTACCGGGGGTCTAAGTACGTTGCCACCCAGTACTGGTCCTTGACCCTCATGCTTTTTATACGGGGGTCCCTATTAAAACACTGGAGCATGAAGGCCCCCATTTGCACTAAAGTGGAAGCGGTGTGGTGGCCTGGCTCCTGCTCATCATCCAGGATAATGTCGTCCTCTTCATTCTCCTCTCCCCATCCTCGCACAACAGGGATCCCAGAAAGGTTTAAAGCATGCTCTTCTTGCTCCTGCTCATCCGCCCCGGCACCATCCTCCTCTGACTCCTCATCAGACTCCTGTTGTTGACTTGTCTCAGATAGAGTAGCCCCCCCTGGGAATTCATCCAGCATTGCGACTTCCTCATCTTCCCGCTCCTGCTCCTCCACAGCCTGATCAATGACACGACGCAATGCACGCTCCAGAAAGAAGGCATAAGGTACCATGTCACTGATGGCGCCATGGCTGCGACTGACCAGTTTGGTGATCTCCTCAAATGGCCGCAGAAGTCTGCATGTGTCGCGCATGAGCAGCCACTGGCGCGGTGAAAAAAAACCCAGCTCCCCAGAACCGTTTCTTTCGCAGAGTTCATACAGGTAGACGTTAACTGCACGTTTCTGCTGGAGCAGCCTATCAAGCATATAGAAGGTTGAGTTCCATCGCGTCGGGCAATCGCAAATAAGACGTCTGACCGGCAGATGGTGTCGCCGCTGAATGTCAGCAAGGCGAGCCATGGCCGTGTAAGATCTTCTGAAATGGGCCGAGATTTTCCTTGCCTGCCGCAAGATGTCCTGGACCCCAGGGTATTTGACAAGGAATCGCTGCACGACCAAGTTTAAGACGTGTGCCATGCACGGCACGTGCGTGATTTTGCCCTGTTTCAATGCGCTAAGCAGATTGGCACCGTTGTCACACACCACTTTACCAACTGTCAAATTGAGCGGTGTTAGCCACTCATCTGCCTGTGAACGCAAAGCTGAAAGGAGTGCCGGGCCAGTGTGGCTCTTTGCTTCCAGGCACAACAGACGCAGCACGGCATGGCAACGTCTCACCTGGCATGTGGAATAGGTTCTGGGGAGCTTGGGCGGTGCAGTGGAAGAGACGCTAGCAGCGGAAAAGGAGGAGGCAGCTGAGGAGGAGAGGGAGGAGGATGGAGTAGGAGGAGGAGAAGAAGAGTCAGGCCTGCATGCAATCCGTGGCGGTAAAACCAAATCTACACGGGTGCCACGGGTTACATGCTTGACGGCCGTCAGAAGGTTCACCCAGTGGGCAGTAAAACTGATATACCTTCCCTGCCCGTGTTTGCTAGACCACGTGTCTGTGGTCAGATGTATCTTGGCACCGACACTGTGTGCCAGAGATACATTCACTTGCCGCTGAACATGGCCATATAGCTCTGGGATGCCCTTCTCTGAGAAATACTTCCTTCCTGGGACCTTCCATTGTGGTGTTCCAATGGCCACAAATTTGCGAAAGGCCTCCGAGTCCACCAGTTTATATGGCAGTAGTTGGCGGGCTATGAGTTCTGACAAGCCAGCCGCCAACCGTTGGGCAAGAGGGTTATCCGGCATCATCATTTTTTTACGCTCAAACATTAGGCCCACGGAAGCCTGCCTTTTTGCAGAAAAATGTGAGCTTGGCGTGATGGAAGGTGGAGTGGAGGACAATTGTGAGGAGAGAGGAGAAGGAGAAGTAGAAGACGAGGCTGGACGGTGAGAGCCTGCAGTGTGGCTTTGTGTGTTCCGTTGCTCCCACTGGGCTCGGTGATGGCTGCTCATGTGCCTTCTTAAGGCGGTCGTCCCTAGGTGAGTATTGGGCTTACCGCGACTAACGCGTTGACTGCAAAGATTGCAGATGGCAACGCTATTGTCAGCAGCGGACACGTTAAAAAAAGCCCACACTGCGGAGCCATGTGCCGGTGTCCTGGGAGCGCCAGATGTGACCGTACATGGTCGATGACTCGCTCCTGATACATTTGCAGTCTGCTTTGTCCCTGCTGTGCAATGTAAGTCATTGCTGCTTCTCCTCCCTATCTGCTGGTCCATATCTCCCTCTGAACTCCCCTCCTCTTCCTCTCTTGTGGGCACCCACGTGACATCACTAGACACGTCATCATCAACGTCACCTTCCCCACCGCTATAAGTAGAGATCTCGGAGTAGGCAGCAACACCGGGGACCAACCTCCTCCTTGGGCTGATCTGGGTACTGGCGTCAGACTGCTGAGTAGCGCTTGTTGCTACCTCCTCTTCCTGATCCAATACCAAGAGTGGCTGCGCATCAGAAATGTCCTCTTGATATGGATCGGAAAATAATTCCAGTGACTCAAGCGGAAGGTATGTGGTGGTGGTGGTGGTGGTCGTGTTGTTGGTGGTAGTGTCTTTGGGGGTGCACATAGCAGAGAGTGAAGAAGAGGGTGCAGATCGAGAGGATGAGGAGGGTGCAGAAGAGTAAGGCTGAGCGAGCCACTCAACCAAGTCTGGTGCATCCTTTAAAGTAATTGAACGCACCTTCTGCAACTTCCCACTTTGGCTCAAGCCTGTTGCTCCTGCCCTACCCCTACCACCCCTGCGGAAGGGCCTGCCTCTTCCTCTGCATGTCATTTTTTAAATGACCCTGTGACAAAACTCTTAGTCCCTATACCGCTGAAGGACTGCTGCAGTATAGGTGAGCGGTCAGCAGTGGTGCACGTCAACCCTATCTATTGTGGACCTATAGCGGTCCTTACAGAACAGCAGACTGTACCGCACTCAAGCCTATGTACCGTAGCACCCTATACCAAGTTACCAGTCCTTATAAGAACTTTTGTGGACCAAGCAGGTTGTGTATTAGTGTTTAGCAGACTGTACGTCAGTCCCTATACCGCTGAAGGACTGCTGCAGTATAGGGCAGCGGTCAGCAGTGGTGCACGTCAACCCTATCTATTGTGGACCGATAGCGGTCCTTACAGAACAGCAGACTGTACCGCACTCAAGCCTATGTACCGTAGCACCCTATACCAAGTTACCAGTCCTTATAAGAACTTTTGTGGACCAAGCAGGTTGTGTATTAGTGTTTAGCAGACTGTACGTCAGTCCCTATACCGCTGAAGGACTGCTGCAGTATAGGGCAGCGGTCAGCAGTGGTGCACGTCAACCCTATCTATTGTGGACCGATAGCGGTCCTTACAGAACAGCAGACTGTACCGCACTCAAGCCTATGTACCGTAGCACCCTATACCAAGTTACCAGTCCTTATAAGAACTTTTGTGGAACAAGCAGGTTGTGTATTAGTGTTTAGCAGACTGTACGTCAGTCCCTATACCGCTGAAGGACTGCTGCAGTATAGGTGAGCGGTCAGCAGTGGTGCACGTCAACCCTATCTATTGTGGACCGATAGCGGTCCTTACAGAACAGCAGACTGTACCGCACTCAAGCCTATGTACCGTAGCACCCTATACCAAGTTACCAGTCCTTATAAGAACTTTTGTGGAACAAGCAGGTTGTGTGTTAGTGATTAGCAGACTGTACGTCAGTCCCTATACCGCTGAAGGACTGCTGCAGTATAGGTGAGCGGTCAGCAGTGGTGCACGTCAACCCTATCTATTGTGGACCGATAGCGGTCCTTACAGAACAGCAGACTGTACCGCACTCAAGCCTATGTACCGTAGCACCCTATACCAAGTTACCAGTCCTTATAAGAACTTTTGTGGAACAAGCAGGTTGTGTATTAGTGTTTAGCAGACTGTACGTCAGTCCCTATACCGCTGAAGGACTGCTGCAGTATAGGTGAGCGGTCAGCAGTGGTGCACGTCAACCCTATCTATTGTGGACCGATAGCGGTCCTTACAGAACAGCAGACTGTACCGCACTCAAGCCTATGTACCGTAGCACCCTATACCAAGTTACCAGTCCTTATAAGAACTTTTGTGGAACAAGCAGGTTGTGTATTAGTGTTTAGCAGACTGTACGTCAGTCCCTATACCGCTGAAGGACTGCTGCAGTATAGGTGAGCGGTCAGCAGTGGTGCACGTCAACCCTATCTATTGTGGACCGATAGCGGTCCTTACAGAACAGCAGACTGTACCGCACTCAAGCCTATGTACCGTAGCACCCTATACCAAGTTACCAGTCCTTATAAGAACTTTTGTGGAACAAGCAGGTTGTGTGTTAGTGATTAGCAGACTGTACGTCAGTCCCTATACCGCTGAAGGACTGCTGCAGTATAGGTGAGCGGTCAGCAGTGGTGCACGTCAACCCTATCTATTGTGGACCGATAGCGGTCCTTACAGAACAGCAGACTGTACCGCACTCAAGCCTATGTACCGTAGCACCCTATACCAAGTTACCAGTCCTTATAAGAACTTTTGTGGAACAAGCAGGTTGTGTATTAGTGTTTAGCAGACTGTACGTCAGTCCCTATACCGCTGAAGGACTGCTGCAGTATAGGTGAGCGGTCAGCAGTGGTGCACGTCAACCCTATCTATTGTGGACCGATAGCGGTCCTTACAGAACAGCAGACTGTACCGCACTCAAGCCTATGTACCGTAGCACCCTATACCAAGTTACCAGTCCTTATAAGAACTTTTGTGGAACAAGCAGGTTGTGTATTAGTGTTTAGCAGACTGTACGTCAGTCCCTATACCGCTGAAGGACTGCTGCAGTATAGGTGAGCGGTCAGCAGTGGTGCACGTCAACCCTATCTATTGTGGACCGATAGCGGTCCTTACAGAACAGCAGACTGTACCGCACTCAAGCCTATGTACCGTAGCACCCTATACCAAGTTACCAGTCCTTATAAGAACTTTTGTGGACCAAGCAGGTTGTGTATTAGTTTTTAGCAGACTGTACGTCAGTCCCTATACCGCTGAAGGACTGCTGCAGTATAGGGCAGCGGTCAGCAGTGGTGCACGTCAACCCTATCTATTGTGGACCGATAGCGGTCCTTACAGAACAGCAGACTGTACCGCACTCAAGCCTATGTACCGTAGCACCCTATACCAAGTTACCAGTCCTTATAAGAACTTTTGTGGAACAAGCAGGTTGTGTGTTAGTGATTAGCAGACTGTACGTCAGTCCCTATACCGCTGAAGGACTGCTGCAGTATAGGGCAGCGGTCAGCAGTGGTGCACGTCAACCCTATCTATTGTGGACCGATAGCGGTCCTTACAGAACAGCAGACTGTACCGCACTCAAGCCTATGTACCGTAGCACCCTATACCAAGTTACCAGTCCTTATAAGAACTTTTGTGGACCAAGCAGGTTGTGTATTAGTGTTTAGCAGACTGTACGTCAGTCCCTATACCGCTGAAGGACTGCTGCAGTATAGGGCAGCGGTCAGCAGTGGTGCACGTCAACCCTATCTATTGTGGACCGATAGCGGTCCTTACAGAACAGCAGACTGTACCGCACTCAAGCCTATGTACCGTAGCACCCTATACCAAGTTACCAGTCCTTATAAGAACTTTTGTGGAACAAGCAGGTTGTGTGTTAGTGATTAGCAGACTGTACGTCAGTCCCTATACCGCTGAAGGACTGCTGCAGTATAGGTGAGCGGTCAGCAGTGGTGCACGTCAACCCTATCTATTGTGGACCGATAGCGGTCCTTACAGAACAGCAGACTGTACCGCACTCAAGCCTATGTACCGTAGCACCCTATACCAAGTTACCAGTCCTTATAAGAACTTTTGTGGACCAAGCAGGTTGTGTATTAGTGTTTAGCAGACTGTACGTCAGTCCCTATACCGCTGAAGGACTGCTGCAGTATAGGGCAGCGGTCAGCAGTGGTGCACGTCAACCCTATCTATTGTGGACCGATAGCGGTCCTTACAGAACAGCAGACTGTACCGCACTCAAGCCTATGTACCGTAGCACCCTATACCAAGTTACCAGTCCTTATAAGAACTTTTGTGGAACAAGCAGGTTGTGTATTAGTGTTTAGCAGACTGTACGTCAGTCCCTATACCGCTGAAGGACTGCTGCAGTATAGGTGAGCGGTCAGCAGTGGTGCACGTCAACCCTATCTATTGTGGACCGATAGCGGTCCTTACAGAACAGCAGACTGTACCGCACTCAAGCCTATGTACCGTAGCACCCTATACCAAGTTACCAGTCCTTATAAGAACTTTTGTGGAACAAGCAGGTTGTGTGTTAGTGATTAGCAGACTGTACGTCAGTCCCTATACCGCTGAAGGACTGCTGCAGTATAGGTGAGCGGTCAGCAGTGGTGCACGTCAACCCTATCTATTGTGGACCGATAGCGGTCCTTACAGAACAGCAGACTGTACCGCACTCAAGCCTATGTACCGTAGCACCCTATACCAAGTTACCAGTCCTTATAAGAACTTTTGTGGAACAAGCAGGTTGTGTATTAGTGTTTAGCAGACTGTACGTCAGTCCCTATACCGCTGAAGGACTGCTGCAGTATAGGTGAGCGGTCAGCAGTGGTGCACGTCAACCCTATCTATTGTGGACCGATAGCGGTCCTTACAGAACAGCAGACTGTACCGCACTCAAGCCTATGTACCGTAGCACCCTATACCAAGTTACCAGTCCTTATAAGAACTTTTGTGGACCAAGCAGGTTGTGTATTAGTTTTTAGCAGACTGTACGTCAGTCCCTATACCGCTGAAGGACTGCTGCAGTATAGGGCAGCGGTCAGCAGTGGTGCACGTCAACCCTATCTATTGTGGACCGATAGCGGTCCTTACAGAACAGCAGACTGTACCGCACTCAAGCCTATGTACCGTAGCACCCTATACCAAGTTACCAGTCCTTATAAGAACTTTTGTGGAACAAGCAGGTTGTGTGTTAGTGATTAGCAGACTGTACGTCAGTCCCTATACCGCTGAAGGACTGCTGCAGTATAGGGCAGCGGTCAGCAGTGGTGCACGTCAACCCTATCTATTGTGGACCGATAGCGGTCCTTACAGAACAGCAGACTGTACCGCACTCAAGCCTATGTACCGTAGCACCCTATACCAAGTTACCAGTCCTTATAAGAACTTTTGTGGAACAAGTGAGTTGTGAATGTTTAGCAGACTGCAGCAGAAGGGCAGCAGTCAAGTATAATATCCTTTCTATATTTGGAAGAAAGAATATTATACATGTACAAGCCTATTACTGTACCACTGATACCAGTCCTGAAAAGAACCTTTGTGGAACTAATAATAACAGCAAGTCTTTAAAATTACCCTCACTGCCTGACAACACTGCTTCCTTCCTGTCCCTATACAAATTGGCAAAAAAAGAGAACGATTAGTGGTTACTGGAACAGCTCTTTTGTGGACCTTGATAGTAACAGCTAATGATGATGATGATGATGATGATGATGAAAGACTAATCTGGCTGTCCCTGTAGCATACACCGTCCTTTCCCTTTCTCTAAACTAACAAAAGACACTCAGGCTGCTGCAAGAATCAGCAGCACAGCAAACCTATCAACACCTAACACCTATACCAGTCCTGAAAAGAACTTTTGTGTACCAAATAGCTAGTGGTTTATCTCTCCCTACTCCACACAGGAACCTGTCCCTATCTTAACAGAAGAAAGAATGTAAAATGGCCACCGGATCGGGTGTATTTATAGGTTAGGGGGAATGTACAAGTGTCCATGTGCTGTCATGTCTCAATTGGCTGTCCTGTATCACATGATAAACGTGTCACCAAAGGTTAAAGTTCTTGTATACATTAAACACGTAAGTCCGCCGCGGCGAACGACGGAAAAAGGCGTTCGAACGTGCGGACCGCGAATGTCGGAAATTCGCCGCGAAACGACCGCCGGGCGAACCGTTCGGCCATCACTAGTCCTCACCCAAAACCGATCTGTCCCTTGACTCTGAGTGCAGGCGCTGCCATCTTCAATAAGGGAATGAGGAAGTTAAGCCTTGCGGCCTGGTGCCCTACTGTGCATGTGCGAGTCGCTCTGCGCATTTTCACTGGTCCCTGCTGTCTTCTGGGACCTGTGTGTCTCCCAAAAGACAGCGGGAGGAGGGGTGGACATGGTGTAGATGGCTGCGGATACTGCGGCAATCTATGCCTGGAAGTGGGAGCAAATACCTGGATTATACAGGTATCTGCCCCCCCCCCCCCCCCCGAAAGGTGGCAAATGTGACACCGGGGGGATCCGAAAAGCGGAAGTTCCATTTTTGGGTGGAACGCCGTTTTAAGTAGTCCCTTTCCACCCTCTGTCCTCCGTGCTTTCCTGTCCAATGACTTCACTTTTGACACTCTCTGCCTGTACCTAGAATAGAGAGGTGTGGCTTTTGTATATATACTTTAAACTTTAACTGTGCAATTCCCTTTTGCTGCAGATAATCTGAATACAATATACTTTTGTTGTATATGACCCACATTGCTACGCTTTGAAACATTACATACTACACAACATACTGGACAGTGCACCATTTTTTGACATCAAGCTGTAGAGCAGTGGTTCTCAACCTGGGGGTCGAATGATGATTTGCCAGGGGTCACCCAATCCTGGGCTGTTCCTGAAGCATGCACTGTTCTTTCAGCCTTTTATTGCGGCCGCCAAGCTGGGCTGTACCTGGAGCCTGTGGCCACCCAGCTGGGCTGTTCCTGGAGCCCACGGCCGCCCACTCAGCCTCTTCTCAGCTGCCCATTCAGTTCACGAATGGCTGGGGGACTGAGACTAGAGATCAGTTGACTGGTGAGGAATGTGAAGTGGGAGGGGCTGGAGGAGACCCTATCTCCTGATTACGGCATAGGTTTTACTGCTACAAGACACCACAAATTCTGAGACAGTGAGTAACACTACCTGTGATTATAATTGCCATTAATAGTTCTCAGCTTTGCAGATGACCTTGATCAAGAACACCTAAGTTGGCTGATCAGAACTCCCCCGAGCATTGCCACTCATTCCAACTCCCCGCCAGCATTGCCACTTATCCCATTACCCCCCACCAAGTAAGAGAAGGAAAAAAAATAATAATAATAATAAATAAATAATACAAATAGAGAATACATGGAAGGGATAGGAAAAAAGAGTGAAAAAGGAAGAGAAAGAATAAGAGAACAAGAAATGCGGCTAGGGAGAGAGATAGGGGGAAAAAAAAAAAATTAGGATAGCGGGAGATAAAAGGGAAAAAAAGAACAAAGAGACTGGTACATTCTAAAATGTACCATAAGGGGTTTTTATACTGTAGTGGAAGGGACTGCCTTGGATGCTGACAACCCATGCTACGAAAATAATTTTACTGTTAGGGGTCCCCACAACTTGGGAAATTTTATCAAGGGGTCATGGCACTAGAGAGGTTGAGAACCACTGCTGTAGAGGAAGCCACAGTGGCAAACGTGACACCGCCAGGAATTCTCCTAAGCCTCTCCCATCCTTTGGAATTCCCTACCCGAATCTGTCTGTTTATCTCCAACCCTAGCCACTTTTAGGCAATCTCTGAAGACTTTTCTCTTCAGAGAAGCCTAACCTGCCTCCACCTAACAACTGTACTTTCATTTTCTTCATCAGCTCATCCCCCACAGTTGTTACCTTTTGTATCACTTAATACTCCCTTTTAGATTGTAAGCTTTAACGAGCAGGGCCCTCTGATTCCTCCTGTATTAAATTGTATTGTAACTGTACTGTTTGCATTAAAACATAAAGCACCACGCAAACTGTTGGCGCTATATAAATCCTCTATAATAATAATAATTGAATACTCTACATTGCTGAGCTTTATACTTTGTGCGTTACATAATACACTCAACATTGCTTGACTGTATTTACTGTGTTGTACATAATACATTCAACACTGCTCTGCTGTATTCACTGTGCTGTACGTTGTATGCTCCATACTGTTTGGATGAGTAAACTACACTGTACATTAAATACTCCACAATGCTCCACAGTATAGGCTGTGCTATACAGTCTATATGCCACATCATCTGGCTATACATAGCGTGCTGTACCCTATAAATTCTACAGTGTTTGGTTGTAAACACAGACCTACAACATATGCCAAACACTGTTCCACCGTACAGTTTCTGCTTTTCTCTTTCTTAGTTATTTAGTTTGAGACACAGGAAGTTCAGTCTTTCTCACAAGTTTTTTGAAGCTACGTTCAGATGGTTAGATACTGGCAAAAAAGAGCTGCAGAGACCTCTTGGTATTGAATCCCTCCTGCTCCCAGCTAACTTCAGTGTTTTGTCCATTGACCTCTTATCTAAGGCAGGAGTGTACTTTAGTAAGAGGAGAGGGCCCTCAAAATCAGCCAAGGCGGTTTCCAAGTCTTCTTTCCAGTATTTTTCTGGGCGCAGCAAATCTTGGATGCCTGGGTCAAGAGTATAATTTCCAGGGTCTGCAAAATGGAGTATTTATCTCTGCCTCCTCTCTGCTTCATGCTTTCAAACTCATCTCTCTCTCCATTACGATGAGCAGATCATGAGACAAGGGATCATTCCCTGTACCAACAGAACAACGCTTTCAAGGCTTCTACTCAAACCTCTTTTACAATTTGCAAACCAAATTGAGGAGTCTGGCCAATTCTGGACCCAAAGACTCTACGGGGGCAAAAAGTTAGCCTCCTTCTTTCAAAAGGATTTTATTGCATCAGTGATACATTTGATAGCTTATTTGCACATTCTCATCTTTCCTCTTCATCAATACAAACTTAGTTTTTTAGTGGGCAATCAGTGTTTTCAATTTGTTGCCCTCTCCTTCAGCCTTTCCACAGCCTCAGATTTTCACCAAAATGCCTACCCCAAACTTAGTTCTGCTCTAATGTTAAAGCATTTTTCCCTCAGTATCCTTATAAGCCATCATCCAGCAGACAGTACAGACTCTACAAAGGTTTGGTTGTTACCTTAATCGATGGAAGTTAAATGAACCCATCCTGCAGTTCGGAGTATCAGGGCATGAAACTTGACTTGGCCCTGTGCTAAATCTTTCTGCCTCTGACAAACCTGTTCCTCCATTATCATGTCTGGGCCCTTGGTAAGCATTCTTTTTATGCATGCACAAGGGTTTTGAGTCTATAGGTTGCCTCCTTCAAGGCTTTGCCATACTCCCTGTTTCACTTCAGATTGTTGAAGCCTTCACATTCTGGCAGCTTTTTCTTGTAAGGAGTCCTTTTTGTTGCACAAGGACCATTGCTAGGTTGATCAGACAGGTTATCATTTGAGCTTATAATTTTATAGGATAAGGTTTCTCCCTTCCCTGTTTAGGCACACTCTACCTGTACTATTAGTGTTTTATGGACTTTCCATATTCAGTTATCTTTTTCTTAATTTTGCAAGGCGTATAGCTGGGCTTCTGTTAACATGTTTAAATTCTACCAGGTGGATGTTCAGGCCTCATCAGATGCCAGTTTCAGGCATAGGGTGCTACAAGCTTCTTTCTAAGTTTGTTGTGCCTTTTTCAGCACATTGTTACTTGGGCCTATTGGCTTTGTTTGTGGTGTTGCCCAACCCTTAGTTGGACTGCTTTTGAAAGTCCTATGTTTAAAAAAAACAAACAAAAAAAAACAACTTTCTTTGTAATATTATATAACTATAAAAATTGTATTTATTTATTTTTTTACATACCCAATAAATCCTTATATTGGAATATAGTACATGACACAGGCCCCTCTCCTCTGTTTTTATGATTTCCCTGAATTCTGACCTTTTGAATACAGCTCTCCTCTTATTCAAGGCTTTTCTTGACTTATCTATGCCACTGTTTGGCTTTTGACTGCACACGCTAACACTTTTGCCTCTTAGTGGTTTTCACTGCACGACATGTTTTCTCCCCCCCTCCCCCCCTTTTTTTCATCTGTTTTTTTTGTTGTCTTGTACTGCATTTGCTAGTTGCACTCATGGAATTGTCTGCTTTTCATCTTTGTTCTTGTTTCTTTATTTAAAATCAAGCATTCTTAACAGTCTTAACACATTCTTTCACACTGCTAGCACAGGGGCATCGGTGGTAAAACGCCGCTAGTTTTAGCGGCATTTTTTGGGTGGTAGAGGAGAGCTTTTAGCCCCCACTAGCAGCCGAATAAAGGGGTAAAAGCACCGCTGGCGAGGTGCTTTTTGCAGGCGCTTCAGCACTGCCCATTGATTTCAATGGGCAGTGGCACTTTAGGAGTGGTGTATACACTGCTCCTTAAGCACCTAAAAGAAGCTGCTTGCAGGACTTTTATTGACGTCTTGCTAGCGCACCGCCCCAGTGTGAAAACACTCGGACTTTCACACTGGGATTGCAGATAAGCCTTTTTTCGGGTGCTTTACAGGTGTTATTTTTAGCACTAAAGCTCTGAGCACTCCTACTATGTTTTTTCAGTGAGGCTGGGTCAGGGCTCTTTGTCTGAATGGACAGTGAGCTGTGACTTGGCTCGGGTGTATAGCAAGCTGCTTTCTGTGGGGGCACTGAACGGGAGGGAGGGGCCAGGTTCATGGAAGAGGCATCCGAGAAGTGGAGGATCCGGGCTGCTCTGCGCAAATCCACTGCACAGAAGAGGTAAGTATAACATGTTTGATTTTTTTTATAGGAAAAAAAACAAGACTTTACAATCATTTAAGTATATTACAATCACTTTGAATATACTGCATATATTCTATGCAGTTTTGATCTTTTTTCATGACTTAAAGTGATAGTAAATGATCACATTGAAAAACAATCCATTTTGTAGAAATGAAAGGCAAAACATTTGTGTATAGATATAAAAAACATTATAAATCCCCCCCCCCCCCTTTTTATTTTTTATTTTTATTTTTTATAAGTCATCACATTCCCTGCTCCTGTTCTGAGCTGCATTAAGCGGGGACGGGGTGGTGGTTAAGGAGAAACAATAGCACACTGAACTTCCCAGTGAAAGGCTATGCAGGGGAGGCATGTCAGGATTAGTCTGATCATTGGAGGAGAGCAAACTGAGTTCTCAGCACAGCTAGAGAACTGACCACTATGTGTTCTCCTGCTTAGTGTGGTAATTTTTTATTAGGAAATCAGAGGGATTGGCAGGAACAACAGGGATTTCACATAAAGGAAGTAAGTAGGAACTTATCAGGAATATGAAATGTTGGGGTAATTAACACTTTAATATATTGAGTTTTTTTTCCATAAACCTTTTTTTATTCACGTTATGGATGTTTAGTATATGGTAATTTCTCACAATATAGTCTTTATGGTTACACTATGACTGTTCTATGCTTAGTATCTTATATCATGCTTTGAATTTGAGAATCTCTTGAGATAAAAATTTTAATCTAGAAAACAGAAGAAAAACTTGTATGCAAGTTTTTAAAGCTGAAATCCAAGCTAAACCAATACAATTTAATTACAAGCACCCCATGGATTCCTACTAGAGAAAAAAGGACAAGTCATTGGTGCTCTCTGTCCCTGTACACAGGATGACTGGTCTTGTATCTGTCCTCCCCCTAATTTTGTTTGTAGGCAGCCTGTAGTAGGTAAAGTAGGGTAAACCACAGGCTATGTGTAGCACAGTAATACTGTCACTGCTACTTTAAAAGGCAATATCCGTCTTTTTAATGCCTGTATTGTGGGGTATTCCCTTCCGGAGTTTACTTAATAAAATTTATATTTGAAAAAAAAAAAAAAAAAAAAGGCAATATCCAGGTTTGCAAAGGCTTAGTGCACACAGAGTAGATGTATATCTTGGTTTGCTGTTAAGGAATTTATTTGTATGAAAGTTTTTGTTGCTGTAGTTGAGCTTTAAACTCATTTCCATGTTTTAATAATGAAGTTTATTAAAATGAATCTTATTTTCTCTTGCTTATCATGGTTACATCCATTAACTGGCTGTGATATGGCAGACAGCTTCTCTAATGCAGGTTCACAGTTAAATTCTTAAAATTGTAACAGGCTATGCCTGCTGTGCGTAGTATTCCCCTTGAAGCTCTTTATGTTTGAAGACAAGTGATCTGTAGGGGATTGCTTTGCCTTCTGGGTAATCTTGCGTCATTTATTCCTTTCATACTCCCATTTTGAATGTAACAATTTGTTAAAGTGAACCTCTGCTTTGCCCATGTGGGGCAAACAGGTTTGCTGTTAAAGAATATGCAAACCCAACATTTTATATTCTTGACATGTGCCTGCTGTACCATGTACTTGTATGAAAAAGAATCCTATTCTGTTTGAATTGCTTCCTTTGTGTAAAATTCCTGGTGTTCCTGCCAATCCTTCTACTTTTTTTTATTAAAAACTGACTATACTAGGCATGAGAGCACAGCATTGTCAGTTCTCTAGCTGTGCTGGGAACTTAGCCTGCTCTCCTCCAATGATCAGACTTGTGCTGACAGGCCCCCTTGCACAGCCAGGGGGCCATCATTACAAGGTAATGCTTACACACATCTGAACTGTGCAAAACACGTCTACCAGGCATTCTGGTCCCGTTGTGTTACTTGGGATGTCCAATAAAGGATCTTGGATCATTACTGTGGTGTGCAGCCATTTCTTGTCTGCGGAGGTAAGCTGGGACGGGCACCCAACACATGGAGCGGCGAGTCTTTCTTGTTTCATTTCTTTTGGAGGTAATGGAAATTTTTTTTTTTTTTTTTGATGGTTGTAGAAAGTAGCCATAGGAGGAATAAAGGAGAAGTGAATACATGGTGCTGGGAGACCACACTTTAAACAGAACCTGTTTCTTTGCCCTTGTTCTCATCTGGTGTTATATGGTGGTGGTATATGAGAGGATCAAATGGGTTAACAATTTTTAGAGCTTTGCTATCTTGCCAATCTCTGCATTGTATTTTGATGGAATTTGCGTTTTTTTTCTGGTGTCCTAACAACCAATGGGTGGAAAGGGGCCAGTAGTCAAATGTTTGCTTTTGTCAAGCAGGCAAACGGGCCTACGAAAAACTTGAACCTCATACCTAGAGCAGACAGGTCGTATTCACACACAGGAGGCCAGAAAGTGGTAAAAGAAGCTGTTGGGCTGCCTGCCCACCTAAATCACAACAGCCAAACGGACTGTACACATGCCACCCCAGTATGCCCAATCTGACCAGCTGCACTGCTTGTCATACTTGCTCATTGATGTCAGTAAGGCTGTGCCACAACTGCGAGCCAAGCGCTCCCAAGTTTATATACAAAATGTTAGTTCGAATTCCCCCCGACAAAATAAAATGCATTCAGGAAATGGTAGGATTGCCTCCTGAACACACAGAGCTTCTGCTCTGCCCCAGGTTAAAGAGGCCATAGTTCTGCATTTTACTTTTGAGGAATTCAAAATCATCGTTCTGTTCATCGCTCACAAGTCAGTGCAACGTGTCCCTCATATTATATTCCTTTGCAGTATTTTTTAATGAAAGTGTCGCCAAACTAACATCATAAATACTATCCTATAATATAAATGCTGTATTACATGCTGTTCATGTTCACTCATTATGAGATTCAATTTCTATATTATGTAAAAAACCTGGTTGAGCCTGCTGTTCTCTATCTCCCATTTCTGTCCAAGTCCCCAATGCAGTTTGGAATTTTGCAGAGAGCTCTACACATGCTCCATTGTCGTGTTTCTTTGCTGAGCGTTTCCTTCCCATCATGTCTGAGCAGCCCATGTGACTATAGAGTGACTATAGAGTCACACATGTAGGCGTAAACACAGTGCAGAATGACACCCACTCCCTCCCTCCTCCTCTATGCCCACTAAACAGCTAAATACAAAGGGGGTGGGATATTACATGTAGATTGAGGGAGGCTTCGCCAACCTGTTCTAAGACACAGGCTGGAGGGGTGTGCTTGTGACTATCAGAAGTCCGTCCACACCATGTTATTGACAAAAAATAATAAAGATTTGATTTCAAATATATATTTGTATAACAATTTAAAACCATTTATTTATATTATTTTTACTCTGTATTCCAAAGCTGTTTATTTTAGCCATCTGTCAGCAGCAGAGGGCTAGAGCAGTTCCTCCTGCTTATTTTCCTTTGCAGATAGCAGCTGGGTCATGTGACAGTTGTATATCAATTAGGAAAAAGTTACTTTTTTTTTGTTAAAATAAGTGTCTAAATTAAACAGTGCGTGTTTAGTATCAATTTTACAAAATCGTGCTTACACAGAAAGTTCTTTACTTGGTTCAGTTCAGTACTATCAAAGATAGAAAACCACACATTTAAAGTGGTTGTACACCCTGTTGCAGCCACTTTTACCTACAGGTAAGCCTATATTAAGGCTTGCCTGCAGGTGCTGGAAATATCTCCTAAACCTCCATTTAAACCTCCATTTAAAGTGGATGTAAACCCAAAATGTATTTATTTTTTGATGTCATAATGTACAGTGTAAAATGTCCTATCATTTGAGCCCAGTCTTGCCACAAAGTTAATCCAGCTCTGAGAAATCCTCTTTTATTGTTTAGTGACAAACAGATAAATCTTGACAGAGAAAAACTTTGTAAAATCCGTTATCTTTTAATTCCCTCCCACTCCTTTCTTCTGCTGCTCTACAATGATTAGCTGTTCCCCACCTCAGCATGATTTGGCATGCTGAAGTTATGTGGGGACTTTTCTGGGTTTTGACTGGATGTTAGTGATCATAGTAGAAGTTCAGTGTAAGAAATACACAGGAGAAAATGCATGTTGATAAGGGGAGTGTAGAGGTGGACGGGGAGTCTGACATCACGACTCCACCCACTGAGCCCTGGAAAACAGACCCACCTACAAAATCTGCCATTTTACGGGTCTCATAGCAGACAGAGGGGAGACATTTTACAGATAAGTATACATGCAGGAGGCATATATATCCTTCTAGATAACCAATATTGCAGTAATTTAGAAAGGAGAGTGGGTTTACATCCACCTTAAGAAAAAGACGGGCGCCGAAGACTACTGCAATGTGCACTTTAGAAAGGGCACATCGTGCTGTTTCTAATAGGAGTCATGCGGTGACTGACGGCTCCCGCGTGCATGCGCAGGAGTGACCTCATGCCACTCCGGCCTGTCACAGAGCCAGAGTTCTCGGCCCCCGGAAGGAAGAGGGGCGAAGATATTCTGGTCAACAATTCTTAGCCTATTGTTTTAAACTATTTACTCTTCTAGTGAATGTTGTAAACCATTTTTTCTTGGGTTCAAATGTTGAGAATGTTGTATTCGCCCTGCGAAAGAAAACTCAAATATCAAAAAATAAAATGTTGCACATATTAAAATATTAGTTCATTTTGTGGCAATACTGATGCATTCACACAACATGTTTTTTTTTTTTTTTTTTTTTAAATGGACCCAAGGAGTCATCTAATTGTTCCGTAGGTAGGTCCCGGACCTGGTAACATGCCAAAAATTCGTTTTTAATATCACTTTTAAAAAAATACCAAGAAACTTTATAACTGGAAAAAAAATAAAGTAGCATGTGTTTATTACAGAATGGTAGATGTGCTTTATGTATAAGTGTTTGTAATATTCTAACCTAATCCTTTTGGTTGGAAGATAAAGTGATAAAGATCTAATGCATTTAAAAATGTGTGACTGAACTATGGCAATTTGCATTGATTTTATGAGGAGAAGTTAATATGGATAAAACCTGCAGCCTTGTTTTATTTATGGGTATAAGCATCAAGTCTGTAGCTCCATAGCATAAGGGTTTATTTTATCACCTGACAATGATTCTGCTGCTCTTCTTGAAGCAGAGCTTTTTTTATCACCATTCTGAAGCAAGCTTGCTGCTGTATCTAAGGGTCTCTTCCTGGGATATCGCACCTTTTAACCAAACAAGACTGGTGACTTAACAAGTGAGAGGGACCTCCCGATGGCTTTGCTAAATAAAAGCAGCCTTCAGAAGCGTCAAGAGAAATTATTTCTTTACCGAAAGCAGTTCAGCAGTAATTTTCCCATGGGGACCTCACATAATAACTTCACTAGCCTACAGCTCAAGAATTTATACTGTACTTTTAATATAGTACTTACTGCATTTAAGAGGAATTTATGGCTATTTTTGTTTTCATTAAAATAAATGTGTGTGTATATATGTATGTATATATATATATATATATATATAATGTATATATGTGTGTGTGTGTGTGTGTTTGTATGTGTGTGTATGGGGAAATATATATATATATATATATATATATATATATATATATATATATATATATATATATATATATTAGGGCTGTTACTGATTAAAATTTTCCCGTTCGATTAATTGATTTTTTTTTTTTTAATCAGCTAATTTAGATTAATTATAATGCACATACAGTTTTTACAATTTTTTTTATTCAACTTTAAGAAAAACGTAGAAAGTTAGTTTAACTTTAACTGTAATGTCCACATCTCCCCCATACTGTACGGTCCACATTTCCCCACATGCTGTATTGTCCACATCTCCCCCCCATAAAGTACTGCCCACATCTCCTCCCCATAAAGTACTGCCCACATCTCCCCCCATAAAGTACTGCCCACATCTCCCCCATACCTTAATATTCATGATTGTCTGCTCTGTCTGGAATAGACAGCAGGCAGACCCGTCCGTCCTCAAAGTAGACACAAGCAGGCGGGCGATGATGACGTCAGCGCGCGCGTCTAGGCCACCGTCGGGTGGACCAAGATGGCCGCGGCTCCAGAGCTAGGCCGAAGCCACGGCCTTTCCTATGGGCGAGACCATGGAGCTCACTCCGCGAATTGTCCTCGATCAAAATTATTTTGATCGATCAAAGAAATTAACGATTAATCGAACAATTAATCGTTAATTTCCGCAGCCCTTATATATATATATATATATATATATATATATATATATATATATATATAGTTGTGTGAAAAAGTATTTTCCCCCTTCCTAATATCTTTGCATAGTTCTCACTCTTAAATGAATCAGATCATCAAGCAAATTTTAATATTACACAAAGATAACTCGGGTAAATCCAAGATACAGTTTTTAAATTACTATTTAAGCTTAAAAAACGCTTTTTAAACCTGCCTGGCCCTATGTGAAAAGGTAATTGCCTCCGCCCATGTTGAATCATGAATGAACTGTGATTAAACACAATTGTTTGGAAAGCGGAGTTAAATTTCACTTGCCACACCCAGCATTGATTACTGCCAGACCTGTTGAATCAAGCAATCACATAAATAGCTGTCTGACAAAGAGAAGCATGCTAACAGATCACAAAAAGACACATCATGCCACAATCTAAAAAAAAAAAAAAAAAATCAAGAACAGATTAGAAGCAAAGTAAGTAAACTAAGTAAAGTAAGTAAGTAGTACATGTACAGTATCTGTCTAGGAAGGGTTTCAAAACCATTTCTAAGGCTTTGGAACTCCAGTGAACCACGGGGGAAGACCATTATCCACAAATGCAGATAACTTGGAACAGTAGTGAACCTTCTCAGGAACAAAAATTACTCCAAGAGCATGACGGCAACTCATCCAGGAGGTCATAAAAGAACCCAGAACAACATCTAAAGAACTGCAGGCCTCACTTGTCTCAAATAAGATCAGTGTTCATGATTTAACAATAAGAAAGAGACTGGGCAAAAATGGCATCCATGGGAGAGTTCCAAGGCCAAAGCCATTGCTGACCAAAAAGAACACAAAGGCTTATCTCACATTTACCAAAAAAAAAAAAATAATCTTGATTATCCCCAAGACTTATAGGCAAATATTCTGTGGACCGATGAGACAAAAATGCAACAGGTAATACAGCATTTCATAACAAGAACATCATACCAACAGTCAGATATGTAAAACAGAGCAAAAAAAAGGACCAAAATGGGCTGGGAAATACCAACCCAGGGACTTTTACCGGTATCAGATCAGTGAAATCTGCAATTAAATATCAATTGCTAAAAATGTTTTTATTTTTCCAACATACATCAATAGTTAACAAAACTTCATTATACAACCATAAAACATATAGTGAGGCAGGATATAGTGTAGAATATCTCCAAGATTACCCCACTCTTATACATAAAAGCATAAGTGCTGAGCTGCGATTTTAAACATGTTTCGCTCATAACTCGAGCTTCTTCAGGAACTGACGCAGCGACTAATCATAACTAAGATCATAAAATAAAAAAGCAAAAAACAACTTATATTTAGTTCATAAACATTGTTTCCAAGGTTAGAGTACAAGTTTCAAAGAGTCATCATTTTAAAGGTGAAAGTATAGGGAAAAAATACAGAAATCATATTAGCATATATTCCAAAAAATTATGGGTATATCAACTCAAATTCCAAATTCAATGAAATGATAATCATCATATTGGGTCAAGATGGTTATAAATGGTTGTAGAGATATTATATAATTTCTCTTACCAATTGAGTTAGAATCTCCCAGATCTGTGAGTGTATTTGCCAATAATAATGAATGAATAAGATATTGAAAAAGAAGTGCAAATAATGCACTCGTGGGCAATAAACAAACAATATATTATATATATTTGACGGTAGTATTGATCCTATTGATTACCGAGGTCATTTTATGCCTAGCCATACAACTCTTCTTACTATACATCTTTTTCATTATATATCATATAATGATTGGCTATTCCTAAATTGTTTCTATTGAACATCAATAGGATCAATACCACCATTATGCTGCCTTTAATGACTGCAATTAGGTATCGGAATTAAATCTTTGGACCCATTGTCAGACCCCTACGCTGGTGCAGGACAATGCCCGGCCTCATGTGGCAAGAGTATGCAGTCCGTTCTTGGAGGATGAAGGAATTGATGCCATTGAATGCCCCCCACCCTCGTCTGACCTCAATCCAATTGAACCCCCGGATATTATGTTTTTGGTCCATCTGACGTGGCCAGGTTGCACCTCGATCTGTTCAGGAGCTGAGTGATGCCCTGTTCCAGATCTGGGAGGAAATACCCCAGGACACCATTCATTGTCACAGGAGCATGCCCCGATGTTGTCAGGCATGCATACAAGCATGTGGGGGCCATACAAACTACTGAATACCATTTTGAGTTGCTGCAATGAAATTTCAGCAAAATGGACTAGCCTGCTGCATCTTTTTTTCATTTTGGTTTTCAAGGTGTCTTTGAATTCAGTCCTCTGTAGGTTGATGATTTTCATTTCCATTAAACAATGTGACATCCTTCCGTTCCTAACACATTACCCAGTCCGTATAAGTATAGCTATCCAGCATGATATTTTTCCCCATTGAAATCTGATGTGTTTTAAAAGTGTTCCTTTAATTTTTTTTTGAGCAGCGTATATAAAGTATTCAGACCTGCTTCCTTTTTTTTTTTTTTGTTACAGCCTGATACTACCATTGTTTAACTTAATTTTCTTTTCCTATTAATCTTCACTCAGTACCCCATAATGACAGGAGTGAAACATTTTAGAAATGTTTGCAAATATTTGAAAAAGGAAAAACTGAAATATCACATTAGCATAAGTATTTAGACCCTTTGCAAAAACACTTGAAATCTAGCTGAGGTGCCTCTCATTTCTCCTGATCGTTGCTGAGATGTTCCTTGATTGGTCTCCACCTGTGTTAAATTAAATGGCTTGGACATGATTTGTAAATGCACACACCTCTATAAAAGGCCTCACAGCTGACAATGCATACTGTATCAGAGCAAAAGCCATGAGGTCAAAAGAACTACCTGCAGAGCTCAGAGACAGGATTATTGCAAGGCACAGATCTGGGGAAGGTTGCAAAAAACATTTGCTGCACTAAAGTTTATCTAGAGCACAGTGGCCTTCATATCTCTCAAATAGAAGAAGTTTGGCACAACTTGGAATCTTCAAGAGCTGGTCACCCGGCCAAACTGAACAATTGGGGGAGAAGGGCCACTGAACCTTGTGGATCACTCTAAGAGCCATTGATCCTATGTGAAGACAACCAGAAGGACAAAGTTCCAGAAGGATAACCATCACTGCAGCCCTCCACCGATATATCTTTCAGTTAGCGTATTCAATACTTTTTTCCCTGTCTCATTCCATTTTATTACACATAACTTAATTTCTGAACTTGATTGTTTTGGGTTCTTTCTATGTATGGATTGCATAGGTTGTTACCGACATGTGGTGAAAATGTCATGCCAATAGCACCTTTAGAAATGTATTTAACTCGAAAAATGGTAATGTGTTCAATACTTATTTTACCCGATGTATATGGCAAATTATAACATAGCACTTTTAATGTAGAAAAATACAGTAGATGTGCTTTTGTATCAGCAAGCACATTGTTAAATGTTTAAGTAAAAGTAAAATAATGTGACACATAGTACGCCCAATCTAACATTACAAAGAGAAAAAAAAAGTAAAAGCCCTGCATCAATCGAAACAAATAAGAATGCAGTTATTATCTGATATGAAAGGAAAGATTCTAATTAAATCCCTGTGCTAAATAAACGAAAAAGACCTTACAAACAGTATGTGGCTGCAGGCCAGCCATGGCGAGACTTGAAGATCCGATTTGGTCAGTGAGTGAGAAAATGCTTACAAGAAGGATTAATTTGTTGATCACAAAGCTATAACATATTAGAAGCCCTAGTCATGTGTAAACCAATTTCAGAAGCTATAAATTCAGCTTGTGCCATCATGCAGAATGTATTGGTCCTTCCATTTAATTGCATCCTATATTTGTATTTTGCATTTCTTACATATGTCATTGAAGGATATCAAGAGTATAAAGGTTCTATTAGTAAAATGTTTTAGGTTTTAAAAAAATAGAGCTGGTTTTCTTCAACTTTAGAATTTTGTGGATTTATTCATTGTTGGCAAAGGAGTCGATTTAACTTGGTTATAAGATGTTTTTTTTTTTTTTTTACATATTTACAGTCTCAATTCACAAAGCACTAACACCAGAATAAGGATCTTTGTTGTCAGCCACCTGACCTGTAATTTTTAAACTATGGGCTTTAGCATGCAAATAACTGTCTTTTTAGAAAATTAGGGTACTTATCCTAGTGTCTTAGCTTTGTGAAAAGAGCCGAAGGCTGGCCATACACTTGGCCAACTGATAAATAAGTTTACAGTTTATTGAAGTATTGTAATGAAAAGGGTAAAAAAATGAAGGTACTTTCTTCAAAAGTGACTGGACTTGTACCCCTGATCTGGTCAGAGACAATATCAATAACACCCAAACCTCCATTTATGCTTGATTGCCTTGTGATTTCAACAGACACTGGAATCAAAAGTTTGATCTTTTCAACAAACTGCCACAATTATGGCAAGCTTTAGGGCAGGTTCACACTATTGCGCTGGCAGACATTGCATGTAATTCTCAGTGCACTGCTGTTCACATTACATGCGATGTCTGTGCGGTGCGATGTCAGCCATACAGATAGTATGGCTGATATCGCACCGCATTCAGTGCAAACACGCACAGGACCTTTTTTTCTGTTCGGACCAGAATCGGATCGCATATGCAATCTGATTCATGTCCGAACTGTCAGTTCGCAGTGCGATATGCGAGCTGAATTGGGGGTGTCATTAACATATAATGACACTCCCCAGCAGTTTGCATATGGCAGTGTGAACTGCCGTGCGTGTCGGGTGCGATGTGGGAACCCGCAGTTGATTTGCAGGGTTCTCGCATCGCAATAGTGTGAACCGGCCCATAGACATTGTTTTTGCAATTGGACACCTGTGTTATACAGATAGGCTCCTGGTGAATAATCGGTGAGGTAAGGTAAGCTAGCCATATTTCTTCCAGATCCATTCTGGATGCTTTTCTGCATGTGCATTTTTTTTAACGCTTTTTTGATGTGTTTTACCAATTTCGGTACAGTTCTGTGCAGGAAGCAGCATGTTGTACTTTTGTTTCTGGAACTCTAAAGCCCTGGAACACACTGCGCTGATGTGAACTATGCCTTTGGAACCCATATAACCTACTTTCAATGCTCTTTTGAAGCAGAGAAAAAAAGCACTGCGTGTGTTGTGAACGGGCCCTTAGATTTATCTTCAACTATGTAGTGCAAGGGCCTGTCTGATTGCATACAATTTGAAAGTGTTTAAGTTTGACCTCAGATTATATGGTTTTGCTAAATCTAAAGGAAAATTGTATAACAAAATTGTATAATGTATTGCAAGCCGTAATGTGAGTGATAGGCAGGGTATGTTGTAATGAATTTGGATCTAGGCAATGTGATTCAAAAGATGTTGGGATGTTAGTAAAGACATTCCTGGATTCCAAAGTGTTAAGTTTAATGTCTAACCTGTATGGTTTGGTAGAGCTTTAAAGTGGTTATTAAGCCACTATCTGTCAGATAAAAGCTGTATCCTAATGCCTGTGCTTTACAAAAATACAATTTACATAGTTACATAATTAGTAAGGTTGAATAAAGACACCAGTCCATCCAGTTCAACCTGAGTGTCTACAGTTGTCCCTATCTCTGTACATTGCACACTCACATCGGTCCCTACCCTCAAGGAGCCCACAATCCAAGGTCCCCATTCATATACTAGGGCCAATTTTTGGACAGAAGCCAATTAACCTACCTGCATGTCTTTGGATAGTGGGAGGAAACCGGAGTACCTGGAGGAAACCCACGCAGGCCCTTACTGCTAGGCAAGAGTGCTACCCACTATACCACTACGCCACCCACAATTTCTAACTTTTTAACAGCATCTCCCAGCAATCGCATGATTCCATGATAGCTCCAGAGGGTGTGGCTGAGATTCCCCTGCTGACATCAGCTGGGGGGGAGAGAGCCAAGGAGTCATGTGATCACTGGGAAATGCTCTTAAAACATTTTTTTTTTAAACTAAAGCACAGGCACCAAGGTACAACTTTTTAACTGACAGAGGGCAGGATATAAAGATAGTTTTGAAGCAGCAGGGAGAGAAGCAGATCGGCGCTAGTGAGAGCTGACAGGCAGGGAAGGGGAGGAGGATGGCAGAGGGAGACAGAAGCAAGCTGCAGATAGCAGCAGATGGTGGAGGCATGTACGCTGACCACGGTGTCAGGGCTCAGCAGCCCTGATATATTATGGTTAGCGTACAGAGGTGAGGGCAGAACCAGGCAGGATCAGCCAGGTATTACAGGTGATACAGCAGGCAGAATTACACAACACAAGCACTGTGCTGTATAACATGCTTTAAGGGAACAGGATCAGTTTTTTTGGGGGGTTAACAGACACTTTAACTGGGGATCTGTCAGGATTCTGATATCGGAGATTGAGAGCCAGCCCCCTTTTCACAGGAAGTCTTTGAAACTGAACCGGTTAGACTTATAATTGTGTATCCTGTACAGCTGGTGCAAAGGCTGTTACGATAGCTGATTACCCGGTGCAATATTACTGAGTTTTAATGATAGTGAATAATGTGGCCCTTTATAAGCAGGTGATGTTTGGCCAAATTGGGGACATTCCTCTTTTGTCAGGGTAAGCAGCAAGAGAAACTGCAAGTGTATTCTGTTCCAGATCTACCCAGCATTTAAATGACGCATGCTTGCCCCAGTCTAGTCTGGATAAGTGTACTGCCTGATTGCATTTGAGTTTTAGCATAAGAGCAGCAGTGAGTCAGCAGTGACAACTAACTGTTAATGATGAGCAGAACACCCTCCTGTTCGCAGCAGAACATGCGAACAGGCAAAAAATTTGGCAGAACACACGAACACCCCGCCCCCCTCTGATGCCCCCTTTGCCATCAGAGGGGACGGGGTCACCTGTGTGCATCACTGGATGGCCCCACCCTCAGTTATATAAGAACTGTCAAAGGAGATGAAGTGTCACACGGCGGGAGCCTTCCATGGAGGCCGGTCGGTCATAGATTTTTTTTCTTTTTTCGGTACGTTGGCGGAGCGATATAAGAAGATGAATGGACATTGTGGAACATTTTAATTTTTTTATTTTTTAATAAAGGACTTGTTCCAAGCTGCGTCTTGTTTTTTTTAAACATTTTGGCACTTTTTTGTGTGAAGTAGTAGGAGTACATTTGTACCTTGTTACCATTTCACACGGGGGAGGCTGGGATCTGGGGGTTCCCTTGTTAAAGGAGGCTTCCAGATTCCGATAAACCCCCCTGCCCACAGAACCCCCCTAACCATCGGGCAAGGGTTGTGAGGATGAGGACTCGGGTCCCCAACCAATTTTTATGACAATAACTTGCATATAAGCCTTTAAAATTGGCACTTTTGATTATTTATGTTCCAAAAACTTTAACAGTGTTTCGGCGGCTTTACCCCGAGCACCGCATACCAAAGTTCGGGCCAAACTTGCGCTTGGGCCGAACCATTTGCCCATCCCTACTAACTGTATTTCAATGGGTTTTTTTTTCCTTATTTTCTGACCATTGTTACTGGGACAAGATATGAGGATATTCTTCCCAGCAAGAACACAACTAGAAAATCAAAAAATTGCCAGATGTTAAAACCCTTCCCCATTTCATTAAAACTGTTTTACCCACTCTACTAAACAGGTTTTACCTTTCCCCGCTCTACTTAAAGGGCAACTACGATCCTTTTGGTTCAGTTATGTATTACTTGCTTTGCTAACCTTAAAAACTTTTAAACTTTTTTGTTTTTTGTTTAATTTTTGTTTGGTTTCTGTGGGCACCTGCTCCACTTTTGTTCCATGATTTATATTCAGTTTATAATTAGTATTGTGTGTACAATAGCTTTTTAAAGTGGTGAAAGAAAAGACTTATCTTCACCTCATGCTTTAGGTGTGACAGAACTTATCCCAGTATAGTCCTCTTGTTCTGAGGTTTATAACAAACCAGATGCAACATTTTAACCACTTCAGATTGGAAAGGCGTGACAAGCAATGGAGATTTACTAGATATGAACCAACTATTTATTGTGGTTTTTTTTATCTTTAGCTTTCACAAAATGCTGTCAAGAAAGCGGTTTTCTCATGGTGGTAAAATGTCGAGATGAAAATGCAGCACTGAAGGAGTGTCTCACAAAGCAGTAAGTGGTTCTTTCCTTTCCTCTTACCACTCAAGTATTTGCTGATTTGAAGAATGACTGCCCTACTATGAGCTACATGTGTGGAAGTTGTCTTCTAGGGTTCAGTTACAGCACATCAACAGAACTGAGTCAGCCTACTTTAATTTCCTAACAGAGAAGGAGCAGAGAGCATAGTACGATTATTTGCTGATTATATGGTAGACAATGTGTAAGAGGTTTTCAAATGGAAAAGTGACTTCTCTTCAAAATAAAAGCAGGAATTTTTGCTAAAGAAACCCAACTCATTTTATCTTACTTGGCTGTAGGGGACGCTGTATCTTATATTTTGCCCAACAAATGCAGATAATTGATAGAGTGGCAGTCATTGCGAACAGCTAATGCATCTTTAGGGCTTATGCACACTGCAGCTCAAAAGAAAAGCTCATTTTACAGGCATTTGAGCTTTTATTTCTCTGCTTAAAAGCTTGAAGAAGCTTGTGCTTTGCACGTTTTTGCGCATTTTTTTTTCACAAACCCTCCCCTCATATTTTCTTTTTTTGCTTTTTTGGGCTTTTTTGGTCACTTGGATGCCTTTTCTACTCAAAAACTCCTCTGAAAAATGCGAGGGGAGTTTCTAAGCATAAACAAATGAGATTTGATTTGAGATGCAGTGTGCATGAGCCCTTAAAGTGCAATCTTAAATGGACAAAGGATCAGGTTCATTAAAATTCCACCCCCCCCCCCCCTTTTCCCCTACTGCTTATTAATTTCTTCCTTTTTCCCCTCACCTACTCAGTTCACCCACAGAAGTGAGAAGAACACTTAGAATTTCACTGCTGCATTTTGGGATGAAGGCGAGAGTTGAATGCTCCTTGTACCCAGCAGTAGTAGGTATTTCTCTTTGCTCCAGACAATGGTGGGGAAGTTCTTGCCATGCTAGGGTGCAACAGCAGGACTTGCCCCAAAACATCTACCTACAGTAGACACAAATGTTACTAGGACTTTGCAGCATGCTATCTGCTTTCTAGATTTTAGGTATTGAAGCTAAGTGTATTCATAATCACTGGGTGACAGAGGAACTAGTATACAAACTTAGATCAGAAAATAGATGCTTCTTTCTAAAGCCTCGTACACGCAATGCAAATGTTGGCAGGGGATTGTCTGTTGACAGACTGTTGTTCGAAAAGCTGACCGTTAGTATGCTCCTTTTGACAATTGTCCAACTTTCGGCCAACACAAGTGTTGGATGGCAGACTAGTAAATTTTCACCGGATGGTCTGTTGTCAGATTTTCGTATGGTCAGTATACAAATCAGTCACACAAAAGTTGAAAGTACAAACATGCATTGTCGGAATCAATGCTCACCAAATACAAAATTAGCAGAAGGGGCCCAAAGAGTGGCGCTCATGAGCTGAAATGCCTCGTAGTACATCACTGCATTTGTGTTTGTTGCACGACAATTGTGTACCGTAAGTATGCAAGACAAGATCCTGGCACACGCCCTTAAGACAAAAATCAGACTCTCGGTTGGCCAACAGTTGTAAGATGCGCACAAGACTTAAGCCTTCCCCTTATGGGTTTTTTGCTTCCTGACAGATTTCTTGTAAAAGTCAAGTTTAGTCCCATGCTTTTTATATGATAGCTTGATGAATTCGTCCAGTAAAGTTGCTATCGTTCCTTAAATGTTAGTTTCACGTTGTAGGATTTTGTTCTTGCTGGAGTTTCGTTTTTTAGTGCCCATGGAGATATCACTAGGGTGATTGTAACATTACATTGTCTTAATGTACCTTTGTGCCAAATATATTGCAAGGAGCTCCTCACAGTTTTGTTTTACTGACCTGAAGTCCGCAAGTGAATCAGCCCACTGCAGTGCACCCAAAGTCCTCCCTGATCTCTGTAGTTGCAGACCTTGGTAGAACAATTCATCCTCAATTTCACAAAAAGCAGTCCTTAAAGCGGGAGTCCACCGGGACTCCGCGTTTTTTTTTTTTTTTTAAAAGCCAGCAGCTACAAATACTGCAGCTGCTGACTTTTAAAATAGTGACACTTACCTGTCCAGCGCGCCCGCGATGTCGGCACCCGAAGCCGATCGCTAGGTCGTCTGTCGGGTCCTGCCGCCGCCATCTTGGGTATGGGAATCAGGAAATGGAGCCTTTCGGCTTCATTTCCCGGTTCCCTACTGCGCATGCACGAGCCGCGCGGCGCAATCCGGACGGTCCCCGCTGCCTCTGGGAACTGTGTGTTTCCCAGCAGGCAGCGGGGCACTTGCGCAAAGGGGCGGGCAGTTGTGGAAAGGGGCGTAATCTACGCCCCTTTCCGCAGACAGCTATCCCGGAAGTGGGTGCAGTTACCTGGATTATCCAGGTAACTGCACCCCCCTCCCCCCTGAAAGGTGCCAATTGTGGCGCCGGAGGGGGGGGGGGGGATTCCGATGAGCGGAGGTCCATTTTAGGGTGGACCTCCGCTTTAAAGTTAAAGTCTAACTTGAGCACTTTTCTGTCATTTTTTTCCTGTGCTTCTGTCTGTATTTACATTAGACATTGGAAGCCTCTGCTTGCTGTCAAGTCACTAGTGTCAGCAGGAGGATAATGAGCTAAGCTAATGAAAAGAAAGTGAACATGCTTACTGTTAAATTTAGGATTACTCCATAGTGTCTGAAGCTACATAGGACGGTAGGGGCTTGTTTCAAGTCTCATTTACTGCTTGTTAACAATATATAAATACTTGAATGTCCATGGGCATAGTTCCAATTAAAAACCCAGTTGCAGCCCAGAAACTTTTTTTTTTTAATATAAAGTGGGGAAGATTTAAAATCAATGGGCTGCCCTAACAAAATAGACATTATGCATGATCTAACACACATTAGCATGTGCTTTAGTACACTGTAAGAGAATGAACCCAACATAAATGGTGCCTTTGGCCCCCACAGTGGAGTTTTCTATTTTCTTGTACTGTTTGGCACTTGTTACCTATGCAGAAAGTAAGGGAAAAACTCCATAAACAAGAAATAAATGGTATTTAAATCCTGACAGAGGTTCTAAACCCTTCTTCAGTATAGTAAAATTAAGTCTACAACTTCAGCACAAACTGATTATTGTAAGCAATACTTGAATTGATAATTGCTGCATTCCTTGATTTTATTGGGCAATAATTTTAATTTGTATCTAAAGCCAAAAACAAACAAACATATCATTTATTGCAACTTGTCAGTCCTTAGATTTGGGTAGGTGATTTATTACCTGGTAGTTCTGCAAATAACATACCCCCTGTCCTTGAGTCACTACACTAACGCCTTCACTTTGTTTTTTGGATGGAACCTTGCTTATCACCCAGTTTGCTCTCCTGGTTTGGAATACAAAATGGTCTCTCCTCTATTGATCTTCATTACATAGTGGGAGGATTATTAGTTTACAGTAGAGAACTTGGAAAGCAGAAAATACAGTGTGCTTTCAGTTGAGCTCACAGGACGTGACAAGGGCATTGTGTTTCTGACAAGATCAGCTGGTATTTTCTGTATTTTAAAACGTTACTAAACCTAAAAACGTTTTTCACCTTAATGCATTACCTTAATGGCACCACCCAATCAAACCCCCCCCCCCCTCATGTGGAAGAGTAGGAGAAGATATGAGCACTGTCCACGGCTCCACCCATTCTCCCCTTACTTTTCACACCGCATTCGAGGAGCAGCAGGAACCATTGGCTCTTGCTGCTGTCAATAAAATGCAGTGAAGAGAAAGTGGGGAGCAGTCCAAAGTCCTGCTGTGTAAGTCTTTGAAACACGGCTCCATAGACACAGGTCGGGAGTTTGCAGACTACGTTTCTCCCCATAGCAAGTGGCTGGCTATGGTTGTCCTAAAAAGAAGAGGAGAAGCAAAAATCGCCACTGGGGACGCCAGAAGAGGAGGATCGGGGCCACTCTGTGCAATACCACTACACAGAGCAAGTATAACATGTTTGTTATTTTAATAATAAAAAAAAAACTTACTTTATTAACACTTTTTAAGCCTAAAATAAATTACGAGGAATGTAGCCACCACATCTAAGTAACAACTGGCAAGCTACAGTGCAAAATATTAAATTTTTTCTCTTTGGTTAAGATATCCTTTAACAATAATCTTCTAAAGACTGCAAGAGTTACATGAAACATGGTAAAATTAAATGTGTAAATATATTAACAAAACAGCATTCAGTCATGTAAAAATGTAAGTTCCTCCCATGAAATTTGTTGACTTTATCCACATATTCGAACAGGCAGACATTAGATCTTAATTCAAACGGTGCCTACAACTGTGATATACTTGAGCATATGACACATAAAGACATAGTGTATTCATTCCCATAATCATAAATATAATATAATGAATGAAAATGCAGGTTTGTCACCTGGAGAAAATAAGTACAACATACATCTACTTCAAATCCATACAGTTGAAATCAGGATTTGTATATTAGATGTCAGCGAATAAAACCGAAGAGATGGCACCAATTTAACCTGCGTGGGAAGTGTGCCAGGGAAAATCTTTTGCTGTCCCAAAAGAATATTAGAGCAAGAGTTTGCTATTAAACATATAAACAAAGACCAGGCCTTTTTGGACAAGATGTTGTGGACTGATAAATTAAAGATTGAATTGTTTGGCCACAGTAACAGTGGACATGTTTGTGTGCACACCAGTCAGAATTTTGGTGGAAAAACCTCATACCAACTGTGAAGCATGTTGCAAATGTTAGTAAATAACTATATATAGTTTGAGGGTTGCTTTGCTGCTTCAGGCAGCAACACAACAGAGTGACTTTGGGGGGGTGCAGGATTAGAGGATGTGTAATTCTAGACCATGGTTTATATGCCATTACCTTCAGGTGATTGAACACTGGCAAAATCTTGCTTGTCAATGCCCCCAGTGCACCCTCATATAACCGCACTCTCTGCTCTATGAGACTCTTTTTTTTTTTTTTTTTATGCTAGCGCCCTTGAGTGATGGACCTCTTCTGTTGATATGTACCCTTGTTTCCTTGTGAGCCTATTTGTTGCTGTTTGCTATTGTTGCCCAACCCTCAGTTTATTGCTTTGGGACATCCAATGGTCTATGACAATATGTCGCATGTCTTTTACTTTGCAATGGGAATTTGGATTTATCTGTAAATTTCATGTCTTAAGGTATAGTACAGGACACAAGTCCTGGAGTCGCACTGAGTCGGTAGGGTTATAAAAGGGTGCACAGGGGATTGTGCACAAGAAACCTTTTTTTGTCCAATCACCTAAATGTACTGGCATATAACCCATGGTCTATGACTACACATCCTGTGTCCTATACTGTAATGCCTCATGTACGCTGGGCGTTATAAAAATGCCAGTAGTGTTAGCTGTAGAAAGCTGTAGAATGAGTGTTGCAGCATTTTTGCAGTAGTGTTTTTCAGCGTTTTTTATCTGTAGCGGTTTTTAGCCTTTTTTTAACCACTTAAAGACCTCCTCCTGTATATATAGGTTGGTACTTTGAAGAGGGATATCTTGGTAACGGCAGCAGCTGCTGTCACAACCAAGATGTCCTTCTTTACAGGAAGTTTATGATAATGGTGGTCTCCGTGGCGGGTTCGCCACGAAATCAGCGTTATCAGCGGCAGGAGAGGTGCCACCCTGCCGCTCTCCCGCGCCCTCCGCGGCTTACCGGAGCCGTCGGTAGCGTCAAAGGCGATCAGGTGCTTCTTGTTGCTGGGTATGGAGACGAGTGAGGCTAAGATGGCCCCCACTCCTCTCTATACCATAGGAGGGTGGAAGCGACGTCAAAACTTCACTTCCGCCCATACCTCTTAAAGGAACATTTTTTCAATGTCATTTTTTCAAATTACTTTTTTTTTTTTTTTTATTATTGCATTTAAGTCCAAATATGAGATCTGAGGTCTTTTTGACCCCAGATCTCATATTTAAGAGGACCTGTCATTATTACAAGGGATGTTTGCATTCCTTGTAATAGGAATAAAAATTATCAATTTTTTTTTTAAACGGTGTAAAAATAAATAAAATCAAGTAAAATAAATAAGGAAAAATTTTTTTTTTTTTAAAACACCCCGTCCGGACGAGCTTGCCCGCAGAAGCGAACGCATACGTGAGTAGCGCCCGCATATGAAAACGGTAGTCAAACCACACATGTGGGGTATTTCCGCGATTGGTAGAGCGAGAACAATAATTCTAGCTATAGACCTCCTCTGCAGCGCAAAACATGCAACCTGTAGAATTTTTTAAATGTCACTTATGGAGATTTTTGAGGGTAAAAGTTTGACGCCATTCCACGAGTGGGCGCAATTTTGAAGCGTGACATTTTGGGTATCAATTTACTCGGCGTAACATTATCTTTCACAATATAAAATAAAAATAAAAAATTGGGCTAATTTTACTGTTGTCTTATTTTTTTATTCAAAAAAAGTGTGTTTTTTCCCCCAAAAAAGTTTGTAAGTCCCCTGCGCAAATAGGGTGTGAAAAAAAGTATTTCAACGACCGCCATTTTATTCTCTAGGGTGTTAGAAAATAAAATATATAATGTTTGGGGGTTCTAAGTTATTTTCTGGCAATAAAAACTGTTTTAAACATGTAAACACCGAGTCTGAAAAAGAGGCCTGGTCCTTAAGTGGTTAAGCAAAATTATACTTCTACAAAAGCTTATGGCTCAAAAACACTGATAAATGCCGAATAGCAGTGTCTTTCAGCGTTTTTTAAGCTTTTATCGGAGTTAGAGCGTTTTTACAGCTGAAAAACGCCTTTTAAAACCCACTAGTTCTGTTTTTTTTTTCCAGCCAGAAAATACCTCTGTCAGAAAAACGCTAACAGCATATGTGTGCATAAACACATAGGATAACATGCTGGGATATTTACTGGCTGCGTAAAAAAAAACGCCTGAATCCAAAAGAAGCAGCCGTAAAAATGTCTAGTGTGCATGAGGCCTCACAGTTAAGTCAAAATTTCCATATTTTACACAGTACATCATTACACCTTTTTAACCTTTTGTTGAATAAATTATTAACCACTTTCCGACTGCAATACGTATACAGTTGGGCTCATAAGTTTACATACCCTGGTAGAATTTATGATTTCTTGGCCATTTTTCAGAGCATATGAATAACACAAACACTTTTCTTTCACTCGTGGTTAGTGCATGGCTGAAGCCATTTATTATCAATCAACTGTTTACTCTTTTTAAATCATAATGACAACAGAAACTACCCAAAGGACCCTGATCAAAAGTTTACATACCCTGATGATTTTGGTCTGATAACATGCACAAAAGTTGACACAAAGGGGTTTGAATGGCTATTAAAGGTAACAATCCTCACCTGTGATCTGTTTGCTTGTAATTAGTGTGTGTGTATAAAAGGTCAGTTATTTTCTGGACTCCTTACAGACCCTCACATCTTTCATCCAGTGCTGCACTGATGTTTCTGGATTCTGAGTCATAGGAAAAGCAAAAGAATTTTCAAAGGATCCGTGGGAAAAAGAAGTTGAACTGTATAAAACAGGAAAGGGACATAAAAAGATATCCAAGTAATTGAGAATGCCAATCAGCAGTGGTCAAACTCTAATCAAGAAGTGGAAAATGAGGGATTCTGTTGAAACACACCACGGTCAGGTAGACCAACTAAAATTGCAGCCACAACTGCCAGGAAAATTGTTTGGGATGCAAAAACCCACAAATAGCTTCAGGTGAATTACAGGACTCTCTGAAAACGTGGTGTGGCTGTTTCAAGATGCACAATAAGAAGGTATAGGTTGTATGTGATAAGGGGGCGCTAATATAGAAACAAAACACAATTGGTGAAATCTTGACAGATGCAGTGCAAATTAAAATAATATACATATGTGACATTAGTACCTCAATACAAAAATGCAGATATTACAAGTGAAAATTACTACCTCAATACAAAAATACACATATAAATGAAAACAAGAGTTCAATATAAAGCGGCAATAATATCTTATTGCACATATTATAAGTGAAAATTAGTACCTCAATACAAGCGCTTCCTGATGTCGTCATCACAATGAAACGTATGTCGAGGTGCATCCCGGTCACATTCTCTGTACTTCTGGTTTCTACAGTCCAGGTGGTGGAACTCACGCCGACTACCAACAACGCAAGCGGTACAGCTGCTTCACAATCCACACAGTTCTACATGCAATCTCCCTCCAGTGCTGAGGCAAGGCACTTTTTAATGTAAGAGGCTATTTGTTTTATATGTGTATTTTTAATAAAACGTTATTACAAAATGGTTCTGCTCTCTTTATCTTTTCTGAGCAACTGTGGATTGGAGTGATCTCCCAGGCAATACCCCATTGGATCTCGCCAGCATAGGTTGACAGTTCCTTAAATCTGTCAAAGTCCCACCTGACCTGCCTTTTTAACCACTTGACCACTGGGCACTTAAACACCCTTAATAACCAGACCAATTTTCAGCTTTTGGTCCTCTCACATTTTGAATGACAATTACTCAGTCATGCAACACTGGACCTATATGAAATTTTTGTTCTTTTTTTCACACAAATAGAGCTTTCTTTTGGTGGTATTTAATCACCTCTCAGTTTTTTATTTTTTGTGCTATAAAAGAAAAAAGACCGAAAATTCTGCGAAAAAATGAATTTTTCTTCGTTTCTGTTATAAAATTTAGCAGATTAGTAATTTTTTCTTCATAAATTTTGGCCAAAATTTATACTACTACATATCTTTGGTAAAAATAAGTACAAATTGGTGGATATTATTTGGTCTTTGTGAAAGTTATAGAGTCCACAAGCTATGGTGCCAATATCTGAAAATTGATCACACCTGAAGGACTGACGGCCTATTTCAATTCTTGAGCCCCTAACATGCCAGAAAAGTACAAATACCCCCCAAATGACCCCTTTTTGGAAAGAAGACATTCCAATGTATTTAGTAAGAGGCATGATGAGTTTTTTGAAGTTGTCATTTTTTCCCACAATTCTTTGCAAAATCAAGATTTTTTTTCCTTTTTTTTTTTAACAAAATTGTCATTTTATCAGGTTATTTCTCACACACAGCATATGCATACCACAAATTACACCCCAAAACACATTCTGCTATTACTCCCGAGTACGGCGATACCACATGTGTGAGACTTTTACACAGTGTGGCCACATACAGAGGCCCAACATGCAGGGAGCGCCATCAGGCGTTCTGGAGCACCCAGGACAATTCTGACATTTCTCTCCTACATGTAAAAATCATCATTTATTTGCTAGAAAATTACAGAGAACCCCAAAACATTATATATTTTTTTTTAGCAAAGACCCTGGAGAATACAATGGTGGTCGTTGCAAATTTTTATCTCACACGGTATTTGCGCAGCAAATTTTCGAACGTGTTTTTTTGGGGAAAAAACAGTTTTGTGCTTAAAAAAAACAAAAAAAACAGTAAAGTTAGCCCAATTTTTGCATAAAGTGAAAGATGAAGTTATGCTGAGTAAAAAGATATCGAACATGTCACTCTTCAAAATTGCACATGCCCGTGGAATGGCGCCAAACGTCGTTACTTAAAAAATCCCCATAGGCGACGCTTTAAATTTTTTTTACTGGTTACATGTTTTGAGTTGCAGAGGAGGTCTAGTGCTAGAATTATTGCTCTCGCTCTAACGTTCGTGGCGATACCTCACATGTGTGGTTTGAACACCGTTTTCATATGTGGATGGGGCTTACGTATGCGTTCGCTTCTGCATGCGAGCACATGGGGACAGGGGCGCTTTATTTTATTTTTTTATTGTTCATTTTACTTTATTTATTTTAGTTTGAAATTTTTTTCCCCAAAAATAAATTTTTGATCACTTTTATTCCTATTACAAGGAATGTAAACATCCCTTGTAATAGGAATATGGGGTGACAGGTCCTCTTTACAGTGAAATCTGGGGGTCAGTATGACCCCACATCTCACCTCTAGGCTGGGAAGCCTGAAATAAAAAATAAAAAAAAAGACTCTGGCTTTGATCGTACTGGCAAGTTGGTAGAAGCACCGGAGGGCGGTGAGGGGTGGGGGGGTGTCTATGGCTGGGTATCACAGAGTATGGCTGGGTATCTCCGAGTATGGCTGGGTATGGCAATTTATGGCAGGGTATTGCAGAGTATTGGGGGGTATTGCAGAGTATTGGGGGGTATTGCAGAGTATTGGGGGGTACTGCAGAGTATTGGGGGGTACTGCAGAGTAATGGCGGGTACTGCAGAGTAATGGCGGGTACTGCAGAGTAATTGCGGGTACTGCAGAGTAATGGCAGGGTACTGCAGAGTAATGGCAGGGTACTGCAGAGTAATGGCAGGGTACTGCAGAGTAATGGCAGGGTACTGCAGAGTAATGGCAGGGTACTGCAGAGTAATGGCAGGGTACTGCAGAGTAATGGCAGGGTACTGCAGAGTAATGGCAGGGTACTGCAGAGTAATGGCGGAGTAATGGCGGGGTACTGCAGAGTAATGGCGGGGTACTGCAGAGTAATGGCGGGGTACTGCAGAGTAATGGCGGGGTACTGCAGAGTAATGGCGGGGTACTGCAGAGTATTGGGGGGTACTGCAGAGTATTGGGGGGTACTGCAGAGTATTGGGGGGTACTGCAGAGTAATGGCAGGGTACTGCAGAGTATTGCAGGGTATTGCAGAGTATTGGCAGGGAATTGAGGGGTTAAATTCGGTGAGCAGCGATGTGGGCACTGCAGATGCAGCCCACAGCGCTGCTAACACCGATCTCTTTCCCCTCCGCTGTACCGATCGGTACAGAGAGGGGGAGGGAGGAATCGGTGTCATAACATGACGCCGGTTTGTTTACAAGTGATCACTCCGTCATTTGACGGAGTGATCACGTGGTAAATGGCCGCGACGAGCGGCCGTTTACCGTGATCCGTGATGCAGTGGACCCGGCGGTCACGGATGATCTCGGCGGTCACGGATGATCTCGTGTGCGCGCCCCAGGGGGCGCGTGAGAGCAGAATTCTGGGAGGCCGTTAATTAACGGCCTCTCAGAGTTAAACAACCGCCCTGAAGCCGTTAATCGGCAATGGGCGGTTGTTAAGTGGTTAACTAAAGGGGTCATGGTGATTTGGTAAGTAGGCTACTTACCATTACTCACTGGGTGTCCATTTGTTTTCCATTATCGTTTTCGTTGGTGATGGTGGATAGTTTCAACTCGCTTCAGTGATATGGACATCTTTGCTGTTTCACCTATTTGATCATTTGTCCCTTTTTTTTTTTGCACCTGATTAATTTTGCAATAAGATATTATTGCTGCTTTATATTGGATTCTTGTTTTCACTTATAATATTTGCATTTTTGTATTGAGGTAGTAATTTTCACTTATATGTGCATTTTTGTATTGAGGTACTAATGTCATATATGTACATTATTTTAATTTGCACTGCATCTGTCACGATTTCACCAATCGTGTTTTGTTTCTATATTAGCGCCCCCTTATCACATACAACCCACATTTCACAAAGTTGGTTAATTGCACTTTGAGGAGAGCAGCTCAATGTATTATCTACATTATTGTATTTCAATCTTAGCGCAGGGTTCTCTTTTGCATTTCCCACAATAAGGAGGTACTTGAAAGATGGGCTGTATGGTCGAGTCGCCAGAAGAAAGCCATTACTACGCAAATGCCACAAAGTATCCCACTTACAATACGCCAAACAGCACAGAGACCAGCCTCAAACAACCTGGCACAAAGTCATTTGGAGTCATGAGACCAAAATTGAGCTTTTTGGCCAGAACCATAAACACTACATTTGGAGAGGAGTCAACAAGGCCTATGACGAAGGTACACCATTCCTCCTGTGAAACACGGAGGTGCTTCGCTGATGTTTTGGGGATGTGTGAGCTACAAAGGCACAATTTGGTCAAAATTTAATGCAGTATGTTATTAAAAAATAGTGGAGGAATATTTGCATTCATCAGCCAGGAAGCTGCGCATGAGAAGATAAAGAGCCTCAAACACAAAATACTTCAAGCTGTCATTGATGTTAAAAGGGGCAATACACGGTGTTAAGAACTGGGGTATGTAAACTTTTGATCAGGGTCATTTGGGTAGTTTCTGTTGTCATTATGATTTAAAAAGAGTAAACACAGTTGATAATAAATGGCTTCAGCCAACACTAACCATGAGTGAAAGAAAAGTTTTTTTGTGTTATCCATATTCTCGGAAAAATGGCCAAGAAATCATAAATTCTGCCAGGGTATGTAAACTTATGTGCACAACTACCGTATATATATATTTATACAAATACAGTGTGACATAAAATATTGCAATGATCAACATTTTATTCTCTATGATCTCTGCTAAAAAATATATATGTTTAGGGGTTCTAAGAAATTTTCTAGTAAAAAATACTGATTTAGAGCCCTTTCACACTGGGACGGGCATCGGCGGTAAAGCGGCGCTATTCTTGGCGCCACTTTACCGTTGTTTTAGCTGTGCTATTCAGCCGCTAGCGGGGTGGTTTTAACCCCCACTAGCGGTCGAAAAGGGGTCAAAACCGCCCGCAAAGCGCTGCTGCAGTGGCGGTTTAGCGCCGCTGCCCCATTGTTTTCAATAGGTAGGAGCTGTGTATACACCACTCCTACAGCTCTACAAAGAATACGGCTTGCAGGACATTTTTTTACCGTCCTGCAAGCGCAACCACTCCATTGTGAAAGCCCTCAGGCTTTCACACTGAAGAAACGGGAGAGGTTCTTTGCACGCGCTATTTTTAGCACTTTAGCGCCTGTAAAGCGCCTCAGTGTGAAAGGGGTCTTAAACTTGTAAACAACGTGCCAGAAAAGGCTTGGTCAGCAAGTGGTTAAAAGGGAACATTTTCCTTTGTGTTTTTTATTCAAGTATAACACTTGTAGGCACTAAAGGTCCAATATCTGTATGAATTAATTAAAAAATCTTGCCTTTCAGTGTCTCCTGTAAAAATGGGGCTTCGTTTTTTATCTGTAATCTGTTAAATTAATATAGATTAGAATTTTTTTTATTAAAACATAAATGTTCTTTATTTATTTCCTAGCTATAAAGATCCTGTTTTTTATGAAGAATGTAAGCAAGAATATTTAAAGGAAAGAGAAGAATTTAGAAGAACTGGTATTCCTGCCAGAAAAAGAGAACAGAAATTACCAACCAGCATGTAACATTTACCCTTCTAATTATCTATTATGATGTGTACCTAAATTGCATGGTGATTCTGTGAGTTCTGTGTATCTTTTTTTTTATTTTTATTTTTTTACTTTTTCAAAAATAAAAAAAATGGAAGATATTGTATGTGAAATAATTTTGTGGTTTATAGATCTGTACCTTGATCTATTGTACAGTAATGCCTGATCTATAAGTACTAACATTTCACTTCAGATTTGGGTCGATAACTGATTTTCTAGAGAAGAGAACCAAATTTCGTCAACCCCTGATAGTATGACGTGAATAAAGCAAATGTGCCGCATATTAACAATGCTCCACTATTCAAATTTCACTTTCATATTTTAAAAGTATACCATAGATGGATTGAGTTTTGATGTGTAGCCGATCTTTTCGACATCCACAGGGCTTGTGCTTGTGTTTTTTTTTTCTGCCTGCCAAGTCCACTGGCTGAATAACAAAAAAGCTTACTAAAAATCTCGGGCCAGCTTTAATTCATAACCAACAATGAATAATAACATTCTTGCACTCTTTTTCCTTTTTTCTGCATAAGTGTAAAAAAAATAAAATATGCATACATTTAGAGACGTGAGCAATGTCCTGTGCATGGATTTGATAGGGTACTTAGCAGTATGTGATAAAAGGAAAAACATTTTTTTTTAGTTTTGGATTCAGGGAAGAGGAATTGGAAGACCCTGTCAAGTTTGTATTGCTGTCTGTGCCCCCGTTGGGGAGATCCACTCTATCCCTATTTTTTCCTAAGTGAAGAGAAATCTTGCTTATGGGACACAGATGACACAAAAAAGGTGTAATCTTCCTATACTCCAAAATGGAAAAAAAGAAAAAGTTTTGGCTTGTGGTTACATTTTTTTAACATTTTACTGGGGTCTCAGGATAATGTCATAACATTTGGGCCACAGCTAAAAAACAATCAATAGTACTATAAATGAATTTAAGGTTCGGTTTAATGTGTTCTGTTTCATCTCCGAGCATTTCCCTATAATTAAAGCTATTTCTTAAATACACAGTTATGTGATGGAATACCCTATGAATATCCCACTAGGAATATTATAGTTTATAATATAAAGATTAAAGGGGTTCTGCACTCATAATAATATATTTGCCCATTCTGTTGCCTCTAGACCGTACATTTGATAATGCCACATGTTTTTTTTTTTATTAATCTACCTTTTGTAATTCGTAGTTTTTTATTTTCCTCCCCTGCGGCGATGGGCGGTCTCTTGCGGGGATCAGCATCATTTCCTGCTGAAGCCCGCACTGTCTCCTGGGATCTCGTCCAAGTAATCCCAGGAGACATTGCGGCTAATGCACCCGGAATCTCGCGAGATTTCGGCTAATACACCCTAAATCTCGCGTGAATTCGGCTATTACAGCAGAAATCTCGCGAGATTTAGGGTGTATTAGCCGAAATCTCGCGAGATTCCGGGTGCATTAGCCGCAATGTCTCCTGGGATTACTTGAACGAGATCCCAGGAGACAGTGCGGGCTTCAGCAGGAAATGATGCTGATCCCCGCAAGAGACCGCCCATCGCCGCAGGGGAGGAAAATAAAAAACTACGAATTACAAAAGGTAGATTAATAAAAAAAAAAACATGTGGCATTATCAAATGTACGGTCTAGAGGCAACAGAATGGGCAAATATGTTATTATGAGTGCAGAACCCCTTTAAGGCCCCCTTTTACACTTGTACGACTTGTCCCATGAATTGGGACTACAAAATAGCATGACAAGTCGTTCCCCATGATTTCCAATGTCAACAATTCATATTCGTATGACTTCAAAGTATTCCATGCGCTATTTTGGTCCGACTTTGATCCTACTTCAGCCCATTGAATATCACTGAAGTAGGATCGCTGTATTAACGGATCCGACTTTGGCATGCGACTTGTGCTCTGATGATCTTTAAGAGCAACACCAAATAAAAAAAAAAAAATGGCAAGGTTTCCCCCTCCAAGAGCATACCAGGCCCCTCCGTCTGGTGTGGATTTTAAGAGGAACACCCATGCTGTAAAAAGGGGTGTGGAGGATCCCAAAATCCATAGCAGACCCTTATCCGAGCACTCAGCCCGGCAGATCAGGAAAGGGGATAAGCACGAGCGAGCGCCCCCCCCCCCCCCCTTCTGAACCGTACCAGACCGCATGCCCTCAACATGGGGGTGGGGGGGGATTGCCCCAAAGCACCTTGTCCCCATGTTGATGAGGACAAGCGCCTCTTCCCGACAACCCTGGCCTTGGTTATCGGGGTCTGTGGGCAAGGAGCCTATCGGAATCTGGAAGCCCACTTTACCAAGGCGGCTCCCGGATTCTGTACCCCTACCTATTCACCTATAAAAAAGTGTTAAAAATGAAACCCAGTACACGTTTTTAAAGTAATTTATTAGGCACCCCCGGGGTCTCTCCTGACTTCTTCTCCCCTCTCCAAGTCTTCTCCGCTGATGTCTTCTAGCCCTCTTCGGTTCTTCTCCCTCTGTCTTCTGCCAGGTATTCCCTGCTATCTTCTCACTCTTTTGCTCACTATTTGCTGGATCTTCTCTGCTGCCTTCTCCCTCTGTCCTTCTTCCGATGTTGACTCAATGCTCTCCCCTGTTCTAATGCTGGGTACGTGATGTGCCACTACTTATATTGGCATGGGGCGCACCCAGCATTAGAGCGGGAGAGAGTGTTGAGTCAACATCGTAAGAAGAACAGAGGGAGAAGGCAGCAGAGTAGACCCAGCAAAAGAGCGAGAAGATAGTGGAGAAGACCTGGCAGAAGACAGCAGAAAGACTGAGAAGAACCTGAGAGGGCTAGAGGATATCAGTGGAGCATGGAGAAGAACCAGAGAGGGTGAGGAGACATCAGGAGAGGAGGCAGAAGAGCCGGAGAGGGGAGAATTAGTCGGAAGGGACCCTGGAGCTGCCTAATAAATTACTTTAAAAACAGATGTACTGTGTTTTATTTTTGACACTTTTTTTTAGGTGAATGGGTAGGGGTGCACAATGGTGGGGGGCAGGGATCTGGGGGCCCCCTTGTTAAAGACTGCTTCCAGATTCCAATAAGCCCCCCACCTGCAGACCCAACAACCAAGGGCCAGGATTGTCGGGAAGAGGCCCTTGTCCTGATCAACATGGTGTCAAGGTGCTTCGGGGTGGGGGGTGCAGAGCCCCCCTGCCCCAAAGCGTCCACCTTGCATGTTGAGGGCATGCAGCCTGGTACGGTTCAGGAGGGGGGCACTCGCTCTTCCCCTTTCCTGACCTGCCAGGTCATGTGCTCGGATAAGGGTCTGGTATGTCGCGCAAGTGTGAAAGGGGCCTAAGACTTGTATGAAGACTTCTTCTGGAAATGCATCAGTTTTTAAGAGCGTGTGCACCAGTGTGAAATAATGATGAAAGAAGCATTGAAGGAAATATATGGTGTCAAATATATTAGGTCGATAAATAAATATTGCAAAAAAAAATACGTCATACAAACTCTCCAGCCAGAAGGTGGTGCTCTACACTTTTTACATGTTTGCCAGGGTAATCTTAACTGCTTCTACAAAAGATCTGTTTACAGAGCTGAATAGCGAAAGTTCAAATTACATGCACAGCTGACTGATCAGAGAAATGACTTATCCCCATCCTGTTCCAAAGGAAAAGCTACCGCTGTTTACTTTAAGAAACAAAATGTTTGTTGAACATTCTTATTAATCTGAACTCTTGAACTTACACACCTGTACCTTCTCCCCCCACCTCCTTCCATCCCCAATTCAACTATCTGTCTTACCTGTTCCTATCCTTGCTAGATTTTAGTGTCAAAACCCAAGTCATGGATTTAATCACTCTACCCGAGACACCCAAACCCTGGTCTACTCCACATTTGTTTCTAACGTCCTCCTTTCTCTGTCCTACATTTAATATTCTACCAACTTGTTCTGTATTTTACTTACTATGTACAGCCCCTGTGTGGGCAACACCACTGTTCAGCTTTTTTTTTGTAAAATACAATAAAATCTTTTGAAAAAGAACAAAATATTTGTAAAAATATAGGTTGTATAATAATAGAAATATAAAAATGTAAACAGCTTGTAAACCTAAAAAAAATAAATCTATAAATATTGACTTCGAACCATTATTGTTTCCCTTTGGATTATTTATGAAGTTATTCTGTAGGACTAATCCCGCATTAAGGTACAGACCTGGCCTGCTGAGAATTAGCAGTTAGAAATGCAAAGGTGAATCAGAAGTCAGAGGCATGCGCAGTACACAGACAATGAGAACGTTTAGGGGAAAATTGCTCAGCAGGAGGGGTTCCCCTGTCAGCAGTGTCTGTGTGGATGATGGAATTGTGCAAATTTCTTTCCTGCAACTTGTGGTTGCAGGAAAGAAATTTGCATCGTCTTTGGCCGGCCTAAAGCTGGCCCTACACTGGTAGTTGGCCATTGATGTCAGGCACCATCCCTGCCCCTTTTGTTTACTTCATATGAAAACTTAGGGAGCTGTAATTAGTGGTGAGGAGTGTGGCAAATCAGCAGGACTTTTTTCCCCAATTAGCATTTATAATGATTGACAAGGACCTTACGACATGATCAAGGATAGATTTACCATGGCAGATTTTATTTTTTTATTTAATGCAGAACTTGTCAAATCATTGTGTGTGCTTATGTACCATGCGCCCGCTATTTATATAGACCCAACACAAGCAATGTTTTTTTTTAGCAGACACCCTATGGAATAAAATGGCGGTCGTTGCAACTTTTTATGTCACACGGTATTTGCGCAATTTTTCAAACTCGTTTTTTGGGGAAAAAAAGTTTCATGAATTAAAAAATAACAAAACAGTAAAGTTATCCCATTTTTTTGTATAATGTGAAAGATGTTAAGCCGAGTAAATCGATACCCAACATGTCACGTATTAAAATTGTGCACACTCATAAATGGCGCCAAACTTTGGTACTTAAAAATCTCCATAGGCGACGCTTTAATTTTTTTTACAGGTTACCAGTATAGAGTTACAGAGGAGAACTAGTGCTAGAATTGTTGTCACTTCTGTGTGCGAGCAGCTGGGCATAGGTGCGCTTTACTTTTTTTTTCTTTTTATTGCTTATTTTATTTAATTTTTTTATTTTTACATTTTCTCTTTTAATTTTTTTTATCACTTTTATTCCTATTACAAGGAATGTAACCATCCCTTGTAATAGGACTGATGTGTGACAGGTCCTCTTTATGGAGAGATGTGGGGTCAGTAAGACCCCACATCTCGCCTCCAGGCTGGAAAGCATGAGATCAAAAAAAATTAATGATCCCATGCTTTCCAGCCACGATCGCAGCTTTGTTTACAAGCACAGCTCGAACATGATGTCATAACGATGCGCCCGGGCCTCCAACGTTCAAAGAGATGACTGGTGACCATCTGGTCACTAGACATCTCTATGATTGCTATGCGGCGGCGGCCGATTCTTTCTCTGGGCCCCCGAGGCACGGGAGAGCCCAAAGAAGCACCGGAGGGCGGCGGGAGGGGAATGCCCCCTCCCATCGCCTGTAAGAATGATCTAGTTGCTGAACTGCCACTATGATCATTCTTACGGTGCGCAGAATCGCCAGCTGAAAAAGAGGATATCTGATTGATGAGTGTAGCTGCAGGCATCATTCAGATATTCCCACTGAAAGTCAAGGACGTCGTATGACGTCCTTGGGCTGGAAGTGGTTAACCACTTACCGACCGCCGCACGACGATGTACATCCATTCTTGAAGAGGGATATCTCGGTAACGGCAGCAGCTGCTGCCACAACCGAGGTATCAATCTCTTCAGGCGGTGGTTCGGTAAATGATAATGGTGGTCTCTGTGGCAGATTCGCCGCAAGATCACTGTTATCAGCGGCGGGAGAGGTGCCACCCCCTTCCCGCCGCTGACCGGAGCCGTCAGCAGCAGCAGAGGCGATTGGGTCCTTTCAGTGCCTGGGTATGGAGACGAGTGAGGCTAAGATGGCCCCCATCTGTCTCCTTACCATAGCAGGGAGGAAGCGACATCAAAACGTCACTTCCGCCCATGCCTCTTAAAGGCACATTTTTTTCAATGTCATTTTTTCAAATGACAATTTTTATTTTTATTTTTATTTTTATTGCATTTAAGCCCAAATAGGAGATCTGAGGTCTTTTTGACCACAGATCTCATATTTAAGAGTACCTGTCATGCTTTTTTCTATTACAAGGGATGTTTACATTCCTTGTAATAGGAATTAAAGTGACCCAAATTCTCTTTTTAAAAAAAACAGCGTAAAAATATATAAGAATTTTTTTTTTTTTTTTAAAGCGCCCAGTCCCAACGAGCTTGCGTGCAGAAGCGAACGCATACTTCAAACCACACGTGAGGTATCGCCACGATCGTTAGAGCAATAGTTCTAGCCCTAGACCTCCTCTGTAGTTCAAAACATGCAACCTGTAGAATTTTTTTAAACGATGCCTATGGAGATTTTTAAGGGTAAAAGTTTGACGCCATTCCACGAGCGGGCGCAATTTTTAAGCATGACATGATGGGTATCAATTTACTCGGCGTAACATTATCATTCACGATATAAAAAATATGTGTTCGAAAAAAATGTATAATGTTTGGGGGTTCTAAGTAATTTTCTAGCAAAAAAAGTGTTTTTAACTTGTAAACACAGAGTCTGAAAAAAAAAGCCTGGTCCTTAAGTGGTTAAATAAAATATGAAAAAACGTCTACACATTAATAATTTGGACAGGATACCATTGTTTCCACATTCCCCTCATCTATCACAGATATTTTGTCATATACAAGATAACCAAGTAACAGTTGAAAGTGTACAGCTCTAACAATCAATCTGAGATGGAGTCGCGTAATCAGAGAGAGAGGCAGAGGGAAAAGAGGGCGTTAATTTGCTACACGTTTCACAGCTAAATCAAGATGATTCATCAGGCTTACAGAATCAAAATATGTGATAGTCCGGATACAATGGCTGCCCTCAAGAGCCGTGTTCACCTCAGATGGCAAGCCGCTGGAGTAATTAATAGTGCACAGGGTACCCAAGACAGTATGTCCAACCGTTGAGTCACCATACAACAGAATAGCAACAAGGTCAAAAGACCGCCACCATAAGGGGGCCGACAGTGCCAGACAGCTTGGGTAGGGTCTATGTATACATAAAGATGTATAAGGGTGTGGCACGTTATTACAACATTTCATACTTATTACCCTTATTTACTTATTATTTGGAGCTGCCAGATTCTGATAATCACGTCCGAAACCTCACAACCACTGGGGCAGAGTTTTGGGGAAGAAGCCTTTCTTTTCATCAACATTCCCCCCATCCCATGTTGAGGGCATGTGGCCTAATATGGATTTTTGGGGACCCATATCATTTTTTTTCTTGCGTGGGGTTCCTCCTTAAAAGCCATATCAGATCTAGAGTCTGGAGTTGATTTTAGTGGGGACCCTCTACTTTTCTTTTGTGTGCCTACCCCCAAAAATCTGCTCCAGACCTGAAGGTTCTCATATGGAATTTGGAGGAGGGGCGTGCTTTTATTTTAGAGCACAAGTGGCATAAAACAAAAACTTTTGGGCAGTAATTTAAATAGTCCAGATGGCCTCCTTTTTTTTTTTTTGTAAAAAAACTGCATATTTCTTGATGAGGGTCTGGTATGTACTTTGAGGGGCCCCATGACGTTTTCTACAAGATAAAGGAGGTTTGCAGGGAAATGTAAATAGCCAGCAATTTAAGTGCAATTTTTTTTCTTTGTAAATATCGTACTTTATACATTCTAGAAAAGCACCAATTCAGAGGCAGGTTTAGGAAATCTGCTGAGCAGGGTGCAAGGAATAGTGAAATTGAAATGCTGTAAGCAATAATATAATCGGCTCTCCCATGCAAAATGGTATTTAAAAAAAGTTTGCATTGGTACATGTCCCCAAGGGCAGTGCCCAGCCCCCCGTGCCTGTTTTTGCCCAACTTTTGCTTATTACCCTTGAAAATGTAGATAATTGATTTCATAGATTCAGCTCGTATTGACTTCAATAGGGTTTGAATTCAGTATCCAAACTTGTTATTTTCACTGCATGGCACACAAACTGAACCTTGGTCTGTACAGGACATCCCTTCTCTTAAGCCTAACCCCCCGCTTTCCAAAGTTTAGACTCGTATGTCCAAGGTGCTGCCAGATTCAGGGCGTGCAGCCAAGAAGAAGCTGCACAGCATCTCCAAACTCTCCTGGAAGGTTTCTTGCTGCTGCCCATGCAGAAAAATTCCTATTTCCTATAGAAAATAAAGAGACATTCTCTATAATAATACAAATACATATTATAAAGGGGTTTTAACTTGTCCACTGAATTGTACTTGAAGCATATTTGAAAGAATATGAGAATTTGTACATGTGCAGTCATACATACAACAATGCTTTAATCATAGAGTCATCAAGGTTTATTTTCTCATTACCTTTGAAAATTGTGGCCAGTATATTAATTAAAAAAAGATACATTAATGATCAGAGGCAGAATATTTTCAGCCACATGAGAAAAGGCTTCTTCTGCTTTGTTATTACACAGGTAGTTGATTCTATCAGCTAAAGCCTAGTGAACAGGATTTGTTTTATGCATATTGAGTTTTGTTCTATTACTTTGTTGGAGATTGCAATCCCCCGAGTCTGCTGTGTTCACTGGTCACAATACGTTTGTGCCTGATACGTCTCCCATTATTTACAGACTGTAGATGTGAGCAAGATAATGGAAAGCTACAAGATATCAATAGAACAATAATGTATGGTTTATGAATATCATTCACTTGTACGAAAGAAAACATTGGTATTTGATAACTATACAGGATCAAAATAACTATACATTTCGTATCTAGTATGGAGAACAATGAAAAATTATCTAGTCAATAAAAGAAAATATATTTACATTTTTACTATCCGAAATATGATGTGAGTTTTGGATCCGGTTTTTTATATTTTGAGCTGCAATAAATCTGTGTCACTGGATATACTATAGGCAAGCTAAGCAGCATTTACAGTACTAATTTATAGCACAAATTCCATAACATTTTATGGGATTGATTTAATAAAGGCAATTCAATTCAGTTTTCCCCAGAGTTTAGGGAACATGGTGAAAGTTTACTTTGCAAAGACTAGCCAATCACTTGCAAGAAGAAACAAAAAAACATTTTGCTTGCACATGAGTGGACGATAGATGTCAGCAGAGCTTGACCTCATTTACTAAGCTCTAGAGAAAATTCCCTTGCAAAATGCACCTTCCCTTGAAAGTGACCAGTTTAATTGTCTTCAGTAAATCAAGCCCCATAAATACATGGAACCACCTACACCAGTCATTTCTAATTTATGTGCTTACCATTTAACCTACTTACTAATGGGTAGGCTTTTAATATGGGCAATCCAGGTGGTTACCCATGGCCAGCAGGATTGCCCATGTTATATTCCACCATGGTGTTAGCATTATGGGCACAAATTGCAAACTGATGCTGAAATGCTTAAGTCAATGCTTAAGCCAGGTGAATGATGTGGTATTACTAAAGGCGCAAAGTCTAAGCACCAGCCTATTTTCACCAGAGTTCTTGGTAGTGGAGATGGATTTTATTGCATGCTGGTACCAAGTTGCAGCATGCACGATAACAATGTACCTTCAAAAAAGGTATTGCTTGTGGGATATTCAAATAGGATGGAATACCATGCTTCATCAGGAGAGAGGATAACCTGGAAACTACATAATAAATATAAATCAAAATAATCATTCTATAGTACAACAGAGTAATACTAGCTCACCAACACTGCATCCAAAAAAAATGGCCAGGGCCAAATTTGGTCTGGGAACTCCAAAAGGCCCCCATTACCAGCAGGCATGGGGGCACACACAAGGGCCAGGCTTCTGTTTATTATGTATATAAGTTTTTTCTGTGGTTTCTTTTTCTGTAGTTTCCAGGTTACCCTCTGTCCGCATAATGCAGGGTTCACTCACAAAACAAATTGAGAGTCTACCCTTTCTGCTTTGATACCCCACAAGCAATACTTTCTTAGAGGTTACACTGTCATTTTGTATAATTTTTGCAGGTACTTGGAACTAAGGATGACACCCCACCCCACCCCCCCTCCCCGTTTTAAAAACTGATGTTTTCTCGGGAGCAGTGATTTTAATAATGCCTGGGGGGAGTCTATAGTATGCCTGTAAAATGGTGCAGTTTTCCCATGTTTAGAACAGTGCCACAGCAAAATTACGTATTAATTGCGTGGCAAATTGTGTAATTTTGGAAACGCTGATGTGGCAAACTTACATTTCTAAAGGAAAAAGTATTTTAAAACTGATCGCAGCTGTAATAAATTGTCGGGTCTCGGCAATATGGATAAAACTCATTAAAAAAAATGTCTAGTTTTTGGTAATGTCACTGTTGTGCCATATTTTCTCCACTTGATGATGACGACTGTATTCACTGTGTTCCATGGTATATCTAATGCCTTGGAAATTCTTTTGTACCATTCTCCTGACTGACACCTTTTAACCACTTAAGCCCCAGACCATTTTGCTGGCCAAAGACCAGACCACTTTTTGAGATTCGGCACTGTGTTGTTTTAACTTGCAATTGCGCAGTCGTGTGACATGGCTCCCAAACAAAACGGCCGTCCTTTTTTTCCCACAAATAGAGCTTTCTTTTGGTGGTATTTGATCACCCCTGCAGTGTAAATTTTGAAAAAAACACATTATTTTTGACATTTTGCTATAATTACCCCCCAAAAATATATAAAAAACGTTTTCCTCAGTTTAGGCCGATAGGTATTCTTCTACATATTTTTGGTTAAAAAAAAAATCGCAATAAGTGTTTATTGATTGGTTTGCGCAAAGTTTATAATCGTTTTATGGCATTTTTATAAATTTTTTTGTACTAGTAATCGCGGCGATCAGCGATTTTTATCATGACTGCGACATTATGGCGGACATGTCGGACATTTTTGACACATTTTTGGGACCATTGTCATTTATAGAGCAATCAGTGCTATACAAATGCACTGATTCCTGTGTAAATGACACTGGCAGTGAAGGGGTTAACCACTAGGTGGCAGTTAAGTGTGTCCTGGGGCGTGTTTCAAACGTTGGGGGGCATGGCTGTGTGTGACACATCACTGATCTCTTCTCCGAAGACAGGGAGCAGAGATCAGTGCCACTGTCACTAGGCAGAACTGGGTGAGATGCTTATTTACATCAGTAAATAGGAAAAATAGTATTTTTTATATTCACCTTTTCTCTGTAATTCACCGACTGACACAGTTCCTCTCCGCCATTGGGTTGTTACGCCACCTTTAGGAGAAGAGTAGGTATTACCTGTTATGAAAAATGCAGAACTTTTAGTTCCGCCCAAGGGGCGGTCCCTTAGGTAACAACCCCCCAGCCTGCCATGCAGCCATCAGTACGTCAACAAGCAGTACAGCGTAAAGAAAATTAGGAGGGGCGGGTGCTGTGTAAGTCAGTGAATTACAGAGAAAAGGATTTTACCATGAGTGTCAAATAATCCTATTTTCTATTATATTCACAGACTGACACAGCTCCTCTCTTAACCATTGGGATATCCCCAAGCAGTGCCAAAACGAGGGGTGGGAAAACAGCATAAAAACTTCATTCACCTTGGCAAGTGGGAACTAGTATAACTTTACCCACAAAAACAACAGTGTGTGGGAAAAAAACACTACACAAAAAACAGGATGCTCCTCAACAGAGAGACACTACCCTCAAACCTCACCGAAACTGCGGAAACGAATGCCACAGTGCATTAACTTAAAAGGTACTGCGTTTTTACCCCAAAAAACAGGAAAAAAAGGAAAAAACGTGTATGCAATTGCAACTACACAGCCGCCTGCAAAACTTTGCGGCCAAAACAGGCATCAGCCGATGCACTGACATCTACCTTGTAGAATCTTGTGAAGGTGTGAACAGACGATCAGGTCACCGCTTTACACACTTGAGTGACAGTCGCTTGATGTCGGAAGGCCCAAGACGTTCTGATTGCCCTCGTTGAGTGGGCCGTGACCGGAAAGGGAGGCACCTGCCCCTTTAAGGCATAGACTTGTACTACAATCTGCCTAATCACCTGGAAATGGTGGCCGATGAGACCGCCATGCCTTTCTTTGGACCAGCCACCGAAACAGTGAGTCTGACTTCCGGAAGGGAGCCGTGGCAGACAAATACACCTTCAGAGCCCGAACCACGTCTAGGGCATGAAGGGCCACCTCCTTAGGATGTGTCGGCTTAGGACACAGAGATGGTAACACAATGTCCTCATTGATGTGAAACGCTGAGACCTCCTTTGGCAGAAAAGACGGTTGCGGACGCAACACCACCTTATCCTTGTGGAAAACCAGATAGGGCGACTTGCAGGACAAGGCCGCCAGTTCCGAAACCCTCCTGGCCATTGTGATAGCCACTAGAAAGACCACTTTTTGGGAAAGAGTCAACAGAGGGATCTCTCTGATATTTTCAAATGGTGTTTTTTTGCAGCGCTGACAACAACAAATTCAGATCCCGCGGAGGTAACGGTGGACGCACCAGAGGAACAACACGCCGGACCCCTTGGACAAAAGTACTCACTAGAGAGTGAGCTGTCAGTGATCGCTGAAAAAAAGACAGTCAAAGCTGATATTTGTCCCTTAATGGTCAATTTCTGGTCTACTCCTTGCTGAAGAAACAGCAGGATCCTGGATATAGAAAAGGAGCGCAGATGCCATCCTTTCACCTCACACATGGAGATGTAAGCCTTCCAGGTACGATGATATATCTTCCAAGAAGAAGATTTCCGTGCTCGCAACATAGTTGGGATCACCGAGTCCAGCAAACCCCGGTTCCTCAACACCTGACTCTCAATAGCCATGCTGTTAAAGCCAGCGATGGTAAAGCAGGATGGAGAATCAGACCTTGAGACAGAAGCATCAGGGCAGTCGCCAGGGAGCGTCTGCCACCAGGCGTACTAGGTCTGCATACCAAGGACGCTGGAGCCAATCTGGGGCAATCAGTATTACTAGGATCTGCTCGGCCTCCACTCTGCGAAGCAGACGTGGTAACAGTTTCAGTCTAGGAAAAGCGTAGATCAGCTGGTACTGATCCACGGAGCCACCAGCGCATCTGACGTGTCTGCCCAGGGATCTCTTGTCCTGGACACGAATCTCTACACCTTCCGATTGAGACGGGAGGCCAGAAGATCCACGTCTGGTGTGCCCCACCTCAGGCACAGTAGCCTAAACACCTCCGGATTCAACGCCCATTCTCCTGGGTCCAGCATCTGGTGACTTAGTTCGCCTGCCAGTTCACTCCCGGGATGTAAATGGCCGACAGGGCCGGTACATGCCGCTTTGCCCACCGAAGTATGTGAGCGACCTCCCGTGCGGTGACCGAGCTTCTTGTTCCTCCTTGGTGACTGGATCCTGATCGGACGCCCTCGCAGTCTCATCGACCATGTGGAGAGACATAGCCTGATCGCTCTCAGTTCGAGTTGATTGATCGGCAACTTGGATTCCTCCATTGACCAGAGTCCCATTGCTCCACCCCAGCCAGATAGGCTGGCGTCCGTTGTGATCACCATCCATTTCAGAGGTAGGAACGACTTCCCGGACTGAAGTACCGGGGACCTCAGCCACCAGATCAGGGAATCCCTGACTAACTAGCTCACCTGGATCTGTCGACTTTGTCAAAATCTCCTTCTGCAGGATTCTGGTGTGGAACTGGGCATATGGTAGTGCCTTGAAGGAGGCTTGAATGAGTCCCAGGACTCGCATGCAGAGGCAAAGCGACGACCACTTGCGGTTCATCAGCAGCTTTACCGCGGCTCTGACAGTCTGCAGCTTGTCTGAAGGGAGAAACACACTTGCTTCCATGGAGTCCAGCAACAAGCCTAGGTACTCCAAACGCTGAGTCGGTACGATCACTGACTTTTTTAAGTCACCCAAATTCCTGCAGGGTCTGCATGGTGATCGCCACATCCTCCTCTAACTCTGAGGCGGAAGAAGCTCTCAGGAGGAGATTGTCCAAGTAACCCACGATCACGATTCCGCATTGCCGTAGCAATGCCAAAACAGGAGCTAATACCTTGGTAAAGACTCAGAGGACTGGTAGTGGGCTTCCCCGACTGCAAATCACAGAAACTTTTGATGCCGGAGGCATATGGGTGTGCAGGTGCGCATTTACGCATCCTGGATGTCTAAGGATGCCAGGAAGTCCCCTTGATGGAGTGCAGCGACTACTGAGCGAACTGATTCCATTCTGAACCTCTGTACTTTTACAAAGTAATTGAGGGCTTTTAGATCCAAGATTGGACATACCCCTTCCTTCTTGGGAACGACAAACAGGTTTGAGTAGAACCCCTGGAAATGTTCAGATTCCGGAACAGGTACAATTACCCCGCGATTCAGCAGGTCCCTTACTGCCCCTAAGAGGGCCTCCCGGTGAGCCAGGAGTACTGGTATGCTGGAGGGGAAGAATCTGTTTTGTGGCCAAGAGAGGAACTCTATCTTGTAGCCGGAGAAAATTAGATAGCAGACCCATTGGTCGGACAGTCGAGAGGTCCACCGGCTGCAAACTCCCGAAGGCGACCCCCCACCCAAGTTGTGGGTGGGGGCAAACCTTCATGTGGTAGCACTTTTGTTCGCAGGCTTGTTAGACTTGCGGTTCCAGGGACGCTTTTGTCCTTCCGTGGTCGTCCTGTCGGGCTGGGTACATTTGGCCCGAAGCTCCGCGCGGACGAAAAAGCCATTTGTGAGAGGAAAATGAGGGCCCTTGCCTACGGCATGGCTCCTTAGCCTTCCTAGCCTGTGGGAGTAGTGTACTCTTTCCACCTGTGCCATTTTTAATAATGTCATCTAAAGAGGCTCCAAAGAGCCGGTCACCAAGGAAGGGAAGATCCGTCAGGGCTTTCTTGGATGCCTGATCAGCAGACCAGCATTTTAACCAAATCAGGTGCCTCAGCACCACTGCTGACAATGAAACCCTGGATAACAGAGGTAGGGTATCCAGGGCCACGTCACAAATGTACTTAAGGCCTTGCACTAGTTGGTGTGCTAGTTCCACGCAGACAGGAGAAGCCTGTTGTTCTCCCAATTCGCAGTGCAACCATTTTGTCCACTCATTTAGTGTCTGCGACACAAGTGCGAATCCCAGGACGCATGGTTGACCCCACAACCGTAAACAAAGACCAAGACACTGCCTCAGCCTTCCTGTCTGTGGGATCCTTAAATGCAGGAGTCTACTCTACCGGGATCGTGGTTACTTTGTTTAACCTGGATACTGGGGGGTCCATGACCGGAGGAGCCGACCACTTTTTGAGAAGGCTCTCCTCAAAGGGCTAATGCACCGCCATGTATTTGGGGACCTTAAAGGTCCGTTGCAGTTGACCCCATTCCTTGTAAACAAACTTGTCAAAATAAGTCAGATACGGGAACACCTTAGGTGAACGGCTGGCTTACGGGACCCAAAAGGGGCCGCTACATCAGCAGAGGGATCTGCTGGCTCCTGAATCTTCAGGGTATCATGCACAGCTGTGATAACTCCAACAAGTGCTTTATCGCGCATGGACCCGGACGGGGACTTATCCACACTGTCCGAACAGTCCTGGTCAGCGTCTTCTGAAACGTCAGAGCAGGGGTCACCAGCCTCAGCAGGGCCCAAGTCTGCGTCAGAGCTCTCCCCAGAGGACAGGGGGCAGGGGCCGCTTTTTAGCACCTGTGCGCCAATGCACCACCTCCATCTTGGCAACGAACAAATTCAGGACCGCCCACAAAGTGTCCATGGGCACTGCGCATTCCGAAGCCATGCTGACCCTACCCTGTCTGCCACCTGAAGGGGACTTAGGACAGTGATGGTCCCACCGTTCTAACTTCTGCTGGCTGAGGGGCTCTTTCCCGCAGGACTCACCAACCTGACAGGTTCTGCGCTGTCCAGCAAGTAGTGCCCGTGCTCTCTGTCAGCTCCCGGGTGCAGAGAAATCCGCTCTGTGTCAGTCAAAGCTGCTGCTGATAGCACTGAAACCGCTCTTCAATGTACTCAGGCTCAAAGAAAATGTCCGCCAAGCATCCAGCATAGGGACATAAAGCACTGGGAATGCTGAAAAAACTGTGCTCAGGCTTCGAGAAAATGGCCGCCGGGCGTCCAGTATAAAGGACAAAACCACAGGGAAAATAGCCGCCGAGAAACAGGAGAGCATTCTGTCCCTTGCCCACACCTAAGATGGCTGCTTCAACTGAAAAACCATGAGGGACAGTGATATAAAATTACAGTGATCAGTGTTGCAGAGATCACAGACACCTCCAGGGAAATAAAAAACACATCTCAGGGCACAGCCAGCCAGCGCAGCTCCCCCCCCCCCACAGGAGAGCCCCTGTAGACACACACACCACTCAGCAGCCACATGCAGCATCTCCCACAGGGAGGGGGGAAGATAGGGACAGGGAGAGAAGAGAGGGAGGTGAGGGATCCCCGAATCAACCCCCAGGGAATGCCCAGCTGCTCAGCCCCACCGAGGCAGGGAGAGCTGTACTTACCAGTCCTGCAGAGCTGGGAGACATTCCATCACAGGCCCACTCTCCGATCAGTACGGGGTGGCTGTTGGCCTCGGCACACTGTGATGCAGACATCATTAGCCCATCATTAGCCCGGTCATATGTGCACCCCGGAGCATAAAAGTTCACCGACCACCTCTGGAGCTGAGGTACGTCGTGGCCGACCCAGCGCGGAGTTCTGGTCTGCGCACGCTTGCTGGCCAGGCTTGGGAGACTACAAGGATAAGGATATCCAGCCTGTCACTCAGTCAGCTGTTGATAGCAGATCACAGGATCTTTCATCTTGCACAAAAAGCAAAGCTGCAGAAAAAAACACGGACCGATGGGCCCGTCAGGGTTCCTAGGTCCTTCTCCTTCACTAGGCAAAATAAAACTGATGGCTGCATGGCAGGATGGGGGGTTGTCACCTAAGGGACAGCCCCTTGGGCGGAACTAAAACTTCTGTGTTTTTCATAACATGTAATGCCTAGTCTTCTCCTAAAGGTGGTGTAACAACCCAATGGCTAAGAGAGGAGCTGTGTCAGTCGGTGAATATAAGAGAAAACACATTTTCCTACTGCAGCGATGGCAAGAAAGAAGCGACAATGTTGCCTCTCTAATTAAAAAACCGGCATAGGTTCCCCTCCAAGGGCATACCAGGCCCTTAGGTCTGGTATAGATTTTAAGGGAACCCCCTATGCCAAAAAAAACGGCGTGGTGGTCCCCCCAAAATCCATACCATGCAGCCCGGCCGGTCAGGAAAGGGGGCAGGACGAGCGAGTGCCCCCCCTCCTGAACCATACCAGGCCACATGCCCTCAACATGGGGGGGTGGGTGCTTTGGGGAAGGGTGCACCCTGCATCCCCCCACCCCAAAGCACCTTGTCCCCATGTTGATGAGGACAAGGGCCCCTTTCCGACAGCCCTGGCCATTGGTTGTCAGGGTCTGCAAGCAGGGGGCTTAAAGGAATCCGGGAGCCCCCTTTAATAAGGGGCCCCCAGATCCCAGCCCCCCACCCTATGTGAATGAGTATGGGGTACATACTTAAAAAGACAAAGATCTTTTTAAGGACTGGTCAGTGCTCTCTATCACGGTGCTGATGTGGTGTCAGTGCTCTCTAACTCGGTGTATAGTACCCTGTGGTCAATTCACGTTGCACCAAGTGCCAAGATGAGGACCCATGCAGGATCCAATGTCCAAAGCAACATAATAGGCCGCCCCCACAGTGTCAGGTCTGAATAAAGTTCCCAAGTTTTTTCTGAGATTGTGCCAATCCAGATACTCTGCTTCTCTGTTGGCATTAGAAGACAGCGAGGGCTTGATTGAGTTGGAAGATAAAATATTAAACATAATAAATTTTGTTTACTGTGATTTTATCAGTAAAATAGAAAAGCTCCATCACCTTCAGAAAATAGCACAAAACTGTGGACTCATAGTGTGAGGTAGGGTTATAAGGGAGGCCACTAAAGCTTTGCCAGTATCCAATACCTGATGATACACACCTATAACCCATGGTGTATGCATAATTTGCCTGCATCTGTACTGTGCCTAAGATAAATATTTTATTTCCACCAAACACAAAGCCATTAAAAATGTAGAAATGTTTAATAATGGCCATCTAAAACAAGATATTTATATATAGTTGCAGGCTTTTTATTCTCTATACTCCTTCTTTTTCTCCCCATTATTCTCACAGTGGCCATTTTTTTTTTTTTTACTAAGGGCAGATAAATCCATCTCTCGTTATTTCCTGAGACAGTGCACATCATGTGAGGTGTTAAGAAACTTTGTATTGCTGTTCTACCAAAAAAAGAAAAAAACCTTTCCCCTATCTCCAAGCCGCTGTTTAACCACTTGACCTCCGTAAGATTTACCACCCTTTATGACCAGGCCGTTATTTGCGATACAGCACTGCGTCATTTTAACTGACAATGGTGTCATGCAACACTGTACCTAAATACATTTATGTCCTTCTTTCCCACAAATAGAGCTTTCTTTTGGTAGTATTTGATCACCTGTGCGTTTTTTTGTGTGTGCAATAAACTAACAAAGGCCAACAATTTAGAAAAAAAAATATACACTTTACTTACTGCGATAAAACATATCCAATAAAAAAATTGAAAAAAAATCGAAATTTTGGTCTGCTACGTGTTTTTGGTAAAACATCCCTAAGCATTTGTCGATTGGTTTGTGCAAAAGTTATTTATTACTAGTAATGGCGGTAATCAGTGACTTATAACGGGACTGCGATATTGCGACAGCTATTCTGACACTTTGTGAGAACCAGTGGCACTAATACAGTGATCAGTGCTAAAAATATGCACTGTCACTGTACTAATAACACTGGCTGGGAAGGGGTTAAACATCTAGGGTGATCAAAGGGTTTTTACTAGGGGAAGTAATCCATTTTATTCCTCTGCCTTATTTACATAGGCAGAGCCCCTGTGTGTGTGTTGTGGACAATCGGCGGGGACCGGTGGTAATCTATTGTGTAAAATCATACACTTTAATGAATTTTAGTGTGCACAAACACAATACCCAATTTTTTTGTAAAATATAAAAGATGTTATATCAAGTAAATAGATACCTAAAATGTCACACTTTAAAACTGTTTATTAGAACAAGAATACAGGCTTATATGCACTTGAGAAAGGGTAATATGATCAGGAGGGGGGAATGCTGTGCAAGTGACTACAGGCAAAGTTTTATGCATCTCTACTGCCAAGTGCATATGGATTGGAGTTTGGGTTACAGAGACGTGGAAGTTGGAGTTACAAGAGATATACCTTGTAACTCCAGATGTTCTACTTGGAAATTATCTTTCTTCATCTTTTCATGTGGATTTATCCCCAGAAGCCTTCCCTGTGTCCACCCGGCAGCAAGCAAGGCATCTACCAACACCTGATGAGCCCGTTCTGTATAGGGCTGGCCCTCTTTCCGTTGCAGGCTGCGAAATTTGGATCGATGAGCTTTGGGGGGTGATTGTGTATCCTGCCAGCAGCTGCTCCTTGACTCACTCATGGTCTTTTTGTCCGGTGCTCGACCAGACAGCTTGTTGATGAGGATGGTGACCCAGCCAGCTTCGTTAATTTCCTGGAGATCGCGCTGGGTCTTAAAAACATGAAGGGACCAGTCAATTTCCTTCACCCCGTTCTGGAAGATTCGGAACACTGCATAGGGATGTTTCTTGCGGCTACCCGTTCTGCAGCTGCAGTACCCCCGATCTCCTTCTGAACCTCAAGCATTTTCAGACGTGTCATGTCTGCAATTATCTAGGTGATCATCTCTTTGGGGGAGTGGTGCTGTAGAGCGACAGCCGCCACTGGATATCTAGCTGGAGCTCTGCCATCACAGGCCCCTCCATAGCTGGCTCTCCACTTCGGTCGCTGGCCTGGTCACTCTATCAACTCAACAATTAGGATGGCCTTTGACTTGTTGCTGGCACTCTGTCCCCTTGATTCCTTTGAGTGTGCTTTGTTTAAGGCTAGAGTAGCAAACATCCATCCGAGAAGGTCCTGTTGGTGGTTTGGATGTTCCAGGCACAAGGAAGCATCCCACCGCCAATCAAATGTGACGGACTCTGGCCACCCTGTTGGGTATTTCTGCCAAGAAGCTGCTTCCCAGGTCCTGGAATATGAGAGCAAAAGGAGGAGAGAGAAGCGCCAAGCCAATCCTTTAAACAGCTTTGGAATCTATTCAGTACATAAGTATAAAACACAAAAAACGTGCGTGAAAAATGTTGGAGCACTTGCAGAGTGCTAGAGCTTGTGGGAACTTCCACATGCAGTGTCACAGGAGCACAGGAGGACTGCCGGGAAGTCTCTATTGAGGGATCCACGAGCGCCGTGTGTTAGCCTCAGCTGGAGCCTTGGTATGCCTCATGGAGATGTCAGCTGTGTGTTTCTGGGTGGGAGTGGTCCAGGACTGTCAAACTGGGGAGCTGCCCACACCCTGCCTGGCCAATCAGAACATGTTTCAAAGGCACGGCCTCGCCTTTTTCATCAGCTGCTGGAACACGAGACCAATGGATCTGGCTATAGTAACCCCAAGAACCAGGCAACACCAGTTTTGGAGTACACAAGAAATAGAACTGTTTATTAGAACAAGAATACAGGCTTATATACACTTGAGAATGACATTCCCCCATCCTGATTATATTACCCTAATAATACAGCTGTAACCAGAAACATAAATTAACATGAGCTAATTAAGTAGTAATTTAACCAGCCTAGGTGACTCAGAGGTTTGGTTTCAGGTCGGACTCGTCTCCTAGCTCAGAAGACACAATCCACAGTATCATAAGTATAAACACAGACCACAAGGGTAGTGTGCTAGTAGACAATAGCTGAGTTAATTAGCACAATAAACAATGGGTGGAAGACCTTTAGTAGGTTCACTTGACATACTTGTAATAAACACATTACAGTATAGCATACAACCCCAGACACATGGCTTGCTGATGACAACAGCATCTGCTATGAATCTCAACAGTGTGAAGCAGTCACTATTTTTAATATGGCAGCTAGGCCTTACTTAACCCCTTCAAAACTCTTCCAATCCTTCCACTCTTCTCAGTGCACATAATGCCACCGGTCGCATCCCCAGTGGGACAGGAGGGCCCTGGAAAGGTGAAGGTGGCAGGATGGGGAAGGGAGAGGGGTGGGCAGCCTGCCTGCAAAAGTGATCGAGAAGCTGTATAGAATTTGAAATCAGAATTTTCTGTTTGTCATAATTTCAGCCCCTGACCTTTTGGAGAACACATTGTGTGTGTAACTAAGAATCATGGTATCTATTTCTTTAATCATTTAGTATCAGGATCTCAGAACAGCTTCAGGTAGCTTAGCTTCTCTTCATTTATAAAAAAAAATTGAAGTACAATACATTCCAAAATATTTTACCATTTTCTCCCAAAATTGTAGGCAACCCAAGATTAGAGCATACTTTCTCCTCTCATATTCTGAAAGCTTGTAACTGACCATGCCTGTATATTTTAATCTTGAAAAATAAGTGTAGCGCTAAAAGAAACCGAACAGGTGTACACAATAAAAGTATCAAAGTGACACAGTGATGTGCAAATGCCAAACATAAATCAAATGGCCAATGTCCAAATATAAAAAGTCCACTGGGTAGAGGAATAGCTCTAAGTCCCAAACAGAGGCAAATATCATATGGTCACAGCTCGCTAAGATGACATCATAAAAATGTATTCTGATGAAGGAATAGGTACTCTTACCAGAGCGGATGGACACACAAACCATACGGCAGTGCGTCAAGAAGGCTTGTAATACTGGTTTCCCGGTGCAGGATGATGCCAGGCTGGAGAAAGGCACGGAGACTTTGATGCCAACCTGGATGGAATTGGATAGTAGTTCCAGAGCGGAGCTTCCCAAAGAGTCCAAACCAGTCCCAGACAGGGCAATCATCAATACATGTCTAACCTCAAAGTAGACATTCAAAGGTATTTCGAATGGGGCATGTATAGAACTATGGCATCATCCTGCACTGGGAAACCAGTATTCCAAGCCTTCTTGATGCACTGCCATATGGTTTGTGCATCCATCCGCTCTGGTAAGAGTACCCATTCCTTCATCAGAATAAGTTTTTATGATGTCATCTTAGCCTGCTGTGACCATATGATATTTGCCTCTGTTTGGGACTTAGAGCTATTCCTCTACCCAGTGGACTTTTTATATGTGGACATTGGCCATTTGATTTATATTTGGCATTTGCACATCACTGTGTTAAAAATACCATATTATTTACCTATGTTTTTTAGGTTATTCTTGATCCACTCACTTTGATACCTTCATTGTGTACACCTGTTCAGTTTCTTTAAGCACTACACTTATTTTTCAACATTACTATCGGGACTTTATTTGTGCGTTAGCAGCTTTATTTTCTACTTTTTTTCTGGGTGTAGCGCGGTATTTTTCCCCCTTTCCGCATCCTTGTAGATTTTAATGGCATATCAGACGCTCTTTGGCATGTACTGCATCAGAAATGCATCAATCAATCCTTGCATCTGGTAAACACAGTTTAGTACAGGGATGTCCAACTTGCGACCCTATGAATGTGGCCCAACACAAAATTAAACACATAAAACTGTTGTTTTTTTTGGAATTTTTTGTAAAAATGTGTTTACACTTAGTGAACACATGCAGTCGAAGAAAAATTTGACAATGTGTCTGGACTTTTAGAAATCTTATCTTCTCAGAGAAAAATTGCCCACTCTTCACAATCATGCCTTATTCATGTCTTAAATTTTTTCGGCAGCACCTATATATGTGAGCAACTATTTTCAATGATGAAGCACACGAAGGGCAAAATTAGAACCAAAATAAGGAATGAGTAGCTTGAGAACTCATTTCGACTTGCTACTACATCCATCAAACCAGATATTGATGCATTCGTTTATCAAATATTGCACTAGTTTTATGTGGTCCTCTTTTACTTTTATATTAACCACTTCCATTGGGTTGACATTATATGACGTTGGGGATTTGAAGTGGAGATATCTGCATGATACCTGCAGCTACAGGTATCAATCATCCAGATATCTTTTTTTTTTTTTCAGCCAGCGATTCCCCGAAACTTAAAAGCCATCATAGCGACTGTTTAGCCACTTGATTGCTTTTGCAGGCAGCGGGAGGAGGCAGGAAGCGATGTCATGACTTCACTTCTGACATCGGCAGATGTAAACACTGCCATTTGTTTTAGCTGGAAAGCTTGAGATTTTTTTTTTATGAACTCAGGCTTTCCAGCATAGAGAGGAACTGTCATGCCCTATTCCTATTACAATGGATGTTTACATTTCTTGCAATAGGAATAAAAGCGGTCAAAACAAAAAAGAAATGAAAGGAAAAGTGAAAAAATCAAATAAGCAAAAACAAAAAAAATTGAAAGCTCCCCCATCCCCTTGTTTTCACACACAGAAGTGAACACATACGTAGGTCGCATCTGCATATGTAAATGGCGTTCAAACCACACATGTGAGGTATCGCCACAAACGTTACAGCGAGAACAATAATTCTAGTACAAGACCTCCTTTGTAACTCTAAAATGGTAACCTGTAAAAAAAAATTAAAGCATAGCCTAGGGAAATTTCTAAGCACCAAAGTTTTGCGCCATACCACGAGTGTGCACAATTGACACGTTAGGTATCTGTTTACATCATATTTCACATTATACAAAAAAATTGCGGTATATATATATATATATATATATATATATATATATATATATATATATTTTATTTTGAGTATATTTCTAACAAAAAAAAATATTTTTACATGTAGGAGAAGAATACCAGAATTGGCTTCTGGTATTCCAAAAAACAAAGTTTTGTAAAAAACTAAAAAAAAATAAGTTTTATTACTCAGATAGGTACATTATCTGCATCAGTGATTGTTAACTTGTGATCTGCTCAACTTTTTCTGCTCATCAGCCAACCATATTCTCAGTGTATTTTAGACAATCTCTTCTTCCAATGTGGCCCAGGAAAGTGAAACGGTTGGACACCCCTGGTTGCGTATATTTGGTGTCCAGAAAGCTTATTTTTGACCAAATTTTGTATAGCCTTTTGTACTTGGACCCCTTTTGGCAAGAATAACACACACACATCGACACACAGACCCTTTTATTTCCTATCACTGATATACTGTATTACCTTGGGGATGACAGCAAACAATACTGAAGCATAGAAAAGTGGAATTTTGAAGTAGAAGGATTAAACATTTTTTTCTTTTTGGAATGACCATTGTGACTGTAAGAGCCACACATTTTACTTTACCGATGCCTGCAGGCATCCAGGTATATAGAATATGATCTGTATTATCAAAAAGCATACAAAAAAAAAGTTTGCGCAATGGTCTCTTGCACAGGATCAAATGTAGCGGATGTCACATTTATAACAAGGCTTTCAAAAATAAATAATTTATTTTCCTTCATCATATTCAGCATTCCCTGACCTGTGATTCACTGACATTTTACACATTATTTATGTTTGAACAGCAAGAGTGGCACAATGAAGAATCAGTCATGTCATGCTTTTGAATCAACCCCCTATAAATAGACTGATCTTACTTGCAGGGTCCTGCAAAAAAAAAAATTAAAGAATATCTTAATTACTTTTACAGTAAATCCCTAACCTCCCTGCTCCCCTCCCTAAATACATGCTTTAAATCCATCTGTCATCTGGCTGGTCTGGTGACATCACAGGACAGGTCCTTCCCTTTTTAAAGCGGAACAGAGCTCATGTAATGACATACGAGTGCACTTCAGCGCAGCAGTACTGTGAGCCCAAGGGGTGCGTCCATGAAAGCCTTGGCTCACAAGGGGTTAAATCACACTAGCTGTCATTTAACATTAAATCATAAGGGTTATAAGCGCTGTAGGGTTTTGATGTGTTAAGGCATTCTGGATCACTGTATTATGTGCTATTTAATGAACGTCCAAGTCCTCCATATGCATTGTATGGACTCATCTTGTATAGTTTGTAAATATGGTGCTCAAATGCATTACATTGTGTATACTCAGCACATGGACCGGGCAGGGCAAAAAAAATAGTGTCCTTGCAGCTATGAACATTTTAAAGTGGTTCAAAAGCCTTAAGGCTTTAAATCTCCTGTGCCCAAGATCCCCCCCCCCCCCCCCCAGTTCCCTCTGATTCATACCTGAGCCTGATCTGAATTCAATACTGTGCAGTACTGTGCACAAGAGCAGCAGCTCTCTCCTCACAGGGGATTAATAGCCATTGGCTCCTGTTGCTGTCAAAATCCTATGACGAGGAAGTGGGGGCGGGTGCGGGCAGCAGGGCTCAGGAGCAAGCTTGCTCAAGCTGCTTGCTGGGGGGAGAGGGTGCCCTTGGAAGGCAGGAGGAGCCAGAAATGACAGAAGGGGACCCCAGAAGAGGAGGATTGGGCTGCTCTGTGCAAAAGCATTGCATAAAGATGTTATACTTACCTTCTCTATTATAAAAAAATAAAATAAAGGTTTTGAATCACTTTAAGTCTGCTTATTCAATGTGGATAATGTGCTTAGACACATTAAATGAAGAAGACATTACCTTTAAGTTGTGCTGGAAATGACAGTATCAGAGGAGAGTAAAAGATTTATAAATTACTCTATGTGACTTTCACCTGTCCCTGTAGTGACATTCAGCACAGCAGTCTACGTCTTTGACCAGGAAACAATAGGGGAGAATAGAAACTAGAAAGCTCTGCAATACTCATAGGCTACTGCTGTCTTATACTGACCCCTATCAGAAAAAAACAATATTAAAAAAAAAAAAAAAGAAAAAAAAAGTGAAAATGTGCAAATGATACACACCACATAAATCCAGTGTATTTTGTCTTTACAGGTATTACATAGGCATTTAGGTGAACACTACAAATGAGCTAAAAAAAAAAAGTAATCAAACCTATTTAATTAAACAAAAGAAAATCTGGGATAAAAATTGCACAGAAAATCATCTACCCAACACAGTTTGTGGTGTTATAGTATGACAGCAGATCAGTTTGTACTGGCAAAAATTATATGTATGTATGAAAATATTTTAGCAGGGCTCTAAAGTTCAATACTTTCAGGTGTGAAACAATTTAGCTTTTAAATGAATATTTTTGATTGTAATAATGTTCTGTATTGGTTGGTGAAGAATTATTTTTTGTTTCCCAAAAAAGCGTTTCACTTGGCTTTGGTGGGCTTGGCATTACCCAAGAATTTTCTTCAGAGGAAAACTTCTGATAAGAGTCGCTGTCCTCACAGTCTCTTCCACCTACTGGACTCGGCCTCTCGTTTGTCCACTGTGTACGGCCAGTCTTTTCCTGCAGTTCATTGATCACTGCACGCGGCGGAGGTGCAGATGCACCTTCACAAATCTTGTGTTCATTAGGTGCTTTTTGATATGTAACACCAGCAGCTGTTATACGCAGTCTACCGCAAGTCTTTTCCAAGTCCTCTTCACACTGTACAGGGCCACGAGAAGCTGCCAAAGGAAAGTATTTACAATTACTATCAACATAAAGAGATATGCAATGGCATATTTTCTCTTTCCAGAAAGTCAAAGCTGTCACCTACAGTATCTCACAAAAGTAAGTACACCCATCACATTTTTGTAAATATATTATTAATCTTTTCAGGTGACACTGAAGAAATGACACTTTGCTACAATGTAAAGTAGTGAGTGTACAGCTTGTATAACAGTGTACATTTGCTGTCCCCTCAAAATAATTCAACATACAGCCATTAATGTCTAAATTGCTGGCAACAAAAGTGAGTAAAAATGCCCAAATTGGGCCCAATTAACCATGCCCGTGAGGGTTAAGGCAGTGCTGGAAAATAGTGGTAGCCACACAAAATATTGACTTTGTGCCCAATTTGGATATTTTCACTTAGGGGTGTACTCACTTTTGTTGCCAGCGGTTTAGACATTAACGGCTTGTGTGCTGAGTTATTTTGAGGGGATAGCAAATTTACACTGTTATACAAGCTGTACACTCACTACTTTACATCGTAGCGAAGTGTCATTTCTTCAGTGTTGTCACATGAAAAGATATAATAAAATATTTACAAAAATGTGAGGGGCGTACTCACTTTTGTGAGATACTGTACATGGCCAAAATTACCTGGATTAAAATATGGTGTTGTATGTGAAGTTGTTGGGAAGGAATTTTGTTATTCTGTTCTTTTGGAAAAAAAGTTTGAAAAAGCCATGAGTGCCTCTGTTCCTTTCTTGGAGTCAAAATTCTCAGAACTTAGTTCACAGATTTAATTATGGTATTGTTTTTTAAGTTACCCATTCCAGGAATGAACTACCATTTCACAGAAATGGTGTCATCACTGCTTTTGTGAGAGGTCTGAAGAAGTGTTAGCACATCTATTTTTTTTAAATATTATATACCCGCCTTTTTACCGAATCCCAGGTTTTAGGTTCAGCTGTAGCACGAAGGTGCTCCGCAACTAATTTGAGCCATCTTTTACATATTATAGTGTTGGTTCTTACCCATGTGCATATACAATAATACAAACAAGAGCCTGTATAACCCAGTCACTGCAATGAGTCATTCGCTTCCATTTATTCATGTATATTACATTACATAGCCCAAACACAACAATGTTTTTTTTCCGCAACAGGCTGTAACTAGATAGAGCTACACATCTGAAAATAGGTCAGAAGTGTTGGCTCCTGATTTTTTTATAGGATTTTTGCAGCCATTAAAACATATTTTTTCTGTGTTCATTGAAGAACACAGCTGATTCTTGAAATCATGACAAGTGGATTATGTTGCTATCTGCAGGAGGAGGACGCCACATATAAAGCATAAGAAACCCAGAGGCAGCCCCGATTGGCGACCAAACCCATAATCTGCCCCAACCAACTCAGTAGCAAGCAGTACAAAAGGATGATGGCAAAGGTATCATAAACACCTATAGGAAGATGTGTCTTTCAATTAACACAGAGTAAAAGGACTTTACGGTGAATACAAAAATCTGTTACGAAGGATGACAAATTCAAACTAAAGTCCAACGGAGTCAAAGGTGGTTTTGTCAGGGGGATAACCCAAGTAACACGCTGCATGTAAGTGCAAACTAGGGAGTAAGTGGACAGAAGGTGTTGGAAAAAGACAGCCAAGGTGAAAACCTGGCCCCCAACAGTACTTAAAGTCAAACACTGGTCCAGGAAATCCTACCGATGCATGGAGGCTACGACCAACCGCACTAACTCCATCTGAAATTTGTGCACTTTCACATACTTTCTGGACCTTCATTCACCTATTTCATTGGAGCTGCAAACATATTAGAATAAACATTTTGGAGCAGGGAACCAGGACTATTGCCCCGAGAAGAGTGGAAATAGAATAAAGGTAAACAGAGGTAAAGGTCACAGAATAAAAGGTAAAGAAGAAATCTGCCAATATATTATGTTAATGTCTGAGGTACTTTGGTCACACAAAATCCACCTATGGACTGAAAAAAAGCCACCCAGTTTTTTTTCCTCCTACTTTTACCTTCTGTGAGGTTCCTAATAATCCCTTCCAGCAAAACTCCAGATGGTCACCCACAAAGGGCATCTTAGTCAAGACCTTCTTGGAAGACTGATCCACTGACTAGCACTTGAGCCATAACAGGATAACCACTGAGACAAACCAAATGTCCCAAATCCAGAGCCATGACAGCAAACATATTTGAGACCATGAATTAGTGGATCCTCAACCCCACATATGAAGCAGAAACATGTCTGGAAGCCAGGCTTTGGTGTAAAAGTTAAGCCCAATCACTCAGCATTTGCTTAACCAAAGCAGAAGAAAGCACCAATCTGACCAGGGTTCCAGTGACCCTGTAACACGCTCAGCTTTTCTATCTGACAGATGCCTAAAGGAGGGGGATTCCTCAATATGAAGGATTATGGCTTTTTTAAATTAAATTACTCTTACTCACTTACTCTTCAAAAGGATAGCTTGCAGCACAATGCCTAGGCAAGGTAAATGGTTGAGAAAGATGAAACCAATCATTGTAGATCAAGTCATCAGGAATAAATAATAAGGAAAGACCTTGATGGATTGTTTTGTGTTTGTGGGTACCAAACAGAACAGCTTTAAAAGAATCCTTAAAAGAGGAAGGGTTCTCCTCAATTTGAAGCGTTTCTCTCAGAGCTTTGATAAAAGTAGATACCATCTACTTTTTTGTGTCAACTTCGTCACTTTGTTACATGAAGGATGCAGCTCTGCATCTACCACCACAGAGGGGTAGAGGACAATGGCAAGGGGGGGAGGGGGGTGTTTGTGATAAAAGTCCTCTTAATGTGGGAAACAAAGCTGTCCATGGCAGACTGAAAGAAGTAAAAGTAAAGTCAAATAAGATCCCGAGGCACCCAAAGCCTCGGGACGTGTATAGGAGACTATTTACAGGCAGTGTCGAGTGAATAACTGTGGAAGGCAGCATCAACATAACCCCCCCCCCCCACACACACACACACACACAATGGAAGAGGAGGCCATGTCCCTAGGACCCTCGGTCACCCAGCGACTGGCCTTCCATGTGTTTGGTTTTTAGTATAAGCTCTTGTAATAAAATTCCTTATCCACTGTGCAATGGTGGATTTGGAAGCAGGATGTTGAGAGGTTCTACAGAAAGAATAAACTGGTAATTAGGGATGAGCTTCGTGTTCGAGTCGAACGTACGTTCGACTCGAACATTGGCCGTTCGGCAAATTCCGAACCTTTGGGCCGTTCGCGTCAAAATTCGAGTGACGCGCGCGCGGACCACAATGCACTGCGGTGGCGCAGTGCATTGCTGCCCCATGATTGGCCAAGCATGCACTGTGACCCGCATGCTTGGCCAATCGCAGCGCCGGCAGCGAGGAGAGCCATGATTGGCCACAGGCATCCTGCCTGTGGCCAATCATAGCTCAGGCTGTGTAGTGCACGCCCCACACTATATAAGGCCGCCTTTGAGGCGGCCTCGTGTAGTGTGTTACTTAGCATCTGAAGCAGTGGGTGTTCTGTGTACCTTCAACACAGTACACACCAATCGTTTTTGGCTGATTTCCTATCTTGCTGCTGTGTAGTGGTTGTTGTCTGTGCCCTGACTGCAGTATACACCACTATATTCACCTCACCTATATAGCTAGTGATCTAGCTTTAACCACTTAACAACTGCCCATTGCCGATTAACGGCTTCAGGGGGGTTGTTTAACTCTGAGAGGCTGTTAATTAACGGCCTCCCAGAATTCTGCTCTCGCGTGCCCCGAGGTGTGCGCACTCGAGAGCATCCGTGACCGCCGGGTCGCATCACGGTAAACGGCCGCTCATAGCGGCCGTTTACCACGTGATTGCTCCGTCAAATGACGGAGTGATCACTTGGAAACAAACCGGCGTCATGTTATGACGCCTGTTCCTCCCTCCCCTCTCTGTACCGATCGGTACAGCGGAGGGGAAAGAGATCGGTGTCAGCAGCGATGTGGGCTGCATCTGCAGTGCCCACATCGCTGCTCACCGAATTTAACCCCTCAATTCCCTGCCAATACTCTGCAATACCAGTGCATACTCTGCAGTACCCTGCCATTACTCTGCAGTACCCCGCCATTACTCTGCAGTGCAGTACCCTGCCATTACTCTGCAGTACCCCCCATTACTCTGCAGTACCCCCCAATACTCTGCAGTACCCCCCAATACTCTGCAGTACCCGCCATTACTCTGCAGTACCCGCCATTACTCTGCAGTACCCTGCCATTACTCTGCAGTGCAGTACCCTGCCATTACTCTGCAGTAACCCCCATTACTCTGCAGTACCCCCCAATACTCTGCAGTACCCCCCATTACTCTGCAGTACCCCCAATACTCTGCAGTACCCTGCCATTACTCTGTAGTACCCCCCAATACTCTGCAGTACCCTGCTATTACTCTGTAGTACCCCGCCAATACCCCGCCAATACTCTGTAATACCCTGCCATAAATTGCCATACCCAGCCATACTCAGAGATACCCAGCCATACTCGGTGATACCCTGAAATACCCAGCCATAGACGCCCCCCCACCCCTCACCGCCCTCCGGTGCTTCTACCAACTCGCCAGTACGATCAAAGCCAGAATCTTTTTTTTTTATTTTATTTCAGGCTTCCCAGCCTAGAGGTGAGATGTGGGGTCATATTGACCCCCCAGATTTCACTGTAAAGAGGACCTGTCACCCCATATTCATATTACAAGGGATGTTTACATTTCTTGTAATAGGAATAAAAGTGATCAAAAATATATTTTTGGGGAAAAAAACGTCAAACTAAAATAAATAAAGTAAAATGAACAATAAAAAAAATAAAATAAAAATTAAAGCGCCCATGTCCCCATGTGCTCGCATGTGCCACACATGTGAGGTATCGCCGAGAATGTTAGAGCGAGAGCAATAATTCTAGTCCTAGACCTCCTCTGCAACTCAAAACATGTAACCAGTAAAAAAAAAATTAAAGCGTCGCCTATGGGGATTTTTTAAGTAGCGACGTTTGGCGCCATTCCACGGGCATGTGCAATTTTGAAGAGTGACATGTTTGATATCTATTTACTAAGCATAACTTCATCTTTCACTTTATGCAAACATTGGGCTAACAAGTGGTTAATAATAGAGCTTGCAGTCAGTAGTGTTAGGAGATAGTGCGTGCTGTCTGCGTGCTCTGTACCCAGTACATACCGCTATAATATAGGGCAGGCCCCTACTTTCAAACATCCAACTTACAAACATCTCCTACTTGCAAACGCAAGGAGACAACAGCAAGTGAGATGAAAAAAGATGGACGACAAAACAAATTATACAGGGGTGATAACCCTTCCCTATGTTTTCCAAAAATCTTAAAGATAGTTTTTTTGACTGGAGCTACACTTTAAAAATGTACCGGTTGAAAATGACAAACAGATTCAACTTAACACAACAAACCTACACAGTCCCTGTCTTGTTTGCACCGCCTGTATACTGCTGTTCTGAGTATATAGGGCCTGGGGGCCACACGCATTTCCTTTTTTTAATATGGGTACGGGGTTCCCCTTAATATGCGTACAAGACCCAAATAGGCTGGTAATGGGCAGGGAGGGCTACCCATGCCATGTTTCTCAATGATTTTCAACCATATTGCAGGAACCAGATATAACATTAAAACCGCAAGCAGTTTTAAATGGTGTTATTTCCGTTTAATGTCATTTTGTGCAGGGACTGTTCTAAACACGGGAAACACGTGGCACTTCACAGGCATACTACAGACACCCCCCAGGCACCATATTTAAAGGAATATTTCACTTTTTTTTTTTCACTTTAATCGTCATTAAAATCAGTGCTCCCGCCAAAACGGCAGTTTTTAAAACTTTTTTTTGCAGTGACCCATGTCCCCTGAGGCAGGAGGCAGGTCCCCAAACCCTTTTTAGGACACTATCTTGCATATTAGCCATTAAAATTAGCACTTTCCAATTCGAATGTTCGAGTCCCATAGACTTCAATGGGGTTCTAACGTTCGTACCGAACGCGGGGGTCGTTCGCAAGTTCTGGTGCGAACCGAACCGGGGGGTGTTCGGCTCATCCCTACTGGTAATCTATTTGTCTAATAGAAGCAGTAGCTTTTAAATACTGTCTAGTGGCTCAGAGTACATCAAGGCAACAATGTCCTTATTGAGATGAAATGCTGAAACCATCTTGGTAAGAAAAAGGTGGGCCTTGGCATAATTCAACCCTATCATTGTAAAGTATAAGGAAATACTCTCTCATGGAAAGGGCTGCCAATTCAGAAACATTTCTGACACTACAGCAACCAAAAAGGCTACTTTGCAGGCAAGAATCTTCAAGGGAATGTCCCTAGTGGGTTCAGAGGGTGGATCCTGCAAGGGTGCTGCAAGCAGTGCCTGACACAAGGTCAATTTTGGTCAAGACCTGTTTGTGGAAGGCCAAAAAGTAAGGCACAGAGCAATCTCTAGGACTGAATTGACTACGCTCACGCCAGACAAAGTAAGATTTCCAGGTACAATAATAAATGTTCCTGGAAGTAGCTTTTCTTTCCTTAAGCAAGGTAGGGATCACATACACAAATACATCTATTCATTAAACCCAGGTTTCAACAGCCATGCTGGTAAAGCCAGACACTGTGGAGCAGAGTGAAATACAGGGCCTAGGGACAGCAGATTTGGCCTGCTAGGAAGAGATCAGGGGTGGTCTGCAAGAAGCATGTTGTATGTCTGTGTACCAGGATCTTCAAGGCTGACCTAGTGAAGGAAGAATCACCATCTTCCTCTCTTGCTCTATTTTGTGGAGTAGATGAGGTAGAATGCTCAGTGGAGGGAAGGCATAAGTTAGCCGGAACTGAGACTAGGGAATAACGAAGGCATCTAAGGCCAGAGGTAGGGGATTGCTCATTCCAGATACAAATATTGGTAGTTTGTTGTTTTATCTAGAGGCTAGGATGTTCATTTAAAGTCCCTCCAGTTTTAGCATATCAGAATATACACATTTGGATGACGAGACTATTTCCCCTTGTCCAAGCGGTGGCTGCTAAAAAAAAAATCTGCCAGCCAGTTGTCCACTTCTGGGATGTAGACCGTGGAAATCATTGGGCAGGGAGTTTGTGTCCATGATACAATCTGGTTTGTTTCCTTCAAGGAAGCCCCCTTGATGGATACTTATGCCCTTGTAGTGGCAAATACTTGAGTGCACCTGAATTAGGTGTCCCCTTAGAGGGGGGGGGGGGGTGGTACAGCTTTACAGCTCTGAGCCGTGCAAGGGAAGCATGATGCCAGGCTGGGGATGAGTATGACAATCCTTGATAGTTCAAGGATCATGGTTAAGAGAAAAGACCAAATTCTCCATCAACATCTTGAAGACATAGGCCCATTCTACACAGTAACAATCAGAAATACAGGGTCTTACCTGTCCATAACTCTGGACTGTATATAAAGTTCAGGCTTCACCTGTCACATTGTGCATACCCTGAAGAGGTCTTCAAGGACTGGGTTCCATAATAACAGAACCCAACCCTAAACCCTATATAGCAAAGGGGTTTCCTTCAAATCGTGTTAGCCATGAAGGATCACATGCTTGTGTGTATTATTCTTTTTGATTTTAAAGTGGACATCTATACAAAATCTAAAATCCCTATAGACACCAGGGCTCCAACATTAATCCCTCTATCCTTGTAAAGAATAAATCAGTATACATACATTTTTGTAAGCCGTTCTGACCCGCTCCGACCGGATCCCGCGCTGAGCTGTCAGACGCAGCTTCACTGTAGAGGCGGATGCAGAGGAGACAGACAACGGACACCCCATAGTAACTCTATGGGTGACATCACTTCCCATTCATTTCACAGCCATTGTCAGACGTGTCCTCTGCAGAGTTTCCGCCACTGGAGATTGAGTCGGAGTGGGTCAGATCGGCTTCCAAAAAGGTATGTATACTCATTTAGATCCCTGGTGTCTATAGATACAGGGATTTTAGTTTTTGCATGGACTTTCACCTTAAAGTGATTGTAAAGCTTTGTTTATTTAAAAAATAAAAATATCATGCTTACCTCCACTGCGCTGCTTGTTTTGCACAGAGTGGCCCCGAACACCGTCCTCTGCAGTCCCTCGGTGGCTCTCGAAGCTCCTCCCCACATCGAATAACCAGCTAGGAGGAGAGCTCTTCCAGGGGCTAGTTTGTGGGCACGCTCCCGAGTCCATCATTCGGCATCCATGTATGACTCGGCCCCGGCGTCATTGGATTTGATTGACAGCAGCGGGAGCCAAAGGCTGCGCTGCTATCAATCTATCCAATCAAGAGCCGAAAACTCCCGGCAGAGGAAGAGCACATCTCCACTGGATGAAGTTCCAGGGCTCAGGTAAGTAAAACGGGGAGGCTGATCACTGCCAGGTGTTCTTTCATCTTAATGCATAGGATGCATCAAGGTGAAAAAACACGAGGGTTTACAACCCCTTTAAATAAACGCTATGGGATAATGCACTAGGCACGTGCACCCTCTTTTTTTGTTTTTTTGTAGTGGCATCAGGACATCCCCAGTCCTAGAGGGAAGCAAGGCTTGAAGCATTCCCCATTGACGTGGTGTCACCTTTTACACCTATACTAGCCTATCACACTTATGAGCAGTAGACATTCTGTCATTATTACCTAAAAAGCACCCTGTAGCTGACACAGCACATGCTTTTTTTGTGGCTGCTACAGTGGTATTCATACATCATATATTTGGCATTTATACCTCAAACTTGAAATGGTGTGCATAAAGATTTAATTAGGAAGAGGTATCAAATACAAATCAGTTAGAGACTTTCCTAAAACATTCTTTAATTTTAAACATTTAAAAGCAATCATTATACTTAAAGCAGATACCGCAAGCTGCTTGTTATTACATCTATTAGTAAATTCTATTTCCCTCTCTCATTTAATTTTTCTATGACTCTGGGGCACAACATCTCATATATTGATAGCAGAGCTCCACCAACACCCTCCCTATCCAGTGAGAGGCCAATGCTTACTGAAATCGGTGTAGGAAACACTGGATGCCTTCAGCTGCCATTCCTCTTTGGTGGGCTTCTAATTCATCCTTGCACCTTTAAAGAATATGTAAACTCAACTATTTATATTCCAGATATGTGACTGCTATACCATGTACTTGTACGAAAAACTATTCTGTTCTCTTTGTAATGTTTTGTATCAAAATACCTGGTGTTCCTGTCAGTCCCTCTGCTTTTCTAATAAAAACTGACCACACTATGCAAGAGAGCACAGCATGGTCAGGTTTCTGGCTGTGCTGGAACTCAGCCTGCTCTCCTCCAAAGATAAGACTTCTGTGGACATGCCCCTTGGTACAGCCATTCACTGGGAATGCCAGGGTACTGCTATTTCTCCTTCCCAAGCTCCTTATATAGCTGAGAACAGAGGGTATGTGATCACTTATAAAACAGGGGGAAAGGGTAGGTCATTTTTTTTTATATGTATACATAAACATTTTGCCTTTCATTTATATTTTAAACTGAATGGGTTGTTTTACAAAGTTAGGGTTTACATGTAGGAGGAATGGGCTGCTTCCAGTCATACCTAACCTTCATTTATCTATTGCTATATCTACTCTAATATGGAGATTCTCAAATATTACTGATAGGACCGCACTTTATAGAGAGGCCTTGATGGTCGTACGTCATCACTTTCAAATCCGTTGGACTTTGGTGTGATTCTGTGTGTCCAAGTCCGTTCATTCAGAAAGTCAGTTGGGAAGACTGTCAGACCTAGTCCGTCGAAAAGTCCGGTCATGTGTACACGGCATTAGCGTTAGGACAGTGTACAGGGGGGCCTTGACAGGGCAGTGTAGCTTCCACATATATTTGCAACTAAAAGATCTGTTTTTACACACAAATAGTTAGACATGGAATTTTGTTTTTTGTTTTTTTTGCAGGCCAGCTGCTAAGTGTGCTTGGAAAACATTTGTATAGGTTGAAGTTCCATGTATTGATATAAAGCAGGGATATGCAATTAGCAGACCTCCAGCTGTTGCAGAACTACAAGTCCCATGAGGCATCGCAAGACTCTGACAGCCACAAGCCTGACAAGCAGAGGCAGAGCATTATGGGACTTGTAGTTTTTCAACAGCTGGAGGGCCGCTAATTGCATATCCCTGATATAAAGTTTATTATATATTGATATGTATCATATAATCGCTATTTTTCTTTGGGACTGTTTATTTATCCTTGGGATTATTTATTTTTTCTAAGTGCGTACTTTCAATGGATTTATTTCTATGTATCGTTCATATTATTACGTGTTTTTTAGCGTGCCACTTTAGGTCTTTATTTTTATCTGTACACGATTTATATCAATTGTTGTGTGAGATGCTTGTTTTTATTTTGCTTTTCTGCGTGATTCCGAATTTGCACCCATGTATTGATAGCAGAGTCCCCCCAACCACCATCCCCATCCAGGCAGAGGCCTTTACTGGCTTTCAGAGCAGTGCAATTGTAGTTGGGCAGGGCTTAGCTTTGTAATAAGAGAAAAAAAAAATCAGGCTTCCGTAACAAAGTGAAACTAAATCAGAGGAAGGAACAATTTTAACTTTTATAATTTAACGTTAATTTAAGGATACGATTGCTCTGCTCATTGTGAGAAACAAGGCTATGTAATATCTACAGCTAAATTATGCTAAAGCGCATACAAAAAAAAATAAAGTAATAATAATTAAAGAAAAAAAATAATAATAAAAATAAAATCAATATTCCTAAAAACTAAAGCTTTTTCGGATAAATCAGAATTACATAACATAAGCAAGATCAATTTAAAAAAAATCAATATAAATCACAAAGTTGTTAGTATATCACATTAAAAATAAAAAGAACACGTTCTAGAAAAGGGAGGGGAAGGAAAAGGATTTTGCATATAAAACATATAATACATTTAGTATTATCGTGAAGTTAATTTAGAAAAAAAGAAGATCTTGCTATTTAACAGCGTCATTTGTGTTTTTCCAAGACAAAAAAAAAAGGACCAGGCAGATGACAATGAACATCAAAGTATGCATCTGGCATTAATATGTGAAATGTGTGCATTGTTTTTACATGAAGCAGATATGGTAAAAGGTCAAATACAAATAAACTGTTAACACCTCTGCCTGTACACTTAGGCTGGCTGAGAAAAAAAAAAAGCCACAAGGGGGAACTGAATACAGCACAGCAGAAAAACACATCAGCAACACCTTTATGTGTGAACTTGACCAGTATGAGACAGAAGCCAAAACCAGAAAACGGGTAGGCTGCAGCTCTAATATACTCAGACGCATCAGCCTCACGCAGCGAGATTCTGATGAGATATGATAGCCACTTGCTCTTTAAATGGCATTGCAAGGACTGGGGGTTTTCGAGTAGTCCTATTACAGTAGGCAATGTGACTTGCCTTTCTTGGTTGCAGCCACTGTTCCTTTCAGCTTTCTTAGCACCTCAGCTTGTACTTCAGTCACTAGATGTAAATTAGACATTTCCTTCTTCAGCTCCCAGTACGCCTGCTGCGCGTTGATCTCGCTGCTGAAGAAAAAATAGAAAGCTTTCATTTGCTGCCCAGTATCATCTTTATTTCATCTTCACTTTAACCTCGAGCCGTTGGCTTGTGATATTGGCTATTTCATAGTCTAAGAAATGCTGCTTAATAATTAATTAATTGCACTGCATACAGTATATAAAACATATATTGATATACAATTCATTAGACTCCAATGTTTGGGCGAACTGCTGCAAATTTATTTCTACGGAGTTCTCTAAATGCGCAGCGTGTTAATAATATAAATAAGAAGTAAAAAGCACTGTGGATTAAAAAAACAAAACAAAACATAACTACAGTATTCTCTAGAAGTGGATTTTCAACGTGAAACATAAAAAAAGATAAAAAAACAACAGAAAAAATAATAATAAAAAGGATAAAATAACACAAAAAACCTGTTTTAGTGATAAGGCCTTTACCAATAGTTAAAATAGAACTGCTTAGTCTAAAATGCAGATTTTCCAAGTTTTATTAATTTTAGGATATTATAATTATTTACATATTGCATTTCTTTCCTGTAATGAAATACAAAGAAGGTTTTTTTATGTATATTTAGAGTGCATTGAAATGCTGTTTGATTTGCAAGTAGGAGACATTTTACATACACCGCAGTGATTGCTGTGTGAACAACGAGTTAAAGTGATACTAAAGGTTCCTCTTTTTTTTTTTACCTCCACTGTGCAGCTCGTTTTGCACAGAGTGGTCCAGAACCTGCTCTTCTGGGGTCCCTCGGCGGCTCTCTCGGCGCCAACGCGCATTAGATTACCTTGCGGGCGCGCTCCCGAGTCCAGCATTCGGCATCCATAGATGCCGAATTCAGAACTCGGCCCAGCCCCCTGGGTCATTGGATTTGACTGACAACAACGGGAGCCAATGGCTGCGCTGCTACCAAACAGCCGAGAACCCCTTAGCCAAGAGACGGTGTGTCCCCGTGGGACAAGTTTGAGGGTTCAGGATGCATTAAGGTGAAAAAAATACTTACCTTTTCAACCCCGTTAAAGCTAAATAGGACACAGTTAAACTATGTGAACTGTTTTCTGTGATCTGCTGTAAACCTGGGTATAAGCTATTAGTATTTCGAACAAAAATTTGCACGGAAATTCTCAGAATGTCGTTGAAAATTAGTAAAGATTTTGTTTGCTTTAGGCATTTGATTTTGGACGGACTGGACTTTACCGAAGGAAAACCCCATACACCGTTATAAATTCATACATTCAAGAAAAAATTTACATTGTGCGTCTTCAAATTTTTTCAGAACTGTGGTCAAAAATGACGATTAGAAAAACAAACGTTCTTACAGCAAAAAAATATAGACGAAATCTTACTTGTTTTTACCCAGATTTGACAGACTTGTGATCCAGGCACTCTTGAAAAGTGACTCATACCTGGAAGTACCAGGTATTTTCTCCACCTACCGGCGCTGAACAGTTGGTGGTACAGTAGAGGAAATCAAGGTATTCGTTGCTGGAGATGGAAAGGTTAAAGTAAACCTCTTCTCTGTTTTGATCAGGCAAAACAGGGCTCGCTTTAAGTTTATTATATATTGTCTTTTCTCCCATGTAAGCCAATAGGAATGCAAAATCAGTTTGAAGCAATTAAAAGGGATGTCAAAAGTACCTCCAAAGCATCCCAGAATTATCTCAAATTGATCTCAACTGCACGCCGATTACACAAAAAAAAAAAAACACCTCTGACACAAGGCCTAAAGGTACAATTAGCAAATATAGAGAAGCCAATTGTAAATGTAAGAAAACCTATGATTTTAGTCCTCTTTTGGACTACACCGACAATGGCTGTCCTTCAAAAACCAACCCCACCCAGCAAGGTGTATTAACATGGTCAACTTGCGGCTTAGCGAGCTCAACAGTCTATGTTCATAGCCCTTGGCCACCCATATAAACAAGACCTTAACCCCTTTAAGTCCACATTTTTCAATGAGTTAGTGTGACTCAAAATGTGCTCTACCAAACGGTGGAGCAGGATGTTAAAGGGTTAAAAGAGAAGTTTGGGTTTAAAACCCAAACATCCACATTCGCCTAGGTAGATGCAGCAATGATCTGATACTGCATCTGTCCCCCACCACCTATACACTGAGAACTGAGCGATCAAATACCACTGATCACTCAGTTCTCCCCTCGGCTCTGAGCAGAAAGCCAGTGACTGTCAGCCACCAGCTCTCTGTTTTGTCACTTCAGTGCTTACTGGAACACTGGGCTGTGGAGGGGTCGGGAGTGGGTGGCTCATTCTCCCAACATCTTGCTGAGAGGCCGAGCCAGCTGCGGGTCCCAGGCTTCTGGGTGGCTGGACTGGCTGAGTGACATTAGCTGACAGTGGACTTTAGCTCGCTGTCGGCTAAAATTGACCACAGGAGTGCAGAACTAACTGCTCTCCTGTGATCCATAAGAGAGGTAGGGCCAAAAAAGCTTTGGCCATACTTCTCCCTTAAGGGCTAAAGGTTTTATTTACTTTCATGCATTCTATGCATGGAGGTAAAAAACCTTCAGTGTCCAGCTGCCCCCTCAGCCCCCATAATACTTACCTAAGCCCAATCTGGATCCAGCGATGCGCACGAGAGTCAAGGTTCTCCTGGGTATCTCCCTCCTGACTGGCTGAGATGCAACAGCAGGAGCCACTTTCTCCCACTGCTGTTAATCAGCCAGTGAGGCAGGAGCAGGGGGCAGGGTTGTCTTATGAAGTGGATATTTGCCAGCACACCATGTATCAACAAAGTAGCATCCAAACAAATTATTTATTGCATTGATCACATCACAAGAACAGTGCAACATTTGGAGTCACACAGGACCCCTTCGTCAGGTATGCCTTGCGCGACGCCGAAACGTATGCCTGACAAAGGGGTCCTGCGCGATTCCGAAATGTTGCACTGTTCTTGTGATGTGATCATGCAATAAATAATCAGTTTGGATGCTACTTTGTTGATCCATGTTATGCTGGCAAATATTCACTTTGTGACTTTATGAACCAGTCTCCAGCTGGTTGTTGCTGTAGCATCCAAACTTTTTTGAGCTTATCCAGGAACGTGTGCGATAAGAATACGGATTATTAGGGCTGTATTATGAACACAGACAGTAGGCTCGGAAGCAAAGCATGCACAAGTGCCACCATAGCAAGCGGCCTGTTATGGGGGCACTCGGCAAGGAGGAGGGGCCCAGACTGCTGCAGGGGAAACCAGAAAAGGAGGATTGAGGCTGCTCTGTGCAAAGGAGGTAAGTATAAAATGTTTGTTTTGTTTTTTAAATTTTTCCTTTACAAATCACTTTAAAGCGGACCTTTAGTCATTTTTTCATCTTTCCATCTATTAAATCTTCTGCCCTTAACTTTGAAAAGTGAGAATTTTTTTTTCTGCCAGTAATAATCTTATACAGCCCACTTCCCTTTTCTTGTCTTGTAAAAAGCCTAGACTTATGACATCATGCACAGCTCCCTCACTCTAGTGGGAGTTTTCCAGGAAGGGAGGAGGGCGAGTCATAAGAGGGCCAATGAGAGCAGAACTGGAGGCATGCCTCTGTGTAAATACAGGAAGTGAACAGGCAACAGCTTCAGCTGCCCACAGTTAAAAAAGATGCAGCCAGACTTAGTGGAGAGGGAGATTTAAGCAGCATTTTTGGCAAGTAGAGAATCACAGTATATATAAAATAATATTCAAAGTGGTTGGAAGCTTCAGAATGGTAAAGATGTTTTTCTTACAAATTATGTGAGCAGACTGCAGTTCCTCTTTAATTTAAGAGGTTATTCTACAGCAAACAATTCCCATTTTTTACTAACCAGCACTGCTTATTAAAATTAAATCCACTAACTGGTTACCAGATACAACTCTTTTGTGTTAGCTTTACACAGACTAGGCTCTAACATATGCAATGCACAAAACAAGACAAGGCCACACTTGGCTGGATTGCTACTACAGCAGTTACAATGCCCGTACACCTTTGCAATTACTACAATGTCTGCCAGCTCGGTGAAAAGGAAATGCTTTAGCTAGTAAGGATGAGCTCCGTCGTGTTCGCACAGCCCAGGTGCAGAGCCCGCCAGGAAGTCGGCACTGCGCTAATCACAGGCAGTAAGACATTGTCCCGATGGGTGGCTGCAGAGATCGGGAAATGTCTCACTGCTTGTGATTAGCGCAGCGCTGACTTCCTTGCGAGCTCAGCACGTGGGGTGTGCAAACACGCCAGAGCTCATTCTTACTAGTGAGGCCGGTGTGCAGTCACCACTAACTATCCTCGACATACAACCTAGCCCAAACAGCTACTTCTACAGCTCAAACTACACAGCTGTTGTACGCAAAGAATAGATGTAGCAATTTACCAGGAGGCACGGATATTACTAAGACCCCTTTCACACTGGGGCGACGGGTCCTTAGCGGGGTGCTTTTAACCCCTGCTAGTGGCCGAAGGGGTGAAAGCGCCCGCGTTGCGGTGATTCTGAATTGCTGCCCATTCATTCCAATAGGCAGGGGTGCTCCTACACCCCCCCCCCCCCCCCCCAAAGATGCTGCTTGCAGGACTTTTTTTTCCTGTCCTGCAAGCGCACCGCCCCAGTGTGAAAGCACTCAGGCCTTCACACTGGGGAGGAATGAGAGGCAGTTTCCAGGCGCTATTTTTAGATATAACAGTTAATGTATATTTGTGCCTGCTTATGGCCACCATTAGTGTACTTTCACACTGGAGCGGTGAGAGCATTAGCGGTAAAGCGCCAATAGTTCTAGTGGCACTTTACCGTAGTTTTAGCTGTGCTTTTTAAAAGCGCCCCACTAGCGGGCGAAGAAGGGGTTAAAAAGGAAGTAAACTCTCCCACTCTGATGCTTATTTTCATTTAGTCCATTATAATAAGTAATTATCAGACTATAGCCACTGTAATCCAGCCCAAATCGCATATTACTTACTGTTTAAAGAAACTTTAAAAAACTTGGTTCCAGGGGTTAGGCAGCGCCATCTTAAGTATTGTTTTCTGAGTCCACAGTGGAGTGTACTCAGTGTGTACTATTTCCGCCCATACATTGAGCACTTCCTGTACTGTTAACCAAGCCTCCTTCTCAATCCGACGTTTCTATGGCAACCCTGCTTCCCTGTTCATAGCTTACTTGCTTATTTCATAGAATTTACTTGTGCCGATGTCTAATGTTTGCCTTTGTCAGACTTATCAGCTTCAGCTGATAGGACTGCAGTAATGGCCAAGTTTAGACTGTATGTGAGGTCACATGGTGTGTAGGAGGAAGCTCTGAGTGATTAGCAGAGTTCAGTGTTGTGCCTTTGGAAGTCCTGATAACAGATAGATAAGACATAGAGAGTGTGCCTTAAATCAGGCGAGATCTGGGCATGCCAAGTGACTTCATTCTACAGAACAACAAGGATTACAACAATACTAAGCAAGTAAGGAGATATCTACAAACAGTGTTCATTAGGGTTTTTTATGCTGATTTACATGGGACAAAAGTTGTGTGGGAGGCTTTACAACCACTTTAATACTGCCCCGTGTAGCGCCGCTGCCTATTTATTTCAATGGGCAGGGGTGGTGGAGGAGCGATGTATATACTGCTCCCACACTGCCCCAAAGATGCTGCCAGCGCACCGCCCCAGTGTAAGAGCACTCGGGCTTTCATACTGGAGTGACAGGAGAGGCACTTTACAGGTGCTATATTTAGCGCTAAAACACCTATAAAGCGCCTCAGTGTGAAAGTGGCCTTACTACATTATAAGGCTGATTCACGTAGACCCCTTTTACACTGAGGCGCATTCACGCTAAAAAAAGGACCTGAAAAGTTCATGAAAACCTATTTCCATTAAACTCAATGAATGCTTTCACACTGGGGCAGTGCACGGCAGGGCGGTAAAAAAATGCCCCTCTCCATTGAAATTAACGGGAAGCTCTTCAAAAGAGCCTGAAAAGCTCTTCAAAAGCGCTCAGTGTTTTACTGGCAATTTAGAAGAGCCTCAGTGTGAAAGGGGCCTGTTTTCCTTTGAGTTATAACTTTTACCACATTACACAATAAAAGTACTATCAGCAGTGTTTTGGATGCTTACAAACTCAGAGTTTATTTGTAAAGGATTTGCTTTGCAATTTGCACTGAGAATGCTTTCCACACTTTCGGCCACCTGCAATGCTCTACAGTGTACATTTGCCGGAAAGGTGAGTTGGGTTTACATGCAAATAAATGGCATTGCATCTCACAAACACGCCAAATGTGATTTGGCATGCTTTGCGGTGAAGTATGGTAAGGCACACATAGGGTGAATGGGCACTTAACCACTTGCCACCTGTATAACTTACTTATACGTCAGCAAGGTGGTACTGCCATGCTGGATCACGTACCTAGTTCCTGATCTGACAATTCCAGGTCTGGGGCATGCATTTGCGCCGCCAGTGCCCCGCTCCCGCTGTAATTATACACAGAGGGAGCTGATCTGGGGGTACTGCAGACTCAATGTCTGCCGGCACCCGCCGATCATCCAGAACAGCTGTCTGCCTATATAAAAAAGGCAGATTGCCGTTCTGTCAGTAGGAAAGGCATGGGTCCTGCAAAGCAGGGACATGGATCCAAGCCTTTCCCTAGTAAAAGCACCTCCTACAGCAGACACACACACACACACACACACACACACACACACTAGCTAGGCACACATTTAACTGTTTGATTGCCCCTGATGTTAACCCCTTCCCAGCCAGTGTCATTAGTATAGTCACAGTGGACATTTTTAGCATTAGTGTCACTGGTCCCCAAAAACGTGTCAAAAGTGTCAGTTAGTGTCCAACTGTCTGCCGCAACATTGCAGTCCTGCTATAAGTTACTAATCGTTGCCATTATTAGTAAAAAAATAAAAAATAAACGACATAAATAAAAAATATCCCATATTTTGTAGACGCTATAACTTTTGCGCAAACCAAGCAATATACCCTTATTGGGATTTTTTTTTACCAAAAATATGTAGCAGAATACATATTGGCCTAAATTTATGAAGAAGATTTATTTTACATTTTTTTATTTAATAGGTTTTATAGCAAAAAGTAAAACATTTTTTTTTCTTTCAAAATTGTCGGCTTTTTTGATTGTAGCACAAAAATAAAAACATTTCAGAGGTAATCCAATACAACCAAGAGAAAGCTCTATTTGAGGGGAAAGAAAGGTAATACATTTTATTTGCGTACAGCATCACACAACCGCGTAATTGCTAGTTGTAACGCAGTGCTGGATCGCAAAAATGGCCTGGTCATGAAGTGGGGTAAATCTTCCAGAGGTCAAGTGGTTAACAAGCATAAAGAATGCTTTATTAGCAACAGTAAAACAAAAATAAGAGAAGTTTTGCACTCTGTAAAGGTAACTAAGAATATCAGAACATCCAGAGTGCACTTTTCACACCAAAAACATCACAAAATGCAAGCAGTGAAAAAGCAAAATTGTTGCTGTTCTGAGGCTTTCAGTATCAGTATCTAGGATCTTTTCTCACCTGCTTGATGGTCGTTTCCATCTCTTTTTGGAGGTAAGTGGTGGTCAGTTATACAGTTACTTGGCCACAAACCATCACAAATCATTGTCAAAGTGTAAATAAGGAAACAGATACGTTTAGGTCTGGCGGTAGATGTGGTCAGATAACAAATCAATGAACACAATCATTCATGCCTTTAGGTACAATTCTCCTTAAAAAAAAATAAAAATAAAGTATATTATGCTGCTGAAGGTTATGAAAAAAAAAAAAAAAAACATTTTAACAAAATAAAAAATAAATAAATAAATAAATCTTTAGTGCAACGTGGCCCAAGCTACTACATACATACACACCATATTGCTTAAAGTGATTGTAAACCCTCACATATATTCAGTAAAGTGCCTTGCCTTAGGTGATACATAGAGATGAATCAAATCCTCCCACAGAAGTTGTACCTGTTTATTTGCAGTATTCTCTTCTCTACAGCTGGTCGAAGTCCAGGATTTATACAACCCATCTGAGCTGTCAGAAAAAAGGGGTGGAGAGCTGAAGTTACACTCTGCAGAGCTCAGTGAGGAGAGCTCTGAAAGCTGATTGAAGGGACAGGACACGCCTCCCTTCACACAGCACACAGGAACAGAGATGAGGCTGTCAATCAGCTGGAACTCCCTTCCCTGTCACCTTTTTTTCTCTTGGTGTCAGGAAAATTTGCCAGAAGCGATTTATGTTTACAGCAGAGGGACAAAGCAGCAGACAGAAATGAAACTTGGTGCTCCTAATTGAGAAAAGTACACACTATAGAGGGATGTACTTTTTTCATATTTTATGTCTGAGGTTTACAACCACTTTAATCAACGCTTTCTTATATCAAATCCATTTCTCATATCAAAGCTCCGAATGTACATCAGTCTTAACTCACTCCTCATGCAGACCTGCAACAATGACTCCTCAGGCAAGCAAGCTCTTCAGTATCCCAAATCATTGTGTAATTTATTTAACCACTTCAGCCGTGGAAGATTTGGCTGCTGAATGACCAGGCCATTTTTTGCGACTCGGCACTGCGTTGCTTTAACTGACAATTGCGCAGTAGTGCAACGTTGTACCCAAACGTCTTTTTTTTCCTCCACAAAGCTTACTTTTGGTGGTATTTGATCACCTCTGCAATTTTTATTTTTTGTGCTATAAACAAAAAAATAAAAAAGCAACAATTTTGAAAAAAAAAGCATTTTTTTTTACTTTTTGCTATAATAAATATCCCTCAAGAATATATAAAAAAAAAATATTTTCCCCTCAGTTTAGACCGATACGTATTCTTCTACATTTTTGGTAAAGAAAATGACAATAAGCATTTATTGATTGGTCTGTGCAAAAGTTATAGCGTCTGCAAAATAGGGGATAGTTTTATGTCATTTTTATTATTATTTATTTTTTATTAGTAATGGCGGCGATCTGCAATTTTTTATCATGACTGTGACATTATGGCGGATACATCGGACACTTTTGACACATTTTTGGGACCACTGTCATTTATACAGCAATCAGTGCTATAAAAATGCACTGATTACTGTGTAAATGACACTGGCAGGGAAGGGGTTAACCACTAGGGGACGATGAAGTGGTTAAGTGTGTCCTAGGGAGTGACTCTAACTGTGGGGTGGAGGGGCTACCTCGGACATGACAGCAATCACTGCTCTCGATTCAGGGAGCAGTAGATCTCTGTCATTACACAAGGCAGAATGGGGAAATGCTTTGTTTACATAGGCACTTCTCCGTTCTACCTCTCCACACCAGAATCGCGGCGTACCGGAGAACATCGAGTTCCTGGGACCCGCTGGTATCTGCCTGTGCCATTCTGCCGACGTACATCTGTGTGCGCCGGTTGGCAATCGGTTAATTTCCAGAATTTGTGGTTGATAGTTGTATAATAGAGCATCAAGGCTTTGGCATATCCAAGTGTTCTGAAGACTACAGAAATGTGTCTAGTCATCGAGAAGTCCCTACGCTATAAATCAGGAGTCACCTTACCAGGTGTGGTTAGTCCATGGGCTTATTTCAATATAAAACGTATTACGTATATATATATATTTTTTTAAATCAACAAGTTTTATTTTGTTCAAAGTGCATTCAGATTATGGCGTACATTTCTGGGAATGGTACATATCATATAAAATCTTGAATAACAGTTGTGTCTATGTCCCGGGTCCCCACAACCATTTTATGCTTCATACGTGAGGTACCACCTGGGATGGTCGTGTGTTCTGTTTTATTTCCCGAGGGAGTAATAATCAGCGGTCCTTTGAATACCTGTCGGGTTTTATATGGGAGAGCGTTGTTTATTTCCGCCTTCCATTATTTAATGTTCGGGGGACAAGTCCTCATCCATTTCCTGGTTATAACCTTCCGTGTCGAGAAAAGCACCTTGTGTAGGAACACCTTTGTGTATTTGTCAACCGAATTCGGTAGTATCCCAAGAAGACACACTTTTGGGTCAAGTGTGACTGGAGAGCCCATGGTGTCATGAAGAAATGTCACAACTTGTGTCTAGAGTCCCTGTATTTTGGGGCAAGACTATAGTAAATGGATAAATGTACCTACCTCCCTCCCGCACATTTGGCACAAAGTGGACTGGGAGCTCCTGTATCTAGCCACTCTAAGAGGGGGGAGATATGCTTGATGGATTATGTAGATTTGGGCGAGTCTATCAGAGTTTCAGTGAAACTACTTTGCAGGATTCCAAGGCTTCCACCCATTCCTCATCCTCCAGAGGTCCCGCCGCCCTTTCCCAGCGGGGTTTGAGGCCATATGCTAATTTCGAGGCCACTGGGGTGGTAAGTATATTATAGAACGCTGATATTAATTTTTGGGGATCTGTGTTTTTGACTATTGCCATGATGACATTTGGGGTAGGTTGAGGGGGAGAATTGAGTTTGGGCTGCATGTTTAGGTTGTAAATATCTAAAGTGCATGTGGCTGGGGAGTGCATATTCTTCTGTTAGTGTGTTAAAGGTTTTGAGGGTTCCATTTGTGAATAATTGATGTAGGTAAAGGATTCCATGAGTAGACCAAAGATCCACATCAGGGATTTGCCATAATTTGGGTAGAGCCTTGTTGAAAAGAAAAGGGTTCCCCTAAGTGGACTTTATAGGCAACTAAAAGTTTGTATAAAACAGTATCAGAATAATATAGTAATAGAAAATTATTTATTAAGGTTTAAACATGATAAAAAATAGAAATGAAACATTGATTTACTGAACGCAGTCAATTAATGTCACCATATAAAGCATATGTATGATAGACCCTCCTTACAGCCAACGTGTTTCGGGATAACGTCTATTCCTTCTTCAGGGATGCAAAGAAAGGAGGTGAATGTTACTTTCGCTCATTCCAAAATCAAATGCTAAATGCAAACAAGCAATTTGAAGTACATTTGAATGACATTTGTCAAATCATCATATGTACGGATGAGAATTTTCATACAAATGTGTGCGTGTACGGGCGTGCCTAATATTTTTTATATACACTTTGAAAATAAGTAGTGGCCAACTGGTAAGAGTGATATCCAGAAAACCGTTTTGTTATTTAACCAACATTTATATAAAAAAGAAAAAAAACCACACCAACAACAATGCTAATTGTAATCTTATTTTACATATATCTTTGTTTAACCACTTTCCATCCAGCCCACCGCCATTATACTGCGACAGGTTGGCACGCCTGCGCAAATCGTCTGGGTGTACGTCGGCCACTTTAAGAGCAATAGTAAGCCAGAGGCGATCGCTTTACAGAGAGCAGACAGAATGGGGATCTGTCAATGTAAACATCAGATCCCCGTTCTGATAGGGCAGTAGAGAGAGATTTGTTCCTTGTGGTCAAGAACAGCCATCTCTCTCTACTCCCAATCAGTCCCCTCCCCCATAGTTAGAAACACTGCCCTAGGGAACACTTAACCCCTTGATCGCCCCCTAGTATAATCAGTGGCTATTTTTTTTAGCACTGATCGCTGTATAAAAATGTCACTGCTCCTAAAAGTGTCTGATCTTTCCGCCACAAGGTCCCAGTCTCGCTAAAAAAAAATAATAATTACCGCTGGTCACCACTATTACTAGTAAAAAAAAAAAAAAAAAAATAGTAATAAAAATGCCATAAATCTATCGACTATTCTGTAGACACTATAACTTTTGCATAAACCAATCAATATAAATGCTTATTGACATTTTTTTTTACCAAAAATATGTAGAGGAATACATATTGGCCTAAACTGATGAAGAAATTTGTATTTATTTTTTTGTATATTATAGCAGAAAGTAAAAAAACATTTTCTAATTGTTTTTTTGGTTATGGTACAAAAAATAAAAACCGCAGGAGGTGAAGAAATACCACAAAAAGAAAGCTCTATTTGTGGTAGAAAAGTAAATACATTTTATTTGTGTTCAAGGACGCACGCCCATGCAATTTTCAGTTAAAGCGACGCAGTGCCGTATCACAAAAAATGGCCTGGTCATTAACTGGATAAATGCTGCCGGGGCTGAAGCAGTTAAATATTTAAATTGATTACTGCTCTAATTATTACTGTGTCAGATTTATAAAACTGTGCTACATTTTAAAATCAATAAAAATGCTTTGACTAATAATAAAGGTAAAATGTACTAAAAAAAACATTAGCAAACCACCAAGAATTGGAAAAGAAGCATGAAAAATTCCAGATTTTTTAAGTCCTCAGGTTGTTAATTAAGTGGTTTACCCTTATGTTCAAAACACTTTGGGGTTTTCAGAGGCAAACAGATGTTTATGTAAGGCAAGTAAAACTGCACAATCTGCAGCATAGATCATTTGTTCTAATTTATTTTTAGTGCTTTGCATCTTTTTTTTTTTTTTTTTTTTGTGCCTTAGAAAAGAGAAAATGTAGCTTCTAATGAAGATGATAGCAATATGAAGTACTAGCACTCCCCCTTGTGGATGAAACTGAAAATCAAGACAAATGTAAAACCAAGACTTGTGCTGCATCTGCTTCATCCCTTCATGTGCTGGTCCGCTGTAGCACTTTAAAATAAATTAACTGATCGGATGCTTTAGGCAACACAGACAGTTTGAGTTTTCAGCCCAAAACTTAAATTCCAATGTTAACCCTTAAAGCGGTAGTAAACCATGTTTAAAAAACAAAACAAACAAAAAACAAACACTGTTCCCCCTGCAGGGTTATGTCACAAAGTGCTAGTATGCACTGCACTAGGACAGACTTGCCTAAAAAACAGATCCCTCCAGCGGCACGCTGACTACTGACAGGGATTTCATCTTCCCCGGTCTTCTTTCTGGGTTCATGGGCTCCAGCCATTTGAATGGTTGAGCCACGATTACGTTTTTCTCGGGCACGCGTATAGGAGTCACGGTCGTGGCACAGCTCTCTCAGTGGACATCAATACCGAGCATGGAGAGCTCAATGCGCATGCGCCAGTGTTGTCACCAGCTGCTATACATAGAAATATTTCCTAAACCACATTTAGGAGATATTCACTGTACCTACAGGTAAGTCTTATTCTCTTATTCCTTATACGTTCAAGATAAAAATCGGAGTTTACAAAATCAGTATCAAAGCTCCTAACCTTACAGAAGTCAATATAAGACTCAACACCCAAGCACACTATGAACTAATGCTAGTCCTAAGAAACTATACTATAATGCATTTTAAGAAACACTGGCATATATGGATCAACCATCCCAAAACCTAAATTTTTTTTATAAAACTGTTCTTCCACTCTTAATTACTGTAATTATTATCTCCGATAATTAAAGCAGAGGTCCGCTTAAAGAATTTTTTAAAAGCCAGTAGCTACAAATACTGCAGCTGCTGACCTTTAATAAATCGGACACTTACTGTATTTTCTGGCGTATAAGACTACCTTTTACACTTAAAAAAAATGCCCAAAAATCAGGGGTCGTCTTATACACCGGGTATACAATGCTGCCCAATGGATGCCAGCCCCCAAATGTCTGCTAATACTGTATGTGGCTTCAGCTACAAACATTATACGGCGTTGAGCCAATCCCGGCGAGCAATGTATTCTATTAATGAATACAGAGGAGAGGGAGAGGGAGAGGGAGAGGGAGAGGGGGAGAGAGAGAGAGAGAGAGAGAGAGAGAGAGAGAGAGAGAGAGAGAGAGAGAGAGAGAGAGAGAGAGAGAGAGAGAGAGAGAGAGAGAGAGAGAGAGAGAGAGAGAGAGGAGAGGGAGAGGGAGAGGGAGAGGGAGAGGGAGAGGGAGAGGGAGAGGGAGAGGGAGAGGGAGAGGGAGAGGGAGAGGGAGAGGGAGAGGGAGAGAGAGAGAGAGATGTTACACCGCTCACCATACTTCCCTGGGTAAATCCATTCACTGATCTCCTACTACTATACATCCTGCTATTTGCCTTTGAGGTCCCAGGCACCCAAGAGGGACAGGTAAATCTGGGACATATGACAGGGGGGTTATTAAATGCATTTTAGTGGACAATTCCCATAGAATGTAACCCAAAAGTGGTATAGGTTTGGTTAGTGAAAAATTTGACTTTCCAGAGTTGTGGCATTCAATAGATCTCTGTGTTATTATTGTTCGATTTACTTTATGACATATCACAGCATGGCGGATGAGTAGTTGGCATTCTTGTTTTTTAATGGTTCTAATGTTTTTTTTAAATGGTGTTGCCTCAGAAGGGGGGTAGTCTTATACCGCGAGTATTGCCTAAAACCTATGTTTTCACTTGAAAAATAGGGGGTTGTCTTATACGCCCAGTCGCCTTATACGCCAGCAAATACGGTAACTGTCCCAGGGTCCAGTGATGCAGGGGAATGAAGCTATGCTCATCTCCTCCTCCTTTCTGTGGCGCCGACATGGCCATCTTCACAGCCAGGCACTCACTGCGCATGAGCGAGCCACGCGACACACCGTGACTGGCCGGGCAATAATCTTGGAACTGAGACGTGTGTGTCCCAGACGATTGCCGAGAGGGAGGACTAATCTCCCTTCCACTGCCGTGGTGCGCCAGGAGGAAGTGGGAGCTGGAACCCTCTAAAAAGAGGATACCAAAAAAAATGACATGCCAAATGTGGCATATCAGGAGGGGTCACCTTCCATGTTGCGTTATTTTGAGGGGACAGCAAATCCAAGCTGTACACTCACTAATTTACATTGTAGCAAAGTGTAATTTCTTCAGTGTTGTCACATGAAAAGATATAAGTTAGGTTAGTCCCCACTGTCACAATATAATAGCGCAGATGGAGAGATTCCATGTTGCTTGAGTATATACAGATCTGTGTTTATTTTTCGTTCAACCTGCTGGTTCAATGTAAAAATCCTCTTTGTGTATACCCTGCTTAAGAACAAGTACTGAGCAATCACCATATCTGCTCACTCAGTTCCCTGTCTTCCAGAGCCTGCAGTGGATCTGCAATGCCACCTGAGAGCAGGCTTTAGCTCATTCCGCTCATACGCCGATTCTGGGTCACAAAAGTAAATGCACTCTTGTGACCCAGAAGATAAGTATAGCCAAAAAAAAAAGCTTTGGCCATACTTCTCTTTTAAAGAAAATATGAATGTATGTTTGGCTTGCACAGCTGATGGTCTAATTTTGCTGCTTCTCTTTCTCCCAGTCTGAGCTTAGCTGTACAGGGGATTGCAAAAGGCTAAGGCAAAGTCAAATACAGGTAATTATAATTACTTTTAAACGCACAAATTTTATGATTTTAAATTCATTCATTCCTAAACTATCTACATAAAGTTGAGCTTTTATAATATTAACTGTTAAAAACCTGTGTAGTATGATTCATTTGTACAGCAGAGCTTTCATTCGGGGCAGAGACATCTATATCATGGCAAATGTGATCTGAAATTTTTACATAAGGAACACAAAGAAATATAAAAAAAATAAAAAGAGAATACTCCGAATTAGCTAGAATGAGCAATTTACGGTTATTACCACCAAAGCCTTGAACCATTGTTGAGGTACAGTGCAGTCCTAAATCTGAGTCATATTGTACTACCTTATTATGAATCCCTGCTTGGGATACATGACTCATATTAAGAGTTCATATTTCCTACGCAAACACACTATTAATATTGCAACTTGGCATAGGAGTCGGTTCATTGTGCCCACAGATCAAGGTTTCTCTATAGGCACATAGCACCCATGAGATTTGGGACTCACCCAAACATCTAGAGAAATGACTGTTAATGGGGAGTTCTTTTAAAAGGACAGCTTTTCACCTGCTGTGCCTTATAATTCTAAGGACCATTACAAAGTCTTTGTAAGTTACCATTGAGGACAGCTATTTAATATAGCTACACCATACTGTACTGCAACATGGAGACCTTTTCCTAAGGCTTCATCCACACTGGCAGTGTCAAATCTACATTTAGAGGACATTAATAAATGCTTAGAAAAGCGGATAATGATTTCTCAATGGTGTCATTCAAACTTAGCATCTACCTGTGTCTAGGTGTGTTTAGATAAAATAGAATTCTGTGCATTCTGGGATCTGATTAGAAACGCTAAATGTGGCTAAATACATTTTAAGGGCTCGTTCACTCCTGAACGCGGTGCAGGAAAACCGTGTTCCATAGGTGTTCCCTGCACTGCATTCAAAACAACCTTGCGGCTCTCATTCACACTAGTATCAATTTTCAGAATGGAAAGAGAAAGGCTAACCGCCACGTGCCAATATACGTCCCTACTTTGGGGACGGATGTTGTTATGGCAGCAGCTAGCTGCCATAACCCCGAAAACCCACGTGTTCGGCCAGCGGTCCGGTACAGGATAAAGGTGGTCTCTGCGGCAGATCTAGTTCCCTAGAGCCGGCGCCAGCAGCGGAGGTGATCGGGTCCTTCTCAGTGCTGTGCATGGAGACAAGTGATGGGAAGATGGCCCCCACCCGTCTCCATGACACTGCAGGGCATAAGCGACGTCATTTTTTTAATTACATTTTAGTGTAAATATGTGATCTGAGGTCTTTTTAACCCCAGATCTCATATTTAAGCGGTCCTGCCATGCTTTTTTTTCTATTACAGGGGATGTTTACATTCCTTGTAATAGGAATCAAAGTGACACCATTTATTTTTTTTTTTTTTTTAAACCAGTGTAAAAATAAAAAATAAAAGGCAAAATAAAAAAGCAGCTCCTACATATGAAAACCATGTTCAAACCACACATGTGAGGTATTGCCGTGACTGGTAGAGCGAGAGCAATAATTCTAGCCCTAGACCTCCTCTGTAACGCAAAACATGCAACACTGTAGAATTTTTTAAATGTCGCCTATGGAGATTTTTAAGGGTAAAAGTTTGTCGCCATTCCACGAGCGGGTGCAATTTTGAAGCATGACATGTTGGGTATCAATTTACTTGGCGTAACATATTTCACAATATAAAAAAAAAATTGGGCTAACTTTACTGTTATCTTATTTTTCAATTCAGAAAAGTGTATATTTTTTTTTTGTAAAAGTGCGCTTGTAAGACCACTGCGCAAATACGGTGTGACAAAAAGTATTGCAACGACCGCCATTTTATTCTCTAGGGTGTTAGACAGAAGATATGTATAATGTTTGGGGGTTCCAAGTAATTTTCTAGCAAAAAAATATGTTTTTAACTTGTAAACACTACATCTAAAAAAGAGGCCTGGGCTTAAAGTGGTTAAAGAATACAGGAAGAATTGTTCCAGGCTGGACAGTAAAAGTGAAACAGCACACTGAGGAGATCATCACTCTGGTTACTGGTGTACTTCCTCTCCTATCATAACTGCTGCTGTTTAGAGGATTACAGGCCACATTGAGAAACATTTGTCACCTATATGTAAACGCATGTCATGCTTTTTGCAATAAATTCATAATTTTGTAAAACTGTGTTTTTCTATCTGTCTGGAGTTCATCTCCAACGTTTGCTAAAAATGCATGGCTCGCGTGTGAACATAACCGTTTGCCTGATCACTCTCGAAACCTATCACAGCAGCATATAAAAGAGATCAGTTCTAAAGACTGCTGCATGTAGTGCTTTGTGGAGCAGATATCTCTTCGCTTGTAAGACTGGAAGAGACTAATCCCCATTTAAACATACATACAGCTGCTGTCTTGTTTGTAAGTTCAATGTGGGTTAGGACCTGTGACAAAAGGCTTCGTCTAGCAAACGCAGTGTGCTTTTGACACAAGTTGGAGATGACCTGCTGCAGAGATCACTCACAATTCATTGCAGGTGCGATTGACCCATGATCGACTATCTTCGGTTGCTTTTGTATTCCTATAGACTTGTATTGAAAGAGAAGCAAATATAAAGTGATCAAAAGCTTGTTGACCCTGGCCCTTAACCACTTGTTTACCGGGACAATGTTAACATTTTTTACACACACGATACAATCTGCATTTTTTGCTAGAAATTACTTTAAACCCCAAAAACAATGATCTATTTTCTGAAAGCAGAATCCCTGCAGAATAAATCAGTGGTAGTTGCAATTTTTTTATGTCACACATTATTTATTAAATGCATATTGCAGAAAAAATACAACAAAATGAATTTTATAGAAAACTAATGGCACAACATCCCATAAAGAATATGTAAACCTTCGTTTAACCACTTCAGATCCGCGCTATTGCCAAATGACGGCATTAGCGCAGACCTACATTTCCGGGACTACGTCTATTGACGTAGTCCTGGTTACGAGCGGCCTGCGCGCCCCCTGAGGGGCGCGCGCGGCGCGCTCTGTGATCGGCGAGTCCGTGAGACTCGCCTGATCACCGATCCGTGTAAGGGGTCGATCCCGACCCCTTATCACGTGATCAGCTGTCAGCCAATGACAGCTGATCATGTGATAGAACGGAGCCGGTAATCGGCTATTATTCCTCCTCGCGCTGACAGCGCGAGGAGAGAAAAAAAAAGCCGATCACCGGCGGCCGTGATCGGGACATCAGTCCCGATCACGGCCATCAATAAAAGGGACCACCTGCCACCTGCCTGTGCCCACCTGCCTCCCGCAGTGCCATCCTGAAGTAAAATAAAAGAAAAAGTAAGTGCCCCCCGTCAGTGCCCCCTGTCAGTGCCCATAGTGCCCACAGTGCCACCCACAGTGCCACCCCACAGTGCCACCCACAGTGCCACCCAATCTGCCTCAAAGGTGCTGCACCCCAGTGCCGCCCATCAGTGCCCAGCAGTGCCGCCCATCAGTGCCCAGCAGTGCCGCCCATCAGTGCCCAGCAGTGCCACCTATCAGAGCCACCTATCAGTGCCACCTATCAGTGCCCATCAGTCCCATCTATCTGTGGTACCTATCAGTGCCCATCCGTGCCACCCATCCGTGCCACTTATCCGTGCCACCCATCCGTGCCATCTTATCTGTGCCCATCTTTGCCCATCAGTGCCGCCTTATCTGTGCCCATCGGTGCCGCCTTATCTGTGCCTATTAGTGCCGCCTTAACTATGCCTATCAGTGCCCACCAGTGCAGCCTATCAGTGCCCACCAATGCAGCCCATCAGTGCCCACCAATGCAGCCCATCAGTGCCCACCAATGCAGCCTATCAGTGCCCACCAATGCAGCCTATCAGTGCCGCCTAATCAGCGCACTTCAATGAAGGAGAAAAATGACCCGTTTGCAAAATTTTATAACAAACTATTAAAACATGATTTTTTTTTTTTTTTTTTGCATCTTTTTTTGTTTGTTTAGCAAAAAATAAAACTCCGAGCTGTAACTAAATACCACCAAAAGAAAGCTCTATTTGTGGGAAAAAAATGATAAAAATTTCATTTGGGTACAGTGTTGTATGCCCGCGCAATTGTCACTCAAAGTGCATCAGCGCTGAAAGCTGAAAATTGGTCTGGGACTGAGGGGGGTTTAAGTGCCCAGTAAGCAAGTGGTTAAAAAAAAAATTAAAAAAACAAGAAAAAAGACAAATATGTTATACTTACCTCCTCTGTGCAGTTGGTTTTGCAGAGAGTGGCCCTAATCCTCCTCCTCTTCTTGAGTGCCCCAGAGAAGCGCTCTCCATCGGGGCACCCGTGCGGGCATGCTCCCATGTCCTGTTGCTGCGTGCATTGACACAGTCAGCAGGACTCTGCTCTGCCCCACATCATTGGATTTGATTGACAGCAGCGGGAGCCAATGGCTGTGCTGCTATTAATCTATCCAATCAGGATCCATGACACCGGCTGGAGCAGGTGTGCTCGTCCCTGGCACAGGAACGATCGGGGTCAGGTAAGTAAAAGGGGGGCTCTGGGGGACTGGTGCACTACAAGAGGTTTTTCGCTTCAATGCATAGAATGCATTGAGGTGAAAAACCGTGAGGGTTTAGTGGTTGTAAACCCATGGGGGGGGAAGCAACCTGCAAGGCAAAGGCATAATGAGCTACTATGCATAGCATACTAGCTCATTATGAATAACTTACCTGAGAACGAAGCCCCTGAAGTGGTCCTCCGTCTTCATGTCTGCTGCTGCCATGGATCCAGGAGTGACTTCCGGGTCTCGCTTCTCCGGTGCTGTGATTCGCCGGAGCGGTGATGACGTCACTCCCGCGCATGCGCATGGGAGCCGACACTCGCGGCATATTGCAGCGATCTGTGGCCTGCGCACTGCTGTCTATGGCTGTCTTTTTGGAAATATCTCCTAAATCGTGTAGGTTTAGGAGATATTTCTTGGACCTACAGGTAAGCCTTAATCTAGGCTTACCTCTAGGTCAAAGTGGTTTGTAAGGGTGCGGCAAACTCAATATGCAGTAGAAGTGGGGATTTTAATGATGCCAACACATTTGACTACACAATGATATATAAAAACTTAAAAAAAGTTTTATTCAACAGTACATTAAAACCAGTTTAAAAGAAACCAGAAATTAATCAATGTCCATACAAATATCTTGATTTCCAGATAAATTGGGACCTCAAGTAGTAACTTCGACATGTTTTACCATATTAGCTTTATCAGGAAAAACACTATTACATGAAGTGAATGCCATATATTGCCCAAATGGCACATAGTGGATGGCATAAAGAGTATAATGGAAGATCAACAATACTGGACATTGAAATAATTACTGTTGATATATAAAACACAAGAGGGCAACCTCAACCTCACTGCTAGTTTAATATAGCCAAAGAATACCTGAGTACTGGATTGCTACAGGTTATGTTGTCAGTGGTGTAGGTGTCCCTATCTTCCAGCCCTCCGGAGTTATGAATTATGGCCTTAGAATTATTGCTCTCACTCCAACGCTTACGCCGATACCTTAAGCGCGTGGTGCACTTTATGTTTACATACATGCTCGCTCTATGCTGTGCATTTGAATTAGAGTGTGTACTAAGTGCTTTAAAATGTTTTTAATTATTTTGGGGGTTTTTTTTTACACTTGTTTAACTTTATTGCAATCAAAAGTGGGCCAATAAGCCCCCTATGCAATAGCATTGGGCAGGTGGTTTATGGAGACATCAGGGGTTTATTAAACACCCAATGTCTCCCCTGACATCCACAGTAGCTAATCAAGTACAGATTGTGCTTGATTGGCTGAATTCATAGCTACCTTAGCTGATGAATGACCACTGTAGACCCAGAAGTGAGGTAATACGTCAATTTCAGCTTCACTAGTCAAAGGGGGGTAAGGGAACAGATGTTCACACCTTTAGAGACCATAAAAGTGATTAGCTGGGTCAAGACCTGCCCATATTACTTTTATCTGAAGCCCTTCGCTGACTCTAAAATCAATAGCAAGCTCACAAATGCAGCAGCAACAGCGAATTTGCTGCAAACCCCTGTATTCAGAACCATTCATAAACATATGTTCATAGATAAGGGGTTAAAGCGTATGTAAACTCTAACAATGAACTTCCTTATTTACTCAATTTGCTCTTTTAAAACTTATGTGAAGTCTGTGATTTACAAATAGACAATCACTTTAAGGAGATGTATGTTCAAAGCTATTTTGGAACTACTCCTCCTATGGGTCACAGGAGTGCACTGTTTTCAGCCGACAGTGGGCTAAAGTCAGTTGTCGGCTGATGTCACTCAGCCAGTCTGAGCCTTGGAAAGATCTCGACTTGACAGTCAGGATCCATCTAGAAGTCTAGACCGACAGCTGGTTCAGCCTCTCAGTAAGCCGCTGGGAGACTGAAGCACCCGCTCTCACCCCTCCACAGTCTGCTGCTCCAGTGAGCGCTTGAGGGGCAGAGCAAAGAGCTGGTGACTGACAGACACCGGCTCTCTGCAGACTGAACCCCGAGAACTGTTCGATCAGTGGTCTTTGAACATTCAGTTCTCAGTGTAGAGCTGGTGCTGCAGCCATCTAGGCAAGTATGATTGTTTATTGTTTTCTATTCCTTTACTTCTATTAGGCCCCTTCCATATGGGACAGGCTCTGTTGGATTCACCTCCTCAGCAGGTAATCGGTTCGGTGATCCCCACTGAGCAGGTGAATAGCCGTTCCATGTCCACTCTGTTTCTGCACAGTGGACACAGACAACGCCTGCTCTCCTCTATGGGCAGCTGGATGTAAACGGACCGCCTGTGCGTTTGAACTTGACTGCCACCCAACCTGATCTGTCAGAAGGATGGGGATCCCAACCGTCTGCTTTTAGCGGATAGGATCCAATGTTAGCGGGTGTAAAACGGACACACGTCCGTTTACACCCGCCACTTCATAGAAGAGACCGGAGGGTTTAATCAGCTCCCCCTGAAAAACTGACAGGCGGACCCAATCGGTCCACTAGTCTGAAAAGGGCCTAAAAAAAAAAATCACTTCTCAGCATTTGAAAATGGCTTAATTATTTTTATACAGTGGTCACGTTAGGATTCTTCTTCTGTAGGGTGGGGGCATGGTTGGAAAGGTGGCCAGTCAGATGATGTATATGTAGTATTATTGTTACATTTCGCAAAGAGTTAACTAATCAAGAAAGCAGAGCAAGGCTGGGAAAGGAAGGGGAGGGGGGCTGACTAGAACAGTATAGGCATCTTGTTTAACTAACTGATAGGGGAAGCAGACCTTTCTTGCACATATCTGCTTCTGTGCTTAGCATGGTCAGAAACCTATGGGACAGCAATCTCCAAGTACCAAGTGCAAATTTATTTAAGTGTATAAGAGGGACAGATTAACCACTTGCTTACTGGGCACTTAAACCCCCCTCCTGCCCAGACCAATTTTCAGCTTACAGCGCTGATGCACTTTGAATGACAATTGCGCGGTCATACAACACCTTACCCAAATGAAATTTTTATCATTTTTTTCCCACAAATAGAGCTTTCTTTTGGTGGTATTTAACTCCAGCTGGGAGTTTTATTTTTTGCTAAACAAACAAAAAAAGCTGCAAAAAAAAAAAAATAATCATGTTTAATAGTTTGTTATAAAATTTTGCAAACAGGTAATTTTTCTCCTTCATTGAAATGCGCTGATGAGGTGGCGCTGGTGGGCACTGATAGGCTGCACTGTTGGGCACTGATAAGCACAGTTAAGGTGGCACTAATAGGCACAGATAAGGTGGCACCGATGGGCACAGATAAGGTAGTACTGATGGGTAAAGATGGGCACAGATAAGATGGCACAGATGGGTGGCACGGATGGGCACTACTGATAGATGGCACTGCTGGGCACTGGTAGATGACACTGATGGGCACGGATATGTGGCACTGAGGTGCAGCACTGTTTTTGCAGCAGATTGTGGGCACTGATAGGTAGCACTGTGGGCACTAATGGGTGGCACTGTGGGCACTAATGGGTGGCACTAATGTTTCACTTTGTCCCCTACTTAGGTGGCACTGGCAGGGGGCAGGTGGGCACTGATGATCTGGCCGTGATCGGGATGTCCCGATCACAGCCGCCGGTGATCGGCTTTTTTTTTTTTACTCCTCGCGCTGTCAGCGCGAGGAGGAAAAATAGCCGATTACCTGCTCTGTTTTGTCACATGATCAGCTGTCATTGGCTGACAGCTGATCACGTGGTAAGGGGTCAGGATCGACCCCTTGCTCGGATCCGTGATCAGGCGAGTCTCATAGACTCGCCGATCACAGAGCGCGCCGCACGCGCCCCTAGTGCACGGGATGACGTCAATAGACGTAGTCCCGGCAAAGCAGGTCCGCGCTGCAGCCGTCATTCGGCTATAGCGCGGATCTCTAGAGTTTAATGTAGTCTCAGTGTTATACTAACAAAGTTTAAATACACTTTAACTATAACATTTAAAGCATTTTATTAGTGTTTTTAATAAAAAATGTTTAGTCAGAAATTAAGAACGGTCCTGTGTGCACTTCCTGTGTTATCCCAAAGAGTGCACCTAGTCCTTATCTTGGACAACAGATGGATCTGTGTAGGAGTGGTTGAGTAGTTAAAGTGGAAGTAAAGGCAAAACCGAAAGATTCACTTGATTCCCCCATCAACACAGACAGTGCTGACAGTGGAATCCCTCCAGTGGAGCCATTGCGCTCTCCCAAGGGTTGAGGCGTCCCTGCAGGGAGAACACAATGATTATTGCTAGTGGCTGTAAATCGCTTCTTTCTTTCAAAAAGTTTTGATTGAGATATATAAAAACCGTTAATATTAATAACAACCTTTGTAAGAACATTTTGCAGATTCATTTTAGGTAAGCAAGGTGATCTATGGGTTGTAGACCTACATACCAGGATGAGATGGCTAAAGGAAATAAACATAACACAACCGGCTATAGTTATCGACAAAAGGAGATATCTGGATGGATCTGTTTACAAAAATTCCCCAGGATTACAAGATGGAGCAAAAGAAAACAATAAGAATTAGGAGGGGTAGTTGGGGTGAAGTAGAGGGAGGGAGGAGGAATGGATAATGCAAATTTGTCTTTTTGGTAAAGGGAGGGGGTGGGGGCACCATGACTGATGTAGAGTCAGTTTGGGGTGGGTTTCATCATAATGTTGGTAGAGAAGGATGGAGCTGTTGGGTAGAGAACTTGTGAAAAGACTTGTGGTGCAGGTTGTATCCAGTCGGAGCTAAAGTCCACTGGTTGTGGGTTTTCCGTTGGGGGAATAAGTCTCCCCTAGGTTTGAAGGTGGAGTTTCGTGAAATATGAGAACGCGTATTGATCAAAGTTAGTTAATTCTCCTGGAGGGAGTGCTGAGAGCATGAAGCTTTGCCACTTGGAATAGAAGCGGGCTTTGAATTTTTCCTGTTTGAAGTCGGTGTTGAGTCGGTCCTTGAATAGTAGGAGAAGGAGCTCTTGTTTAATTTGGGTGGTATTAGGACAAAGCGATGAAGTCCAGTGTTTCAATATGTTCTTTGTGCGATTAGGAGACAAGTCAAAGACCAGTCTTTGTGAGAGGCGGGCTTGTTGGAGATTTCAGTAGTGCTTGAATTTGTAGTTTGGGATCATGGCAGCAGTTAGGGGCCCCAGTGTCCAAACATGAGAAGCAGAGGGTCCTTAGGTAGCTTTAATAGGGTTACTTCGAAAATGTAGGATAGGGCCTGGTCCCAAAAGGTGGATATGTAGGAGCATGCCCAGAAGCAATGGGTCGGGGATGGCCTCGGTTGGTGGCAGAGGGGGTAGGAGTCTTTGCTCTGTTCTGTTTTCGAGGCCAAGAAGGGTATGTGGGCTCGATGGCTGATCTTTAATTGGGTTTCTCTCCATATTTCATTGGGAGTGAATTGTTGTACTTTGTTGAGGCCTTGTAGAATTTTGACCACAAGGTCTGGATCCAGGAAGTCTTTTCCCCAGTTTGCCACAGATGAGGATGCCAGAGGGGGAGTGGTCTCTCGTAGAAGAGGTTTATAAATGTCGGAGATTTTATAGGAGCCAACTAGGAGCATTTGGTCTGTGATGTGTGGTTTGAATCTCTTGCGGTCCTCTTTGCAGACGACCTTTAAGAAGCTCATGCATTGCCCATAGTGGAAGGCATGGGCTTGAGGAAGTGAGAAAGTTTCAGCTATGGTCAAGAAGGGTAGAGGTCGAGGTTGCCCTGTTTCCTTGTCACATAATGAGGCAAATTTTGTAAGGCCTCTTTCATGCCAGACGATGAAGGGTTTGTGTTCCAGTTCACAGGGACACCTAAGCTTGCCTTGTATTGGTAGGTGGCTAGACATGAAAGGAGATAGCTTGAGTATTTTCCTGGTTTCTCTCCAGGCAATAGCTGTGTCTCTCAGCAGGAGGTTGTGTTGGCAAGGATGGGGGATTGATTTCCATTTGCAGTGGAGAAGGGCCACTAAAGAGTAAGGGTGGGCCATTTTGGATTCCATGGAAGATTGTGATATCCAGTCCAGACTAGTTCTCAGTAAACATGCTAGGTTATAATTCCTTTGGGAGACTAATACCCCCTTCATGCCTGGAAAGATATAGTTTCTTTAAGGCTATATGTGGTCTTTTGTTATGCCATAAGAATTTTGAAATGGCCAAATTAAGAAGTTTGACATCTTTGTGATGCAGGAGTAGAGGAATAGTTTGCATTGTGTATAATAATACAACAAAACTGATCATTTTTACCAAGTGGCATCTTCCCAGGAGCGAGAGGGGCAGATCTATCCAGTTAACTAATTCCCGAGATATTTTTGTGATCAGCAGAGGGTAGTTGAGGTGGTATAAAGAGGAGGGTAGTTTCCCTATATTGATTTCTATGTAGGTAATGTGGGACTTGGCTACTGAAAAGATGGAGTGATGGGCCCAGGGTGAGTTGGAGAGAGTGCCTATGGGAAGGATTTCGCTCTTGCCATACAGAGGCCTGAGCAGGATCTACGTTCCAAGAAACTATTTTCATATTGGAGGGGTTGGCAAAAGGATTTGGGCCGATGTTGCAGCTTTATCACTGTTTAGGTGATATTGTGGGGTTATTACTAAATCAGGAGGTGAGATACTGTTCTTGTGGTAGGAGTGTGGTGTCGGGTAGTCTGGTGTTGTGCATAAGCCCTGGAACATTTGGAGTCGGGGGGAAGGAAACCTGAAAATAAAACAAAACATTCAATGGTGTGAACTTCTCTTTTTTTTCACATGGAGTCACTGTGTAAGTCAGCTCCCAATACAGGACCCTGTTAGTGTGGCATATGAGCGCCCATTTCTAGAGAGAAGAGTTTGTGCGGCTGCCTCGGGTCATGTATAGGGGAAGATAAAAGGCAGTACACAGCGAGGCCAGGAGGGGAGGTAAAACATAGTAGAAGCATTTTATAACATGAAGAATATCATTAACTTACATTAGAACATAGAGCATAGTAGTTAATTTACTGCCACCTAGAAAAAATAGTGGTTACAACAGGTTGAGCTGGTGGAAAATAAAGATAAAAAGGAGTAACGTTGAGATGTATAGACAAAAAAAAGAACAAAAAAAAAAAAATAGAGTCAGACCTGAGGTGCTGCATTGGATGTGACCTTGAGGGAGTAACAGAAACATGGGATGAGACTCCCCTTTCAGAGAGGGATGGCATGGTGGTGTTCCAGGGCCGAGGGCCTGAAGCGTTTGGGGGGAGTCTTTTTTGCGAGCTCCTTTGGTCCAGGGAGAGATTGAGTGGAGCGACTTTGGATGGGGTGTGGGGATGCGGGTCTGCATTCAGAGACCGCAAGAAGGCTTCTGCTTCAGGAGGGGTCTTGGAAAGATAATTGCTCTCCATTTGGGGTCTTGAGGCGGAGGTGGCTGGAAATGACAACGTAAATTTAATTTGCTGTTTATAGAGTTCTGTGCAGACCTGCTTGAATGCTTTCCTTTTTTTGAGACCTCAATTGAGTAATCAGCAAATATTAGGACCCTTATTCCATCAATTTGGAGAGAGCGGGTTTGTCTGAACTTTTGTAGAATAATTGGCCATGGTGTTTTGCGTCAGTGTTCAAAGACCCCATGCGGTGGGCCCGTTCCACTGTGCAGGGGCCTGGAAGGCCTAGTGCTTCAGGAATGCGCCTGGCGCAGAATTCAGAGAGAGTAAGTGCTTGAAATGATTCTGGGATACCCACAAATCACGGGTTGCTCCTCCTGGACCAATTCTCTAACTCGTCCAATTTTTGGATGATATATTATATATGATATAGTCTTGTCCTGAGCTTGTTCCGTGGCCTGAGCGTGGTAGAGCTCCTCTTCCACGCTAGATAAACGGTGCTCAAAATCGTTCAGTCTGGTGGTGTGCTCCCCTAGCTGGGCCTTGATTTGTTTCATCCCTGCATTTACTGGTTTCTCCACAGAGGCAGCTATCATGGAGGATAGGAGAGCTGCTACAGCCTGTGCTATGCGCTCCGTGCTGTCGTCTCCAGTGTGCTGTGAAATGGAGCCGTGTGGAGAGATGGCCTGAGGAGAGGAGGCACGTGGAGATGAGGCACGTGGAGAAGAGGCACGTGGAGAAGAGGCACGTGGAGAAGAGGCACGTGGAGAAGAGGCACGTGGAGAAGAGGCACGTGGAGAAGAGGCACGTGGAGAAGAGGCACGTGGAGAAGAGGCACGTGGAGAAGAGGCACGTGGAGAAGAGGCACGTGGAGAAGAGGCACGTGGAGATGAGGCACGTGAGGAGGAGTGGGAGGCCCAGCAGCTGCTTACCTCCATTTCTGCCGTCTGTGGGTCAGCAGGAGGCTCCGTGTAGGCTGAGACCGGGGCCTCGATTTTCGGCTGGACCGGCAGCGCCGTCAGGGCCGTTTGCGAGCAGGAGCCGGTTTTCTCCACAAACCAGTCCATGTGTAGGCGGATGTCACCCGGAGGGGGCTGAGGATGTTTGGGGCGGCTCAGGCTGTTTTTTTTATGCCGATTTGGCGTCATGCTGCAGGAGCCGAGGAGAGGAGCAGCTACTCCATGGGGCACTGGAAAGTACCGTAAATCGCTTCTAAAATATGGCAGACTGGTTGCGATTCATCAACTTGGGTACATTTAGCCTGCCCATACATGGTTTTGAACAGTCTATGGCCAGCGTAAATCTAAACCTATCCTCAGCCACATTCTAAGAGTAATCTCTCTAGTCCTGTAATGAAAAATATTGCTACACTTACCTATTCTGCAGCCGCCTCCAGTCCAGTCCCAGGCTAAACTGTCAACGGCGGTTTCCGTGTGTAGGAGAGGCAGCCGACAATGGAAGCCCCATAGCAAGTCCATGGGTGACATAATTTCCCAGCCGTTGTCAGCTTTCTTCTGCACACAGGGCACTGCTGGAAACCGGACCGGAGCGGCTGCAGAATAGGTAAGTATAGTGATTTTCTCTATACAGGACTAGGTTTTGCCTTTACTTACACTTTAAGCAAAATATACTGGGATAAATGACACTCAGGCTGGGTTCACATACACTATACTACCAAAAGTATTGGGACACCTGCCTTTACACACACATTAACTTTAATGGCATCCCAGTCTTAGTTCTAGGGTTCAACATTGAGTTGGCCCACCCTTTGCAGCTATAACAGCTTCAACTCTTCTGGGAAGGCTGGCCACCACAACAAGACTTAAAGGGCTGAGTGCATTTTTGAAAAATCAACTTGTATTATTTTGTTTGTTTTTGCAGGGACTTTGAAAGTATAAAACACAGGAAAGGGGGCATGCATTGTAGATACGTAATGCATATTTTTTTTTTTTTTTTTTTTTATTATTACACCTCGACAAACACATTAGGATAATTGCATGTAAAATGCCCATCTGCCTGCGTGCAAAAGACTCAGTTAGACTTACCGGTGACGGTATTTCTAAGAGCCTTTCAGGACAACCCCGGAGAGAGTGTAGCTCCACCTTGTAATTAGGAAACACATGCCCACTTTAAAAACACCTCCTCTTCCTCCATGGCTTCAGTTATTGTGGCCTTCCGACGCTGGAAAACAAAGCACAGAAAACACAACACCATGGTAGAACTTAATACATTTACTAAGCATAACCTAGGGAGGGAAGTAACGGTTGTCCTGAAAGGCTCTTAGAAATACCGTCACCGGTAAGTCTAACTGAGTCTTTCTCAAATCGCCTTTCAGGACAACCCCGGAGAGGATAACCGAGAAACTTACCCTAGGGCGGGACTACTGCCTGCAGTACCTTCCTGCCGAAGGCCTGATCTGCTGCAGACAGTAGATCTAACCGGTAGTGCCGGAGAAATGTCGAATAACTGGACCAAGTGGCAGCCTTGCAGATTTGTTCAGGCGTTGCACCGGCCCTTTCAGCCCAGGAAACTGCCGTGGATCTAGTAGAGTGGGCAGCAATACCTGAGGGAGGTATTTCTCCTTTTGCTTTATAGGCTTCTGTTATAGCCAACTTAAGCCACCTACCCAGCGTACTTTTAGAAGCTTTCTCCCCCTTGCGTGATCCAGAAAATATCACGAAGAGGGCGTTTGATTTTCTAAAATCTTTAGTAACTTTCAGAAACTGTAATAGACACCTTCTCACATCCAATGTGTGAAAAACTTCCTCTCCTGCATTTGCTGGGGTTGCAGAGAATGTAGGTAACACTATTTCCTGTGATCGATGGAAAGTTGAGGATACTTTCGGTAGGAATGCTGGATCCGTCCTCAGTACCACCCTGTCCTGATAAATTCTAAGGAAGGGTTCTGTAATAGCTAGAGCTTGGAGCTCGCTGACTCTCCTGGCCGAGGTGATGGCCACCAAAAAGATTGTTTTTAAAACCACCTTCTGTAAAGAAGCTTCCTGTAAGGGTTCAAACGGTGCTCCCGAGAGACCCTGTAAAACTGTAGACAAATCCCAACTGGGAAAGTCTTTAAGGGCTACTGGTCTATTTCGAGCAAGAGCCCTAAAAAATCTAGAAATTAAAGTTTCTTTAGATAAAGTCTTTTCAAAGAAAACTGATAAGGCAGCCACCTGAGTCTTCAGGGTACTGGCTGCGAGACCCTTCTCCATTCCTTCATGGAGAAACTCCAAGACGGACACCGTGCTCTTGACCTTGAGTTCTCTAGAACTGCACCAGGAGTTGAACTTTTTCCAGACCTTCATGTAAATTGCCTGTGTAACTGCCTTCCTACTAGACAGCAGGGTCTTTACTACTTTATCTGAGAGACCTTTGGCTTTTAATAGGTCCTCCTCAGAAACCAGGCGGTTAGCTGTAGGAGTTCCACCTCTGGATGACTTACTGTCCCCTGGGATAACAGATCTTTTCTGAGTGGTAACCTCCATGGGGGCTTCGAGGCTAGGTTTCGAAGACCCGCGAACCAGGGCCTTTTTGGCCAAAAAGGAGTGACTAGTATTAAGTCTGTCCTTTCTTCCCTGAATTTCCTCAGTACTAGTGGAATTAGAGGAAAGGGTGGAAAGGCGTAGCACAGCTGGTAATGCCAGGGGTGAGCAAATGCGTCCAACCCTATTGCTGCATCTCCTCGGTGAAGAGAAAAGAATCTGTCCACCTTTGAGTTCTGCTGGCTGGCAAAAAGGTCTACCTGTGGAACCCCCCAGGCCTCGGAGATCATCAGGAACACTTCCTGATTCAGACTCCATTCTGCCTCCAGCAATTTGCGCCTGCTTAGGAGGTCCGCAAACAAATTCTGAGAGCCCTTCAGATGCACTGCCGATAGTGAGGCTGTGTTCTGCTCTGCCCAGGCTAACAACAGATTGGCCAGCTCCATCAAGCTCCTGCTTCTGGTTCCCCCTTGCTTCATAATGTAGGTAACCGCTGTCGTGTTGTCTGACAACACCTGGACGTGGTGGCCTCTCAAACTCTGCTGAAAGGCCACTAAACCCAGAAAGATCACCTTCAACTCCCTCCAGTTGGATGATCTTTGAGCTTCCTGTGTGGACCAGACCCCCTGAGATGTCTGACCATCCAGATGGGCTCCCCAGCCCCAGGCACTTGCGTCTGTAGTAAGGCGCTTGTCCACAGGAAAGGTCCACACCAGGCCCCCTGAGAGGTTTGCCTGGTCTCTCCACCACCAAAGAGCCCTTTTCGTCCTTGACGAAATTTTTAGCTGTTTTTCCAAAGGATCCTGATGGGACCAGCTTGACAGAACCTCCCTCTGAAGGGGTCTGGAATGGAACCTGGCCCACTGAACAGCCGGGATTGCTGCCGTAAGCAGGCCCAGAACTGCCATAGCCGTCCTGACTGAGACTGTCTGGTTGCTCTGTATCCGCTGTACAGCTAGCTGCAACTTTTCCTGTTTTTCCAACGGCAGGAAAACTTTCTGGAGAATCGAATTTAATGTATACCCCAGAAATTTCATTTCCTGTGAGGGGGTCAGGATTGACTTCTCTAGATTTAGAAGCCATCCCAGGCCCTCGAGGTGAGACTGGGCCCTCTGGAGATTGACTAGGACCTGCTCCCTGGAGTCTGCAAAAAACAAAAGGTCGTCCAGGTAAGGGACGACTGGAATCCCCTTCAATTTCAGGGGCTCCAAAGCCTCTGCCATAATCTTCGTAAAGACCCTGGGAGAGGACGAGAGTCCGAACGGCAGAGCCCTGAATTGGAGGTGCCATACCGAGCTCCCCACCTTCAATGCCAGGCGCAGGAACTGCTGCGATGCCTGATGAATTGGTATATGAAGGTAGGCATCCCTCAGATCCAGGGATGCCATGAAGCATTCTGGGGTCAACAGCTTTGTGATGGAGAAAATTGTATCCATCCTGAAATGTTTGTACCGAATTAACCTGTTCAGAAATTTCAGATTCAGGATTAGACGGTACTTCCCTGAGGGTTTTTTCACCAGAAAAATATGTGAGTAAAAACCCCCGCCCTGCTGGTTTGCTGGGACTTGAATCAGAACCTCTTGCTGTATCAGCTCCTGTAACAAAAGCTTCATTGCAGAGGCCTTCTCCTGATCCCTTGGCAATGTTGTCACGTAAAACCTGCTCGGGGGTAGTTCTGAAAACTCCAACCTGTACCCCTGATCGACAACGCTCTTCACGAACAGATTTGGAGACAGCCTGTCCCATTGTTCGCGAAAAGCTGACAGTCTCCCCCCCACTGGGGAGATATTGTCACTTGCTCTTAGGGGACTGCTCTGGGGGAGATCTAAAGAGGACTCCACCCTTGCCTTTGCCCTTCTGTGAACCCCATCTGCTCTTGCGCTCCTGGTCTTTTTTATGGGACTGCTGAAAAGCACGAAAATTCTTTTTGGCAATCTGCTTTTTCTTAACTGGAAAAGCCTTCTTTTTATCGGCTGTTCTATCCAGCACAGACTCTAAATCGGGACCAAAGAGCAAGTCACCCGAGAAGGGAAGACCACACAGCTTGACCTTAGAAGCAGTGTCCCCAGACCATGTTTTCAGCCAAACTGCTCTCCTGGCTGAATTTATAAGAGCCGAAGACCTAGCGGCCAGTTTAACCGATTCTGCTGATGCATCCGCCATGTATTTGACTGCATTCAGGATCAGTGGAAAGGACTCTAAGAGATCCTTGCGGGGAGTCCCCGCCTCAATATGGCTCTTCAGCTTCTCTACCCAACATTCCAGATTCCTGGCCACCACCGTAGCTGCCATTGCTGGTTTTAGACTGACTGACGCAGCATCCCAAGCTTTTTTAAGGATGGAGTCAGCTTTTTTGTCCATTGGGTCTTTAAGGATCCCCATATCCTCAAAGGCTAGATCCGTTCGTCTGGATACCTGCGAGAAAGCTGCATCGACTCTGGGTTTTTTGTTCCAAACCTCTGAGTCCTTATCTTCGAAGGGAAACCTTCTCTTGAGAGCTTTAGAGAAGAAAGGGGCTTTTTCTGGGTCCTTCCACTCCTTTCTCACTGAGTCTGAGAGGACCCTGTGGACTGGAAAAACTCTCCGTTTTGTTTCGTCCAACCCCTGGTACATTTTGTCATGAACTGACAGTTGTACTTTTTCTTCTTGAATTTCTAGAGTAGTGTAGATTGCTTTTAGAATATCATCTACTTCCTCTAGTGATAGCTTGAATTTGGAGCCCCTGCTATCTTCTTCCTCTTCCTCCTCCTCAGAATCCCTGAAGGAGATGAGAGTACTACCCCCTTCGTCTCCAGACTCTTCAGTTTCCACCTGTCTGGATGACGACGCCCTGGGGCTGGGCGGTAAGTTCTGAGGCTCGGTCTGTGCGGGAGGGTTTTGTATCAGGATGGACCTGACTGAACTCAAGGAGTTTGTCAGCTCTTTAAGAAGAAAACAAATCCTTATATTGTTGAGATGTTTCCTCTTCCACCAATTCTCTGATACAATTTCTGCACATTGCCTTCTGCCATGAATCTCTGAGGGGGGTCTTGCAAGAAGGACATTTTCTCTGACCTGGTCTAGCTTTTCCTAGTGATTTTTCCTGAAACGACATACAGGTTTAACTCACTAAAAGCTCTCAACAACCAGTTGCTTAACACCAAGCCAGTGCAGAGACCCACCACCAAACAGACCACTAGTGAGACCCCAGAACTAGGCTGCAAAAGGTCAGAGCGAAGTCCACCTCTGACCTGCAGCGACAGGCCCCCAAGAGGGGGGAACAGACAAAGACATAGCCCAACAGTAAAGCAGAGGGTGCCAGTGCACCTTACGTACCTGGGCTGGACCGGTGCTAGGGACGCCTGTCTCCGCCATAGCTGGCTTACACTCTTCCATCATTTGAGTGAGGCAGCTATCACAAACAGCTCTGTTGTTTTAAATTTTCCCGGCCGCCGCGTCATCAGGGCTGGCCGGAAGCGGAAGCACGCGGTCACCTGACCCGCCCCATGATCCCTGCGTTCCAGGCGCTTGAACCACGGCGCCACGCCCCCTCAGAGCGCCCACGCGTCACCGTGAACGACGCCATCGCCGCCCGGGACCCGGTGCCGAAAACGGAGCCATGCCGCTGACCTGCAGCGGCCTCCGCCAGCAACAGAGCCCTCCCTGCGCTAACCAGCGGACACCGGGCACCCGACGCCGGCACTCCGAGGGTCCTTACTCCCGTGAGATGGCGGGACCAGGAGCTCCAGGAGTCCTCTCCCCGTGGAGATGCTGCTGGGGGTCAAAAAGAAACAACCTGCAACGAAAGGTAAGCCTTACTCCCCTGCAGAGAGTGTAGCTCTCCCTGGTTCAGGCACATGCTTCCTCCAAGGAGGAAACACAATAACTGAAGCCATGGAGGAAGAGGAGGTGTTTTTAAAGTGGGCATGTGTTTCCTAATTACAAGGTGGAGTTACACTCTCTCTGGGGTTGTCCTGAAAGGCGATTTGAGAAAGATTGATATGGCATGGGGGTCTTTTACCCCAGTGCAGCATTGAAAGTCAGTTCTGAACCATCATGACATGAATGAGCTGCAGTCTATTGCAATCTTACAAAAACAACAAAGTGGGCAAATCATCTAGGCGGATTATACAATGGAAAGAGGGAAGCTCTTCGTGACACACTCCTTCATACAAAATTCATCACATAGCATTTGAAAAAGCACTAAAAAAACCACAAATTTGTAAACCCCCCGTGATGACTCATATACAACCCATATGAAGCAGAACGAATGTTATGCAATAGTATTGTAATGTTACAGTAATCTGAGGCCAAAAGTGTGAATGCCAATCACACATTTGCCTCTTCTGCAGAGAAGTAAAGCCCTCTTTATAATCATTATCGGTATACCTAAAATAAAACTGATTGGAAACTTTCCTTTATTTTTTGTTAGACTAAAAATTACTTCAAAGTAGCACTCATTGAAATTTCTTGAAGCCGAGTTCCGCCCCGTTAGTGATAGTGCTGTTCCCTTTCAACTGACCAACATGTTGATCTTTCCACTTCTTTTAAAGCTGTCCAGAAAAAGTATCAGCTACAGAGGTTGGGACAATTCATATAACACGGATATTGGTGCTTACCCACGTAACCAGTTCCCTACCGCCGTATTGTAAAATGACGGCGTCAGGAACTGTCCCTCCCTCCAGGTGGGCGTCATATGATGTCCTCTGCTTCCCGGCACTGTGGAGAGCATGCGCGCGCTTGCCGCATCGCTGGGGACACGGTGCGCGTGCCCGGAGGCCGCGATGCCCGGTAACAGAGCCGGGACGTGGATCTGTGCATGTAAACACACAGATCCACGTCCTGTCAGGGAAGAGGAGAACTGGTCAGATGTTCCTTGTACAGAGGAACACTGATCGGTCTCCTCCCCTCACAGTTAGATTCACTCCCTATGACACACATTTAACCCCTACAGCGCCCCCTAGTGTTAACCCCGTCCCTGCCAGTCACATTTATATAGTAATCTGTGCATTTTTTATAGCACCGATCGCGTTATAAATGTGAATGGTTCCAAAATAGTATCAAAAGTGTCCGATCTGTCCGCCGCAATGTCACAGTCACTATACGTAATATAATACTGACCTGAACTTTGACCTAAACACGAACTCTGGCACTGACCTAGGTATTTTTTTTCACACACACTTTTTTTTTCGAGAGAGAGAGAGAGAGAGAGAGAGAGAGAGAGAGAGAGAGAGAGAGAGAGAGAGAGGAGAGAGGAGAGAGGAGAGAGGAGAGAGGAGAGAGGAGAGAGGAGAGAGGAGAGAGGAGAGAGGAGAGAGGAGAGAGGAGAGAGGAGAGAGGAGAGAGAGAGAGAGAGAGAGAGAGAGACCAAATATCTCTCTCCTCCATGGGCTTTACAGTGACTGATCACTGTGATAGACAATCAAAGGCGATCACAGTGATCAGGTGACCTGGAATCAGGAGATCTGAGTCCCAATCATAAGAACAGGGCTCGGGTCCCCCGCTGAGATCCCGGTGTCGGTGCTGGGACGCTCCCAGTACAAAACGGAGATGCGCAAATATACCTGTACACATCACAATGCTTGTGAGGTGTGAAGTGTGTTTCAGAAAACTGAAGCCATGCTGCATTCTTCCACAGTGTATCAGATGGCACTGCAGATCACCACACTGCAATTATGTACACTCTCAATAAAGTAAAAAAAAAGATTAAACAAAAAATGCAAACAGTGTGATGGGGAGAAACAGTGCGGTGCACTACCCAGCAAAACAAGACACCAACTAAAATGGGCTGTTGTAGCTTGCGGTTAGTGTGAATGGGCTCTTATTGTTGGAATAAAGATTTACTAAGCATGAAAACAGGAGTAAAATACAGACAAATTATAATACTATAAATAAAAGAATTACCTGTCTTCATCATTGGCTTGATTATACTCATTACCAGAAAAGCTTTTGTCAGAAGTCATATTCTAAAAGACAAAATTAATGCAAGAATTTAAGAAAATAACATTTTAAAATAGTAAAAAATTACCACAATTTGTACTAAACAGCGAGTTTTATTGCTTTTGTTGTTATAATTATATTAGATTATATTATATATACACACACACAGTGTCTCACAAAAGTGAGTACACTCCTCACATTTTTGTAAATATTTTATTATATCTTTTCATGTGACAACAATGAAGAAATGACACTTCGCTACGATGTAAAGTAGTGAGTGTACAGCTTGTATAACAGTGTAAATTTACTGTCCCCTCAAAATAACTCAACACACAGTCATTAATGTCTAAACTGCTGGCAACAAAAGTGAGTACACCCCTAAGAGAAAATGTCCAAATTGGGAAATTTTTTGTATGGCCACCATTATTTTAAAGCACTGCCTTAACCCTCTTGGGCATGGAGTTCACCAGAGCTTCAGAGATTGCCACTGGAGTCCTCTTCCACTCCTCTGTGACAAAATCACAGAGCTGGTGGATGTTGGAAACCTTGCGCTCCTCCACCTTCCCTTTGAGTATGCCCCGCAGATGCTCAATAGGGTTTAGGTCTGGAGACATGCTTGGCCAGTCCATCACCTTTACCCTCAAGCTCCTTTAGCAAGGCAGTGGTCATCTTGGAGGCGTGTTGGGGGTCGTTATCATGTTGGAATACTGCCCTGCGGCCCAGTGTCCGAAGGGAGGGGATCACGCTCTGCTTCAGTATGTCACAGTACACGTTGGCATTCATGGTTCCCTCAATGAACTGTAGCTCCCCAGTGCCGGCAGCACTCGTGCAGCCCCAGACCATGACACTTCCATCACCATGCTTGACTGTAGGCAAGACACACTTGTCTTTGTACTTCTCACCTGATTGCCGCCACACACGCTTGACACCATCTGAACAAAATAAGTTTATCTTGGTCTCATCAAACCACAGGACATGGTTCCAGTAATCCATGTCCTTAGTCTGCTTGTCTTCAGCAAACTGTTTGCAGGCTTTCTTGTGCATCATCTTTAGAAGAGGCTTCCTTCTGGGACAACAGCGATGCCGACCAATATGATGCAGTGTGTGGCGTATTGTCTGACTTCTTTGGTCAACCATGGTGAGGCCTGTTCTGAGTGGAACCTGTCCTGTTAAACCTCTGTATGGTCTTGGCCACCGTGCTGCAGCTCAGTTTCAGGATCTTGGCAATCTTCTTATAGCCTAGGCCATCTTTATGTAGAGCAACAATAGTTCTTTGCAATGAGGTGCCATGTTGAACTTCCAGTGACCAGTATAAGAGAGCGAGAGCGATAACACCAAATTTAATACACCTGCTCCCCATTCACACCTGGGGCCTTGTAACATTAACAAGTCACATGACACTAGGGAGGGAAAATGCCTAATGGGCCCAATTTGGACATTTTCTCTTAGGGGTGTACTCGCTTTTGTTGCCAGCAGTTTAGACATTAATGGCTGTGTGTTGAATTATTTTGAGGGGACAGAAAATTTACACTGTTATACAAGCTGCACACTCACTACTTTACATTGTAGCAAAGTGTAATTTCTCCAGTGTTGTCACTTGAAATTAAATATTTACTAAAATGTGAGGGGCGTACTCACTTTTGTGAGACACTGTATGTGTAATATATATTATATATATAACACACACACACACACACACACACACACACACACACACACACACACATCAGAGCAGCACAATTCTGGATAAAATGAGAATCATTATTTTTTTTTTGCTTTAGAATAAAGATCACAATTCTCAGCGTAACATCATCTTTTACATTATATGAAAAAAATTGGGCTAACTCTTCTGTTCATTTTTTAGTTCAATGAAGTGTATTTTTTTCCCCAAATGCATTTGAAAGACTGCTGCGCAAATACAGTGTGACAAAATATCGCAACGACCAACATTTTATTCTTCAGGGTCTCTGCTAAATATTTATATTTATTTATTTAATGTTTGAGGGTTCCAAGTAATTTTCTAAAAAAAAAAAAAAAAAAAAATACAAATTTTAACTTTTTTTAGCAACAAGTGTCAGAAAAAGGCTTAGTCTTTAACCAATTCAGCTGCGGAAGAATTTACCCCCCTCCTGACCAGAGCACTTTTTGCGATTCGCCACTGCGTAGTTTTAACTGACAATTGCGGACGTGGCTCCCAATCAAAATTTACGTCTTTTTTTTCCCACAATTAGAGCTTTCTTTTGGTGGTATTTGATCACCTCTGCGGTTTTTATTTTTTTTACTATAAACAAAAAATAGCAACAATTTTGAAAAAAAAAAACACTTTTTGCTATAATAAATATCCCCAAAAAATATATATAAAAGCATTTTTTTCCTCAGTTTAGGCCGATACGTATTCTTCTACATATTTTTGGTAAACAAATAAAAAATAAAAAAAAACAACGCAATAAGCGCTTATTGATTGGTTTGCGCAAAAGTTAGCCCTTGTACACACGGTCAGAGATTCCGACAACCAAATCCGTCGGATTTTGTCCGAAACTGTTGTATACACACGGTCGGACAAAGTTGTCGGAAAATCCAACGTGATGGCGTTATTTCGTAACGACGGGACTATGTTCACGCTAGTAGCCAATAGCTTTGGTGTTGGAATTTGATCTGAGCATGCGTGGCACTTTGTCCGATCGGAATTCTCTACACATGATCGGAGTATGTCCGATCGGAGCATTTTGTCGGAAAATATTTCCGGCAAGTTGGAAAAGTTGGTCCGACGGATATTCCGACGGAAACAGTCCGATGCAGACCACACACAGTCGGAATATCCGACAAAACGCTCCGATCGAAGACATTCCGACGGAATCTCCGACCGTGTGTACAAGGGCTTAGAGTCTACAAAATAGGAGATAGTTTTATGGCATTTTTATTGATAATTTTTTTTTTCTACTAGTAATGGCAGTGATCAGCGATTTTTATCATGACCGTGACATTATGGCGGACACATTGGACAATTTTGACACATTTTTGGGACCACTGGCATGAATAAAGCGATCATTGCTAAAAAATTGCATTAATTACTGTAAAAATGTCACTGCAGTGAAGGTGTTAACCACTAGGCGGCGCTGTAGGGGTTAAGGGTGTCCTAGGGAGTGATTCTAACTGTGGAGGGGCTGTGTGTGAAACGTCAATGATCACTGCTCCCAATTGCAGGGAGCTGTGATCAGTGTCACTAGGCAGAACATGGAGATGTTTGTTTACATTAGCATCTCCCTATTATATGTATGTAGAGGGGCTCCTGCGCTCTATGGCAAAAAGAATAATTTTGGAAAAGAAGTAAGAAGTATGTTCTGATCGGAGCGGCAGACACTTTTTGAGTGAACTCTCAATTGAAAATAGAAAAAAAGGGGGAAGGGGGTGTGTTGCGCTTCGTGAGATACCAAGAAGAAAATATAAAACTCATAAAGTAAATAGAGACTAACAATTCTCCTCAGAGTGTGAATAAAAAATAAGTGCGATAGTGCTTAATACTTAAAACTTATAAAGTTGCATTCAAATAAACATCTGATATATAATGTGCTTGTGCATCATTCCAGTGTCTAAAAATAAGCGAAGATGTGTCTAAGGCTATAAAGTGCATATAATTAATTAATATTGCAATATAGAAAAAAGATGAAGCATCTGTGATTAAACTACAAACAAATATGTACCAATAAATCAATGTGATAAAATGATCTAAAAAAGATTCTATGGATACTTTAAAAAACGATGATCTAAAACGTGTAAAAAAACGGAGAGAAGTAATATTATATTCCTTGATACAAAAGAAAACGGAGTAGCAGCAAAATAGCAGCAAAAATGTGGATCTCGATAAAGTGTCCCATACACAGTCCAATCGTGCAACTTTAGAGTGTGATTTCACAATTAAACATAAAGTGCAATGTGCAAAAATAACTCTCCTCCAAACGGTGTCCCGTGTCAGTGCTGGTGTTCCTAAATAATTACCTCACAGCTGCAAGGTATACAGCAAGACAATAAATTTGCAGGGGGAATTCCGGGGGGTCAGATAGGCTGTGCCTGGGACTTCTTGACAGTGCCGCTCTTCCTTGCAGTTTTGGCCGACAAGCAATGCTCAAAATAACAAGTGAGAGATATCCTCCATGGTGTAGTAATTTAAAACAAGCGATTTATTTGTAAAGATAAAACTACTCACAAACTTGAGCAAATAGGCAGGCGCACACAGCTAAACAGATCGGTGGACGGTACGAACGTCACTTCACCTTTTTTCTATATTAATATTAATTAATTATATGCACTTTATAGCCTTAGACACATCTTCGCTTATTTTTAGACACTGGAATGATGCACAAGCACATTATATATCAGATGTTTATTTGAATGCAACTTTAGAGGGTTTTAAGTATTAAGCACTATCGCACTTATTTTTTATTCACACTCTGAGGAGAATTGTTAGTCTCTATTTACTTTATGAGTTTTATATTTTCTTCTTGGTATCTCAGGAAGCGCAACACAGCATCTCCCTATTCTTCCTCACTGTGAGACGATCGCGGGTACGCCCGTGGACATCGAGCCTGCAGGACCCACGATCGCGGTCATGGAGCTCCCAGCGCGCGCACTGCCTCTTAAAGAGCCACGTACAGGTACGTTAATCTGCCTGTAAGTGCCCTTCTGCCACAGTATATCTGCGTGAGGCGGTTGGGAAGCGGTTAAAGAGGAACTACAGTCTACTCATAATTTGTATTAAAAACATCTTTGCCATTCTGAAGCTTCCCTCCAATCACTTTACAGAATCACAGGATATATAAAATAATATGCAAAGTGGTTGGAGGGAAGCTTCAGAATAACAAAGATGTTTTTATTACAAATTATGTGAGCAGACTGCAGTTCCTCTTTAACAGATGGAAAGATGAAAAAATGACTGAAGTTCCGCTTTAAGTGGTTAAACTGACCTAATTTGAAGACTGAAGTTCATCCTTGTGATTTAAAAGAACCAAAATTATACAATGTTCCTTTTTATCTCTTAACGCCGAACAACATTGTTATAAACTTTGCCAGCTGCTTTTTTTTTTATTCTTTTTTTTTTTTTTACAGATCTGGGCAGAGAACTGTGTAAATGCTGAATTAAGATCATGGGGGGGGGTGAATTGAGATCGCAATTTTTTAACAAATAATTGTGCATCTCTAATATACATACATATATGCATAAACACACACGCACACCTTTTTTTATTTGTTTTTACATAAAAATAGTTAAATAAAAAGAGCCATAGTTTGGAGGCCCCTAGATCAAAGGGATGAACTTCGGTCAGTTTAACCACTTAAAGACTAAGCCTTTTCCTGACGCGTACAGGTTAAAATCCATGATATTTGCTAGAAAATTACTTAGCTTGGGGATAATTACTTATCCCCAAACATATATTTTTTTAGCAGAGACCATAGAGAATAAAATGGCAGTCGCTGCAATATTTTATGTCACACTGTATTTGCGCAGAGGTCTTTCAAAAGCAATATTTTTGGAAAAAATACACTTCAATACATAAAAAAAAAAAAACAAGAAAAAAAAAAACTAAACAGTAAAATTAGCCCAATTTGTTTGAATAATGTGAAAAATGATGTTACCTTGAGAATCGGGATCTTAATTCTAAGCAAAAAAATTGTGAATCTCATTTTATCCAGATTCGTGCAGCTCTATTTCCTATGGATCACAAGACTGGCTAAAGCACAATTAAAAAATTCTTTGTAGCGCCTATAAAATGTTTCAGCTGCCGCTTTAGCTGGTTCTCCTGGAGTTCAGCTTTAGAGTGTTTGTTAAGCCATAGAATACAAACACTGCCAGACCCTCTATTAGAGCCTGGCAGAGCACACTGCAGTAGTCTTTTAAAAAAATGAACGCTGTAAACACCGATTTACAATGATCTTCAGGCCGGTCACATGACTCGCGGCCGCTGTATACATTCGATGGATGGCTTCCACAGGAGGGGCCGTGATCTCGCTCTGACGTCACCCGGGGAGATCACGTGGCTGCTCAGCCTCTCCTGCAGTGGTCCTGGAAACCGGCCGAGAGTCACGTGACCGGCCTGAAGACAGCTCTAAAATGGTATTTACAGCGCTAGTTTTTATAGAAGAATAATGCAGTGTGCTCTGCCAGGATATCATAGGAGGGGCTGGCAATTTTAAATTTTACTAATAGCAGGGGAGGGGGAGGAGGCAGGAAGGAGGGGGGTGATTGTGGGAGAGAGGAGAGTAGAGAGGACAGCGTATGACGAAGGGACACACTTTGACCACGGTGATCAGGGAGGAGAAGCCCTGGTTTTCATGGTCTATTTAGAAATGCCATACAGGAAAGAGCAGATTTGGGGGGGGTTACAGTTTAGAGGGTGGCAGATTACACAGCACAAGCACTGTGCTGTGTAATCTGCTTTAAGGGACCAGGATTTTTTTTTTTTTGGGGGGTTAACAAACACTTTAAGGCACGAGTACACATGCAAAACAGCCAATCTGAAAATGAGCTTTAACTGCAGAAAACACAGGGCTTATCTTCAGCTGCAAGCCCATAGAACTTTTTATCTAGGCAGAAACATCCTCGTTCGGGATATGTGGTATCTCTGGTATCTCTGATCACCCAGTTCATGTAGCTCTGAAAGCAAAGTGACATGTGAACAGAGCAGAATACAGATAGAACTATCCTAATGCACATCTCATACCACTATGCTAATAATTAGATCACTGATGATCTGGCTAGAGTTGCGCATTAAAAATAAAAACAGAAAGAGCCTATTTCAGACTTGGAGTTACTTCTCATCTTATCCCTATATTTGCAATAATCAGAAATAAAATTACATTTAACGTCTGAATGAGAAGGAAACTATTTTTTTTAAATATCGTACTAAATTCTCAACATGCTTCAAGAGTTTTGGACCAAAAAAACAAAAAAAAAAAAAAAACGAGGAGGTAAGGATAAGTGAAAAAATAGGAAAAAAAATAAATAAAAGAATGAATCTATCATATATACTGACATACTATCTATACATGCTACATTAAACCCAAGAAAAAGAAGAACACTATTTATTTTATCTATATGGATAGATTTGGTGCCATCTAGTGGACACTATAGAAATTGTACATTTACAAATTAAAAAAAAGAGACATTTAAACAAATTTTAGAAAAATTCTAGTTAAATATTACTGATATCCATTTCCTGCATTATGATTATCCTGCACCAGCGGATGAACTTTTACCCTGTCTCTATGTCAATTCCACCCCAAACTAATTCACTTATTGCTGTGGACGAATTTCCTACAAAAGCAAATGACAGTGACCAGTCTGTGATAGAGCAGTATTTCTCAACCAGGGTGCCATGGCACCCTATGGTGCCCTCTGAAGTTCCCCTGGGGTGCCTCCAGCACAAGGCCCAGTTTTCCATTGATCAAAGATGGATGGGAGGACTCTGTGTTACAACAGGGAAAACAGAAGTGACAGGGGACTCTGATGTGATGGGGAGACTAACATGAAGGAGGGACTCTGTCCTTGTGATACGGGACCTCTGATGTAATTGGGAGATTTTATTGTGATAAGGGTACTCTAAGCCCTTGTACACACGGTCGGAGATTCCGACGGAATGTGTCCTATCGGACCGTTTTGTCGGATAATCCGACTGTGTGTGGTCTCCATCGGACTGTTTCCGTCTGAGTATCCGACGGACCAAGTTTTCCAACTTGTCCGTAAAATTTTCAGACAAAATGCTCCGATCGGACATACTCCGATCATGTGTAGCCTACTCCGACAAAGTGCCACGCATGCTCAGATCAAATTCCTAGACCAAAGCTATTGGCTACTAGCCTGAACGTAGTCCCGTGGTAACGAAATAACGTCATCACGTTATGTACAATCAGATTTTCCGACAACTTTGTCCAACCGTGTGTATGCAACAGTTTCGGACAAAATCCGTCGGACAAAATCCAACGGATTTGGTTGTCAGAATATCTGACCGTGTGTACAAGGGCTTACATGTAAGGGGACCTCTGTCATGAAGGGGGGGACTCTGATGTGAAGGAGGGGCTCTAATGTAATGGGGGACCTCCAACATGAAGGTAGGCTATCAACATGAAGTTAATTTAGGTAAAGTTGTTCTAAAGGTACAAAGTTTTTTAACTTCATGCATTCTCAGAATTAAGGTAAAAAAAACCTTCTGAAAGCAGCTCCTTCCCCCAGCACCCCCCCCCCCCTTATACTTACATGAGCCTGATCTTGATCCAACGATGTGCACAAGAGCAGAAGCTTTCCCTCTCCCCATTGGAGAGAGAGGCAGCAGTGGGAGCCACTTGCTTCTGCTGTTGTCAATCCCAGCCAGTGAGGAGGGAGTAGGGGGCAGGGTCCAGTCACGTTCTGTGTGAGCCGGCTCGAGAACGAGCATGCACGAGTCCCCCCATAGCAAGAGGCTTGCTATGGGGGCACTTGGCAGGGGGGAGCAGGAGTGCTGGGGGCGGGGGACCTGAAGAGAGGAGGATCGGGGCTGCTCTGTCCAAAACCATTACACGGAACAGGTAAGTATAACATGTTTATTTATTTATTTTTCATTTTTACTTTTAGAATCAAGGTGGTTGTGTGCATTCTCCCAGGCTCAGATTTCCCATTCATAAATGGCATTTACATTTTTACATTTTAGTCCTGAGGTGCCTTGAGATTCTGCATACTTTTAAAGGGTGCCGCAAATAAAATAAAACGATTGAGAAATGCTGAGCTAGAGTATGGTCAGGCTACAATCTCTTCCAGATCCAGCATAAGCTGTGGGCCCAGTAGAAGAGTAGGTTATGGTTACACATAATGTTCATGTTCTAATTTACTACCACGTCTCCTCCGTAAACAGTGAGATATTGATGGAAATAACAGCACCAACAAAGGGGGCGTTTTATAATACGCAAAATGTGTTGGCTTGTTGTTCTCTACATTGTATGATTTAAAAAAAAAAAAAGGGCTCCAAAAACGTTTGGTTTTGCACTTTTTCCTCACCTTCCTGGATTTTATTCAAGGTGCAATCATAAAGCTTATTTAGTTTTAAGAGACTAACCTAATTGTTCCGCGCAGCACAGACCCTGCTCCATTTTGTCATCAATAAAGGTCAAGAATGGCAGCTACTGTATGAATGAATGAATGAATGAAATACTTATATAGCGCACAATGCGAACTGAATCGCCTCTAGGCGCTGTGGCGAGCTTTGATCATCTGCTAAAAGAGGAAGGTCTTGAGTTTTTTCCTAAAAGCCAGGTGATTTTCTTCCAGGCGGATGTTTATTGGTAGAGCATTCCATAGCCGAGGCCCTTGGACAGCGAATCTCCGATCCCCCTTGGATTTATACCGGGCTTTGGGCACGAGGAGGAGGTTTTTGTTGGCTGATCGAAGACTGCGGTTTGGTGTGTAATGATTTATTTTCTCCATTAGGTATTGCGGAGCTTCTCTATGCATGCATTTGTGGGTGAGGCAAAGGGTCTTGAACGTGATCCGATTTTTTACGGTTAGCCAATGTAAGCTCCTCAGTGAAGGAGAAATGGATTCCCAGGGTTTTTTTCCTGTTATCAGCCTTGCCGCCGTGTTTTGGATCAGTTGTAATCGCGCAAGTTGATATTGTGGTAATCCTATGTAAAGCGAGTTTGCGTAGTCCAGTCGTGAATTAATGATTGTTCCAACTACCACTGCTTTGTCATTCTTTGGGATAAAAGGGATGAGTCTGCGAAGCATGCGCAGCAGATGGTGAGATCGACTGACTACTGCTCCTATTTGCGCATCCATTGACATTTGTGCGTCTAAAATAACCCCGAGACTCTTCGCTTTGGTCTTTGGGGAGATAGTCTGCCCAAAGACGGTTGGTGGAGACCAGGAGGTTTTGGTTGCGGGCTTATGATTTGTACCACACTTTTCTTCTGACATGTGTACCCACCAGTGGTTTAGGCCTCATTCACTTTGACGTACTACAGCGTACACCATGTGAAGGCTAGGTTTGCCTGCATGGAGATGCACAAGTGTTCTGCGCATCTCTCTGTGCAGGCAGCCCCATTCATGTTAATTGGGACACAGCTGCTGTTCCCAATCTGACATCCATGCAGGTGCACGGACCTGATCGCAAGCTGTGCACATTTGGGGCTTTGCCCCTGCACGGCTGACAAACAAAACCCTCCACAGGTGTATGCTGCAGTATTTTCATGTGAATGAGGCCTAACACTGAATTATTGTACAGCTGACCTTCCCATTAAGCAGGAGTGCTCGATCTTTTAAAAAGTGTGAGGGCCACTTAATGCGGAGTTCCACCCAAAAATGGAACATCTGCTTTAAGCACTCATGACCCCCTGACATGCCATATTTGGCATGTCTTTTTTTGGGGGGGGGGGGGGGCGTAGTTACCGGTTTTTGAAAGGTACCCAGCTCTGACATCCTCTCCTGGCACCGTGCAGAAGTTCACAACTCCCCCCCCCCCCCCCCTTTCCTGATTCCCTGCAATCTTCTGGAACACGTCACAGGTCCCAGAACATTGCCCAGCCATTCAAGACAGTGCATGTGCAGTGTGTGCCTGGCTGTGAAGCCGCAAGCTGTCACAGCTGGGAGCCCACACTTACAATGCCGCCACCGTGAAGGAGAGGGGAGAGGAGCGAGGCTTTGGCGGCCGCATAGCTGGACCGTGGGACAGGCAAGTGTCTGTTTATTAAAAGTCAGCAGCTACACTTTTTGTAGCTGCTGACTGTTAAATGGGTGGATCAATTGTGGGCATAAAATTGGGTATTTGGATTGTACGATTATTTTTTATTTTATTTATTTGTTTTTAAGGTTGAACTGGATGGACTTGTGTCTTTTTTCAACCTGCCTAACTATGTAACTATGTAACTCCGCTTTAAGTGACTTTGTGACCGGTTGTGGGCCACAATGAACTATGGGGTTTTATGCCCCCCCCCCCCCCCCCAAACGGCAAATGTAAATAAGTCCAGAGCCCCATATAAGGCTGCTTTCACACTAGTGTGCTGGGGTTTATCTGCACTGCAAGTGGATCACAGTACACCTGTGGCTTTCCTTTAGGTTAGCTGCACAGAGCCATAGAATTCTATTACATCTTGGGGTTGTGGTGGACTTTATGAAAGCACAAACAAACTCCTGCATTCAGGAGTTTGGGTGCGCTTTAAGAAGTGCACCACACCCCATAGGATATAATAGAAGTCTATGGCTCAGTGCAGCTAAGCTAGAGGTGCACTGCGCTGCACTTGCGGATCAGTGTGAAAAGCAGCCTTTTATACAAATGCTATTATCCTCATTGCAAAAGTGCAGTGTATGTGATGTTTCATACACTGACCTTTTCCTCTTCCAGCTTCTGCTGGCATCGCTCTCCAGGCTAGAAAAGTCCCAGGTGAAGTGCACTTGGTATAACTCCCTCTGGGACAGCAGCCGGCGCTACAGAGGAGGCAATGGCTTATGCAGTTCTTGCTCCATCAGTGGCCGCCTGCTTCCTCCGCTGCCAGCACCAGCTTTATGCACTCTTATGCTGTGGGGTGGCTGGTCGACAATCAGTTGATATTGCTGACCCTCCATTTAGGCGCATGGCATGCGCTTCCCGGTTTGAGTTTGCAGGCCACATCAGAGGATCCTGCCATAAAGTATCCCTAGATCAGGCTTTTTCAACCTTTTTAAAGTGGAGGAACCCATAAAATATTATTCTGGTCTCTGAAAACTCCTACTAATGATTACTATGACCCCTTTCACACCAGGGCGTTTTGCAGGCGCTATAGCGTTAGAAATAGATAGCAATCTGCCCTAAAAAAGCTGCACCATTGTCTGTAGTGTGAAAGCCCTACAGCGGTGCACTTGCAGGAGGTCAGGGAAAAGTCCTGCCAGCAGCTTCTTTGGAGCAGTGAAGGAGCGGTGTGTTTACTGCTCCTCCACCGCTGCTCCCCATTGAAATCAATGGGGCAGCGCTGTAATACTGCCGGCAAAACGCCCGGCGTATTGCCAGCGGTTTTAACCCTTTCTCGGTAAAAGCGCCCCGCTAGCAGCCGAAATGCACCGCAAATCCAGCGGTAAAACGCCGCTAAAAATAGCGGCGCTTTACCGCCCACGCTATGGTGTGAAAGGGGTCTAAATGTACAGCTCACAGCACATGTATGTGATGGTCTGTAGGAAGAATCCTTCATTTACAGAAAGCTAAAAAGATGTCAGTGGTTTCTTATCAGAGAGGCAGAAACTGCCCATTTGTCAAGGAATCCCAAGCAACCGCTGGAGGAACCCTGGCTGAGAAAAGCAGCTCTGATTCATATGTCTGAACACTTCAATAAATATAGACTGATCCATTTTCCCAAAATACAAATCCAAAGATATTTCTTCCTAGTCCTCACTATTATCCGGTTTCCTAGCAGTTAATCTAACCTCTTACAGTCACTAAGCTTTGTATTCCAATCCATATGTATAGTCTTACAAGTAAAAGATTTGCTGAAACTAATTGTGAGAAGTGAAATTGATTCCTCTATAAAAAGCGTCTGCCTAGAGCGGAGATCACAATAAACTCTTGATGGCTTTATGCACATCGAGCTTTCACTGCACACTTCTCAACATGGACAATTACCTTTGTCCTTTGAAGTTCCGCTCGGAGGCGTCCGCATTCTTCCTGAAGCAATTTAAGTTCTTGCTCCACTGACCGGATTTTCAACTCGCGGTTCAGTTTGTCCATCTCCCAGTCATTAGGAGTTTTGCTTAAGCTTTTCATCACTGTAAAAAAAAGAAGAGAAATGTTAATCCATCCTGAACAGAGCTCTTCTGCTAAGCAATGAATACATCGGTGTCGTGTTTTGCTAATTCAATTTAGACATAAAAAGACAGCAATTAGCAAACCTCTCCTGCCAGTTTCAAACTACCCAGAGCTTTTGGGCTTACTTCAGACTCACAGAAGAAATGCTAAACACCATTTGTATCTAAAATAGCCAATAACCCCTTTAGAATAAAAAAAAACAAAAAAAAAAAAACAAATCCTTCTGTAACTCCATGTATTTACATGCAATTTTATACACTGATCAGCCATAACTTTATAACCAGCGACAAGTTACATAAACAACATTGAATACCTTGTTACAATGGCATGTGAAAATAGATGGGATATATTAGGCAGCAAATAAAAATACCATCCCTGAAATTGATGTGCTGAAAGCAGAAAAAATGGGCAACATAGTTTGTTGCATATAGGGCTGCATAGTGGCAGACCATGCTGACCTTTGTCCACAGCCAAAAGTGCCTACAATGGGCACATGAGCATCCGAACTGGACCACGGAATAATGAAAGAAGGCGGCCTGGTCTAATTAATCAAGTTTTATTTTACATCATGTGGATGGTCGGGTGCGTGTGCGTCACTTACCTGGGGAAGAGATGGCACCAGGATGCACTATGGGAAGAAGGTAATCCAGCAGAGGCAGTGATGCTTTGTTCAATGTTCTGCTGGGAAACCTTGGTTCCTGTAATTCATGTTATTTAAACACATAGCTCTCACTTAAACTTTGTTGTTGACCAAGTACATACCTTCATGTAAATGGTAGTCCCTGATGGTAGTGGCCTCTTTTAACAGAACAATGCTCCCTACCACCACTGTTAGTTTTGGTGTCAAATTTCAATTTGGTCTTGGTCTTCTGACTAAAATGCCATTTTAGTTTTAGCCGTATTTAGTCTAATAAAATCTAATGGCTTTAGTTAAAATCGAATGCACTATTTAAGCATTTTTATAGACTTTCCAAACTCATTATATACTGCTGGAGCAAAAAAAAATTTAATATGTTATTTATGGCAGGGCTCAAAATTACAAGTCCTGAGCTATGAGCCAGGCCTTAAGGGTTACGCCCCACCCAATCCCTACCCTGCCCCTAAACACACCCTCATAAATGATCTCATGAACTTACATTTAAATGCTTTATACAGCATTAAAGCGGAGTTCCGCCGTTTATTTTTTTTAAGTCAGCAGCTACAAATACTGCAGCCGATTCATCGGCTGTCGGGTGCTGCTACCGCTATCCTTGGTAAGGGAATCACTTACTGGTTCCCTATTGCGCATGCGCGACTCACGCTGTGCTATCCCACGGGTCCCTGCTGTTTTCTGTGACACCGGAGGTGGGGAGGAACCGGAAAAGCAGAACTCCGCTTTAAGTTACAAAAGTAATTATTAACAACAACTTTATCAGTTCAGTCTCACCTGTGCCCATCATTGTGGTATGACCAGTTCCCCACCAATGCAGCCTCACCTGTGCCCATCATTGCGGCGTGACCAGTGCCCATCATTGCAGCCTGACCAGTGCTCATCATTGCAGCCTGACCAGTGCCCAGGAAGAGAGGAGGATGGCCGGATCATCACAGTGGAAGAGAGCATGGAGGAAGAAGAGAGCTGGCCGGATCACAGAGCGGGGATAGTCCGTTGTAACAGCTTACATTTGAACTGCCTCTGCTCGCAGTCACACACAGTCCCGCTTCCTGACCCAGTGCCTGTGACAGACAGAACACAGTCACACCGGCATTGGACAGGCGTTCTGTCTGTCACAGGTGTTGGGTCAGAAGGCGGGACTGTGTGCGACTGCAGACGGAGGAAATTCAAATGTAAGCTGTTACAGTGGGCTATCCTGTGATCTGGTCAGCTCTTCTCTTCCTCCATGCTCTCTTCCCCTGTGATGATCTGGTCGCCCTATCTCTTCCTCTACGGTCTCTTCCCCTGGGCGAACGGCTCCCATTCAACCCTGCCTGCCAGCGGTGCGTGCCGCCCCACTCCCAGGCAGCCCACGCTGGCCAGCCATCATTTTCTACTCGCAAAATGTGAATAGGCATGTGGAAAATTCGAGGGTTGCTTTATGGTATTAAGATTTGAACAAACTACATGCTCTGGACGGTCTGAGGAGGCCTGTAATGCACAGTGCTCTGGATGGTGGTCTGAGGAGGAAGTCTGTAATGCACAGTTCTCTGGACGATCTGAAGAGGCCTGTAATACTACAGTGCTCTGGACCGTAGTCTGAGGAGGCCTGTAATGCTAGACAGTGCTCTGAATGGTCTGCAGATGCCTGTACTGCACACAGTGCTCTGGACGGTGCTCTATGGAAGCCTGTAAATGCTGCAGAATGTTGTGGACAGTCTGAGGAGCGGTCTGTAATGTATTGCACACAGTGCTCTGAATGGTCTGAGGAGGCCTCTAATGCACACAGTGATCTGGACGGTTAGGAGGCCTGTAAATGCTGCACAGTTCTCTGGACGATCGTCTAAGGAGGCCTGCAATGCTGCACAGTGCTAAGCATGCCACAGTGGCTACTTTGCTTGCTGGAAGGGGAAGCACCCACAGGCGGAGCTCCAAGGACACCGGAAGTTCATGTGGATAGACGTCACTCCCTCACATTTTAGTTTTTGCCAATTGATGAAAACTTTGGGAAATTTTAGTTTTCATCACTGGAAATATGCTGGTGACGAAAATGTTTTTGTCAAGAAATTTAACACTGCCTGCCACACTGCAAAAACGGTTCAAGAATGGTTTGAGGGAAACAACGAGTTTGAGGAGTTGACTTGGCCTCCAAAATTTTCAGATCTCAATGCAACTGAGCATCAGTGGGATGTGCTGGAAAAACATGTTCGATTTCATGGAGGAACCACCTCACAACTTACAGGACTTAAAGGAGAAGTACAGCTAAAGCTTGTTTGGCTGTACTTCCCTGTGAATTACAGAAGTGCAATTTGTTCTGCACTCCTGTGACCCGTTTTCAGCAGACAGTGGGCTGAAGCCCATTGTCTGCTGACATCACAGAGCCGGTCCAGACCTGGAAAAGATCACGATCATATGGTCAGGATCCGCCCATATGCCTGGACCAGCACCCGGCTCAGCCACTCATGAAGCAGCCTGAGCCAGCCTCTCCCACCTCTCCACAGCTCAGCGTTACAGTATTCATTGGGGGCAGCGCAGAAAGCTGATGACTGACCATGAGTCACCAGCTCTCTGCTCATGGAGCTGTGAGAACCAAGCAGCCGGCAGTGTTTGATCACTCGGTTCTCAGAGTTAGAGCCAGCGGGCGACAGATGCAGCATCAGACCGATGTTGCATCCAGCTAGGCAAGTATGATGTTAATAAAACTCAAATCCCACACTTCTCTTTTAAAGGATCTGATACTGATGGCTTGGTGCCAGATACCACAGCATACCTTCAGAGGTCTAGTGCCATCCATTCCTTGACAGATGAGAGCTGTTTGAGGGAAAAAAAAAAAGGGGGGAACCTAGTCAATATTAGGTGAGTGGTCATGAAGTTATGGCTGATCGGTATATGCTGCTCTCTAAGCAGGTATGACAATAAGCAGGATCACGTGGATGGCGTGGGCACATAGAAGTGATATGTGGTTATGTTGATGAATTCAACAGCTTCTTAATTGAATGCCCCATCAGATGAGCCTGCACATACCTGCAGAGGCCTCCGTTACACCTACATACCAGACAACCTGACCTTTAACAAAAACAACATTTAGCAGGTTTGTGATTGTTGAGGTGGAAGAATGTGATGCACATGAGAGCGCACACACCCAGGCAGTGATGTCATATACTGTACCTTGGTGCGTTTCCAGCTCAGATTTCACTTGCAGAAGCTCCACTTCTCTAGACTGCAGTTGTTCATTCAAGTGCTTTGTGCATTCTATTTTTTCCTTCTCCTATAGATAAGAAACAAATAGTTATAAAGAACAAGAAATTGTCTAATTTTAAAGAGAAAACCAAATGAGAAATAAAATAATCTAAACCAATCCTCTGACAGCAGTACTCAGACTGGGAGAGAAGGGGCAGCACTAAGACAGCTTTCACACCGAGCCGGCATCGTCAGTAAAGCGGCGCTATTTTTAGTGCCGCTTTACTGTTTTAGTGACGCTATCCGGCAGTTTTAAACCCCCTGCTAGCAGCCGAAAAGGGGTCAAACCCGCTGTAAAACGCCGTTTGGGCGGCGTTTTGCCAGCGGTATTGCAACGCTGCCCCATTGATTTCAGTGGGGAGAAGTGGTGAGTTCACCGCTCCCAAGAAGCTGCTGGCAGGACTTTTGGGGACACCCTGCCAGCAAAGGAGACGCTTTTTTCAGGCACTATTTTTAGAGCTGTAGCACCTCAAAAACACTGGCAGTGTGAAAGGCGTCTGAAGATAAAACAGTTGAGCTGGCTAGAGACATTCTGATAGGAAAAGAAAGAGGGAACAGAAGGACATTTCCACACTGCAATGTTGCAGGTTAAAAACTCCATTAGCCAAAAAAAATAAGCAAACAAAAAATCATGCAATGAAATACTTCCTAAATCAATTTCACCGTTGTTGTAGGCCTACCAGCCAGGCTTGTGAACACAAATCTTTGCAATGGAATGTACACAATATCACACATATTAGCATTTCCTATAAAATGCATAGTAGAAAAACTGGAAAAGTGTACTACAGCATTAAAAAGAAAAAAAAAACACCTACAAGTTTACAATGCATGTGAAGAAAGTCTTAAAGTGGTTGTAAACCTCAGACAAGAAATATAAACAAAGCACATCCCTCTTTAGTGTGTACTTGCCTCAATTAGGAGCACTAAGTGGCATTTCTGTATGCTGCTTCCTATACTTTCAGTATGAATAACTTCTAACAAGTTTTCCTGACACCAAGAGCATTAAATAGACTGTGGAGACATCGCACTTACGGTCCGCGGCGTTTTGGCTGACTGGGGCCACCCGAGGGGGGCGTGGTCGGGTTGTTGAACGTCACTTCCAGGACGGCTGTGCATAAGCCGGACACATGGGGCCGGCGTCCATGCACAGCGGTCCCACCTTCTCACCAGGCAAAAGACTATAGGGGCTACAAGGATCCTCTCTTCACCTTGGACCTTTTGGGAGAGTCTGTCGTTATTTTAGTCACCCTAAGGGCCGGTTCACACAGCGAGGCGCGGCGAGGCTTCTCTGACTTGCCTCGCCGCGACCTGCGGGGATCTCAGCGGCGACTTGCAGAGGACTTCTGTATAGAAGTCAATGCAAGTCGCCCCCGAAGTCGCCCAGAAGTAGTACAGGAACCTTTTTTCTGAGTCGGAGCGACTCGAGTCGCTCCTCTCAGAACGGTTCCATAGTACTGAACGGGGGCGACTTGCGGGAGCGAGGCGAGGCGAGCCGTGTCGCCTCGCATCGCATCGCTGTGTGAACCGGCCCTTAGACACCACAAGAAGTGACCATTTAATTTAAAGGTGATACAACAACATATTTACTTTTTTATTCTTTGCTTTGCTTTTCACTATGCTGTCACCAGCATATGCTGAGCACGGTTACACTGTGCACCATTTCCCCCTCCTTTTTGCTCTCATTATTAATTATGCTTCATACACTTCTCATATGCACTAATTACATATACTTGTTATTTATTAACAAGTCTTTTATGAATGATGGACAATTTGTTGAATCAAAAACTTGTTGAATTAACTGTTTGGAATCTCTTCCACACTGCTTGATTCATTATTTCTTAATATACTAGATCCTTTACACCAGTTTCCTATATTAAATTAAGATTATATATATATATATATATATATATATATATATATATATATATATATATATATATATTTTTTTTTTTTTTTTTCTTTATCTTTCACAAACACCCTAAAAAGCATTTCATTTAACTTTGTTTATACAGAATACGGGGCAGTACAACCCCGTCCTGTTTTTTTCTTGGCCACCTCACACTACATAGTACCTGAAGCCTTTATGCTAAATCGCAGGCTCTCATATAGATCAAAGTGTGTTGCCGAAGTGAAAACCGACCTTTTATCTACTTGCAAAAATACTTCTTCATCTTTCTTCTCCCTCCTGCACATTTCTCTTGGGGTGTACCCATGAAGAAACGTAAGTAAATTTACTAAAATACCCACACTATATGCACGAAAATTAAATGTCACATCCGTTCCCATATTGCTTCAAATCATGGGAGTCCTCACAACACATACCTCCTTTCCACAACCCCTCCCCTCTCCCCCCCCCCTTTTTTTTCTCTTTTCCATTTAATATATTGATAGAATGTATAAATGAATATATGTAAAATCTTTTATGATGTTGATCTGATTGATATATCCTCTGTATTTTAGAAAACTGTTAAAGCTCCTGAGGAAGCGTTGCTCAAAAACACGAAACATGTAGACCGCCAGAACATATCTGAGTCTTAGTTCTGTACTCGATACCCTGTTTTATTTTACTTTCTGTATTAATGTATTATTTTTGTATATATATATATATATATATATATATATATATATATATATATATATATATATATATATATATATATAGAAATGAATATGGATTCTGTCTAGACTGTACTAATATTGACAGGATACTAAGCAGCACTTGATATGTTTTTATAATTCTCCCCCTTTATTTGTTCTAATTTAAAAAAAAATTTCAATAAATAATATTTTTGAATATATGGTTTTTACTTTTTAATTTTTGCCTAAAAAGTCCAATAGAACCAACACTTTTCCTTGAGGTCTTTTGTGTGAAGGTTTTTCTGTTCCCCTTCTCCCCTTTTCCCTTACAAGTTTTTCTGACACCAAGAGAAAAAAGGTGACAGAGGAGGGAGCTCCAGAAGATTGACGGCCGGGGGGGGGGGGGGGGGTCCCTTTCCTTCAGTCAGCATTCAAAGCTTTCCTCACTGAGCTCTGCAGAGTGAAACATCCATTCTCCACACCGTTTTCTTATAGCACAGATAAGCTTAAAAAATTCTGCACTAAATGGATGTAGAGAAAAGAAGAGTGCAGATAAACAGGTACAAGTTTTGTAAGAGGATTTGTTTCATCTCTGTATCGCACGAGGCCAGTCACTACACTGGGTGTATGTAAGGGTTTACAACAACTTTATACATTACTGTATTCATACAGACCTATATTTCTAATGTAATGTTGAATGTTTCTAGAAGACCATTATTTAAAATATATACGGTATACAAATGTATGTACAGGTATACATTTTATTTATGTCGTTTTGAATAGATTAGGAAATGGTTAGAGCCTTTGTCGGGTATGCATTGTGTCTCTAGGCCTAGTGGAGAAATTTCCCCTCGCTTACTGTCAAGGACAGGAAGTGATAGGAAATGTGTCCATCAGGAATACAGACAAAAACAAAAAAACATTTTTAGTATTGTGGGGAAGGGTTAGCATTTCTGATGATGGGTTTATTGCCATATGTGCCTTCCAGTTCTGGTGACATTAGGACCCCCCAACCCCTATTTCTTTTATGGGCATTACAGGGACAGAAGGTGGGGAAAATCTCCAGAACGAGGTCACAGACAGAAATAAAAACATGACACCTGAAGATCTGAGCTTACAGTGGTATTAAAGCTTAATTTCTTTTAAAACCGATCTTCTTTTCGGCGCTCCTGGCTCCTCATCTTTGAGCAGTACTCCCAAATAAAACCTCTGTCTGCCCGATCCTGAGCCGCGTGCCCTCTCTCCTCATTGGCTTACTGGCTGTGATTCCTAGCCGAGGAGGGAGATTCCCAGGAAAACCCAGGCTTTTTATACACTAGGGATACACCGAATGGGTTTTTTGGTGGCAAAACCGATACCAAAAATAAATCTTCCTTGATCCCGAAAACCAATAACGAAACAGCACCGATGCGAAATTTACTGTTTTAAAAAAAATATTTTTATACAGGAGATGGTCCGAGACTGGGGACATGCTACAGGAGATGGTCAGAGACTGGGGACATGCTACAGGAGATGGTCAGAGACTGGGGACATGCTACAGGAGATGGTCAGAGACTGGGGACATGCTACAGGAGATGGTCAGAGACTGGGGACATGCTACAGGAGATGGTCAGAGACTGGGGACATGCTACAGGAGATGGTCAGAGACTGGGGACATGCTACAGGAGATGGTCAGAGACTGGGGACATGCTACAGGAGATGGTCAGAGACTGGGGACATGCTACAGGAGATGGTCAGAGACTGGGGACATGCTACATGAGATGGTCAGAGACTGGAGACATGCTACAGGAGATGGTCAGAGACTGGGGACATGCTACAGGAGATGGTCAGAGACGAGGAACATGCTACAGGAGATGGTCAGAGACTGCAGACATGGTACAGGAGATGGTCAGAGACTGCAGACATGGTACAGGAGATGGTCAGAGACTGCAGACATGGTACAGGAGATGGTCAGAGACTGCAGACATAGTACAGGAGATGGTCAGAGATTGCGGACATGCTACAGGAGATCAATGCAGCCTCACCAGTGCCCATCATATGCAGCCTCACTGTGCCCAGCAGCCTAACAGTGCCCGTCATGTAGCCTGCCTGTACCTCACCAGTGCATATAAACAAACATACACATATAAAAACGCACACACATAAACAATGAATGAATAAAGCTTGAAGTGCTGCTCCAAGAAATAGGATCTCTCCCCCTGGTCCTTAGGAATAGGGGTGGTGGCACCCTAACTCATTCATCCAATGACAGAACTTATAAATAATTGGGCCACCCCTCTCCCAGCCTGGCCCGACTGTAGTATAAGTTTTAGCAGCCTAAGCCAGTGTCACTTCACTAGCCACTCCCCTGACGTGCTTCGCTCCGCCCACTAGGAGCTCAGTCAGAGGTTCTATAGCTAATCCCCAGTGGGAGGTGTGAAGGACATCAGGGGGCACAAATTTAAAAAGTCACAGCGGCGGTGGGGTTTTTAAATGTGATACAGGGGCAGTTTGGAGGTGGGGGTCCCATTTGCACCATGGTAAACCCTAAATGTAATATGTAACATGGTCCAAAAGGTGGAATTAGCCTTCAACATGCAGCAATCACAAAATTATCATTTCTCTTTAAATCAGGAAGGTATGGGGAGTTTTAGGAGTTGTGCCCAAACTCATCTGAACACACGCGGTCTCTGATCACATTACAAAATTTTACTTTAGGCAACAAAGTAAAAGGGGCTGAACAAGGGCTTCAGTGTCCATACAGATTGGTGCTGAAGTCCACATCTATTTAAAGACTATGCAGCTCTAAGCAAAATAAAATGGTTCTCCAATCCATAAATCTAACACACCTTCCATGCAGTGGTTATAAGAGAGCACTTTGTGCATTAGAAGTATGCTCCAACCTCTCAATTCTGTGAACAAGACCTTTCAGATTATACCTTAGCTGTATGCAGGCTGTACTAAATCAGGGAAGGAATGACGTTTAACAGCTATACATACCATTGCACTTAGAAGCTTGTGTAGGTTGTCTCGCTCAATGGAAATTTCACGAAAGGCACTGTAAGCTCTGTTCACTTTGTAGCTCTCCTCTCTGCTATGTTCTTCAAAACTGCCACAAAGCTAAAAGGAAGACGAGTAACAAGAACTATGCTCAAAAAGGAGCAAAAAGTGAGGTTTGTAGCAATATTCTAAACCAGGGATTTCCAAACTTTCTAAACAAAGGGCCTTTTTGCTATCTTTCAGATATTATTAGGGGGGCAGACTGTGTCCAGAGGGAGTAGAAATTGTCCGGGAGTCTGTGGGAGTAAACAATACATCTTTAGTATTAGGGTGAGAAATAACGCCCTATCATTGGTGTCAGTAGGAGGTCGAGTGCACCATCATTGGTGTCAGTTTGAAGAACAGTGGCCCGTCGTTGGCATCAATGGGAAAAATACTGGCCCATCGTGGATGTCAGTAGCAGGAGTTATGCCCTATTCGTGGGGTGAGTGAGAGGAATAGTCTTTTGTGTTAGTAGAAGGAAAAGTGCCTCAAGGGCCGGATAAAGGCAAGCCAAGGGCCGTATCCTGCCCCCGGGCCACAGTTTGGATACCATTGTTCAAAACCTACAACACACATGCAAAATGATGAAGAACACAATTGTTGATTATAAATTTGCAATTGTGTATCGGTAGAATTTTATTTTAAAGTCACGCAAGAGACTCATAGAATACAATATTTAAAAAAAGGGCCTCTGCCCACAGGCGCATCTGGCTGTATAGCATAAATTCCAGCGTACTTCCCACCCAGGGGTGCTGCGTACCGCCACCTATAGAAGTCAGCAGCTATATGCATGTATAGGCAAGTACCTGGGTAAACACCAATATGTACAGTGAGGGAAAAAAAAGTATTTGATCCCCTGCTGATTTTGTAAGTTTGCCCACTGACAAATAAATGATTAGTCTATGTTAGTGGTAGGTTTATTTTAACAGTGAGAGACAGAACAAACAAAAAAAAAATCCAGAAAAACGCATTTCAAAAAAAGTTATAAATTGATATGCATTTTAATGGAGTGAAATAAGTATTTGACCCCTCTGCAAAACAGGACTTAGTACTTGGTGGCAAAAGCCTTGTTGGCAATTATAGAGGTCAGACGTTTCTTGTAGTTGACCATCAGGTTTGCACACATCTCAGGAGGGATTTTGTCCCACTTTCCTTTGCAGATCTCTTCAACTCATTAAGGTTTCGAGGCTGACATTTGGTAACTCGAACCTTCAGCTCCCTCCACATATTTTCTATGGGATTAAGGTCTGGGAGAATGGCTAGGGCACTCCAGGACCTTAATGTGCCTTTTTTGAGCCCTCCTTTGCTGCCTTGGCTGTGTGTTTTGGGTCATTGTCATGTTGGAATACCCATCCACAACCAATTTTCAATGGCCTGGCTGAGGGAAGGAGGTACCCAAGATTTAATAGTCCATGGCCCTGTCCATCTTCCCTTTGATGTGGTGAAGTTGTCCTGTCCCCTTAGCATAAAAACATCCCCCAAAGCATAATGTTTCCACCTCCATGTTTGACAGTGGGGATGGTGTTCTTGGGGTCATAGGAAGCATTCCTCCTCCTCCAAACATGGCGAGTTGAGTTTATGCCAAAGAGCTTGATTTTGGTCTCATCTGACACAACACTTTCACCCAGTTCTCCTCTGAATCATTCAGATGTTCATTAGCAAACTTAGGACGGTCCTGTTCATGTGCTTTCTAGAGCAGGGGGACCTTGCAGGCGCTGCAGGATGTCAGTCCTTCCCATAGTATGGAATCAATTGTTTTCTTGGTGACTATGGTCCCAGCTGTCTTGAGATCATTGGCAAGATTCCCCCATGTAGTTCTGGGCAGATTCCTCACCGTTCTCAAGGTCATTAAAACTCCACAAGGTGAGATCTTGCATGGAGCTCCAGACCGAGGGAGATTGACAGTTATTTTGTTTCTTCCATTTGCGAATAATCGCACCAACTGTTGTCACACTCTCACCAAACTGCTTGGTGATGGTTTTGTAGCCCATTCCAGCCTTGTGTAGGTCTATACTCTTGTCCCTAACATCCTTGGAGAGCTCTTTGGCTGTGGCCATGGTGAAAAGATTGGAAACCGACTGATTGCTTGCTTCTGTGGACAGGTGTCTTTTATACAGTTAACAAGCTGAGATTAGGAACACTCCCTTTAAGAGAGTGCTCCTAATCTCAGCTTGTTACCTATATAGAAGACATCTGGGAGCCATAATTCTTGCTGATTGATGGGGGATAAAATACTTATTCCACTCATTAAAATGCAAATCAATTTATGACTTTTTAGAAATTCGTTTTTTTGGATATTTTTGTTGTTAGGCTTATTTTAACAGTGAGAGACAGAATATCATTAAGATTATAGACTGATCATTTCTTTGCCACTGTGCAAACGTACAAAATCAGCAGGGGGATCAAATACATTTTTTCTCTTACTGTATACTCTGGACTTGCGTATAACTGTGTACAGCCACTGACTTCTATAAGCGACAGTATATAGCACCTGTAGGCTACCTGGTGGGAAATACACTTGAATTTATGGAATTTAAACTTTGCAGCCAGGTACAGCAGTGACCATGAGCCCTTATGCTGTGGCCATGGGACCCTATGCATATTTCTTTTATACAGCTATGTGATCAGTGATACTGAACTTGACATTGACAAATATAAAAAAGCAATTTTAACTATATATATATATATATATCTGTAACTACCGTAATTATATTAAACTCTGATTAAAAGTACTAATTTTAGCACAGCTTGAATGTAGAAGGATGGCTTTACCAGTAGTAGTTCACAAAAACATTTGTACGAGCTATATAATGTTGCATTTAAAGCTAGATTACAAACAAACTTTTCTTTGTTGGTAGAGTCAAGAACAACGATTTCTTTTGTGAAGTTTTTATTGTCGTCCATGACCCCACTGAAGAGATTTCACCTCTTGTCCTGTCCATTTGACAGAGGGGAGCTGTTAAGGGGAGCCATTACCAAGCTGACCGGGAGACACAAACAGTAATAATCACCTGACACAGCAAAGAAAAAAAAATCTAACAGATCCCTCCATTCACACTATGCAGGAAGGATGGGCAAATCTCCTACTGAGGCTGTTATTGTCTGACAGGCGATACCAGTGGCTGTCAGAATAATGAGTCGGAGGCTGCATAAAAGATTAGATTTAAGAATTGTTTGGCCAACAATTTTCCACCCGGCTCCTTCAATTTATCAAAGTAAGGCTGTCCAGTGGAAGGAACCAGACAAAATTTAAATGCCAGTATGGACAGCTTAAAACTGGCCATACATGGGTCGAAATCCAAGAGAATTTTCTTTCCAAAATCATAACTAATATTTTTCATTCGAATTTGGCACCACTAGTGGGCCGCAGCAACAGACGATTTTTGTATGGTCATCGAAATTGAGTGATTGGGCATGTTGGAAATATTTTGAAGAATAGAACAAATTTCTAATCAATGATGTGAAAATCCTACGAGAAATATAATTGAAAAAGAAATGAGCATGAGCTGTGACCTGGAAAGAAAAGAAGATTCTTGGCCACTTAAATTCTTTTCTGTAACAGGAGGTGAAATTAAAGGCTTAGTTGGTCGAATTTTGAAATTAATGGTGGGTGCCACATAACACACAAAATGTGCACGTTTATGGCCTGCCTAACTCTTCCCAATTTTACTGAACAAAACAAAAAAAATAAACAACTCATTAGAAAGATTTCCCTTCACTTCCTGTCTCGAAAAATAGTGAAATTTGCCTGTTAAGAAATCTCCCTGCGTGAGAGATTTACTAAACCTGGAGAGTACAAAATCTGGTGCAGCTGTGCATGGTAACCAATCACCTTCTAACTTCAGCTTGTTCAATTAAACTTTGGCAATAAAATCTGGAAGCCAACTGGTTTCTGTGCAGAGCTGCACCAGATTTTCCACCATGCAGTTTTAGTAAATAGCCTTTACAGTCTGCTATAAAAGCCAAGTATGGGCTCTATCCTATCCCTTTGCCACCTGAAATAAAAAAATAAAATTTTGCCTGAAGATAGGCGTTACTTTAAGGGGGCTTCATATTAGAGCTGCACGATTCTGGCCAAAATGAGAATCACGATTTTTTGCTTAGAAGATAGATCACGATTCTCGCGGCGTAACATCTTTCACATTAAAACTAAAACTAAAAAAAATTGGGCTAACTTGACTGTCTCTCTTTTTTTTTTATTAATTGAAGTGTATTTATTCACAAAAAATTGCGTTTGAAAGACCGTTGGACAAATACAGTGCGACATAAAATATTGCAGCAACTGACATTTTATTCCCTAGGGGGTCTCTGCTAAAATATATATGTTTGGGGGTTCCAAGTAATTTTCTAGCAAAAAATATTGATTTTACCTTAAAGCGGAGCTCCACACGAAAGTGCCATAATTGGCACCTTTTAGGGGGCGTGCATAGCTAGCCGCAGATGCCGACCCCCCCCATTGTGTTCTGGGAAACACACAGTTCCAAGAACACAACAGGGACCTGCTGCAGAGTGACTCGCTCATGCGCAGTAGGGAACCGGGCAGTGAAGCCGCAATGCTTCACTTCCTGATTCCTTGACAGAGGATGGCGGCAGGCAGCCGAGAGACGAGCGTTTGCTCGTCATCTGTTGCTGACATCACGGGCACCCTGGACAGGTAAGTGTCCATTTATTGAAAGTCAGCAGCTGCAGTATTTGTAGCTGCTGGCTTTTAATATTTTTTTTTTTTTTTTTACGGTGGAGCTCCATTTTAAGAAACAATTGTCAGAAAAAGATTTAGACTTTAAGTGGTTAAACTTCCTGCATTTACACTTGTTTAAAAACTTTTCAGACTGCCTGGATTTTTTATTTACACACAGAAGTTTCCATTTGATCTAAGAAGCAAGTTAGGTACAACATTTGATTTTAAAAACTTGGCAGACTGCCCAGATGTTTTCTTTTGACAGCTGAGTGAGCAGATAAGTCTCTCCACTTGTTATATGAAAGAATCGGCAAACTCTGCAATAGAGATCGTCAGAGGGGTTAAATCGAGATAACGATTTTTTAACAATTAATTGTGCAGCTCTACTTTATAGATTAGATTTGATATTAAAATTATATATAAAAGGGTCAGTACACTGGTGACATTTTTTTTCCCTAAATAAAATCTGGTCACGAACAGATATCAGAGAAGCATCAGGCAAAAGTTCTCTCTTTCATGACCCTTCCTTAGTGCCTGTGTACAGGAAGCTCTGGCAGGATAAAACGTAGGCTTCCAAAGAGGAGACAAGCCGTTGTCCTTGCTTTTGGGGATGCACCAATACCGGATACTCTTTCTCAAGTACTCGCCGATACCAAGTACCGATACCTATTTTTAGTGTCATGTGACAGTTTTTTTTAAATAAATCAAAAATTATTACTTGGGGTCACTGATGTATATGGAGATGGGGAGGTGCAGTAAGGGGTATGGATGCACATGAAGATGAGGAGGTGCACTAAGAAGTTACTGTTTAGAGATGGGGAGGTGCAAAAGGGGTTAATGGGCACCAAAGGGTTACGCGATGGAGATGGTGTGGGTGCATTAAGAGGTTAATGTATGGAGATGGGGTGAATGAAGTGTGTTAACCCTCTGCCACATGGAGGAGTGTCTTCGCCATTTAGAGAGCATGCAGGAAAACATCATTTACCTATCCTCAACTATAGATCAGAATTTTAAAACATTCCAAGACTATAACACTTGTCGCCTGTACCTTATCCTCCATTTGTCGTAGCCTTTTCTTTAAAGTGTAATTCTCCCTTTCAGTATCCTTCAGACGTTTCTTTATGTCTTCATATGCTGTGACCAGTGCAAAGTGTGAGGCCACTGATGCCTCTCCGGAGGACGCAGAAAAAGGAGTTTCTTGATCTCTCCCCATTGTAAAGTCTTCTTTTTCATGATTTAGAATACAAATATCATCATCAACTAGGGAATCCATGTTCCTGAAAAAAATAAATAAATAAATGAAGTCAGTCAGTCATTTTCCCCCACAACATATACCACATGCACATAAGAAAACATTGTGCTACTACTTATGCATTTAAAAAAAAAAGTAAAACGTTGCTATCTCAGTCACAGGGGCTAATGACACAGGTGAAGTTGCATTATTCAAGGGCCAAGTCAAGCTTGTGAATTACAGTAATGGGGAGGCAATATGCATACTCCCTCAATACACAGCAACGCATTCATTCTAAATGGCACCCCATTGCATTTGTACATTAGGACCTCGCTGTTATGTGGGGGTGGTATAACACACACACACACACACACACACACACACACACACACACACACACACACATATTAGAATTCATTGAGATGTATACAACTAGCATGTTAAAAACACATATCTCCCTTCTTTTTTTTTTTTTTCCGTAAAAGAGTTTTATTGAAAATAATATGCAAATACACAAGGAACAGATAGATGAACTGACAATGTGTGTACATTGCAAACAATAACAAGCTTAATTAACAGCGTGTATTGGTAAATCATTAATAAAACTTGTTTCCACGTAGTGTTGTTTAACCTAATATCTCAATGCATTTGACATTTGTACCTATTTCAAAGTATGATGCATAAAATCCGCATTACAACAATCAGGTTAGGAAACTTTGGACGGATAGAATTGGTATCATCTGTCTTGATAGGTGGAGTATGTAGAGCGATTGATAGACATCTGGGTTCGGGTGGTCAAGAGCAGAAGGAGGTCAGTCATCAGTGTTGGGAAAAAAAGAAAACGAAAACAAAGAAAAAATGGAGAGGTGGGGGGAAGGTGACCAGAGGGATTGTAACTAGGGAAAAGGTTGGGAATGGGCAGGGGTGGTTCCAAAGAGCGGGGAGGGAGGTTGTCCAAGGATGTCGCCCCCACAGTCCCCACCATCTTTCCAGTTAGAGAGGACCTCTCAATGTGGGGGTCCCCGACCAGCGGGGGTCCCTCTTAGATCCTTGTGAGAGGCGGGTCAAGAATAGTATACAGGCCAAATTGAACTGTCTAAAGGTGAGGATATGTTTAAGTCGCTATTGGGGCCGTTCAAACGATTTGAGTTCATGATGGAGGCATATATATCTCCCTTCTTTATCAGTTCTGCTCTTGGAAATCTAATGAGTTGTGAACTAAAACACTCACACCTCTCAAATACGTGGTGTGAGTGGAGTGGTACACTCCCCCATGCAAAGTTAAGACAGGACAATGAGTCTCTGGTGAGGTGCGTCTCCTGTAGGACACAAATCACAGGCACATTGTTAAACAGTATTGTGGCTACCACAGTACGTTTGAGGCTGGGTTCACATGCAGCCCACAGCAGGGGTCCAGTGCATCCCCGTTCACCTTTTCAGGTCTGATTTCAGCCCTGGGTTTAAGGCTGGGTGAATGTGAATCCAATCTTAAAGAGTCATGTAGCCCCAGAAAATGCCATGAAACTACAGATATTGTATTCATGTTACGGAGGAAAGTATATATAGCATGGGCACACAGTGGAGGACAGAGTTTTTAGCCTAAGAGGGTATGCAAACATCAACTGACCATGATAGTGCAGTAGGTACAAACCATAGGAGTCCCAAGTGCCTAGATCAGCCAGGTGCAATGCTCCGGAATAGTGACAAAGACCAAGCAGAACGAGTGGGTGCAACTGCAATCCCACACTGGCAAAGGGACAGTGTAGAAGGTGGAATTTTCACGTCCACCGACTTCCAACACTGTCACATAGGTGTAGATAACCAAAGCAATGAGCATTCGAACATTCGTGGAGGACAACAGGTCTCTCTCCAGTATTGCAGCATACTTAAATAATAAAAAAGGGGTAATATTACCAATGAAGCGATTTCTTGATGAAGTTAGCCAACTCCCTTCACTCTTTGTAGAAACGTAGTTGGATTTTCTCAATGGCATTCGTAGATACTAGTCAAATGTAGGTATACAGTATCTCACAAAAGTGAGTACACCCCTCACTTTTTTGTAAATATTTTATTATATCTTTTCATGCGACAACACTGAAGAAATGACACTTTGCTACAATGTAAAGTAGTGAGTTTACAGCTTGTATAACAGTGTAAATTTGCTGTCCCCCAAAATAACAACAGCCATTAATGTCTAAACTGTTGGCAACAAAAGCGAGAACACCCCTAAGTTAAAATGTCCAAATTGGGCCCAAAGTGTCAATATTTTGTGTGACCACCATTATTTTCCAGCACTGCCTTAACCCTCTTGGGCATGGAGTTCACCAGAGCTTCACAGGTTGCCACTGGAGTCCTCTTCCACTCCTCCATGATGACATCACAGAGCTGGTGGATGTTAGAAACCTTGCGCTCCTTCGTCTTTCCGTTTGAGGATGCCCCACAGATGCTCAATAGGGTTTAGGTCTGGAGACAAGCTCAGCCAGTCCATCACCTTTACCCTCAGCTTCTTTAGCAAGGCAGTGGTTGTCTTGGAGGTGGGTTTGGGGCTGTTTTGTTGGAATACTGCTCTGTAGCCCAGTCTTCGAAGGAAGGGAATCATGCTCTGCTTCAGTATGTCACAGCACATTTTGGCATTCATGGTTCCCTCAATAAACTGTAGCTCCCCAGTGCCGGCAGCACTCATGCAGCCCCAGACCATGACGCTCCCACCACCATGCTTGACTGTAGGCAAGACACACTTGTCTTTGTACTCACCTGGTTGCTGCCACACACGCTTGACACCACCAGAACCAAATAAGTTTATCTTGGTCTCATCAGACCATAGGATGTGGTTCCTGTGATCCATGTCCTTAGTCTGCTTGTCTTCAGGAAACTGCGGGCTTTCTTGTGCATCGTCTTTAGAAGAGGCTTCCCTCTGGGACAACAGCCATGCACGTCAATTTTATGCAGTGTGTGGCGCATGGTCTAAGCACTGAAAGGCTGACCCCCCACCCCTTCAACCTCTGCAACAATGCTGGAGCACTTATACGTCTATTTCCCAAAGACAACCTCTGGATATGATGCCGAGCACGTGCACTCAACTTCTTTGGTCGACCATGGCGAGGCCTGTTCTGAGTGGAACCTGTCCTGTTAAACCACTGTATGGCCTTGGCCACTGTGCTGCAGCTCAGTTTCAGGAGCTTCTTATAGCCTAGGCCAGTGATGGCGAACCTTGGCACTCCAGATGTTTTGGAACTACAATTCCCAGGATACTCATCTACACTGCAGAGTGCATGAGCATCATGGTAAAAAGTTGTTCCAAAACATCTGGGGTGCCAAGGTTCGCCATCACTGGCCTAGGCCATCTTTATGTAGAGCAACAATTCTTTTTTTCAGATCCTCAAAGAGTTCTTTGCCATGAGGTGCCAACTTCCAGTGACCAGTATGAGAGAGTGAGAGCGATAAAACCATATTTAACACACCTGCTCCCCATTCACACCTAAGACATTGTAACACTAACGAGTCACCTGACATCGGGGAAGGAAAATGGCTAATTGAGCCCAATTTGGACGACATTTTCACTTAGGGGTGTACTCACTTTTGTTATGTAAAGAAAAGTGTAGCACTAATAATTCTGTTATGGAGAAAACATTTATTTGTATATAAAAAAGGAACACTCACATTTTGTGAAGATAAAAAGCGCTTTGCAATATTTTTAGAAAGTGACGCAGTGGCATCAGCAGAGCCCGTCCCAACGCGTTTTGTCATCATCTCATAACAGAATTACACTATGTGGCCTATTCCTTCTTCTCCTTACTAATATATACTCGGGAGGAAAATTCTCTGATATATCCTTGGGCTAATATCCCTTTGGTGGGCATCCATTTGAAAATTACTGAGAAGGACCATAGAAGTCTCTCCCTTCCATTAGATATCATTTGTGCTGAACAATCCCCCTGGGTGTATTACACCACAACCCTTACCCACTCATTAGGCGTACGCCTATTTGGGTTCAACTTTTCTGGTAAGCCATATATTTTATATCGGTGGTGGATTAACTACTGACAAATTGTCTGCACCAAGCTTTTCCAAGTCACCATGTCGTCATATATGGACTTTGATGTTATTCTATGAATACATATTTTTTGTTTCATTTATATCCATTTGCATTAGAAGATTGTCTCCTTACCTGCCTTCCTTGCAAGATATATGTATAATTGTGGCTCGTGGCATAGCCCACGAATGCACCGTTTGTCCAAACTTTCCAGCAGGGTCTCAATTACCATTATATCGCCTATACACGGATATTTGTCCTTCTTTTATGGATTTCTCACTCTTCCTTGTTTTTTCCTTCTGGAAAAGCTTGGTCTTTGATCTTTTCTCAGACTGACTGGGAATGGGAAAAAGGAATGACAAATATTCACGTCTAGGCAATATAAGGGTAACCTTCACTGCATTTCCTGGATTCTCACCTAGGTGAATTTGACTCCTGTGATACTGATGTCATGTGTTTTTAGTGGGCTGGTTGGTTCTTCTGGTGATCAGTCATCAGTTGGTTCCCTCATAAGTGGGGCAGTTGCAAGAACCATGAAGAGCAAGCTAGCCCCTTGATGACTTCAGAGAAAAAAGATGGCTGCACCTGACCAGAGTGGTTATCTGCTGTTTTTTTACTCTGGATCTTTCATTTGTTAGCAGACCACAGAGAGGACCTGGGCCTCCAGGTTCCATAACACCACTGGGTGCTGAGAAGCGATCCTTCCATTAGGAGTATGCAAGCTTGTGAGCTATAACCCAGGCTCTTTTGGCCATTATAATCTTTGGTCCAACTCTTCTGTAAAGAGGCTCATAGTACTCAATGCTACCTGATGGTGGAGGTCTATGCTGTACCCACACAGAGGACATCTCTTGGAATACATTTCACTGTGAATGATATGTGATGGGACTTTATTTACATATGGACTATACAGTATTCATCCATTAAATAGTTGATGCATTGCAGATATTTTTATTCAATAATTATTTTGCACATGTTGAGAATTTCATATTTTTCTTTTGTACTATATTGATATTTATTGCACTTTATAAGTGGTTGTTGGTGATTTTTTTTTAATCGGTCGTTTCTATTAAATAATAAATTAGAAATATTGTCAAACTTAAACATGACATATGTGATATAGACTGCCCACATCAGGGTTTTTCTAAGTACATTGTGTAACATTCAGCAAATACCTGTTGATCCTACCAGCAGAATCATATAGAAAATTCCCTTGATATGGTGACAATGCTCTTCTTTCTACATTGAAATCACCAAAGCATTGTCTGCCATGCTGCTGATTTGGATGCTTAGATGTTGACACCACACCCATCAGAACAGCCATGACTATCTCTCCGCATAGCCTGGTGGACTGGCAGCACTAATTTGTCCACAGGGCCCACCCATTTTCATTAGGTTTCATGCATAGATAAATATCAGTATAAATTATATAGAATATCAAAAATCAAGTAGAACACCATTTAAAGCAATAGATAGATAGTTTACAGGCTGGACAAATCAGACGGCTTGCAGTCAGACAGTTGTACATAGCTAAAGAAATGGGATGACTATAACAGAATAAATGCACGTAGACATTAACCCAGGATAACCACAGTTGCCATGCTCTTTAAAATTGTCCTATTATACCAGCACACAGTGCGAGCGTTTTTTCATATTCTAAAGTTTAATGGACGTGACCACTTCAGACAAGTTAAGGGTCTTGTCTTTTTTCCAATATATTGTTATTACATATCTGGATGCTAACAGTATATGGGCGACTATCAAACAGAATGGAGGTGGAAAGTTTTCACTCTCCAGGTTTAGCAGGGCCAAAGCTGGGTTGGACGGGGTTAGTATAACAGATGAAATTAGGCCAAATACTTGGTTCCAGAAGCTTGTAAGGCTCTTACAGGACCATAGAATGCGACAAAAGGATACCTACTTGTCCACAGTTGCACCAGCAAAGAGGTGATTGCGAAGGATAGAACTGGGCTACTCAATAGGGCATGAGGCATCATCTAGAGATAATTTTCTAAGACAGCTCCCAATGGCTTGAACAACGTGAAAAGTGAAAAAAATTGAATTTGTGCACCTGTAGCCACTGATTTGGTGTATAGGAACTCTGTAAATCTTCCTACCTACATTGCAGAATGTAGTTTTACAATGCAGGGTGTTATAGAAGAGGGAGATACATTGGAAGCCTGGAGATTCATAGTAGGTAAGTAACAAGGAGGGAATTTTTAGCAATGGGATAGGGCGTTTCCCCATAAATTTGGTTATTCAAATATATGAATAGAGTTTCGGAAGAGGGAACATCATATTGATTAGATAGCTCTGAAAGAGATGTTGGCAAGCCATTATCTAGATTAGAATATCCTCGACCCATTGAATGTTACGATCACTCCACTTCCAAACAGACATATATGGAATATGAATTTCCAACGCTTTATGTGGCATGCACAGCTGGCGAGTCCCACTAGGCTCCCTGAAGTGATCCAAAAGGCTCTCCAAGCTATAAACAGAGGCCTGTACCGTTATAGGTAACATATTCAATTGGAGTGGTTTCCAAAAATCAGCCATGAAAAGTGTGGGAAGATGCTGTAAGCTCATTCAATAAAAAAAAAAAAAAAAAAAAAAAAAAAAAAAAGAAGGATAGGTTTCAAATCTGCACAGTGCAGCACATTTCGATGCTGGGTATTGCATCACAATGGACTGTACATCAGTAAGAGGGCAATGAGGCTTCTATAAAGATATTAAAGATGCCAACTTGCCTCAAAAATGTCTGTCCATCACAGCAAAATAAAGGTTTTTAATGGAGTTTAAGTTTCATATTTTAAATGAAAGTAGGTGACCTAGCTCACAGAGACCCACAAACTGGCAAAAAAATGCTCTTTTTACAAGGCAGCTGAATCTGTAAGTCCAATTGCCACCTCTTTGGCACATTCTTCATTTAATCTTTTTAACACTCATTTGCATTGTTTGATATAACTCCTGCAGGATTCAGCAACTATTACAAAGGGAGTTCTGTTCACTTTGTGGCTGACGCAAATCCATGAATGCAGAACGTTAGCACAAGGAGAGCACCCCATTTTAACTAATGCTCTTTGATACTTTTTCTTGCTTCCAACATCCTAGAAAATGTCAATAATGCTAAGTAATGGCATTTAAACAAGCCTGAAGAGCAAACAAAGTCAAAAAACCTGTGCATGACCAAATCAATAGCACAGCTATTTTCAGAAGTAGCTTCCGTCCAAATTCAAAGTGCTATTTAAATTAAAAATGAAAAATTCTCTGGTAATCATCAATACAAACTGTTCTTAAAGCTGAACTCTAGGAAGCATAATGCCAAAACTGTAGGTCCAGCATGTCTCCCTCTTGCATACATTTTTATGCTTCTGGCCCAAGTCTGTATATCAGGGCTTGACAAATTTGCTTGGAATCTAGGAGCCAGCTAAAAAAGTTAGGAGCCAGGTCGGTAACGGCAATCCAGACCTGTCCCTGACCTGACATGGAGACGAGTGAGGGGAGGATAGCGCGGCCCCCCCACCTGTCTCCATGTCATTGCCCATAGCTCTTAGAGGGACATTTATTTTTTTTATTTTATTTTTTTCAAATGACAATTTTTTTTTTTTTTTATTGCATTTTAGTGTAAATTTGAGATCTGAGGTCTCTCTGACCCCAGATCTCATATATTTAAGAGGACCTGTCCTGTTTTTTTCAATTACAAGGGATTTTTACATTCCTTGTAATAGGAATAAAAGTGACAATTTTTTTTTTTTTTTAAAAGCACCGTGAAAAAATAAAAAGTTAAAATAAGAAAAAAAAAATGTTTTAAATGCGCCCTGTCCTGCCAAGCTTGCGTGCAGAAGCGAACGCATACGTGAGTAGCGCCCGCATAGGAAAGCGGTGTTCAAACCACACATGAGGTATCGCTGCGTTCGGTAGAGCGAGAGCAATAATTCTAGCCCTAGACCTCCTCTGTAACCCAAAACGTGCAACCTGTAGAATTTTTTAAACGTCGCCTATGGAGATTTTAAAGGCTAAAAGTTTGTCGCCATTCCATGAGCGGACGCAATTTTGAAGCGTGACATGTTGGGTATCAATTTATTCGGTGTAACATTATTTTTCACAATATAAAAAAATTGGGCCAACTTTACTGTTATATTTAATTAAAAAAATAAGACATTTTCCCCGAAAATGCGCTTGTAAGTCCGCTGCACAAATACGGTGTGACAGACAGTATTGCAACGACCACCATTTTATTCTCTAGGTTGTTAGAACTCCTAAACACACATATATATATATATATATATATATATATACATATATATATATATATATATATATATATACATATATATATATATATATATATATACACACACACACACACACACACACATTTTTTTTTTTTTTTTTTTTATTCTAAGTAAAGGTGAGATGGGTGGGCAGTGAAAGCTTCATTAGCATCGCTGGCTGTCATACCAACAGCCACCACTAGATGGCGCCAGATTACAGAACTAAACATAGGACCACAGAAGGCCTCAAAGCCGCGGCCTCAATTACCGGCCGGCGGCGGCGCGGCCCGACACGATCACGCCAGGGGGGGGGGTGGAAGGAGACAGGATACCCCCGCTGTGCTGCCCCAGGCGCCAGATCACAAATTCTAGTCGCCAATGCGATCTGGCGCCCGGGGTTTGTCGAGCCCTGCTGTATATCCTAAAATGGCCTCTCTTCTAAATAGCTTAAGTTTGGCCACTTTTATGTGCTTCCACAAAGTGTTTTGGGACAGAATGATAGCCTGCTCCCTTAAAGTGATATTAAACCCTCGGTTTTTGTAAGCACTTTCAACAGCTGATTTAATCACTTACTGAATAAAGTAGAACTACAGTGGGGAAAATAATTATTTGATCCCCTGCAGATTTTGTAAGTTTGCCCACTTACAAAGAAATGAAGGGTCAATAATTGTTAACACAGGTGTATTTTAAATGATAGAGACAGAATACCAACCAAAAATCCATAAAAAAATAAACAAAAATAAAAAACACACGACGCAAATGTTATAAATGGAGTTGCAGTTCAGTGAGTAAAATAATTATTTGGTCCCCAAGCAAAACATGACTTGGTACTTGGAGGAGAAACCCATGTTGGCAAGCACAGAGGTAAGACGTTTCCTGTAGTTGGTTACCAGGTTTGCACACATCTCAAGAGGGATTTTGGTCCACTCTTTACAGATCTCTAAATCCTTAAGGTTTCTTGGCTGTCACTTAGCAACTCAAAGTTTCAGTTCCCTCCATAAAATTTTGAACAGGATTAAGGTCTGGAGACTGGCTAGGCCACTCCATGACCTTAATGTGCTTCTTCCTGAGCAACTCCTTTATTGGCTTGGCAGGATGTTTTGGGTCATTGTCATGCTGGAAGACCCATCCACGACCCATCTTCAGTGTTCTGGCTGAGGGAAGAAGGTTCTTATCCAATGATTTTACAATACATGGCTCTGTCCAGTGGCCCCTCAATGTGGTAAAGTCAGCCTGTACCTTTAGCAGAGAAACTGCCCCAAAGCATAGGGTTTCTACTTCCGTGTTTGATTGTAGGGATGGTGTTCTTAGGGTCATAGTCAGTATTTTTCTTCCTTCAAACACGAGCGAGTTGAGTTAATGCCAAAGAGCTACATTTTGGTCATATCAGACCACAGCACTTTCTCCCAATCCTTCTCTGAATCATTTAGCTGTTCATTAGCAAACTTCAGATGGGCCTGTACATGTGCCTTCTTGAGGAGGGGGGCCTTGCGGGCAATGCAGGATTTCAATCCATGGTGGCGTATTGTGTTACCAATGGTTTGTTTGGGGACTGTGGTCTCCACTGCCTTGAGATCATTCACAAGCTCCTCACGTGTAATTCTAGGCCAATCCCTCACTTTTCCCATGATCATTATTATCTCATGAGGTGAAACCTTGCATGGAGCTCCTGACCGAGGGCGATTGATGGTTATTTTGTATTTCTTCCATTTGCGAAAAATCGCTCCAAGAGCGGTCTCCTTTTCACCAAGCTTCTTCCTTATGGTCTCATAGCCCATTTCATGAGATTACACCCAAATGCATATATGGACATGCTTCATCTTATCTTAAGGAACTTTTGAGATTGCAAAATCGATCTCGTTCCCTTTGTTCAACTGAATTAAATCTTCTCCAAATTCCAAAAACTAGATTAACGACAATGGGAGATAGGGCTTTTTGTGCTGCTGCCCCATGTTTATGGAATGCTCTGCCTGATAGTCAGAGGGTATTTCAATCAATTGAAAGTTTTAAAAAGGGATTCAAGAATTTTCTTTTTAATACATTTTTTAATTGATGTTTGTTGTATATTTTAATTGTAACCATGTAGCACTTTGAGATCTTTTGATGTAAAGTGCATTATAAATAAAATGTATTATTATTATTCCAGCCTTGTACAGGTCTACGATCTTGTCCCTGATGTCCTTTGACAGCTCCTTGGTCTTGCCCATGATGGTGGGTTTGAATGGAAGAAAGATTCTGTGGACCTGTGTCTTTTATACACATAATGATTTTTCGTTAGAAGCACCTTCTTAAATTGACAGGACTAATCTGTGTACCACATGAGCGCATACTGTAGCCAGTCTGTGGGAACCATAATTTTTGTTGGTTGGTAGGGAATCAAATACTTATTTTACTCACTGAACTGCATCTTAACCACTTCAGCCCCGGACCATTTTGCTGGCCAAAGACCAGACCACTTTTTGCGATTCGGCACTGCGTCGCTTTAACTGACAATTGCACGGTCATGCGACGTGGCTCCCAAACAAAATTTATGTCCTTTTTTCCCACAAATAGAGCTTTCTTTTGGTGGTATTTGATCACCCCTGCAGTTTTTATTTTTTGCGCTATAAACAAAAATAAAGCGACAATTTTGAAAAAAAAAACGCAAAAATATATAAAATTTTCTTCCCTCAGTTTAGGCCGATGCGTATTCTTCTACATATTTTTGGTAAAAAAAATATATCGCAATAAGCGATTATTGATTGGTTTGCGCAAAAGTTATAGCGTTTACAAAATAGGGGATAGTTTTATGGCATTTTTATTAATAATTTTTTTTTTACTAGTAATGGCGGCGATCAGCCGACACATCGGACATTTTTGGGACCATTGTCATTTATACAGCAATCACTGCTATACAAATGCAGTGATTCCTGTGTAAATGGCACTGGCAGTGAAGGGGTTAACCAGTGGGTGGCAGTGTAGGGGTTAAGTGTTCCTAGGGGTGTGTTACTAACTGTGGGGGGTTGGGCTTTCATTTAATGAACACTGATCTCTGCTCCAATCACATGGAGCAGAGGGTTATAATCCGTCGGATTTTTTTTGCCATCTGTGTCCCATTGTGTTATATGTACCTTCAGTTCCCATTGCCACCCCCCTTAGTTCACCAGAACTAGTGTCCCCATTGGAAGATTTCCCCCCTTTTACTCTTCTGCGGACAACCCAACATGTGGAATTTTATTTTGCCTTCACTTTCAATGAGAATGGTAAACAGGAGAAATAGAGAGAGTGTAAATCTCCGGGGGGCATAGACAGCTATAATAACCAAATAGGTGTTATAATCCATCTCCACTCTGTCCAAAACAAAAGAAAAAGTTTTGCCTTTAGTTAAACTTTAAAATGATGCAGCTCGTTTATCCTTTAAATCCTTGTGCATCTTCTTGTTTATGCTGGTGTCATGACTGCTGCCCCAGGTTTCCAATTTCTGGGTGGTACCTTTCTCTTGCAATGTCCTATGGAGCCACCCTTGCATCCAGAGATGAAAGCTGTGACTCCTTACACTTGTGTGCACCACAACCACACACAGAAGGTTTTTTTTTTTACCTTAATGCATAGAATGCATTAAGATAAAAAAATCTTCTGCCTTTAGAACCACTCCAAAGCTATTATAAAAAGGATAATTTAAAAATAAATAAATATATGTTGTTATAGTCACCTGCTGTGTGCAGTGGTTTTGCACAGAGCAGCCCCAAGCCTCCTCTTCTTGGGTCCCCCCCCCACTGGTACGCCTCTTCAGCAAGTGCACCCATAGGAAGCCGCTTCCTTGACATGGCTCCCCAAATCATCACTGACTGTGGAAACTTAACACTGGACCTCACGCAACTTGGATTCTGTGCCTCTCCACTCTTCCTCCAGACTCTGGGACCTTGATTTCCAAATGAAATGTAACATTTTCCACAGTCTGCGATAATTTGGGGAGCCATGGCATCTGCTGGTGTTGGTCAACTGTGTTTTATCGAGTCCAGCGCAGCCCTCTACTGGGAAACTCTAGAGCACTTCATGCTTTCCTCTGCTGACCAGCTTTATGGCGATGCCGATTTCCTTTTCCAGCAGGACTGGGCACCTATCCACACTGCCAAAAGTACCAATACCCGGTTTAATGATCATGGTATCACTGTGCTCAATTGGCCAGCAGGCATGTACTGGCCATTGGGACTACAGGGAGTTTCCCGGTGGGCCGATGGCTCAGTGGGCCGGTTTCAGTGACAAAGTAATGGCTGCATGGCTTGCCCTCAACTTCACGCAGTGATGTGAGAAAGATGAGAAAAATACAGAGGAGAATAAGTGAAATAATAAAAGAGGTTGGTGAGGATTCCTTATGTTATACTTCTTATGTTTTTTTGCACAATTGAGTATAAACTGTTTTATAAACTGTTTTTGTGCTTGTTTGCAAAATTAAAGTGGGCTGGTCTGGATGAAGTCCAGGGCCAAATTTTTGTCCCAGTCCAGCCCTGTTGGCCAGCAAACTCGCCTGACCTAAACCCCATAGAGAATATGTGGGGTATTGTCAAGAGGAAGATGAGAGACACCAGACCCAACAATACAGATGAGCTGAAGGCCACTATCAAAGCAACCTGGACTTCCATAACACCTCAGCAGTGCCACAGGCTAATCACCTCCATGCCACGCCGCATTGACGCAGTAAATTCATGCAAAAGGAGCCCCGACCAAGTATTGAATGCCTACTGTACTGTACATGGACATACTTTTCAGCAAGCCAACATTTCTGTATTAAGATTCCTTTTGTTTATTGGCCTCATGTAATATTCACATTTTCTGAGATACAGAATTTTGGGTTTTCACTAGCTGTAAGCCATAATTATCAAAATTAAACAAAAACAATGCTTGAAATATATCATATGTGTAACGCATCCATATAAAATATACGAGTTTCACTTTTTGAATTGAATTACTGAAATAAAAATGAACTTTTTGATCATATTTAAATTTTATGAGATGCACCTGTATAATCTACGAGATGATCAGACAACAATTCAACTTACGCCTGAGATCAGATCTCGACTTTTTAGACTTTATCTCCTTGCCTTTTGTCTGTGGGAGCTTTAAATCTTCTTAATGCACACGTCGCTGCCAAAGGTCAATTTCTCGACTTAATGTAGATTTAAAAATCTACTCTGCTAAAATCTGCAAAACTTCTAGCCAATAGAATCTCACGATGCTTACCACTACCGATGATGTAAGATCAGGTGGGATTTGTGTCAGGTCACCAAGCACCAAATGCCACGAGGCAAATCTTAACTTTACTGCATTATGCTGAGTTTACCAGGGGTGCCTTCTCTGTGTCCTACATTTATATGTGGAGAAGGCCTTCGATAGAATACATTGGGCCTATCTTTAAGGTATTGGAAAAATTCAGCTTTATTGAAGAAGTGCGTTCTGCATCATCCGCACTGTACACCTCACCTTCGGACCATGTTTTTACAGAAGGAAGGAATGTAATCTAAAGAGTTTCCAAATCACTAATGGCACATGGCAGGGGTGTCCCTTATCTCTCCTGACTTTCGCCTTTTACATATGGAGCATTTGGCCGAGAAAATTAGAACACGCCCAAAAATGTGTGGTATAATAGTAAATGGCTGTTAACTCAGCTCTTACCCTGCAAACAGCACATGATATACTGCACTTATTTAAAGTGGTTTAAACCCTGTTACACCACTTGTACCTCCAGGTAAGCCTATAATAGGAGAAGGCCTTCAATAGCCCGCGAACCCGGAAATAAATCTGGGAGACATGTCGTCGGTCACATCAGTGTAGGGGGACCGCTGCAACAGCTTCGATCTATGGTAAATTTTTCATAATGAGCTAGTATGAGATGTATACTAGCTCATTATGCCTTTGTCTTGCAGGGTTTTTTATATGGGTTTACAACCACTTTACTAGGGTTTTGTATTACAAAATCAATAAAACCAAGTCTAGTATTTTGGGGATCAAAGTAGACTGCCACATTGTAAAAAGACCAAACAAGGGTCTCTACAGTACCTGGACCATTGTTCACCACTCCCATTTCCAACATATATAAAGTAAATTATGACCCACTTATAACCAACATGCAGAGAGAACTAGATAGACTGAAAAAGTTCTATTTGTCACAGTCTGAGAAACTAGTCCCTTACAAAGATGACATTTTTACACAAAATTCTTTACGATCTCAGAACATTACCCATATTCCTTCCCAATACCTTTTTTGACCACACTTCAGCCCCGGAAGGATTTACCCCCTTAACCACTTACAGACTGGAAGATTTCCCCCCTTAATGACCAGGCAATTTTTTTGCAATACGGCACCGCATCTCTTTAACTGACAATTGTGTGGTCGTGCGATGCTGTACCCAAACTAAATTGATGTCCTTTTTTTCCCATAAATAGAGCTTCCTTTTGGCGATAACACTAGGTAGCAATCAGGGGGTTAAATGTGTTCCCTGGGAGGCATTCCTAACTGTGGGGGGGGGGGGGGGGGGGGGCTGACTGGGAGTACCAAGATCGCTATTCCTAATCACTAGGAACAGACGATCACTCTGTACTCCCCTGATAGAACAGGGATCTGTTTTTTTACAGATCCCCGTTCTGGCTCTGTGGAGAGATAACGGGTGGCCGACCGACATCGTGTGCACACGCCCACTGTATCTATTGCACAAAGTGACGTACATCTACAGCAGGTGGTTAATACTGTGAAAAAACAATATCTTAAGGTGTCCGTTTATGAAGGAGTGATCAGTGGAGATCCAGAGGATCGCCGCTGATCACAGCCCATAAACAGTTTATAAACCAGAGATAATGGGGGGAGAAGTGTTTGAACTTGTTCTCCCGCCGATTATCTCCACACACTGAGAATACTCATTGAATGACACAGTAACGGCCAGTTTATGAAGCTGGGATCTCAGCGCTTCACTGGCGATCTGTGTCAGAATTCACACTCCCCGATTCACCAGCTCAGAGGTGGAGAATCGGGGAGTGAAGAGAGAATGTGGGGGGATCTGAGGAGGAAAGAGAAAGATAATTAACTTCCTTATGCCTCGTTCAGACCCCCCAACACTGTAACCATGTCACCCTGTCATATTTATGTGTATACACACACACACACACACACACACACACACACACACACACACACACACACACACACACATACATATATATAATGTGTGTGTAATGTCTGTGTGTGTATACATGTATATATTATGTAGGGGGATGCTTTATTTTACTAACATTAATCACACTGTGTGTCTGTGTATTGAGCTGTGTTAATTTATCACTGCTTAATAAATTGTCATCTCTGTGTATCGGTGAATTTCTAGTACTGTCATCTCATAAAGTCTCGAGATTCCAGTATTAGGGGCCGTTCTCCAGTGTTAGAAGCGTTTGTAGATCGCTTCACTCCTCCAAGGGTGAAGCGATCTATTCCGCTTTATAAACTGGCACACAGAGGAGAACGATCTCCTCTGTGAATGCCGGAGAATGAAGCAGTGAATAGATTTCACTGCTTCATAAAAGGACACCTCTATTTGTCTGGCTAGACCTGAGAGCCAGATGCTCGCATGCCACTTTAGTTAAAGTGGTTCTAAAGGCTCAAGTTTTTTTTTATCTTCATGCTAGCACCCCCCCCCCCCCCCCCTTACCTGAGTCCGATTTTCCTCCAGCGATGTGCATGAGGCCCTCAATCCCCTGTGTTCTCTCCATCCTCATTAGCTGAAACAGCAGCGGAAGCCATTGGCTGTCAATCACAGCCAGTGAGCCAATGAAGGGAGAGAAGGGCCAAGCCGCAGCTCTGTGTCTAAATAGACACACAGAGCCGTGACTCGGGAATGAGCCTGCTTGCGTGCCCCCATTGCAAGTTACGTTTTTGGTTGTAACATGACAAAGTGTGGAAAATTTGAAGGGTATGAATATTTGTTCAAGGCATTGTATATACAGTATTTTTTGTGGCGACATGTTCCTACTGTTTATTTCCATACAGTACCGTTGTTCTTAATAGCCACCCCCGTCCTTGAGTTCAGTCGCCTGTGCCAGTTGCTGGAGATGTCATTCTATAGACCACCTAGATAACAAAATGTGATGAGGTCCACTTCCCGGGATATGATGACATGCTACATGTCTGATTTTACTACTCTTGTGAGTATTTTATTAAATAAAATGGCGTGCAAGTATTGCATAAGGCCAGATGTTCTCTCTGTAAGGGTCCTTTCACACGGGGCGGATCAGTGCTGATCCACCCCGTGGATATCCGCTTGCTCAGCGGGAATCGCCGGAGCGATCTCCGCTGTGCAGGAAGATGACAGGTCTGTCTCTGCACACTGCGCAGGGACGGACCTGTCACAGCGCCGCTCTCCCCTATCCAATCATGGATGGAAAAATAGCTTTTTCCTCCGTCACACTTTTTCGGATCGGAGCGGGTCAGATGTCAGCGGACTTGTCACCGCTGACATCCGACACTCCATAGACCTCTATGGAGCATCCATTCAGGTCCGCCTGAAAAACTGACAGGCGGACCTGAACGTATCGTCCGTGTTAAAGGGGCCTAAATCATGTAATAAAATGCAGTGCATGTATATTAGAGCTGGACGATTCAGGCCAAAATGAGAATCACAATTTTTTGCTTAGAATAAAGATCAGAATTCTCTCATGATTCTCGCGCGTAAAATCTTTCACATTATACAGAAAAAAATTTGGCTAACTTTACTGGTTATTTTTGTTTTGTTTTGTTTTTTTAATTCCTTAAAGTCATTTTTTCCCCAATAAAATTGCATTTGAAAGTCCGCAGCGCAAATACAGTGTGACATAAAATATAACCACCATTTTATTCATTAGGGTTTCTACTAAAAAAAATAAAAATCTATATAATGTTTGGGGTTCTAAGTAATGTCTAGCAATTTCTAAAAAAGAAGATTTTAACTTGAAAACAACAACTGTCAGAAAAAGGGTTAAGTATTCAAGTGGTTAAACCTTCCTAATTTACATACAGAAGTCTATTCCTTTGATGTCTAAACATTGTATCAATTGTTTTTTACTTAAGAAATTCTCTGCATGCCAAAGATTGGGAAACCCTTTGTCAAGATTGCACCAGGGTAAAAATCGCAGTAACGATTCTTGCTGATTAATAGCGCAGCTTTAATTAATTTAATATATATATATATATTTAAAACACACACACACTGGAATATAAAAATAGTCCACCAAGTGAAAATGGTGTGAATATAAATGTGAAATGATATCCACCAAGTAAAAAATTACTGATAATTATTAATAATGATGATGAATAATAAAATGCTAAATGTCCTGGTATCAGTGAATACTGAATAACACCAGAAAAATAAATCTAAGAAAGTCTAAAAAGCATCAATAAGGTAAGCGACATCAAATGTGAAGAGACTCGGTGAGGAGAAGCTTGTAGAAGACACCACCACCAATTGCATGAAGGCCTACCGGAAGTAATGGACTCAAAGGGGCTTATACCTATTAAGTCAAACAGGCTTATGGCGATAAACACTGTATATGAAAAACCATCAGAACTGGACAGATCTTTGAATAGTGTTGGATAACATCAATCCACAGCTTACAGGCACATGAGGCTCAAAATGGGAGGGAAAGCCAGAGGGTATTATTTGCTCACACGTTGAAACCAAAAATCAAAGAAAGGTTCCAAATGTGATATAGTTTAAAAATTGCATTTATGTAAAAAAAAAAGTAACAAATGGAACACTCACGTTTAGGAAGTGCATACAAAGCTTGTAAAAGGACATGAAGAGGTGCAGTAATGTTGGCAGAGGTCTATCCGACGTGTTTCATCTGCTTAGACGTCATCTGGGGTATGACCTACTGCCAGTAACTGCGTGTTTAAATAGGCTGTTTGGCCCCAAATTAGAATAATTGAAAACCGGAACTACATCACTTCCGGTTTAATCGGTACACTAATTGGAACAAAAGACATCTAAACTCTCTAATATATATGGATATGCCTCCAAAATTTAGGAAAAAATATAAGGGCTTATGTTAATAAGGGAACAGTAGTCCACATAACATCCGGTGCTCAGCGCCATGTGTTCTACTCGGCTGGAAGTAAAATGACAAACCAAGCCTCGATCTGGAGTATGGCTGCCAACATCCAGCAGTATATATCAAGCTTGGGAAGGAAGTGAGGTGACAAACCAGACCTCGCTATGGAGTATGGCTTCCAGCATCACTTCCTGTTGATTAGAAATTAGGCTGTATGCATGTCAAGCCTCATTTTGATATTTACAATTGACCAAATTACTACATCACTTCGTTCTCAGCAAACCAAGAAGTGAATACATACCAAGCCTCATTATAGACAGAACAGATAGCCAGATATAATATAATGGGCAAACACCGGAAATACATGTTAATGATTAACAGCTTTCTGGTAAATAGCAAACAGGAAATACAGTGCCTTGCAAAAGTATTCGGCCCCCTTGAACTTTTCAACCTTTTGCCACATTTCAGGCTTCAAAAATAAAGACATAAAATTTTAATTTTTTGTGAAGAATCACCAAGTGGGACACAATTGTGAAGTGGAACGAAATCTATTGGATTTTTGAAACTTTTTTAACTAATAAAAAAATGAAAAGTGGGGCGTGCAAAATTATTCGGCCCCCTTGCATTAATACTTTGTAGAGCCACCTTTTGCTGCGATTACAGCTGCAAGTCGCTTGGGGTATGTCTCTATCAGTTTTGCACATCGAGAGACTGAAATTCTTGCCCATTCTTCCTTGCAAAACAGCTCGAGCTCAGTGAGGTTGGATGGAGAGCGTTTGTGAACAGCAGTTTTCAGCTCTTTCCACAGATTCTCGATTGGATTCAGGTCTGGACTTTGACTTGGCCATTCTGACACCTGGATACGTTTATTTGTGAACCATTCCTTTGTAGATTTTGCTGTATGTTTGGGATCATTGTCTTGTTGGAAGATAAATCTCCGTCCCAGTTTCAGGTCTTTTGCAGACTCCAACAGGTTTTCATCCAGAATGGTCCTGTATTTGGCTGCATCCATCTTCCCCTCAATTTTAACCATCTTCCCTGTCCCTGCTGAAAAAAAGCAGGCCCAAACCATGATGCTGCCACCACCATGTTTGACAGTGGGGATGGTGTGTTGAGGGTGATGAGCTGTGTTGCTTTTACGACAAACATATCGTTTTGCATTGTGGGCAAAAAGTTCGATTTTGGTTTCATCTGACCAGAGCACCTTCTTCCACATGTTTGGTGTGTCTCCCAGGTGGCTTGTGGCAAACTTTAGACAAGACTTTTTATGGATATCTTTGAGAAATGATTTTCTTCTTGCCACTCTCACTTAAAGGCCAGATTTGTGCAGCGTACGATTGATTGTTGTCCTATGGACAGACTCTCCCACCTCAGCTGTAGTTTTCTGCAGTTCATCCAGAGTGATCATGGGCCTCTTGGCTGCATCTCTGATCAGTCTTCTCCTTGTCTGAGCTGAAAGTTTAGAGGGACAGCCAGGTCTTGGTAGATTTGCAGTGGTCTGATACTCCTTCCATTTCAAAATGATCGCTTGCACAGTGCTCCTTGGGATGTTTAAAGCTTGGGAAATCTTTTTGTATCCAAATCCGGCTTTAAACTTCTCCACAACAGTATTACGGACCTGCCTGGTGTGTTCCTTGGTCTTCATGATGCTCTCTGCGCTTTCAACAGAACCCTGAGACTATCACAGAGCAGGTGCATTTATACAGAGACTTGATTACACACAGGTGGATTCTATTTATCACCATCAGTCATTTAGGACAGTGATGGCGAACCTTGGCACCCCAGATGTTTTGGAACTACATTTCCCATGATGCTCTTGCACTCTGCAGTGTAGATGAGTATCTTGGGAACTGTAGTTCCAAAACAACTGGAGTGCCAAGGTTCGCCATCACTGATTTAGGACAACATTGGATCATTCAGAGATCCTCGCTGAACTTCTGGAGTGAGTTTGCTGCACTGAAAGTAAAGGGGCCGAATAATTTTGCACGTACCACTTTTCAGTTTTTTATTTGCTAAAAAAGTTTAAAATATCCAATAGATTTCGTTCCACTTCACAATTGTGTCCCACTTGTTGGTGATTCTTCACAAAAAATTAAAATTTTATATCTTTATGTTTGAAGCCTGAAATGTGGCAAAAGGTTTAAAAGTTCAAGGGGGCTGAATACTTTCGCAAGGCACTGTATATCTAACCGGAGCCACACAAAACCATTACATAAGTAAACATAATATTTAATCACTAAAATGTACTAACACTTGATGTTCTCTCTGCACAGATCTGGTAAGTATAATATGTTTGTTTTTTGTTGTTTTATTAAAAAAAAAAAAATTCCTTTACAATCACTTTAAGGGCTCCTTCCCATGGACATGTCCGTGTACGGAGCCCGCTCTGCTCAGCGGGGAATCGCTCAGTTGATCCCCGCTGAGCAGGCAGATGACAGGTCACACTGTGCAGGGACAGACCTGTCAGAGCACCGCTCTTCCCTATGGGGGGGGAATCGGATGAAGAAATTGGTTTTTCCTCGGTCACGCTTTTTCGGATCGGAGCGGATCAGATGTCAGTGGACATGTCACCGCTGACATCCGTCCCTCTATAGACCTGTGTCCGTTCAAAGCCAAAACTTTTATTCATCATGCTGGATAGATTGGGGGAGGGTTGAAGCCCATCTCCAGCCAAGACATAAAGTGAAGGCACCCTTATCGTCTGCACATACCTGCAGTAGCCTTCTAAACCTTGCGGCTATGATTGGATAGATTTACCTGGATGTGCTGACTGTCAAGGCACTATGTTGCTTAACCCATGGGGCGTACCAACAGGGGTCGCAATTGTGACCTGGCCCCTTGTACGGCTGGATAGGAGGAGCAGCTGCATATAGATGAACCAATCTCTCCATTTTCCTCCTGCAGCCGCTGAATGCCCGAGGAAGGGAGGAGGAGGAGTAGGAGGAGTGGGCATTTAGAGGCTTCAGGAGGAAAATGAGATTGGTTGTCCCCATAACTCCGATCCAGCCTTTTTCTGCAGCCTCTGTGTGCTCTCCAACTCCCCAGGGCTCTTTCCTTGCCCCTCTCCTCATCCCCCACAGCTCTGCCAGGTTCCACCCTCCCTTCAATCGGCTGCTACAGGGGTTCTGTCAGCATGGAGAGCGGGGGGGAAGGGGCCGGTAAATGTGCCATTTACCGGCCCCTTCTCTTTCTGAATAGAAAGTCAGTTATTCATACCGATCACTGACTCTGTCCATTTATAACTGAAACATAATAAAACTATGTTTACAGTGCAGCTGAGGCTGCAGAGATGGAGATTGAGTGCTTTGTCCTCATTCTCTTTTCTCTGTCTCAAAGGTGGAACATTAGAGTTCTGTTTAGACCCCTGATATCTCACCAAAGCCCCCCAATGGACTAAAACATTTCTACCATTGTTTGTGAAACTATCAGGATCACAAAAGTTGCACTTGCAACACGTCCCTGGCATTCCACCGCCGGTGTCAGTAGTTTCTAGCCGGGGTCCCTTCATGGTTTCTGGCATTGGGGCCCTGCTGTATGACTGGTTAGATAGCCTGTAATACTGTCTCTTGAACACAAGACGAGATGCTGCCTTGGCAGCTTAAAGCAGAACTTTACCCATAAAAGCTTGATAACAATTAAAATTCTTTAACAAAAGAACATACATTCTACATTAATAATTATGCTACCAAAATTAATGTGTGCTGCCTCCAGCTCCTGTCTCTGCTTGCTGGAGGCCGCCATGGTGTTATGTACATTTCCAGACTTAATTGTATGTCTTGGCTTAAGCTGGCCATACAGCGATCAAAATTCGTCCATGTATGGGTCACTAGCTGGTTGTACATAAGTTGATCTATCGATCAACTTGTGGGCAATAAGCCTGTCATATTTTTCCCAAATGATCAGTACTGTCAGCTATAGCCAGCAACACTGATCATTGTATTCTGTCGACAGGGAAGGCACCTCGCTTTCAGAATATAGTACCGAAGTGGGAGGGATATGCCCATCCATATCACATGTGTGAAAGGGATAATCAAAGCATTTTCTTTTATTCAAACCACTTGTTGAATGAAGGAAAAAAAAAATGTGCAATGTATGGCCTGCCTTAGCTAGAGAGGAAGTCTGATAGAAGATTTACAGTGCTGGAGTTCACAGGCTGCTTGGGAGGGAGAAAGGAGATATCAGGGAGATAGGATAAGACACTATCCTTGTAGGTTTAACTCTTGTGTCTCCCTGGCAGCACAGTTTGTCCTGTCACTTCTTCTGCTTTCCTTTTCTCCCTCCCTAATCTGTGTTACCTGCATGTATGGGCACTTCTTTTAGGCCCCTTTCACACTTGTACGACCTGAAAGTTACGCGACTTGAAGCAATGCCTGTGTATTCTTGAGATCTATGGACCTCAAGTCGCATCAAAGTCTGGCCAAAGTAGAGCAGGGACTTCTTTGAAGTCGCACATATACGAACGGTACTCATTGGAAATCATGGGGTACAACTTGTCATGAAACTTTTCAGTCCTAAGTCGCAGGACAAGTTGTATAAGTGATTGTGCTGTATAATTTGGCCCCTAGTATTATTATTATTATTCAGGATTTATATAGCGCCAGCAATTTACGCAGCGCTTTACAATAGTATCACCTGAAGTACCTGGCTGATCTTGCCTGGTTCTGCCCTCCTCCCTGTAAACTGACCCTGGTATATCATTGCTGCTGAGCCCTGACACCGTAGTCAGTTTATGTGCCTCCGTCATCCGCAGCTCTCCTGTGTCCTCTTCTCCCCTCTCCCTGCCTGCCAGCTTGTGACAGTGCCCGCCCCCTCCCCTCCTGCTGCTGAAATTACTTTTAATGCTTCATATAATCCTCTTTGTTTCCTAATGCTGTGTGCCCCTGTGTCTGTGTTTTATGAAAAAAAATACCATCCTATACCTGATTTCAGAGCACCGCTCACGCGACTGGCCGCCTCTCTTCTCCTAACTGACGTCAGAGGAGGTTTCTCAGCCCCTCCTGCTGTAGCTGTCAGATCGAGAGAGGGGAGGTGGCCGGTCACGTGAGTGCCGAGAGGTGCTCTGAAATCAGGTATAGAATGGCAGTTTTTTTTATATAAAACAGACACGGGCACACAGCATTCGGAAACACAGAGGATTATACGAAGATATCACAGTGGCTTAACAATTATTATTAATACATGATTTAAATAATTACAGTGCTAACATCCACATACAGAAATAGAAGGGGCAATATAAAATTAAACAGTGTGTGTTTAGTATCACTGTAACTAAAGGTCCACTTTAAGGGGGACTGGTAAAATTCAGCTGAACCTCATGTTTGTACCCCCCCCCCACAATTGCAAAGGAGACCTCTCAAACCCTGGCTCAAGCTGAAGAGTCAGTCTTGGGCTAATAATTAAAGCAGAACTCCTGCTAAAAATAAATAGGGAGGTAAAAATACATATTTAATAAGAGCCTGCACTATTATTATGTATATGTGCTTGTACTGTGGGGGGACAGAGATCTGTGTTCACGCTTAGCAGAAACACAGGATGTCTGTCTTTCTTTGTCACAGAACGGTGATCCGCCTTGTTTACATGCCTCAGAGTTTTCTGCCTCTGTCAAGAACGATCGGCAGGTCTTGGCGGACATCAGCTCATAGTGGGAGCTGGTCGCCGGCGGAGCGCCGCAAACCTGGAAGTAGAAATCATGTACAGGTACGTTATTTTGCTGGTAGGAGCCATAGTACATATACATGGGGCGGTTGGTAAGCGGTTAAAGTTAAAGACAATCCCACATTTTGAGTTGTCCCCAGAACAGAGAGGAAATCTTTCAATGGGTACACTAGTTCTGGTGACAACCAGAGTCCATCACTTTGGTGAGATTTTCTCTCACTTCCTGTTTTGCTTATGGAGCAGGAAATGAAGGGAAATCTCCCCAATGAGTCACAGACAGCAAAAAATAAAAAACTGAAAACTGTTTTTTTTTCCCTTTCCACTGTATCAAAAAAAAAAGGGAGTTGGTCTTTCATATTACTTGAAGACTTTTATATTGTTCTCTTCAAACACAAACAAGGAAATAGTTCAGTGAGATAATCAGAAACGATACTCCAGTCAGTGGGTGCTAAAGGTCTCACTACAATGGTGGCAGCAAACATTTCCTGGTCAGGAGACTGGGTGATGTACGGTATATTATGTACAACATTGAGAATCATCTTCCCAGACATGGCTGTACTGTATACAATTAGCATTAACGGGGACCATTCTACATGTCTTTTGTATGCAGTAATAACAGCATATTACTGGACACGGGTGATATACAGTATAACAGTATATACTGTATATCACCCGTGTCCAGTAATAACAGTATATACTGTATGTCACCCATGTCCAGTAATAACAGTATATACTGTATGTCACCCGTGTCCAGTAATAGTATATACTGTATGTCAGGGCTCGACAAACCCCAGGCGCCAGGTCGCATTTGCGACTAGAATTAGCGACCTGGCGCCTGGGGTAGCACAGCTGGGGGTATCCTGTCTCCGTGCACCCCTCCCCCGGCGTGATCGCGTTGGACCGTGCAGCCGCCGGCCAGTAATTGAGGCCGCGGCTTTGAGGCCTTCTGCGGTCCTATGTTTCCTTCTGGAATCTGGCGCCCTCTAGTGGTGGCTGTTGGTATGACAGCCAGCAATGTTAATGGAGCTTTCACTGCCCGCCCATCTCCTCCCCTTTTCTTTGAACCCCTAAACATTATATATATTTTTTATTCTAACAACCTAGAGAATAAAATGGCGGTCGTTGCATTACTGTCTGTCACACCGTATTTGTTCAGCGGACTTACAAGCACAATTTTTGGGGGAAAAATTATTTATTTAATAAAAAAAATAAGACAACAGTAAAGTTAGCCCCATTTTTTTTATATTGTGAAAAATAATGTTACACCGAGTAAATTGATACCCAACATGTCACGCTTCAAAATTGCGTCCGCTCATGGAATGGCGACAAACTTTTACCCTTTAAAATCTCCATAGGCGACGTTCAAATAATTCTACAGGTTGCATGTTCTGAACACCGCTTTCCTATGCGGGCGCTACTCACGTATATGTTCGCTTCTGCACGCAAGCTTGGAGGGACAGGGCGCATTTAAAAAAAAAAATTTTTTTCTTATTTTAACTTTTTATTTTTTCACTGTTCTTTTTAAAAAAAAAAAAAAATTGTCACTTTTATTCCTATTACAAGGAATGTAAAAATCCCCTGTAATAGAAAAAAGCATGACAGGACCTCTTATATGAGATCTGGGGTCAGAGAGACCTCACATCTCATATTTACACTAAAATGCAATAAAAAAAAAAAAAAAAAAAAATTGTCATTTGAAAAAATAAAAATAAATGTCCCTCTAAGAGCTATGGGCAATGACTTGGAGACAGGTGGTGGGGGGGGGGGGGCCGCGCTATCTTCCCCTCACTCGCCTCCATGTCAGACCAGGGACAGGTCCGGATTGCCGTTACGGACCTGGCGCCTAACTTTTTTAGCTGGCTCCTAGATTCCAAGCAAATATGTCAAGCCCTACTGTATGTCCCCCGTGTCCAGTAATAACAGTATATACTGTATGTCACCTGTGTCCAGTAACAGTATATACTGTATGTCCCCCGTGTCCAGTAATAACAGTATATACTGTATGTCACCTGTGTCCAGTAACAGTATATACTGTATGTCCCCCGTGTCCAGTAATAACAGTATATACTGTATGTCACCTGTGTCCAGTAACAGTATATACTGTATGTCACCTGTTTCCAGTAATAGTATATACTGTATGTCACCTGTGTCCAGTAATAGTATATACTGTATGTCACCTGTGTCCAGTAATAGTATATACTGTATGTCACCCGTGTCCAGTAATAACAGTATGTACTGTATGTCACCCGTGTCCAGTAATAACAGTATATACTGTATGTCACCCGTGTCCAGTAATAGTATATACTGTATGTCACCCGTGTCCAGTAATAACAGTATATACTGTATGTCACCCGTGTCCAGTAATAACAGTATATACTGTATGTCACCCGTGTCCAGTAATAACAGTATATACTGTATGTCACCCGTGTCCAGTAATAACAGTATATACTGTATGTCACCCGTGTCCAGTAATAACAGTATATACTGTATGTCACCCGTGTCCAGTAATAGTATATACTGTATGTCACCTGTGTCCAGTAATAACAGTATCTACTGTATGTCACCCGTGTCCAGTAATAGTACATACTGTATGTCACTCGTGTCCAGTAATAACAGTATGTACTGTATGTCACCCGTGTTCAGTAATAGTATATACTGTATGTCACCCGTGTCCAGTAATAGTACATACTGTATGTCACCCGTGTCCAGTAATAGTATATACTGTATGTCACTGTTGTCCAGTAATAACAGTATGTACTGTATGTCACCCTTGTCCAGTAATAGTATATACTGTATGTAACCTGTGTCCAGTAATAACAGTATCTACTGTATGTCACCCGTGTCCAGTAACAGTATATACTGTATGTCACCCGTGTGCAGTGATAGTATATACTGTATGTCACCGTTGTCCAGTAATAACAGTATGTACCCCGTGTCCAGTAATAACAGTATATACTGTATGTCACCCGTGTCCAGTAATAGTATATACTGTATGTCACCTGTGTCCAGTAATAGTATATACTGTATGTCACCTGTGTCCAGTAATAACAGTATCTACTGTATGTCACCCGTGTCCAGTAATAGTACATACTGCATGTCACCCGTGTCCATTAATAACAGTATGTACTGTATGTCTCCCGTGTCCAGTAACGACAGTATATACTGTATGTCACCCATGTCTAGTAATAGTATATACCGTATGTCACCCGTGTCTAGTAATAGTATATACTGTATGTCACCCGTGTCCAGTAATAACAGTATGTACTGTATGTCACCCGTGTCCAGTAACAGTATATACTGTATGTCACCCGTGTCTAGCAATAGTATATACTGTATGTCACCCGTGTCTAGTAATAGTATATACTGTATGTCACCCGTGTCCAATAATAACAGTATGTACTGTATGTCACCCGTGTCCAGTAATAACAGTATGTACTGTATGTCACCCGTGTCCAGTGATAACAGTATGTACTGTATGTCACCCGTGTCCAGTAACAGTATATACTGTATGTCACCTGTGTCTAGTAATAGTATATACTGTATGCCACCCGTGTCTAGTAATAGTATATACTGTATGTCACCCGTGTCCAGTAATGACAGTATGTACTGTATGTCACCCGTGTCCAGTAATGACAGTATGTACTGTATGTCACCCGTGTCCAGTAATGACAGTATGTACTGTATGTCACCCGTGTCCAGTAACAGTATATACTGTATGTCATCTGGGAATTTGATATCATCTATGCCCTGGGTTCACAACCAGGAAGTGTGTGATTCCTGGAATACATTCACCATAACAGTCTCAGACTTTAGTTACATACAAGTAGAGAGCAATGAGGAAAAATATATAACAGGAACCCCACCACAGATACAGGAGATAAAATCATCCCCACTGGGAGGTACAGGGGAGTAAAGAGACCCCCCAGAAGGTACAGGAGACAGGCACCCCCCTCCACCCCCAGGGTACAGAAGATAATGAGACTTCCCCACGAGGTAAAGGGGATATAGTAATCACCTCAGAGGGTACAGAAGATAAACACCCCCCCCCCCCGAGCGTACAGGGGATAAACAGAAGCCCCCTCCCACCCCCAGGAGGTACAGGGGATAAACAGAAAATCCCCTTTGAGGCTACAGGGAATAAAGGAGACCCCCCCCCCCAGAGTGGAGAGGATAAGAGACTCCCTTTCCAGAGAGTACAAGGAATAAGGAGACCCCCCCCCCCCAGAGTGGAGAGGATAAGAGACCCCCCTTTCCTGAGAGTACAAGGAATAAGGAGACCCCCCCCCCAGAGTGGAGAGGATAAGAGACCCCCTTTCCTGAGAGTACAAGGAATAAGGAGACCCCCCCCCCCAGAGTGGAGAGGATAAGAGACCCCCTTTCCTGAGAGTACAAGGAATAAGGAGACCCCCCCCCCCCAGAGTGGAGAGGATAAGAGACCCCCTTTCCTGAGAGTACAAGGAATAAGGAGACCCCCCCCCCCAGAGTGGAGAGGATAAGAGACCCCCTTTCCTGAGAGTACAAGGAATAAGGAGACCCCCTCCCCCAGAGAGTGGAGAGGATAAAGAGGCCCCCTTCCCAGAGGGTACTTATGATAAACAGATCCCCCTGAAAAATATATGCAAAAGAGTGTAGAAGACATACCGTGACCCCACATCGGGGAGTACATTAGTGAACATGAACCCCACCATAGATACAGGAGATAAAATCATCCCCACTGGGAGGTACAGGGGGGTAAAGAGACCCCCCAGAAGGTACAGGAAACAGACACCCACCCCCAGGGTACAGAAGATAATGAGACTCCCCCAGGGGGTACAGATGAGATAGTAATCACCCCAGGGGGTACAGGGGAGATAGTAATCACAGGGGATAAACTAACCCCAAGAGGGTAGAGGAGATAAAGAGACCTCCCAGAGGATACAGAGAATAAATACCCCCCAAAGGGGTACAAGAAATGCCCCACCCCCAGGAAGTAGATAAGTCCATAGAGGGTGTCCCCAGGCAGGGATATCAGGGGGTATTCCTAGCACGGCTCTCTGTAGTGATGAGAAGTCCTGAGTCATAGGTGACCACAATCGCTGATCATCTTACCTCCTATGTATCGGAAATCCCGGTGCCTCGTATGTCATCTACATCGGCCGATCAGCCCCCCCATAGGATGACGATCTCCCCCCATACACCGAGCTCCGGGCCGGCCTGCTAGTGGTCAGGGGGCGGGGCCGTTCCTCTTCCGGACACAAAGGTTACTTTTGGTTTTGTTTCCAGAGGAGCTGAACGTGCCGAGCCATACCCATCATCCCGGGACTCCGCCCCCTCCGATTACCTCCGCCCACTCTCATCTCTACTGCGGACTGTACGGAGAGAGAACCGACCGGGAGAGTCCGTGTCTTCCCTGTACTGAGGATGGCATCCCCGGCATCCCTCCACACGTGCAGGATCGGGGAAGTTCTAGGAGGAGTTCCATAGATCAGGATACACAGCCCGATCCCTTCCTCTGTCCCAATAGTTCTATCACTGTCCTAATGAGATGTATCATTATCTATGTATATCTAATGAGATGTGCTATTACCTATATATACAGTGCTGTGAAAAAGTATTTGCCCCCTTTCTGTTTTTTTATTTTTTGCATATTTGTCACACTTAAAGCGATTGTATTATAAAAAACAAACATTTCAGCGAGTTTACTACCGCTTTAAATGACTCAGATCATCAAACAAATGTTATTATTACACAAAGATAACCCGCATAAATACAAAATGCAGTTTTTAAATGATGGTTTCATTTATTAAGGCAAAAAATCAGTCCAAACCTGCCTGGCTTTGTGTGAAAAAGTAATTGCCCCCTAAACCTAATAACTGGTTGTGCCTCCCTTGGCAGCAACATCTGCACTCAAGCGTTTGCGATAACTGGCAATGAGGCTTTCACGTCGCTGTGGAGCAATTTTGGCCCACTCTTCTTTGCAGAATTGTTTTAATTCAGCCACATTGGAGGGTTTTCCAGCATGAATGGCCTATGTAAGGTCATGATACAGCATCTCAATTGGATTTAAGTCCGGGCTTTCTGTATGCCACTCCAAAACCTACATTTTGCTTTGTTTAAACCATTTGGAGGTGGACTTTCTGTTGTGTTTTGGATCATTGTCCTGTTGCAAAACCCAAGTGCACTTGAGCTTGAGGTCACAAACTGATGGCCAGACATTCTCCTTTTTCTGGTAGAACTCAGAATTCATGGTTCCATCAATTATGGTAAGTCATCTATGTCCTGAAGCTGCAAAGCAGCCCCAGACCATCACACTACCCCAACTATGTCTGTCTGTTGGTATGATGTTCTTGTTATGAAAATGCCAGTCCACAGAAAGTTTTCGGGATAATCAAGATATTTTTTGGTAAATGTGAGATGAGCCTTTGTGTTCTTTTTGGTCAGTAGTGGCTTTGGCCTTGAAACTCTCCCATGGATGCCATTTTTGCCCAGTCTCTTTCCTATTGTTGAATCATAAACACTGATCTTACTTGAGGCAAGTGAGGCCTGCAGTTCTTTAGATGTTGTTCTGGGTTCTTTTATGACCTCCTGGGTGAGTCGTTGCCATGCTCTTGGAGTCATTTTTATAGGCCGGCCACTCCTGGGATGGTTCACCACTGTTCCAACTTATATCCATTTGTGGATAATGGCTCTCCCCATGTTTCACTGGCATTCCAAAGCCTTAGAAATGGCTTTGAAACCCTTCGTAGACCGATACATGGACATTACTTTGTTTCTAATCTGTTCTTGAATTTCTTTTAGTAGTGGCATGATGTGTGGCTTTTTGTGATCTGTTGGCGTGCTTCACTTTGTCAGACAGCTTCTATTTATGTGATTTTCTTGATTCAACAGGTCTGGCAGTAATCAGGCAAGTGAAATCTAACACCGCTTTCCAAAAAATTGTGGTTAATCACAGTTCATTCATGATTCAGCATGGAAGGGGGCAATTACTTTTTCACATAGGGCCAGGCAGGTTTGAACAGCTTTTTTCCCTTAATAAATGAAATAATAATTTAAAAATGGCATCTTGAATTTACTCGGGTTATCTTTGTGTAATATATATATATATATATATATATATATATATAATTTTTTTTTTTTTTTTTGATGATCTGAATCATTTAAGTGAAAAAATAAATAAAAATCAGGAAGGGGGCAAATACTTTTTCACAGCACTGTATATCTGTATTTATTATCCCTTTCTCTGACAGCGCCAGCTTTGCATTTTTTTTGCACACATAAAAATTGTCGTTTTGGATTACATTAAACCCCCAAACATGTATTTTCTAAAAGCAGACCCCCTAGAGCAGTGATGGCGAACCTTGGCACCCCAGATGTTTTGGAACTACATTTCCCATGATGCTCATGCACTCTGCAGTGTAGGTAAGCATCATGGGAAATGTAGTTCCAAAACATCTGGGGTGCCAAGGTTCGCCATCACTGCCCTAGAGAATAAAATAGTGGTAGTTCCAAACTTTGTATGTTGCACAATATTAGCACAACAGTTTGCAAAATGCAACATTTCAGTAGAAAATGCACTAAAGTTAGGTTTAGGGCCAGAAATAAAAATTTTTGGTAAAATATAAAAGATGAGGTTGCGCTGAGTAAATAGATATCCAACGTGTCAAACCTTAATATTGTGTGCGCCTTTTGAAATGGCAACAAACTTATGTACCCTATTATTTTCCATAGGTGACACTTAAAAAAAACCCCTACAGGTCATCACATGCATGTAACATCAGGATTTGGAAGTGACATTTTACACGTTGCTTCCAGGTCAGTAACGGAAAGGGAGAGATCAGAAAATGAACGTTCATTGATCTCCCTCTCCTCTACATGGTGACACCCGCCTAGGGCTGGGGAAAAAATCGATTTAAATCTTGAATCAAGTTGAGAGGTCAAATCAATTAAAAATTTCAGCAAATCGATTTTTTTAGATTTTTTTTTTTTTCACCAGGACTGGCGCTGACACCGCGCTGGTCCTGAGGTGCAAGTATGCATTGGTACCTTACTGCTCCCCGCCGATGATTGTGCCGGAAGTGCGCTCTCAGCACAGATTTGTGTTTACATAGGGGCGCATATATGCGGCCTCTCATTCTTAAAGCCCACCCACAGGGCGGCCGGTGAGAAAAGGTTAAAATAGTGGTAACTCCAATTTTTTAGGTCACACCATATTTGTGCAACACTTTATCAAGTGTAAATTTCAGGAAAAAAAAAAGACTAAAGTTAAAGTGGATGTAAACAGGATTCATGAAAATTAAGCTGGGCACACATCTGTTTTCTTATCTCTTTTCAAAGCGCACAATCCCATGGCTTTCTCCTGCTCTGTTCGTCTGTTATCATCATGATAACTACTGACAAGTTCTCTGACACGTATGATAAAACCAGCCTGAATTTTTTGTCAGGGTGGGTGCTATAAATAGATTAGCAGGAAGCTGCTCTGCTCACAGCACAGCTCTAAAAGTCCCTGCCTATGTGGAGGAGGGTGTGTGCCTTTCCTCCAATCAGCTGTCTCTCAGTGTAATCCAACACTACACTGCTACTGCTGAATGAGGAAGTGAAAATTCTAACACAATGTGCACTTTCTAAATAGGATATACAGATGAAGACAGTAAAGATGCATATAAAACTTATATAGGGAGATTTGTTTCATTGCTGTGTATCATCTGAGGCTATTCACTTCACTGGGTATATGTCAGAGTTTATATCCACTTTATTTTTAGGGCACACAGACGGAATAAATTGCCCAATATTTGCTAAAATATAATAGATGAGGTTGCGCAAAGTAAATTGCCACCCAACATGTTAAACCTTAAAGTGATTGTAAACGATAACCTTATAAAACCCATAAAACCCATTCATTTTAAAATATAAATGAAAGGCAAAAGATTTGTGTGTAGATATAAAAAACCCTATAAAGACCCTTTTTCCTTTTTTATAAGTGATCATATTTCCTCTGTTCTCAGCTACATAATGCTCCATATACCCGGTCGGACATTCCGACCACAAAATCTGTCTGTTTTTTTCCGACGGATTTTGGTCGAAACACGGTCGCACAAAGTTGTCAGAAAATCTGATCGTTCTGAATGAGGTGACGTCAACCATGTACATCGGGACTATAAACGGGACAGTAGCCAATAGCTTTCGTCTCTTATTTTCTTCTGAGCATGTGTGGCACTTTGTCCGTCGGAATTGTCTACACACGAATAGACTTTATGCGATCGGATTTTGTTGTCGGAAAATTTTAGATCCTGCTCTCAAACTTTGTGCGCCGAAAATCCGCTGGAAAAAAAGTCAGATGGAGCCCACACACGGTCGGATTTTCCTACAACATGATCCGATGGCACATTTTCTGACCGTGTGTATGGGGCATAAGAGCTGAGGGGGGTGGGGGGGGAGGGGGACAGAATACTGAGCTTCCCATGAATGGCTGTGCAGGGGAGGCATGTCAGGACAAGTCTGATCATTGCAGGAGAACAGACTGAGTGCGCAGCTAGAGAACTGACTACGTTCTGCTCTCCTGCCTGGTGTGGTCAGTTTGTGGTCAGTTTGTAATAGGAAAGGAAGCAATATAAAGAACTTTGCGGTGCCGCGCTGATTACCCAAAAGTAGTTTCCATTCTACTTTTGGCGACTTCGGGTGTGATTTCAATAGACATATGTGCAGGAACCCGCATAGATGTCTCTGAAATCGCCCCCGAAGACAGACTGACATGTGGGTATGAAATCATGTGAGTTCAGCTGAACTTGCACAATTTCAATCCCGCAGCAGTGTGAACCTGGGCTTAAAGGGATTGTTTTCTTTTCTTAAAGTCAAAATTAAATTTTTTATTTTTTTGCTTTTAAAAGGTAAATGAGAGATTTGGGGTCTTTTTGACCCCAGACCTCTCAGTAAAGAGGACCTGTCATGATTATTTATATTACAAGGAAGATTTACATTCCTTGTAATAGAAATAAAAGTGATCAAAAAAATAAAGTACCCCAATCCTTCTGAACTCGCCCACAAAAGCAAACGCAAGCATAAGTCGCGTCCACTTATGTAAACAGTGTTCAAATTACACATGTGAGGTATCGCCCCGATCGTTAGATTGAGAGAGTTAAGCCCCATACACACTATCAGATTTTCTGCTGATTTTTTATTTCAGATTTAACAAAACCATATAATATGAGGTCAAACCTCAGGAGTTTCAATTTGTATGCAATCAGGCAGGCCCTTGCACTACATGGGTTTGGTAAATCTGAAGACAAAAATCAGCAGAAAATCTGATGTGCGTATGGGGCTTTATGCCTTGTCGGACATTCTGACAACAAAATCCATTCTGATTTTTTCCGACGGATTTTGTCCTAAACTGGTGTTGCATACACACGGTCGGACAAAGCTGTCGGAAAATCTGATCGTTCGTAACGTGATGACGTTCGTTCGTTACGATGGGACTACGTTGAGGCTAGTAGCCAATAGCTTTGGTCTCGTAATTTGATCTGCGCATGCATGCCACTTTGTCCGATCGGAATTCCCTACAAACAATCGGAAAAAGTCTGCTTGTATATTTTTGTCAGAAAATTTGAGATCCTGCCCTCAAATTTTTTCAGTCGGAATTTCTGACGGAAAAAGTCCAATAGAGCCCACACACGATCGGATTTTCCGACAATATAATCCGATCGGACCTTTTCCGACCACGTGTACAAGGCATAACTCTAAACTGGTAACCTGTTAAAGCGTCATATATGGAGATTTTTAAGTACCGTATTTTGTCACCATTCCAGGTGCAATTTTGAAGCATGACATGTTAGGTATCTATTTACTCGGCATAACATCATCTTTCACCTTATACAAAAAAAATTGGGCTAACTATACTGTTTTTTTTTTTTTGTTATTTTATTAATTAAAGTGTATTTTTTTTCCGAAAAAATTGAATTTGAATGACCGCTGCACAAATACAGTGTGACATAAAATATTTCAATGACCGCCATTTTATTCTCTAGGATCTCTGCTGCTGCAAAATATATATATATATATATATATATATATATATATATATAGATATATAATGTTTGGGGGTTCTAAGTCATATCTAGTGGAAAAAATACAAAAAATACAGATTTTCACTTGTAAACAACAAATGTCAGAAGGATGTGTCTGTTTTGTATTTTTTAACATCTTGACTGACCAGAAGACATGAAATAATAGGAAGTAAAAAAAATAAAAAATACTTGCTCAGCATAATTGACAGATGTGGCAGTTAGTGAGATCTATGCGATCATTTGGTCATCATGACGGAGAAGGAAGCGTGCTCTTTTAAAGGGATGCTGGGGATGCCTTATTAACTGCTTCATCCGGCACGTCACTGGTCACTGCGTTCCAAGCCTCGCTCTAACTATGATCACATGTTCTGATCTCCATCCATTCTATTTCTACGTGTTCTATTACACGCTGTTAAATATTGAGCTGAACATCACTTCTATTTTTTTAGCAGAGACAACATACTACTCTATGCAGTATGAAAACATAAATCTCTGTAACTGTCAATCAGAGTTGCTAATTACCTTTAACTGTTTCACTTCCGGAACCACATGTGTTTTTTGCACATGTTTAAAAAAAATATTTTAATCCTGAAGATTGCATAAAAGCTCCAAACATTATATATTTTCTGAAAGCAGACACCCTAGAGAATAAAATAGTGGTAGCTCCATTTTTTTTACATTACACAGTACTATTGCAAAGGTCTAGGAAACACAGAAGTGCAGTAAAAAAAATACACTAGTTAAAGCGGAGTTCTGCCAAAAATGTTTTTTTTTTTAAGTCAGCAGCTACAAATACTGCAGCTGCTGACTTTTAAATTATGGACATTTACTTGTCCAGGGTGCCCACAATGACCTCACCCGAAGTCGATCTGTCCCTCGGCTCTCGGGTGGAGGCGCCACCATCTTTGGTAGGGGAATCAGGAAGTGAAGCCTTCTGGCTTCACAGCCTGATTTCCTACTGCGCGAGTCGTGCTGTGTGTCTTGACAGGTCCCTGCTGTCTTCTGGGACCTGTGTGTCTCCCTGAAGACAGCGGGGGGGGGCAGAGGAGGGGCAGGACATGAATCACCTCGGAGCCTGCGGTGATCTGTGCCCGGAAGTGAGAGCAAATACCTGGATTATACAGGTATACGCTCCCCCCTGAAATTGTGAAATGTGACACCGGAGGGGGGAGGGAGGGGGAATCCAATCAGCCGAAAATCCATTTTTTGGTGGAACGCCGCTTTAATACACAAGGTAATTTTAGGGCACACAAATGCAATAAATTACCAATTTTTCCAGTAAAATATAAAAGACGAGGTTGCATTAAGTAAATAACTACCCAACATTTCAAAACTTAAGTTTGCACCTGCCTGTGAAATGGCAAAAAACTTCCATACCCTATATTTTCCATAGGTGACACTTTAAAAGCCTCCTACAGGTCATCAGTTGGGCATTACAAAGGAGATCTGGTGCTAGAATTATTGCTCTCATTCTGGCGTGAGCGATGATATGTAACGTGTGTCGCAATGGACTTTTTTGTGTGTAGGGGCGGTCGACGAGTGCATTTATGCTCATGCGTGCCTGTATGTAGGGATGGGGGCCTCAAAATACATTTTTGTGGGATTTTAAGTGCTTGGATATAACCTTTTAATTTTTTTTTTTACTTTTTTCTTTAATGAGACATCCGGAGTCTCATCCGTACTATACGACGTATGAAAGGGTTAATGCCCAACTCCTGCCAACTTAAAAAAAAATATCCCTGCTTGCTTTGGTCTAGAGCACATATGTCAACCACAAGGCCCGCAGGCTGAATCTGGCCTACCAGGCCGTGTTATGTGCAGAAGCCTTCTGTATTTAAAAGAACCAGCTTTGCTCAGCGAATTCTGGATCTAACAGGTCCCTGCACGTGCTCACGTGGGGGCAGATCTTGAGAGAGAGGGAGAACGTTTTCTCTGAAAGGCGTACTGTCTACACAGGGAGGTACAAGAGCCGGGCCACGTAGAGAGAGAGAGATAGGAGGAAGCTTTGGGGGGGGGGGGGGCTTGGGGTTGCGCACCCTACACTCTGCTCTGTACGTTGCACACTCTGTATGTAGCACAACCCCAAACCCTGCACTCTGTACATAGTGCACCCCTGAATTCTGCACTCTGGACACAGCGCACCAATGAAATCTGTACTTTGTACACAGCTCATCTCTGAACTCTGCACTCTTTACACAGCCCACCCCTGAACTCTGAACACAGCACATCTCTGAACTCTGCACTCTTTACACAGCGCACCCCTGAACTCTGCACGCTTTACACAGCGCACTGACGGAACTCTGAATACAGCACATCTCTGAAATCTGCACTCTTTACACAGCGCACCCCTGAACTCTGCACTCTGTACAGATCACACCCCTAAACCCTGCACTTAGTATGTAGCACACTCCTAAACCCTGCACTCTGTACACAGCACACCCCTGAATGCTGCACTCTGTATATAGCGCACCCCTAAACCCTGCACCCTGTACACAGTGCACCCCTAAACTCTGCACTCTGTACATAGTGCACCCTTAAATCTGAGCTCTGCACACAGTGCACTCCTAAACCATACACTCTGTATGAAGTGAACCCCTAAATCCTGTACATAATGCACCCCTGGACCCTGCATTCTGTACATAATGCACTACTGAACTCTGCACTTTGCGTATAGCATAATCCTGAACTCTACACTCTATACATAATGCAACCAGGTTTTTGAGGGCAACCATACCGCTGATGCGGCCCTCGATGAAATTGAGTTTGACACCTCTGGTCTAGCAGAACATAAAAAAACGGGTCATTGCAGCCTTTTTTTCCCTTCATTCAAGCAGTCTAGGATCCTGACATCATCAAGACTTAAGCCGGGTCCATAGCCCTCCTTTGGACACGATGACGCAGGGGGGCAGTCTACCGCCAGAGCGTGAGGGAGTGCCATCTGCTAAGGGAGTGGAGGATCAGGTACTATTTATCCTCTCCCCTAGACAAAATAAGTTGTCAACCCTTCCAGTGTGGGCGCAGTCCCACTGCAAGGGATAATTTTTTAGTTGTCCAGAGTTGGGCTTTAAAGGAGAGCTTCATTCAGTATTTTAAAGCCTAGGAACTACGTTGAAGCCCTTGCCAAAGGAGGACATGGCCAGGCAGTGGGATCAGGAGACAAAGGCAAAAACCAAGGTCAGGAACAGTCAAGCAACCTAGTTCTGGATCAGAAAACAAAAACAGAAAAAAAAAAGGTCAGAAAAAGAGGCAAAAGTCCAGAAGCAGGCCAGTATATACACAGAAGGGCAGAATCAGCAGATCAGGCCTCAGCTAAACAGAAACAAGCTGAGGACCACCCAACAACTTCTTTCAGCAGTTCTTTAGTTTATATAGGCAGCCAATACTATTTTAAGCACGCATACTATTTTTTACACACACACATGCACATCCAGCAGTTAACCTATGTACAGCACTATGGGCGCATTAGCCTGTAGGCGTATGCCTACTGGAGGGTTAATGTGTTTTCTCTTTCATTAATTGACGGACACAGCTCCAGTAATCTTGACCGTAGGTTATTATGCCACCTTCTGGAGAGGACTAGGCAGAAAATGTAATACATGTGAAAAACAACAGAACTTTACAGTTCCACCCAGGGGGGCCATTCCTCTGGTAATAACCCCTCAGCCTGCTTCCTGCAGCTCAGTTTTTTTTCTGCCTAGAGAAGGAGAATGACCTAGGCTCCTTGCCGGAACCATCGGTCCTGGGGATTTTATTCTGTTTTTGCGCAAGATTTTAAGATCCTGTTATCTGCTATCAACAGCCAGCTTGGTGACAGGCTGGATAATATAGATCCTTGTAGTCTCCCCAGCCTGGCCAACCTCTGCTGGTTTCTTTGGGCTCTGTATTTGCTGCAGCCATAGCGCTGTCTGCTGCCATTATCTGTGTTCATTCACTGTGTACAGTTACTTGTCGGACATTTTCTGTGAGTCTCTGTGGCAAGCATGGTCAGCGGCCATTTTCCAGAAGTTCGTGGCCATTTTCCCTGTGACTTTTCTCTATACAGTGTGCCTGGCGGCCATTTTTTGTAGCCTCAGCGCGGATTTTCTCCTCAGCGCTGGTTCCTCAGAACAGCTCGTTTTTTTTTGTTGCTCTGGACACCTGGGAGCTGACACTGGACACGGACACCTGTAACAGCACGGCGCAGCGCTTGGTCAGGGTGGTGAGTCCTGCGGTGGGGGCCCCTCAGTCCGCAGCAGCTAGGAGGGTGGGATTGAGCACCTTGTCCTAAGTCCCCAAGGGTGGCAGACAGGGTGAATCAGCATGGCATCAGTGTTTCTTCCCCAGACCTCCCTGCAATTCCAACCAGCCTCGTCTGCAAACAGTGCAGTGCCTTTGGACGCTTTATCGACAGTCCTTGAAACATTTGTTGCCATGGTGGAGACGGTGTGTAGGGGCAAAGGTGGTAAAAAATGGCCCCTGCACCCCCGTCCTCCATGGAGAGTTCTGACTAAGACTTGGGCCCTGCAGTGACTAGCGGCTCCTGCTCTGATGTGTCAGAGGACGCTGATCAGGACCGATCGGACAGTGAGGATGATTCCGCGTCCGGGTCCACGCAAGACAAACCACTTATCACAGCTGTGCGTGATACCCTGAAAATTCAGGCTAAAGCAGGATCCTCTGCTGAAGTAGCGGTCCATTTTGGGTCCCGTAAGCCAGTCCGTATACCTAAAGTGTTTACGTATCTGACTTATTTAGCTAAATTCATATACAAGGAACGGGGAAGCCCGCTACGGACCTTTTCGGTCCCAAAAAGAATGGTGGTGCATTACCCCTTTGAGGAGAGCCTTCTTAAAAAATGGTTGACTCCCCCGGTCGTGGACCCCCCAGTATCCAGGTTAAATAAAGTAATCACGATCCCGGTAGAAGGGACTCTTGCATTTAAGGACCCAAGGTATTGGCTCCAATTTTGGCGTTGTAACAATGTGGGGTCGCAATCGTGAGTTACCCAGACAATCTCCTTCTGAGAGCAGCTTCTGCCTCAGAATTAAGGGAAGATGTTGCGATCCCCATGCAAACCCTGCAGGAATTTGGGTGGGTGTTGAACCTCAAAAAGTCGGTTCTTGTGCTGACTCAACCCCTGGAGTACCTAGGCTTACTGCTGGACTCTGTGGAAGCGAGATTGTTTCTCCCTTCAGTCAAACTGCAGACTCTCAGAGGTGAAGCTGTTGATGAACAGCAGGTGGTTGTCGCTAGGCTTCTGCATGCGAGTCCTGGGCCTCATTGTAGCTTCCTTCGAGGCGGTACCGTACACCCAATTTCATAACAGAGTCTCGCAGAAGAAAATATTGGCAAAATGGGACAAATCTCCATTATCACTGGATCGACAGGTGAGCCAGTTAGTCAGGGACTCTCTTCTCTGATGGCTGAGAACTCCGGCCCTTCGGTCCGGGAAGTCGTTCCTACCTCTTCATTGGACAGTGATCACAACGGATGCCAGCCTGACCGGCTGGGGTGGAGTACTGGGAGTACAGTCGACCCAGGGCCTCTGGTCGAGAGAGGAATTCCTGTTGCCAATCAATGTGCTGCCTCTCCACATGGTCGATGAGACTACAAGGACGTCTGATCAGGATCCTGTCAGACAACGCCACAGGGGTGGCATATGTCAACCATCAAGGAGGAACAAGAAGCTCGGCTGCAGTACGGTAGGTCGCTCACATCCTTTGGTGGACAGAGCGGCACATACCGGCCCTGTCGGCCATATACATCTCGGGAGTAGAAAACTGGCAGGCGGACTATCTAAGTCACCAGATGCTGGACCCAGGAGAGTGGTCATTGCATCAGGAGGTGTTCTTTGCCTGCAGTGGGGCACACCAGATGTGAATCTCCTGGCCTCTTGGCTCAATTGAAAAGGTGAGGAGGTTCGTAACCAGGACAAGAGATCCTTGGGTGAATGCGTCAGACGCAATAATGGCTCCATAGGAGCAGTACCGGCTGATTTACGCCTTTCCTCCGCTCAAACTGTTACTACGTCTGCTCCGCAGAGTGGAGGCCGAGGGGATTCTACTGATTGCCCCAAATTGGCCTCAGCGTCCTTGGTACGCCGACCTACTACGCCTGGTGGCGGATGCTCCTTGGCAGTTACCGATATGAGAGGACCTTCTGTCACAAGGCCCAATTCTCTATCCTGCTTTACCGTCGCTGGGTTTAACGGCATGGCTGTTGAAAGCCAGGTACCAAGAAACCAAGGTCTGCCTGACTCTGTGATTTCCACTATGTTAAGGGCACGAAAATCTTCTCGGAAGATATACCATCGTACGTGGAAGACTTATATCTTCACGTGTGAGGAGATGGGGTGGCGTCCGTGCACCTATTCCGTTTCCAGGATCCTGCTGTTCCTACAGTGAGGAGTAGACCAGAAACTGGCCTTAAGCACCATCAAGGGACAGATATCCGCTTTGGCTGTCTTTTTCCAACGACCCCTGGCATCTCACTCTCTAGTGAGCACCTTTGTACAAGGGGTCCTGCATGTAGTCCCCCCGGTGCGTCCACCCTTACCTCTGTGGGATCTGAACCTGGTGTTGTCGGCGTATGATAAAATTAGCAGAGCTTCCACTCATTTCAGATCTACCCCTTAGATTTAGAGCGACTGTACTTCCAAGTGCACTTGCAGTGTGAAGTGGATTTGCCTTTCGTAATATGCAATGCATAGTAGTCCATTATGCTTTACCTTTGCAGGGAATGAAAGAGGAAGTAAACTCATCAGGGTTTACTTCCTCTTTAACCACTTAAGGACCGCCGCATGTAATTATACATCGGCACAATGGCACGGACAGGCACAATCACGTACCCGTAGGTGCCTACCTTGCAGCGGGTGGGGGGTCCCCTCCCGCTGGCTGCGGCAGGCCGTTTCGCTTCAGGAGCAATCCGGGATGAGGGAATGGCTGTTGGTTTCTGGCCATCCACTCTCGATCGCTCCTGGCGAATGAGAAGCTTCCCCTGCCTGTGTAGTGTAAATACAGGCAGGAGGAAGTGATGTCACTGTCCTCGGGGCGGTCTTTTTGACCGGACGGCGAGGAGAGAAGACATCCTAGTAAGTGCACCAAAACTACACTGACACATAGGTACACATAGGCACACTTTAACCCCCAGTCACCCCCTGATCACCCCCCCCCCCCCTCCCAGTCACAGTGTCACTGATTGCAGTGATCATTTATTTACTGATCACTGCATTTAGTGTCAGTTGTAACTGTAAAAACTGTCAGGGCAGTTAGTGTTAGGTCCAGGGTAGCCCCCTACCCTCCCCCAATAAAGGTTAAACCCCCTGATTGCCCCTAGTTAACCCTTTCACCCCCTTTTGCCAGTGTCACTAAGCAATCGTTTTTCTGATCGCTGCATTAGTGTCACTGGTGCCGCTAAGTAGCTAGTTATTTTTTAGGTTCACCGCCAGGTTTTTATAGCATTAGGTACCCCCATATACTACCTAATAAAGGTTTTAACCCCCTGCTTGCCCCTAGAGTTAACCCTTTCACCAGCGATCACCGTATAAGTGTCACTGGTGACGCTGGTTAGCCAGTTATTTATTTAGGTTCCCTGTCAGGTTTTTATATAGCGTCAGGGACCCCCATATACTACCTAATAAAGGTTTTAACCCCCTGATTGCCCCTAGTTAACCCTTTCACCAGTGATCACCGTGTAAGTGTTACGGGTGACGCTGGTTAGTTTGCTTTTTATAGCATCAGGGCACCCACCATTTATTACCCAATAAAGGTTTAACCTCCTGATCACCCGGCGGGTGATATAAATTAGGTTTTAGGGTAAGATAGGGTCTTCGTCGCCCCAGGCAGCGGTAGGTTAGTGCCAGTACCGCTAACACCCATGCGCAAAGCATACACCTCCCGTAGTGGTATAGTATCTGAACAGATCAATATCTGATCTGATCAGATCTATACTAGCGTCCCCAGCAGTTTAGGGTTCCAAAAAAATGCATTGTTAGCGGGATCAGTCCAGATACCTGCTAGCACCTGCGTTTTGCCCCTCCGCCCAGCCCACCCAAGTGCAGTATCGATCGATCACTGGCACTTACAAAACACATAACTGCAGCGTTTGCAGAGTCAGGCCTGATCCCTGCGATCGCTAACAGTTTTTTTTTATAGCGTTTTATATTTAAATTCTGAAGGCGGTGCTTGGTTTTCGGGGTCATGTACGCCGCTAGGCTCCCAAAAAGTCCCCCACACGTGATATTCCGTACTCATGAGAAGCAGCAGAATGTATTTTGGGGTATAATTTCACATATGCCCATACCATGTGTGAGGAATATATCATTTAGTGACAACTTTGTGCAAAAAAAAAAAGTTTGTAATATTCCCGCAACTTGTGGCAAAATATAAAATATTCCATGGACTCAACATGCCTCTCAGTAAATAGCTTGGGTGCCTACTTTCCAAAATGGGGTCATTTGGGGGGGGGGTTTGTGTTATTTTGGCATTTTATGGCCTTCGAAACTGTGATAGGTAGTGAGGAGTGAAATCAAAAATTTGCACCCTTAGAAATCCTGAAGGCAGTGATTGGTTTTCAGGGTGCCGTACGCGGCTAGACTCACAAAAAGTCCCACACATGTGGTATCCCCGTACTCAGGAGAAGCAGCAGAATATATTTTGGGGTGCAATTCCACTTATAACTATGGCGTGTGTGAGCAATATATCATTTAGTGACAACTTTTTGTCATTATTCAATCACTTGGGACAAAAAAAAATATTCAATGGGTTCAACATGCCTCTCAGCAATTTCCTTGGGGTGTCTAATTTCCAAAATGGGGTCATTTGGGGGGGTTTTGTACTGCCCTGTTATTTTAGCACCTCAAGAAATGAGATAGGCAGTCATAAATTAAAAACTGTGTAAATTCCAGAAAATGTACTCTAGTTTGTAGACGCTATAACTTTTGCACAAACCAATAAATATACGCTTATTGACATTTTTTTTACTAAAGACGTGGCTGAATACATTTTGGCCTAAATGTATGACTAGAATTGAGTTTATTCGATTTTTCTTTAAAAAGTAGAAAATATCTTTTTTTTTCGAAATTTTCTGTCTTTTTCCATTTATATCGTAAAAAATAAAAATCGCAGAGGCAATAAAATACCATCAAAAGAAAGCTCTATTTGTGGGAAGAAAAGAACGCAAATTTCGTTTGGGTACAACATTGCATGACTGCACAATTACCAGTTAAAGCAGTGCCAAATTGTAAAAAGACCTCTGGTCCTTAGGCTGACAATTGGTCTGGGGCTTAAGTGGTTAAGTATTGAAAGAAGAAGCCACACATTGTTGATGAGAAAGCCTTTTACTCTGTGCACATTCACATGTGCGTTCTTAAACATTTTGTGGTAAAAAAACACATTTTTGTTTTGTAAAAGTTTTGAAAAAGTACAAAAACAGGCATGTTTTCCAAACATAACATACAAACTTGCAAAGTTCAAAAATTTCTAAAATGAAGGCAATATCAGACATTGGTTCAAAAATGTGTTGATATTGCCTTCATCATATGGTGTGAAGTCACCCCTGTAAAAGCCAAATTTAGAAGATGCACACAAATTGTGAGTCCAAATGGGGATTTTCTTTCTGATCCAATACCTCATGTCAACATGTGCTATCTCCCATCATGGGGGATCAATGGACGTGTTTTGGGGGTGCAACCACTTCCTCTCACCTACTAGAGTTGGGAGAAAGGGGTTGCACCCACAAAATGCATACATTGAAATCCCCTGATGGCAGATATCACATATTGACACACCATGTGCATCTTCCAAATTTGGCTTTTATACTGTATTAAAATGTTAGAAAAATGTTTAAAAAATTTTTTTAATCTTTTTTTGGATTTAGATTCTCCCTAGTACATCAGTCATTTTCTTCAGTCTTTGTTCAATATCCTTGTTTTTTTCTTTGATAAGGTCTAAATCCCGACTACAACATATTATATCCTGGATAAGCCATTGTGCACTGTCACTGGTGAAATGAGTAGATTGTTCTTCCACAACCTGCACATCACCTAAAATAAAAATACACACCATGTATTATAAATATGCAGGCATACATCTATTACCTGAATCGGTGGTGTCAAACGCTCACCTGTTGTGATGACAATCTCCACCATGTTCCTCTCCCACTGCGATGAAAGAGACAGGGTAGGGATTATTGTATAAGAAACATCAGGGCCGGGCGACGCAGGCAGAGTTTCACGCATGCGAAGTGTATATAAAGTTAACACGTGTGTGTCGTACGTACGTTCAGTGTGCTGAGGAAGGAGGACGAACGTTCTAACGAAGGTAGCATTTTAACTTTAGTACATCAGTGGTCTATACTGATTCGAGATTGAGGCCTATATTCAGATAAGATTAGGAGAGTTTAGCCTGATATTAGTATTTTTGTCTTGCAGCAAATATGAAACAATTCAAAGAACCTGAATTCATGGGCCACTTCATAGACAAATACATGGATATGCGAAATTTGTGACAGGGTAAAAACCCCTTATATCGCAATAAACCAGCTAGGAAGGCATCCCTGGAGAAACTGCTGGAATTTGTGAAGATGCAGGTCCCCGATGCAGACATCAAGTTTGTGGAAAAGAAAATTGGTAGCTTGAGAAGCACGTATAGGAAGGAGCTTAATAAGTTCCAGGCTAACATGAGATCAGGGGCAGCAGCAGAGGATGTGTATGTACCCAGTCTGTCGTACTATAACAGGATGAGGTTTCTGGAAGACCAGATTGAAGCCAGGGAATCACTTTCGACACTTCCATCCACCCTTCCCTCAACCCTTCCCTCAACACCAGCAGAGGCTTATGAGGACCAACCTGGGCCTTCCATCCTGGAAGAAGTCGAGGAGCCCAGCTGGAGCCAAATATAGTATATTTTAACATATTTATTGTCCGAAAATTATTGTTGTTAACTAGATGTTATTATTGATAACCAATTAATGATTTAACAAAAAGGTTTGACATATCAATAGACAGTAGGGGGCAAAAATTAGTGTGACAAGAATGAATAATGCTGGGGTCAGAATGATAGTCTTTTCTATTTATTAAATGTGATAAGGTCCTTCGCGCTACTAGGAGTAGACCAGAAGAATCAGTATATGAGTGAAAAACAGGGTGTTTTCACAAGTGCTGCAAAATCTCAGTGTTCACATTAACACCAAACAAGTGAAAAGTTATATATATAATTTCACGCAAAAGTGAAATAAATCAAATAAAGTAATAATATGTAAAGGGAAAATATAACAACAGAGTATAAAACTCAGAAGAATAAAGAGTTCAAAGGTAAAAGAGGGGATATAAATTCTCTATATGTGATAATAAAAATCTAGGTGGCCAAAAAGTGTCTCCGTGTTTACTGTGCGAGGAAAAAAAAAGAAAAAAAAAATATTACTGTAAATAATAAAATAAATACCTGATAAAAATTATAAAAATAAACAAATAAATATAAAAAAATTTACACTGAAGTGTTCAGTGAGCAAATGAGAAAAAATGTAGTGGGCAAATGAGAAAAAATGTTGTGAAAAATACAACGATAAACCAAATTACAATAAATGTAAAATTAATAAATGTAAAATAAATAAAAATGGACATATAGATGTAAATCGATGGTAAAGTTCATAAAGTGTTAGAGTTCATAGGTGTTCATAAACAATATTCCCATGTTATAGTCTCTCTGGACTCTCACCTTCTTACTCTGTAGTAAATTCACATAACCATCAATTGGGTAGACACTTGTATGGGATGCTGTATAATGGCCCAGAAGTATAGATCAATTTATAGGTGGTGCTCCTCTCTCTGTTCCTCCACATGGATGATCTCTGTCACTCCGTAATATGCCAGGGAAGGAAAAAAGAAAGAAAGAAGCCTCCACTAGTGTAATATATTAAACCAAAATGTGGAAGGTTATTAAACAACTAAGGGTGGTCTCTTACATTGTAGCAATTAAAAAGCAAGCAGAGTAAAAATAGTAATAGGTCAGCGCTCTCAGCACCTTCTCACATGTCCTGTTTGACACACGTCCGTCTCAGCCAATCCTTACGCGTTACGGTGGGGTGCCTTCATCTGGGAATGTTTATTAACATTCAATTTGCAACAGTCATAAGCTGAAAATTGTGAGTGATTGATGAACCAAAAACTAAAACGATGCCCCTTTTTCATTCACAGGAAGACCTCAGCCAGGACGAGGCTCTGGAATGTGGCAGACAGGAGGAGATGGCGGTAAATGTCAGCCAGGAGATGGCAGGGCCCTGTAGCTTCACCCAATCCTAGGTGCCTCCCCTCCACCTTACAACAAAAAGGCCCAGGAAGGGGAGTAACGTGGAGGAGGCAGCACTGGGCCTCATTAAGGATGCTAATGCAGCCCTGAAGGCCCCCCCCCTGATTCTGAAGAGGCCTATGGCTGCTATGTACCTGCTAAATTGCAGCAAATGGAGGAGGGCCAACAAAATTTATTTTTGGGCCATTCAGAAGGGGTTGAGTGGCCAAAAAAGTGATAACATGCACTTATGTGCTCTCGCCAATCCTCCTCCTTCTCCTGCCACAGGTCAGAGTTGCCAACCCGCCAAAGTGAAATTTACTGGCAGAATGAGAAAAATTTACAAACGGCACCAATTTTTTACTGGTACTGCAAAAAAGTACCTAAAATTACAGGTTTTCAGTGCTAAACAGTGCAAATATCAATATTTAAACTAGAAACATATATCTAGTGCTATTAGCAATGTGTTTAAGTTAAACAAAAGTAAAAAAAACTATTTGTACATTGACATGATGGTCAGGTTACTAGAACCCAGCCAGCACAGAGTTCCACCTTACATCAGAGTCTGCAGGATTTCACCTTACAGTGAAGCAAAACTCCTGTGTAAAGGGGAACGCTGCAAATCATGATCAAAGGGGGAACTCTGATGTAAAGAAAGGCTCTGGTGACCAGAGACCTCCTTATATCAGAGCCCACTGTGTTCCCTATTACATCAGGGTCCGCAGACTGAATTCCCCTTGCACTGTAAGTGGGAATCCTGCAGACTCTGATGTAAAGGGGAATACCAGGAACTCTGATGTGGGGGGAGGACTCTGGTGACCAGAGACCACCTTCCGTAGAGTGAATACACTAAAGTAAGGGAGGGTTACTAATATAAGGGTAAAACCCTTTATATCAGTGCCCCCTTACATCAGTTACCCCCTCAGACTGGCCTGGTGGCACTGTCACTGACCTCCTTTCAGGTACACCATGCAGGGCTCAGTCAGGCGGCTCCAGCTTGGTGGCTCTGGTTTTATCCTACAGGAGACGGTCATAGGCTGTGGACATGGTACAGGAGACGGTCATAGGCTGCGGACATGGTACAGGAGACGGTCATAGGCTGCAGACATGGTACAGGAGATGGTCATAGGCTGCGGACATGATACAGGAGACGGTCATAGGCTGCGGACATGATACAGGAGACGGTCATAGGCTGCGGACATGGTACAAGCGATAGTCATAGGCTGCGGACATGGTACAGGAGACGATCATAGGCTGCGGACAAGATACAGGAGACGGTCATAGGCTGCGGACATGATACAGGAGACATCATAGGCTGCGGACATGATACAGGAGACGGTCATAGGCTGCGGACATGGTACAGGAGACGGTCATAGGCTGCGGACATGGTACAGGAGACGGTCATAGGCTGCGGACATGGTACAGGAGACGGTCATAGGCTGCGGACATGGTACAGGAGATGGTCATAGGCTGCAGACACGATACAGGAGACAGTCACAGGCTGCGGAAATATTACAGGAGACCAAATGTGCTCACTATTTACTCAGATTAAAAATATATGAACACCTCAAGACCATCAAGCACAATACATAATCAATTATATTATGACCATATACACACACTATACAGACACACTGTACAAACACAATATACAGGTGGTAACTCTGGAGAGGACATGCTGGCTGTGCCTGGACTGGACTGGACTGGTGAGCACTGCAGGCAATAGGTAGAGATTGGGGAGATCTCAAGAAGCAAAGCAGATCTCATCTGACACACAAAAAAACCGATCTACTACTGTACACAAGCCCATCATCTGCTCCCTCCTGTCCACTAAGACAAGGCAATGACACAACTGTATTTTGCTCAGCTTTGGTAATGGCTAAGCTTACCCTCTGCTGGGCTGAAGTCCGTCCAGCTCCACATTGCAGGCTGACTCCACTCCTCCCCCTTCCAGCATCTCCTGTGCAGAAATCAAATAAGGAACGCTGTAGAAGGAAGGGGGAGGGGACAAGACAAGTAACTACTAGCAGCAGTGTCAGAAAGTTGATCGGAGACTCTCGGCATGATTCGGAACTGCACATGCGCAGCTCCAAGCCAGGGACCGTCATTTTTACTGGCAGGATTTTTAATTCACGAATTTTCACGGACATGAAAAAATAGCCCCTTTTTACGGGCTGCCCGTAAAAACACAGGCGGTTGGCAACACTGCCACAGGTCCACCTCCAGAGCCACAGCCTCCAAGGAAGGCTGGAGGGAAGGCTGCAGGGAAGACAAGAAAGTGACGGCCTGGGTTCAGTCTGGTCTGACAGAAGACGCAGGCTGTTGTAGTACCACAGCCTGGGGACATATATGTCATCTGCTACTGTTCCTGATCTCTGGGCGTCCTGGAGCAGATTGTGCTCCCCATTATATGGACTTCTCAAGCTAACAATTTATTTTTTCCAAATAGTTGATGTGTGCACTGGGGTAGAAAGGCTTCGCAAATTCCAGCAGTTTCTCCAGCGTTGCCTTCCTCTTTATTTTGTTATGAGCCAGAATAAATGGAGATTTTTTTTATCTGAAAATACTTGCCTATGTGTTTTTCTTCAAAAAGGACAGTTTGTGAGTAGGCAGGTACATTTCAAAAATACAAGGTCAAATTAACAAGGGACATCAACACCAACCTCCTTGAGTTGAAAAAATACAAGATAAAAATGGTGTTGTGGTAACGTGACACACAAAACGAGAAATAATATTATGGAGATCACTAGAAAAAAAATGTAGATCTTGATAAAAAACAAAAAACGTTATTATGGAGATGTGAAGAAAAAAAAATAATATTATTCATGAGATTATGAGAAATAATAAAGAAAGAAGTTTGTGAGAACTCTGTTTGAATATGAGCAGCAAAACAACTTCATTCTTCTAGCATTCTAAAGAAGAAGAGAATGTGCTGCATTAAACTATTTTAAAAATTTCAGCGTGACGAATGTGTCATCTCCATTACGAATGGTAGTTTTACCAGACCGAACGCTTCCATCTCGTACTTAAATCTAAGCATGCGTGAGTTTTTTGCGTGTCGGAATTGCATACACACGAATGGATTTTCGGATAGGAACTTTTTCTGACCGAAAAATTGAGAACATGCTCTATCTTTTGCTGGCCAAAATTCCACCAGCAAAAGTCAGATGGAGCATACACATGATCGCATTTTCTGACCAAAAGCTCTTATCGGACTTTTGCTGGAGAAATTTCCGATCGTGTGTACGGGGCATAAGAGATTTCAGCCAAGGGTTTTTATTTTTATTTAGGTGATAAATATTATTATTATACAGGGTTTATATATAAAAAAAAATAAAAATACGTGTGCTATGTGTCAGATTGTTTGTGAAACAAACAAAGGTTTTATATAGCGCCAACAGATTGCACAGTGCTTTAAAATTTTGTAAAGTTACAATACTATTCATAGTAATGTGTTGTTTAAAAAAAGTAAAAATGCTTTACCTGCCTGAAGTGCAAAGTGTAAGGTAGTGCCTGACTGTGAAAGGGTTAAAATACACACAGTTTATGAACATAGGATTTTATAACCCTATCCAGCAAATGCCACTTTGTAGTTAAAATTGTTGCCAGCTGCTAATGTTTCTGCACTGCTAATAGTAGTGCTGTGGTTGCTGTAATTTCCTCTTGAGTATTTATTTCCTGATAAAAATTCTAGTCATTTATCGTCTCCAATAATAACCCTGGAGATCCACGACTCTGCATTGTGTGCAAAATGCTTTGAATATGTGTATGTGTCTGTACTTTCTACTAAAAGCATTGGTATAGCATATACATAACATTTTTAAATTTAGATTTTTTAATTGAACTTGTAATTACCAGTATATCAATGTATCTGCTACTAGATGTTAAATATGGTAGACAAAAAGATTTATAGCGGAGTCCCGCCCAAAGAAAAAAATCAAAAGTCAGCAGCTACAAAAAGTGTAGCTCCTGAGTCTTATTAATCAGACACTCACCTGTCCCACGGTCCAGCGATGCGGGAGTACAAAGCTCCACTCCTCTCCCCCTTCTCTCCACTATGGGCGAGCTGCATCCACTGTGAATGGCCGGGCAATTTTCTGAGACCTGTGACATCTCCCAGAAGATTGCAGGGAGGGAGGGGGATAGGTGAACTTCCTTCTGGCGCAAATCCCAGGAGGAAGTGGGAGCTGGGTGCCTCTAAAAACAGGGTATCCGCTCCCCCCCAAAAAAATTAAATGCCAAATGTGGCATGTCAGGGGGGTCACCATCACATAAAGTGAAAGTTCGATTTTTGGGTGGAACTCCGCTTTACGAAGCTTTCAACATTATACTATATATAGTTTGAAAAACTATGTGAACCTTAGAAATGTACTGGTTTTCTGCAGCAATTTTCCATTAAATGTGATCTGATCCTCATCTAAGTCACAAACCCAATGTGCTTATTCTGATAACACACAAGCAATTCAGATTTCTTGTGTCTTTATTGAATACATCCATTAAACATCCACAGTGCTGGAGGAAAAAGTATGTAAACCCTTGCACTTAATAGCTGCTCAAACCTCCTTTGGCAGGAATAACTTCAAACAAGTGCTTTCGGAAGCTCTTGACCAGACTGCACAACATTCAGGTAGATTTTTTTGACCATGTCTCTTTGCAAAACTGCGTTAGCTCATGGACATTTGTAGCATGTTTGGTGTGAACAGCTCTCTTGAGGTCATTACACAGCATCTCTCTGGGGTAAGGTCTTGGCTCTGACTGGACCGCTTCAAAAGGTGTATTTTCTTTTTCTGAAACCAGTCTGTGGTGGATTTACTTTGAAGCTTAAGGTCATTGTCCTGCTGCATCACCGAACTTCTACTAAGCTTCAGCTGGATTCATTTTCCCATTGATGATGGCAAGCTCTGAGGAAGGCAAAACAAGCTCAAATCATCATGTTCCCTCCACCATACGTCACCATTGTGATGATGCTTTGATGTTGGTAAGCTGTGCTTTTTTGAGCCATACGTACTGCTCAGTATTCTCCCTAAACAATTCAAGTCTTTTATCATCAGTTCACAAAACATTTTCCTAGTAGCATTGTGGTTTACCAAGGTGGCAAACTTTAGGCATGCAGCAATGTCTTGTTTGGAGAGCAGTGGCTTCCTCTGTAGTGTGGTGTTCTGTCATGGACACCCTGCCTGTTAGAAGACTTTAGTATGGTAGACTCATGAACAGGGATGTTTGCCAGTTCCTGCGATGTCTTCAAGTCTTTAGCTGTGACTTATGGGTTCTTCTTAACCTTACTGGGGATTCTGCAGTGTATCTTGGGAGTCATCTTGGCTGAGCACCCACTTCTAGGAAGAGTAGCCACAGTGTTAAACTCTCTCTATTGACAATTTGTGTAACTGTCAATTGATAAATGCCTTTCCAGTCTTACGCAGATCTCACTACTCAACTACTACTAACTACTCTCAACTACTCTTGATCATATGTCTTCAGAGAGCTCTTTTCTACGAGGCATAGTTCGCAGCAGCTGATGCTTCTTATGAACAGCAATCTTAATCTGTCTGAGTGTCTTTTATCAATTAACACACATCTCCGAACTCATTTCATTAAATAGACTCCAGGTGTGTAAACTACTAAATGTGTACCCTTACAAAACACCCCAAAATCAAATTAAGTGTAAATATGGGTGCACTTAGCTTTTGTTGAACTAATTAGTTTATGGGTTCTCTTACTTTTTCCTCCAGCACTGTGAATGTTTGATGGGTGTATTTAATAAAGACACAAGAAATTGGAATTGTGTGTTTTTAGCTTAAGCACATTGTTTTTGTAGTTGTAGTTCTAAGCTCTGCGGCTTCTGAAGTCCTTGCTTGTAACCGCTGAACGTGGAAAACTGGCACGCAGTGTGTATTCCAAAGCGAGGCTTAGAGAGCATGGAACAGCATGGCATAGGGCAGTGACCTCACAATAATGCAACACATTTCAGAGCGTGCACACTATAAATGTTTTGGTAGCCATCCTCCTTTATCGAGCATAGAGGATAGGGTAATGGGACAGTCTTATATAGTGGGATGGGGGAGGGGTCAGGGAAATTACATATAATAATTGTATATAGACATTAGTGGTTGAAAGAAATGAATGTGCATTAACTTAAACAAATATATCCTATTGATAATATACACAGGAACAAAGAGCCATGTATCGCATATTAAAACAATGTCACTGCAATGTACAAGTAAAAACAGGTGTATAGCAGCATATAAAGGCAGTGATAACAATGGGTGGACAGTGCAAACTGTATAAATAGTTGCATATGTACAATAGATAGACAACCTGAATATAACAGAAAATGTATTAAAATGATATTTAATATTATTCAATAGTCACAAGTAGTCTATATAAGTTAATTGGAGGGAATGTATTTTAATAATGATAATAAAAATAGAGATGAAAATTGATAAGAATAATATTAAAATTAAATTAAATGAAGGATAGTGATGAGAATAGAGATACAATTATATTTATTTAAATAATTATATGGTAATGATTGATAAAATAGTTATATATATGTAGTAGTAATGTTATTTACATATTGATATGGGATATAGATAACAATTTATATCATGTTAATTTAAGAGGAATGATTCACTATATAGTAGATTATTGCCTTGGAAACTCATAAGGGGCAATAATAGATGATAAATGGATGGAGTGGGAGGGAAGAAGCAATGGGGGGGGGGAGGAAGGGGGGGATGGGAAAGGGGGAAATGGGAAGGGGGGTAGTTGGAATACATAATGGTAAACCTTACAAAATGGAACGTGGTGTTCTATAGTATCTCTCATTTTAGGGCTGTATTGTCATTTACTCACAAGGAACGAACCCGCCACCCCCATGGAAAGTGTAAAGGGAGAGAGAGTCCTGTGATAATAAAACAATGTGAAGCAAGGATAAAAATAGCGTAACATCCCATAATCTACATAGACAATTTAGAGCACAGTTACAATCAGTTGCAATCTACATAGATAATTTAGAGCACAGTCGCAAACCTACAACATCAAGATTATAAATCCCCAAAAAAATCTCTGGCACACAATTTTTTGAACCTTTCAGCTTCTGTGAGAGATCTGGATATTTGTTCGATGACCCACACTTTTAAGCCAGTAGTGGGCTTTTGGTGGAATTTAGTAAAATGTCGTGGAACACTATGTGTGTCTTTTCCCCCTTCAATTAGTCATCTATGTTGTTTGCTGAACCGCTGTCTGAGAGGGCAAATGGTGTGACCAACGTAGATCAACCTACAGGGGCATGTGAGTCCATAGACCACAAAATCTGTTGAACAATTATAAAAATTGTCTAGCTGGTAGGTTTTCCTCTTGGAACAGAAAGATTTTTTACTGTGTTGGACAAAGGGACAGGTTTTACATAAACAAAAATAAATATATACGCCGCTCTTAAAAACACATTAAGTGTATGTGATAACCAAAGTGCAAATATGCATATGAAAGTGATGAATCCAGTCTCTGGTGACTGTAAAAAGTGACAATAGTGCAACAAATAAACACTTTAATTACATATAAATGAATAGATAAACTAATATAAAGTGTTATAGCGTGCATCCATATGGTAAATAAGAGGATCAAAATGTCCATAAGATCATATAGTGGACCTGATCCTAAGAAATACGTAAATAGAAAGTACTTCTGTGTGCATATGTGACAGTTAGTCTGGCTATAACTGCAGAGCCCCAGAGGTAGTTCACAGGTGTGCATTGACTGAGCTTAAGTGCAAAGTCACACACTCTGAGGTGAGCGTTCATTACCTAGAGGGGAGATCACTGTGGCTTGCTTTGGATTACCTACACAGAAGTTTCCAAATCACATGGACTTCAAAAGCACCTCTGAATTTATATAATTGGATGTCACATATGCACACCAAAGCACTTTTTATTTATGTATTTCTTTAAAGGATCGATCGGGTCCACTATATGATCGTATTGTGGACATTCATTTTGATACTCTTATTCACCTTATGGATGCACGCTTTAGCACTTTATATTAGTTTATCTATTCACGTATATGTTCTTTTAAGTATTTATTGGTTGCACTATTGTCACTTTTTACAGTCACCAGAGACTTTGTTATCGCATACACTTAATTTGTAGAGTCTATTTTTAAGCGCAGCGTATATATTTCTTTTTGCTTTTATCTGCATGGCTTTATGAGACATGTTTAATGCTTGCAGCTGCTTTATAGGCCCATTTAGGCAATTCACAATTAGATGATGCTCGCAGGATCTTTTATATATATATTTAGGTTTTACATAAGGTTTTTCAGCATTGATATGTAGCGCCGGCTCCAGACGAGCATGTGCTATATGTTTTGAAAATTAATATTCCTAAAACCACAGTTGGGTTTTAATTTTGCTAAATTATGGTTTCAGTACCAGTCTGGCTGGAATGCAATGAGTTCTCCTTGGCTGCAGGTGTCACTGTCACCGCCAGCAAGTGGTAGAACGCAGTCTAGTTGGGTGTATTGAGTGCCATCCCTTTCTTGGAACCAGTCCAGTGGGAGGGATTTCCTGCTGTGCACTCTGGGAAGTAGTATTTAAGGTATGGAGATCACGTGCTTCGGGGGTTCCGGTCCAGAAGATATTTTCTGTTTGATCCTAGTCCTCCTGACTAGCCCTCATGGCCCTCCTGGAATGGGGTGCGGATCCATGCAATTTCCGAGCCTCGGGGCAGGATAGCCCGAGGCAAAGCAACTGCAGGGACAGGCCTGAATGGATATGGGGCCATAATGATCCAAGGGTGGTCTGGTACTGTCTCATCTGAGGAGAGGCCCAGCAACTGGAGAAGCATCCAGGGGAGGACTCTTCAGAAGAAGGCCATGCGCAAGGCTGGTTTCTCTGAAAGAGCCTGGAGGCTAATTTGAAGGACACTTTGTGGATTTATATTCATACGGTATCGCCGGACTGGCTGAGAGATACCGGTACCATATGATAGTTCTCTAAATTTGACTACGTCCCTCAGTTGCATCCAAGTCTGTGGCAGAGACTTTGTTTCTCAAGTGTTCTACATCCTAGTCTGTGGCAGAGACTTTGCTTTACTTAACACCCTACCGGCTGCTAGGCCTAGTGAGAGGAGGTCTATCTGGAGGTTGTAAGAATCCGGCTGTGAAACGTTCATTCTCTGGATTTCCTCTATAAGAGACTTTCTATTTTTGCAGTTCCAAAAGTACCTGAACTTTCCTCCTAACCCTCTACCCTGCATTAAGAGACTGTGCTATCTTCTAAATAAATAACTCAAAAGACATCATGGGCATCATGCCAGGGTTTTTGTTTCGGTTTGCGTGGAGGAAGAGGAGTTCTGTTTTGCATGCGTTAAGTTTAAGGGAGCTCTCTGTCATCCAATCGTCGACAAATCTGAAGTAACCTTTTTATACAAGCATTTGCAATGGTGACACGCCTGTTGTTGATATCCTGCTTGTCAGTCCTGCATACTTAAGCCGTCCAACCAAGATGATCTCTGTCTTTGCCTTGGTCACATCTCTAGAGATGCTCTCCTGTGTTCCTGTTAAGGACTTGCTTGGCTGACATTCCTTCTGGCTCCAGATCCTGCATGCTGTTCTATTATGCTCATCTCTGACTCCCTGATGCTTTGGCTTGTCTGACTATCCGTTCCAGTTCCTGAGCTCTGGCTATGTTTTGACTACGTTTACTCTGTTTACCTTTTTTTTATTATTATTAAATAAGTAAGATTTAACTGTACTTCTGTCTCAGTCTGATTCATGGCTTCTGACAATTTCAGACTCTTGGCTTTCTAATCCAAGTGACATAAATTTGAAGAAAGGTGTAAATTTCTAGATGTGCCAGATGACAACATTGCATTATGCCTTTAAAGAATTCAAAGCATCATTATAAAACTGTATTGTTCATGTAGAAACCTTGTAAAATCTGGCAATAATATAATACACTTCTAGGTAAAAAATGGCACAGTCTTACCAAAAGTAGAAATTCAAATGGGTTGTATGCATGTACTGTATAATGTGTGCTTAGTGGATAGTGTGATAGAGAAAACCTCTTGGAGCTCCCCTTGCTGATATCATGTGGCCCTGACACATTTAAAAATATACCCATGCAATCAAGGGGAAATATATATAACTTGTAATGTAATTCATCTTTTTCTTTTCTTTAAAGTCCAAATCTGGGTTGGCTGCAAAAATAAATAGGGACAGCCTTAGCCCAGTGGTCCCAGTCTACTCCTCTGCCACCCTGAAACATAAATGAACTCTTGACATCATCACTACAATATAGGACCAGCAGTGGCTGCATGCTCCTACTCTGTACAGGCGGTCACCGGGTTACAAATAAGATAGAGACTGTAGGTTTGTTCTTAAGTTGAATCTGTTTGTAAGTTAGAACAGGTAAATTTTTTAAGTGTAGCTCCAGCCAAAAAAATCAATTTTTAAGCTTTTTTTTTGCCACATCAGGGAATACATTCAGGGAACCCCAAATCAACTCTACCGTTCATCGTAGCCCCGAATCTTTTCAACATCATTGCAGCGTTTATCTTTCATAATTGTGTGGGATTTTTTTTTATGTAATTAGATTTAATTGCATCGTGCCCGGTGGGCTCCACTTATCTGCATCCCTTAGTCAATCTTATACAAAAAAAGAGAAACTTTGCCCACCCTACCCTCATCCCCCCCCCCCAACCTGCCCCCCTGGTCTCTCCTCTAAACAACCCAGACCACCCTTATTCGTTCAACCCTATTTCTGCCATCCTTACAAATTCGGAAATTTTGAATATAAATCTTGCCCCACAGGAAATGCAAAGGCTCAAACAAAATTTTCCCTTCATTTGGAGGGATAAGGAAATTAAGTACCTAGGGGTAAAAATAACCGTCACACAAGATAAGTTATATCAACAAAATTTTGTCCCGTTAATGAATGATATCAAGACTCAACTAAACAACATGGCCCCTAGACAGAGATCTTGGATTAATTGCTTAAAGATGATAATACTTCCAAAAATATTATATAAAATTCAAATGTTGCCAATCCCGATCCCCGATTCATATTTTACTAAATTAAATCTGTTATTTCGTAGGTTTATTTGGCGGCATAAAAAAATCACGAATACCCCAAAATATTCCTGAACAAAATGCAATCGAACATTTTAAGGTTCGTATGGGGGGAAAAAAGGTTACAGATGCTCCTCAGATACACTTTATCGTTTGAGATCACAGGGAGGGTTGGGCCTACCCAACCTCTGGAGTTATTATCAGGCGGCACAATTGGCCCAAATTTCCATGGCTTTCTCCGGATTGGCTATTGATGGAAAGGCAGTCTGTTTCCCAACATACAATAGATTTTTTGATGGGATGCGACCCTAAACGAAGACCTGCGATCATGGCTCCCACCCTTTTACACTCAATGGCGCTAAGCTCTACCCTTTTTAATCGGAGCTCCCTGATCTCCCCACTTAGACCTTTAACACATATTTTTCATAATGAGGATTTCCTCCCTGGGGAAAATATAGAAGCCTTTAAATGGTGGACAGACAAGGGGTTATACAGAATTGGACACTTCTTTTCCCTCGCCGGCCCTCTCTCTTTGACACACTGCAGAAAGAAACTAGATATGCCTGACTCAGAGCTTTATAGATTTACTCAAATCTCTCACTACTTAAATTCCATCTGGATCACTAAACCACTTCCCCCTTCACACAGTGGTGTGTGAATGCAGCGGACCAGAGGGGGGGCATCTCACTGATCTATACAGCTCTCTTGACAAAGGATAACAAACCCTCATATGCCCGAGCTTGGGAAGCTGACTTGGACTGCACTTGGGATTCTACACAATGGTTTAGAACCTCGATGAGAGCTCATAAATGTATTCTTAATGTTTCTCTAATCGAGGCCGGCCTCAAAGTTCTCTTTAGGTGGTACTATGTTCCTTCCAGGCTGGCTAGAATTTTTCCGGGATCCTCGCCATCATGTTTCAGGGGTTGTGGACTAGAAGGTAACATGTTTCATATCTGGTGGTCCTGTCCGCGCATTCGCTCTTTTTGGCGGAAAGTATTTTGCGCGGCTAGTTCCCTGACGGGGGTCACCATCTTGCCACACCCCAGTGAGGCCCTACTCAATCATATAATCCCAGAACTACCCAAAGTTTCTCAGAAGCTGCCATTTTTTATTTTTCTTGGGGCCAAAATCACAATAGCCAAGGCCTGGAAGAAATATACTGTTTCCTTTAAGATGTTTAGAACAAAGGTCTCATGGATTATGGTGTAAGAACAATTGGTGGCTAAATTGAACGACAAAACTGAGAGATTTCGGGCGTTTCTTGGAGCCTTGGGCCATGATGTGTAATATTTCCCTTATACCTGGAGTGCAACCTGGTAGTCTGGCCTCCCGGGGCCATTAGCACTGGAACAGTATATTCTGCCCTCTCTCTTTCCCCCTCACACGTTTTTCTTTCTTTCCTTCTTTGGCACCTCTCTTGGTGCAGTGTGATGATACCCTATTGGGTTGATTAGCGAGACAGCAGTCACGGTACTGGCAAGTTAGTTGCTCAAGTCATTTATCAGCATCTCGGGCTGTGTAACCCTAGTGGGATGGGGTGGGAGTTCCCTGGTGGGAGTGGGCGGATCCAGCCCCTGGACAGCAGCATGATCCCATTTGGGGCACCAGGGGGTCTGGGGCCCGTGTACTTTAGCCGGGCGTACTCCAATTAGAAGAGTAGATTAATTGACACGGGTACACGACTGTAAGTTTGGTTTACCGACCTAGTTAATGGTAATTATAATATTACGCTCCGAGATGTCAATGGCTCTGTCTATGTTTGCCTATACTGTCTATATGTATGGAAATGTGGATGATCCCTTTTTGTTTTATGGAATATTCATCTTCTCTGTTATGATGAAAATCTTCTAATAAAAATTACTAAACGAAAAAAAAAAATCACGAATAAGTTTGGGGATACTCTCTAGAGATAAGACTCAAGAGATAAGACTCAAGGGGGCTTGGGGGCCCCGAATATTAAAACATACTACCAAGCAATTCTAATGGCATGGGTGGTGGATTGGGTAAAGGATAACAAAGAAAAAAGCTGGGTAAAGTTAGAAAAAGAGATAAGTAATGCTTCATTAGGTAAAGTGATTTGGATCCCGACATAAGAGAATTAGGTACCCACACACATATAATCACTCAGACTTCTATGTTAATATGGGACAGGGTTCATAAAAAACAAAAATGGGAGTATAACTCCCCCTTAATTCCTTTAGGGGACACTAATTATTTTACACCAGGGAAAGATAGGACATTTAGTAGGTGGATTAGAAATAGGGAGGCACAAGTAAAGCATATTATGAACAAGGGGAAAATATGCACGTTTCAGGAATTAAAGATGAAAAATTAGGTGTTAGATATAAATTGGTAGAGGTATACCCAGCTGAAACATTTTGTGGATTCCCTCCCACTTCCGATTAGACTCGCAGATGACCTTCTCCCATTGGAGCAGTTGTGTACGGGGACAGATAGAAAGAGAGGGATTGCGAAGATATATAAAATATTGATGGGCTTAAAAATATCGGAACCCCCTGCGTACATGATAAGGTGGGATGAAGAGATGGGGACTAGTACCTCTGAGAGAGAGATAAAGAAGATCTTATAGATGCCGCATGTAATCTCACCGGACTGTAGTTTACTGGAAATGAATTATAAGTGTATGGCCCATTGGTATATAACTCCAGATAAATCTCATAATTTCCAAAAAGGGCTCTCAAACCTATGCAGGAGGGGATGTTCAGAGGTGGGCTCGGTGGTCCACATCTGGTGGTTATGCCCTAAAATAAAAGTTTTCTGGCAGACCGTACTATTAATAATTAAAAAAATCACCGGTTTAAAAATCCCAGAGGACCCTATTGTCTATAAAACAATATAGGAGATCATTGATACCAAGCCTATTAAATGCTGCAAAGAGCTTAATCCCATATTACTGGAAAAACCCCAAGACCCCCTCAGTGAAAAGTTGGTTCAGTAAAATTAACAGAATTCATAATCTGGAGTACTTAAAGTATAGTGAAGAACCAGGGGAAACGGGATTTGTAAAGAGATGGAAAGTCTGGGAAAAATATCAACAAACCCCAAGATTCGTAGTAAGGATTTTTAAGCTTTTTGGATAGCATAAGGCCCATCCCTGTAACATTTGTTTTGCTGTCTGTGCCCCTAGTCAGATGATTTCACATCACTTTCTCTCCCAATGACAATTGGATTTTGAAAATTTTGGGCTGTTAGGAAAACAAGAATTGGTGATAAAGCATCAGTGGAGACACCTTTTTCCCATATTAACTCTTACAGCAGTGAATTTCCCTTCCTAGGGGTAGATTTTATTTCACTTCCTGTTGTCTCCCTCCGTTTGTAAGTAGGAGTCATTTGTAAGTCGGATGTTTGTAAGTAGGGGACTGCATCACAAGAAGTCAGCCACACAATCGTAGATAGGCAACAGCTTTGGGGACTGCTCATCTGCCAAGGAGGAAGCTTGCAGGACCCGCATCATAGCTAGGGATGACTCCCCTGATTTTGGTAAAAATTATTTTGGTCTGAAAATAGAAGCTCTCAATTTCACTAACTGAGCTGCTTAGGCTTGAGTTTTTTTTTTTGTTGGTGTATTTTATTGTAATTAATATACTGTTGTTTTTTCTTCAACCGCCCTCAGCTGTCAGTAAGATAATAAAGCTAATATCCAGGATGGAACTTCTGTATGTATGGTACTTTCATAAACTATCATAATATTTAAATTGTTCATATGATATATATGGATATATCTTTTTTAATTTCATAAAATTAAATTTTTTACAATGTAATATTATTAAGTAGTTTTAATATATTCCTATTTGTATTTAAAGCCATGTGGAAGAAAACATTTAGAACAGACTGTTCTTCAATTAATAATTTGTTAATTGATCAAACTACATTTCAAGAATCTTTCACTGAGCACTGCTGCATTTACCCATGTGAGCATTCATATGCAGGCATGCACAGGCAAGCGTGCATCACTTTGCCAGAAAGTAAATGGGCGAAAAAGCCCAACATTATTAAATTAGGTGCATAGTATGCCAAAATTGTAGAGGGAAATTTCTGTGGGGAAAATGACTAATGTATTTTAGATGGAACTGATTTACATAATGGAATCCAATTAAGATTAACAGGACATGTTTATTTTAATCATCTATCTTTCTAGTCATAATTCACTTTTTTTTCTCTATTTTTTATTTATTTTGTCAGATTGAATTATATTGTAGCTGATACCCCATACAGAATATTTAAATGGGAACATAGATTTTTAAATAATTTTATTGGCTTAACAATTATTTGTATTAACTGTAGTTGGTCTGTTTATTTGTTCCTTAGGCTGTCATAGGCAGTCATTCTGTAACGTGATCATTTTTTATTTTTTCTTATTTTGTATCTTGGCAGCTTTGGTGTCATATGGCAGTTGTTAAAGTGGGGTAGGCAATATTGGGGTTCACATGTTGTGTCAAGTTGCTGTTATTAGTAAATTTAAAAGCCGGTTGTGGGTAAGGTAATTGTACAGAGTTAATCGGTTGGGTCTAAATTACTTATAAATCACAAAGTGCAACGCTAAAAATAAATAAAAAGTCACAATATTTGAGAAAATATGACATCTCAAAAAAAAAAAACAGACCAATAGGTGTAGGTCCACACAAAAAAAAGTGCTGGGAAGAATCTGTCACCAAGAAGTAAAGGTTCATACTGACTCTTACCCCATTGAGTGGACTACTTAATCAAAAGCAGTCAAACATGCTTGAAAATCCTCCACTTAGATTTCACCATACACATGGGGAGATAGAGTGCATGAACACAATTAGGACACCATTAGGTTCCTCCTTAGTCAGACATCATGTAAAAAGGTATAAAAAATGTCATTGTGCAGTATTACTGATAAGCACATTTTTAAGAATACAGCAAAGGCCAGAATACTCACAAACAACGCAGTAAAAAGCACATTTCTAAGCAAAAAACAATCAATGTTTCCATCCAGTGTGATGGCCGGCTGTCGAGCTTGCCAATGTCACGTAACCCAACTCCTCACACCGAGTTTCGTCATAACCAGACATCATCAGGGGTGTGGCCACGTATACAAGTGTTGATATATATATATCTTGCAAGCCAGAAATGGATTTAGAAAGCAATCACTGGCATTCCAGAAACAAGAAGTGGAGAACCGGAAGTGGAGAACACCAGTGATAAGCAGGAAATGATGTTCCTGAGTTCCACTTGCAGGAAGTAAGGTACTACAACAACTTCCTAGTTGTAAAGGACTAGCCATAAATTAAGAAAAGCAGTCTTTATAATCGCACTGGACTAGCCAGAATAAAAAAATCACCAGCCTAAGAAGAAACTTCCACTGGTATAGAGAGAGTATTTAAATAAAACAACTTTTTTTCTTTCATATGACACTACCAATATAGACCCATAATGGATGAGGCTCTCAGTGCCCTCTAGTGGATGGAAACATTGATTGCAGGTCAGTTAGAATCAACCTTGCACAGAATAAAGGAAATAAAAATATCACTACAATATCTGATAGTAAATATCAAACAATCAGTTAATGAACATTTCATCAAAAGTTACAGAACATTCAATAAAAATTTCATCAGAAATTACAGATATAAAATAATAAGATGAAAAGGACAAAAAGTGAGTAAAAAATGCAAAAAAACTTTAATACTTAACCTCTTTTACCTAGAGATCATAAGCACAACATAACTCAGGGCTCAAGCTCAAGCACTCCAACTTTTGGGGTAAGGCTTCATCTTAAAGGTAAGCCCCACCCACCATCCCATCTTTGAGAAGTATCAGTAGGTAGTAATTGTACTCCTATTGAATAGTGGAATGGGGGGTACAGTAGGCTAATCTTAGGAGGCAAGGCTCATATCTGAAGATGAACAAGTAAAGTCATAGGCCTCCCATGAATTGTTTTTCATAATAATAAAAGTAATATTGACGCTTCAGTTTAGTCTTCTTTACACTTTCAATACTTTTTCTAGTGACTTTTTACTTGTCAGTGGGGAAAAAAAAACCTACAAAACATCAGCTGAACACAATAGTGCAATAAAAAGGGAACTAGCATTTTCATCTGTGTCATGTAGACAGTCAAAAAAACAGAAGCTGCAGTGGCTCTTCTACGTTTTAAACAAAGAAAGTATTAATATATATAAAACATTGAAATAAATATGCCCGCATACACAAAACCTAAATGCTAAAGCACCAATTGAAGCCTCGTAGTCTTATTTATTATGCATTTAGACTACAATGAGCAAACAATATGTATTTTTTTTGTGCTAAAAGTAAAAAGTAAAAGTGTTCGTGCTAAAAGCGGCTTAGAAATATTTCTGTATGTTAAAGGATAAGTTCAACGTTGGTAAAAAAATAAATAAAAAAAATAAATGCACATGATTTTTTACAAAATGTACATTTATATTTTTATGTACACAGGAGCCTACAAATCACTGTACTCTTGATTAGCTGATCATAGCTGCAGTGTCAGGCTCCTGCAGAAATTACCTACAGCTCAATGCCTGTGTCTCTGTATGGGCAGACAATTACTGATCTGCAGGAGGTATCAATGGACTACAAAGGCACCATGCATTGATAACTACAAGTCACTAATAATGTGGTGGCAGACGGGGCTTAAAGTTTCTTCATTCAAGGATTCCAGTGAATGAATGATGAGGCTGTGCGGCAGAGTCTCACACAGCTGCGCCAATTCTAAGTGTAACAGCTGCTGTGGGGGAGAAGAACCCTCACCTGCTGTCACGGGGGGGGGGGCTTAGGGGTGAGGGGGCTGGTGATTACCAACAGGTTACATCTTACACCCTAAATACAGGTTTAAACATGTGACATGTTGATAAAGGTGAACCTATCCTTTAAAATCAAATACATCCATTCATGTTCTACTAAGCCATGAGATGCGATCAGTTCAAATTACAGATAGGAAACAGTGATAACTAAGATTGTAAAATATATGAGTCATGGGTCTGCAATGAAATGCTTAAAATATAGCTTACTGCTCCAGACTGAATTTTCCCGTTCTAAATTATTCATATGCCTTTCTGTTATTGTGTTTATGACAAAATTGTCCTCGCAAACTTCAAGGTTCTTTAAAAAAAAAAAAAGAAAGTTAAATACACAATAGAGCACTTTCACACTGCGCTGCCTATGGCGTCAGCGGTAAAGCGGCACTATTTTTAGTGCCACTTTACGGTCGCTTTAGCGGCGCTATTCAGCTGCTAGTGGGGCGTGTTTTTTACCTCCCGCTAGTGGCCGAAAATGGGTTAAATCCGCCAGCAAAATGCCGATGGAGCATCGATTTGCCTGTGGTATCGCAGCGCTACCCCATTGATTTCAATGTGGAGCAGCGGTGGAGGAGGGGTGAGGTCACCGCTCCTTCACCACTCCAAAAGGGCTTTTTCTGACAGCCTGCCAGTGCACCGCTCTAGTGTCAGGCTTTCACACTGGAGTGCATGCAGCAGCTGTTTTAGGGCATTTTGCAGGCACTATTTTTAATGCTATAGCGCCTGCAAAATGCCCTCAGTGGGAAAGGGGTCTAAATACGATGGCATAAGAGGATGCTGTGTTACCCTGTTTCCCCTAAAATAAGACCTAGCGTTATTGTCGGTGATGGCTGCAATAAAAGCCCTACCCCCCAAATAAGCCCTAGTTAAAGTCTTTGTAGGTCTCATTTTCAGGTTAGGGCTTATTTTTGGGAAAACAGGGTAGGGCTTATTTGGGGGGTAGGGCTTATATTGCAGCCAACACCGACAATCACACTAGGTCTTATTTTAGGGGAAACAGGATAATACCATATAGACAGATTCCCAAGCTGTTTCAGGGCTTACAAGTATAACCATAAACATAAAAATAAAATAAAAAAAGGGTTTACTAAGGTATCTATGTATCGATGCTTTCTCCCAAGATTCACACAGCTACCCAAAATGTATCCATTATTCAAAATGAACCTTAGTCTTGGATGAAAGTTGTGTGAGTCTTGGGTTAAAAAAAACCAAACATAAATAGACCCCTAAGCCTGTGTAACGCTACCTCTAGAGGAGTCATTGAATTGTTTTGTGATTTGTCTGCATACCTAAGGGTCCGTTCACACAGGGGCAACACGACTTTCAACACGACTTTTGGAGGCAACTTGGACACGACCTGAACACGACTTGGGGCGACTTACAACACGACTTTAAGTTGCCCCAGGCCAGGCGACTTTTGCCGCAGCCAATCAGAGAACTCTCAAGAGGGAACTCCACGGCAAATTTATGAAAAAAAATTGGCGTGGGTTCCCCCTCCGAGAGCATACCAGGCCCTTAGGTCTGGTATGAATATTAAGGGGAACCCCCTATGCCGAAAAAACGGCGTGGGGGTCCCCCCAGATCCATACCAGACCCTTATCCGAGCACGCTACCCGGCCGGCTAGGAAAGGGGGTGGGGACGAGCGTGCGCCCCCCCTGCTGGGCCGTACCAGACCGCGTGCCCTCAACATGGGGGGGTGCCTTGGGGAAGGGGGGGCCGCGTGGCCCCCCCACCTCAAAGCACCTTGTCCCCATGTCCATGAGGACAAGGGCCTCTTCCCGACAACCCTGGCCATTGGTTGTCGGGGTCTGCGGGAAAGGGGCTTATCGGAATCCGGGAGCCCCTTTAATAAGGGGGCCCCCGGATACCGGCTCCCCACCCTATGTGAATGAGTATGGGGTACAATGTACCCCTACCCATTCACCTGTGAAAAAAGTACAAAAAAAACACAACACAGGGTAAAAATTGTTTATTGCACAGCTCCGGGGGTCTTCCGTCTTCGGGGGTCTTCTCGCCGGACTCCTCCACTATCCTCTTCTAGCTCTTTTGCTAGCGGAGGAGCCCGGCTTTCTTCCTCGCCGCCGCCCTCTTTTTCCGACTTCGGGGGTCTTGTCCCCCTCTTCGGTTCTTCTGCCGGGCCACCGCGCCTTCTTATAGCTCTTTTACAGGCGGTGTCACGGTCTTCTGTCACCGCCGCCGCCGCCGCCGCCGCCTTCCATTCTTCTTCTTCTTCTCCTTCTTCTCCTGGAGATGTTGACTCAACACCCTCTCCGGCCGCAATGCCAGAGATGCGGTGCGCTGCAACTTATATCGGGACAAGGGGCGGGGTCACCGGTTGATGTCACATGGTGCCACGATGTCACAGTCCCGGAGGATGCTGGGACTGTGACATCGTTAGGGGTCGGGGTCACCATGTGACATCAATCGGCGACCCGCCCCTTGTCCCGATATAAGTTGCCGTGCACCGCATCTCTGGCATTGCGGCCGGAGAGGGCGTCGAGTCAACATCACCAGGAGAAGAAGAAGAAGAAGAACAGAAGGCAGCGGTGGCAGAAGACCGGGCCACTGCTAGTAAAAGAGCTGAAAGAAGAAGCGGTGGCCCGGCAAGAAGAACCGAAGAGGGGGACAAGACCCCCAAAGTCGGAAGAAGAGGGCGGCGATGAAGAAGAAAGCCGGGCTCCTCCGCTAGCAAAAGAGCTAGCAGAAGATAGCGGAGGAGTCCGGTGAGAAGACCCCCGAAGACGGAAGATCCCGGAGCTGTGCAATAAACTATTTTAACCCTGTGTTGTGTGTTTTTTTAAATTTTTTTCACAGGTGAATGGGTAGGGGTACGTTATACCCCATACTCATTCACATAGGGTGGGGGGCCGGTATCCGGGGGCCCCCTTATTAAAGGGGGCTCCTGGATTCCGATAAGCCCCCGGCCGCAGACCCTGACAACCAACAGCCAGGGTTGTCGGGAAGAGGCCCTTGTCCTCATCAACATGGTGCTTTGGGGTGGGGGGGCCGCGCTGCCCCCCCTTCCCTAAGGCACCCCCCATGTTGAGGGCACGCGGCCTGGTACGGCTCAGGAGGAGGGGGCGCACGCTCGTCCCCACCCCCTTTCCTGGCCGGCCGGGTAGCGTGCTCGGATAAGGGTCTGGTATGGATCTGGGGGGGACCCCCACACCGTTTTTTTGGCGTAGGGGGTTCCCCTTAATATTCATACCAGACCTAAGGGCCTGGTATGCTCTCGGAGGGGGAACCCATGGCAAATTTTTATTCATAAATTTGGCGTGGAGTGCCCTCTTGAGAGCTGATCATTCTGTCAGAGTTGCCTCCGTATAGATGGAGATCCGACTTGGAGGCGACCTCCATTAAAATCAATGGGTACCGGTCGCCTACAAGTCAGATTCAAGTAGTACAGGAACCTTTTCTGAAGTCAGAGCGACTTCAGTAGTGTGCATTAAGACGGCTCTCATTCACTTACATTGCTTTTTAAATGTTGTCCGACCTGAGGTGACTAGGGGCGACCTGAAGTCGGATCGGAGTTGCCCCTGTGTGAACGGACCCTAAAGATGACACACTTTGCTCACCCAGCACCTACGGACACAACCTGAGGTAGTTCAAAGAATTTATTAGGCCATGCATAGCCAAAATAAAAAGACAGGTTTAGCAAGTGTACTTATACAATCAATAAGACAACAACATTAATCTAATGCCTTGCACACACGGGCGAACCCTCTGACGACAAAATCCGTCGCATTTTTTTCCAACGGATTTTGGCCCAAACTTGTCTTGCATACACACAGTCACACAAAGTTGTCGGAAAATCCAATCGTTCAGAACGAGGTGACGTAGAACACGTACGACTGGACTATAAAGAGGGCAGTAGCCAATAGCTTTCGTCTCGTAATTTATTCTGAGCATGCGTGGCACTTTGTCCATCCTAAATTGTCTACACACGATCACAATTTAAACGATTGGATTTTGTTGTTGGAAAATTTTAGATCCTGCTCTCAAACATTGTATGTAGGAAATTCCAATAGAAAAAGTCCAATGGAGCCCACACACGATTGGATTTTCCGACAACAAGATCGGATCGCACATTTTCCATCAGGGCATAAGAAATGTGGTTAAACACCTGCAGTATTCTGACTTACAGTAATTAACAGAACAAAACTTCATTTACCTAGCAACACTATATAAAGACAGTCCTAATTTGCTATAACAGTCCCAGTTTTATCCCAATGGGCAGTGAATGATTAAAAAAATAAAATAAAAAATATTGGCTGGCAAAGTTGGGGCCCTTGCAGAAAGCACAACAGTTGCCAGCAGACAACAGATTAATCACTTGACATCTAAATAGTTACCCCCTTCATGACTAGGCCATTTTTTGCGATGCAGCACTACATTACTTTAAGACCCCTATTGCACTGGGACGCTTTTCAGGCATTTTGGCACTAAAAGCAGCGCATGAAAAGCGCCCCTCAAACCACACCCATGTGAAAGTCTGAATGCTTTCACACTGGGGTGGTGCACTTGCAGGACAGGAAAAAAAGTCCTGCAAGCAGCATCTTCGGCCATTGATATGAATGAGCGCCTGTAAATCACTTTGTTAACCCTTTCCTCTACCGCTAGAGGGGGATTAAAACCGGCCGTAAAGCGCCGCTAAAACTAGCAATGCTTTACCGCTAGGGATGAGCTTCGTGTTCGAGTCGAACGTACGTTCCACTCGAACATTGGCTGTTCGTCCGTTCGGCGAAATCCGAACTCTTGGTCCGTTCGCGTCAAAATTCGTGTGGCGCGCACGGCCCACAATGCACTGCGATGGCGCAGTGCATTGCTGGCTCATGATTGGCCAAGCATGCACTGTGACCCCGCATACTTGGCCAATCGCAGCGCCAGCAGCGAGGAGAGCCATGATTGGCCACAGGCAGGATGCCTGTGGCCAATCATAGCTCAGGCTGTGTAGTGCACGCCCCACACTATATAAGGCCGCCTTTGAGGCGGCCTCGTGTAGTGTGTTGGCATCTGAAGCAGTGGGTGTTCTGTGTACCTTCAACACAGTTACACACCGATCGTTTTTGGCTGATTTCCTATCTTGCTCTTGTGTAGTGGTTATTGTCTGTGCCCTGACCGCAGTATACACCACTATATTCACCTCACCTATATAGCTAGTGATCTATCTTTAATAATAGAGCTTGCAGTCAGTAGTGTTAGGAGATAGTGCGTGCTGTCTGCTTGCTCTGTACCCAGTACATACCGCTATAATCCCCCTACATAGCTGTTCTCTATTTGAGCCAAATTGCCATCTGCAGGAGTTATTGGAAGTTGTGTGTGCCTCCAGCACAGCACAGTATACATCTGTATATACCCCTTTATCTCTGCTGTTTTCTGGTTATTGTCTGCGTGCCCTGACCGCAGTATACACCGTGATATTCACCTCACCTATATAGCTAGTGATCCATCTTTAATAATAGAGCTTGCAGTCAGTAGTGTTAGGAGATAGTGCGTGCTGTTTGCGTGCTCTGTACCCAGTACATACCGCTATAATCCACCTACATAGCTGTTCTCTATTTGAGTCAAATTGCCATCTGCAGGAGTTATTGGAAGTTGTGTGTGCCTCCAGCACAGCACAGTATACATCTGTATATACCCCTTTATCTCTGCTGTTTTCTGGTTATTGTCTGCGTGTCCTGACCGCAGTATACACCGCGATATTCACCTCAGCCTAAGGCCCAATTTTTCTGCCCCTGTTTAACAGGGGCGTTTAAGTACAATTTTTGATGCAATGCTTTGCAGCAGGGCTAATTCCAGCAAAAAAACTAGAGTATATGGAAGAGGTTGCAGTGTGGTGGCACCAGCAGCAGTGCCTAAGGCCAAATTTTTCTGCCCCTGTTTAACAGGGACATGTAATTACAATTCTTGATATAATATTTCACAGGAGGGCCCCTTCCTGTGCCCACCCAGAGTAACGGTGAGGACTTATAGTGTTGTGGCACCAGCACCACAACCACCAAAGGTCAATTTTTCTACCACTGTTCAACAATGGCATGTAATTACAATTCTTGATATAATCGTTCACAGCAGGGCGCTCCAGCGCCCACCAAGAGTCACTTTGAGGGCTTACAATGTTGTGGCAAAACCAACACCTTGTTCCGCCATTTCTGCAGAGCATATAGGGCAGGCCCCTACTTTCAAACACCCAACTTACAAACATCAGACAGCAGCAAGTGAGATGAAAAAAGATGGACGACAAAACAAATTATACAGGGGTGATAACCCTTCCCTATGTTTTCCAAAAAGCTTAAAAATAGTTTTTTTGACTGGAGCTACACTTTAAAAATGTACCAGTTGAAAATTACAAGCAGATTCAACTTAACACAACAAACCTACACAGTCCCTGTCTTGTTTGCACCGCCTGTATACTGCTGTTCTGAGTATATAGGGCCTGGGGGCCACACGCATTTCCTTTTTTTAATATGGGTACAGGGTTCCCCTTAATATGCGTACAAGACCCAAATAGGCTGGTAATGGGCAGGGAGGGCTACCCATGCCATTTTTCTCAATGATTTTCAACCATATTGCAGGAACCAGATATAACATTAAAACCGCAAGCAGTTTTAAATGGTGTTATTTCCGTTTAATGTCATTTTGTGCAGGGATTGTTCTAAACACGGGAAACACGTGGCACTTCACAGGCATACTACAGACACCCCCCAGGCACCATATTTAAAGGAATATTTCACTTTTTTTTTCACTTTAATCGTCATTAAAATCAGTGCTCCCGCCAAAACGTCCGTTTTTAAAACTTTTTTTTTGCATTGACCCATGTCCCCTGAGGCAGGAGTCAGGTCCCCAAACCCTTTTTAGGACAGTATCTTGCATATTAGCCATTAAAATTAGCACTTTCCATTTCGAACGTTCGAGTCCCATAGACTCGAATAGGGGTCCGTTCGAAAGTTCTGGTGCGAACCGAACCGGGGGGTGTTCGGCTCATCCCTATTTACCGCTAACGAACCCACTGCCACAGTGTGAAAGCTGTCTAACTGACAATTGCACTGTACCCAAATAAAATTTATGTCCTTGTTTCCCAAAAATAGAGCTTTCTTTTGGTGGTATTTGATCACCTCTGCGTTTTTTATTTTTTGCGCTATAAACAAAAAAGGCTGACAGTTTTGAAAAAAAACTATTTTATTACTTTTAGAACATATCTAAAAAAAAAAATTAAAAAATCTAATTTCTTTATCAATTTAGACCAATATGAATTCTGCTACATATTTTTGGTAAAAAAAATCCCAATAAGCATATATTGATTGGTTTGTGCAAAAGTTCTGTTTGCACAAAAGTTCTAACGCCTACAAACTATTGAATATTTTTTTTTTACTAGTAATGGTGGCAATCAGCGACTTGTAGCAGGACTGTGATATTGCGGCAGACAAGTTGGACACTAACTGACACCTTTGACACTTTTTGGGGACCAGTGACACTAATACAGTGATCAGTGCTAAAAATATGCACTGTCACTGTACTAATGACACTGGCTGGGAAGGGGTTAACAGCATAGGCAATCAAATGGTTAACCGTGTGCCTAGCCTGTGCTTTTGCACTGTGTGGGAGTTGCTTTTACTAGGGGAAAGCATTGATCCGTGTCACTGCTTTGCAGGCACACAGGATCAATACCTTTCCTACTGACAGACTGGCAATCTGCCTTGTTTGCATTGGCAGATCGGCATTCTGTCTGTGTACTGTATAATCGGCGGGTGCTGGTGGACATTGAGTCTGCAATACCCGCCGCTAGTCTCCCACTGTGTCTGATCACAGTGGGAGCGGGACAACTGAGGCAGACCCGGAAGTGTCAGATCACATACCAGGGACATGATTTGGCAGATAGCAACCACCCTGCCTTAGTATATGTATAGTGGGAGGTCCACAAGTGGTTAACTTGTATGATGTTAGTCTTTTACAAGACCAAGGTCTTCGGGGTCTCCTGACATGCTTTGATTCATCGTGCTGAGACAGTTCCTCTTTTCCTTCCTTACAAGTAGTAGGAATGCTCTCCACCACAGTCATTGTAATCCAAAGGGGCACTTGATCGTTCCCATATAAAGGGGAGTTAAGGCAACCCCACCAGGGCAGAATTAATTTGATAAAACCAGGAATTAAGAAAAGGCAGTGGCCAACATGCCTCTCACCACATAGGTACTCTGAACTCATGGTGTTTCCGTGTAGGTTTGCGAAAGGGTCCACCCTCAAACACTAGCATCCAGCAGTAGTAGCAAATGGTACTCTCCTGATGGTCAGGGCTCTGCTGATAGTCACACTCCCTTTCTATGTCCAGCAAGTGAAACACTGATCCCCAATGGTTCCAAGTCCCCTCACATATAGCATTGCACAGAGTATAATGGCAGCAGCAGGCTCTGACCAGCCCTCTTCTCCTGGGCAACAATGCATCAGCTTTAGCAAACTCTGGCCACACCAGTGTTCCCCCTTTACTGCAACCTTGTGGTGCTCTCTTTCAGCTGCTCATCACAGAAAATGGTTGCAGGAGCACATGGTCCCCATGGTGGCTTTCTCCCTGCATTTTCTGGGCTAGTGGCACAACAAAGCCCCATTTTTCAGCAGCTCAGTTCGCTCTCTCCTTGTTTTGTTGCATCAGCCAGTCAGTTAATCCAGACCAAGCCAAGAAGGCTGCCCCCCTACACTGGAGACACTCCATAGATGAACAATGTGAAGTGGTCTCCTTAAAGATGGCTGTTGCACTTCTGTATTAAAGTGTTTGTAACCCTAAAAAATGTGAGCTCCTGTTTCCTGACAGCAGGTTAAACAGCACAGTGCTTTTGCTGTCTAACCTGTCCTTCCCTAAACTGTAAAATACCTGGCTGATCCTGCCTGTTCCTGTGCCCCCTTTGTGTACTGAGCATGATAATCATGGATGCTGAGCCCTGATTACTGTGGTCAGTTTACGTGCCTCCATCATCCGCAGCTCTCCTTTGTCCCCCTCACATCCTCCCTTCCTGCCTGTTAGCTCTGTGTGTCTGTGTCCCTGCCCCCTGCTGCTATTAGTAGTTAAAAAATGTTTAATAATTGTCACTGGCAGCCCCTCTATGTTATCCAGCCATAATATAAGTGCTTTTTTTTTTTAAGAAAGCCTCTAAATACCTTTTTTCAGCTATAGTCAAGCCAGTCATGTGACTCCCAAGCCTCTCTGCTACTCCAATCCAGGGCCAAGCGGCCACATAACCTCCCCGAGTGATGTCAGAAGGAGACTTCCACTGTAGCCCTGGATCAGAGTAGCAGAGTGGTCCAGAGTCACGTAACGGGCCTGACTATAGCTGAAAAAAGGTTGTTAGAGGCTTTGTTTAAAAAAAAGTGTGTATACTGGCTGAATACAAGAGAGGGCTGGCAATGACATTTTTTGAAAGGTAACAACCACTTTAATGAATATACAGTTTAACCCTGTTCGCTCTGCAGAAGAATAATATAGCAACAAAAAAGGAAGCATGTGCACAGTAGTTATCAGCTACAATCCAGGTTACACCTTTAAATATCTTCTTTTTTATTAGTGATGACCTAAATTGATAGTGTTTGTATTGAAAAATTCCAGGGCTATATTAAAACCACACAACCATGATCCCAAAGAAAATAAAGTCTATATGATGAAACGCGTAAAGAAAGTAACACCAATCGACAGATCAGAACTGGAAGTTGGGTATCCATATTTGTTGTTACTGTTCTCATGCGCTGTTAAGACTATTTAAATTTTAAATTCTTAAATTGAAAGGACTGGTGGAAGCTGAGAGCGTAGACCTGAAGGGAGGGGAGAGGTGCTTGGGGGCTTTTTTTCATTGTGTTATGCCTGATAATATCCATTGAGATCCAAGGGTTTTAGTATCTGGAGAGAGTTTATTTGCATGTGGGGTGTAGTAGATAGGTGGTGAGATTTATTTGAACTTTCATTTTTTTCACTTGTTATTAGAGCTGCTGCACATTAGTTTTATGTAAACATATTTTCATATTATTGTTGTAATACTTATTACACTATGAATATGGCCTTTTGGTCTTTTCTATAATACTTCTTGGAGTGACCTGGGACATGGATATTTAGAAGGTGGACCTGAGAGAAAGAGAAATATGAAGCAGACTATTGTATCATTTTAAGATCTTAACAAGAATTGAAGAGATTAAACTCATGGAAAATATCTATCACTCAAATAATACAAAGAGACTTTTTAAAATTTAAAATACACCCAATGCATCGATTACATGCATATATTAAAAACCGAGGTACCCCAGTTTTGTTCTTTTGCCTATTTATTTTAGTTTATATATATATTTTTTTATTAACGATCAAAATTCAATACAAGCAACATTTGACATGGACTATTATGAAGATATAACCTTATTTACGTGATGACATCATGTGGTCTTTGTGAATTCTCTATATTCTTTAAAGTCATATATACCTATATCCTTTACGATTGTTACTTCATATGATTTGATGAACACTTTTTCAATAAAAAGTTGTTAATCAGAGAAAGAGAAAGACATCTGATGGCCATTCTTTAGTTTACCTCATACATGATATGACCCACTGATTTTTAATGCTCTTATTTGGTAAGAGTCATATTATTGTGGTGTGTTGCACAAAAGTGATGTTCAATGATTGGAAATCATTGAAGAAATACTAGCATGAAATTGCAAACTAAATGAGCTATTACATGGACACAAGGACTATATGAAGCTATTATTTTTACTTCTGGTCTTTATTTTCTGTGGGTTCACTGTTTTGTGGTTTCAATATAATGCTTGAATTTTTCAATACATTATCCACAGAATAAGGTTAGTCCAGCTGCTGGGGCTTATTGAAAACATTATTTGTATTGTGAGAGCACTGGGATATAAGAATTCTGTTATTTTGTATTTGTGTGCTGTAAAATTCATGCTTGTGTATATTATCATCAAAATATGCTTTTGATAAACAGCTGTTTATCATTTTTTTGTGTAAAAGACTACAACTGTTACCATTATATTATATAGGGCCCTTCACAAAACATACAATTGTTTGGGGGTTTCTAAGTAATTTTTAAAAATGCTGATTTTTAACATATATGTGAAAAACTAAACAATTGCCCCGGATACAAAGTGGTTAAAGAAATCCTTTGAATTGCTCTTTTACCAGTATCTTTGCTGCCAAGAGTGTGCCCACCCTTGAGAATGCGTTTTTCTTTCTGTGGGTATTGGGTTAGCTTTATGGTATACAAGGAGGAAGTGCAAGTAATGCCTGAAACTTTGGCTTTATTTCTGTAATACTATTACCTCAATAATATAGATATTAGATTGGACCGACATATTTTTATTAACAAAGAGCACATCAATCTAGCTTTTAGAAGAGGTCAATTTGTACAATCTGGACTAAATTCTGCTGTAGTGTACAATAATAGGAAAATTATTTTACTGCCGTGCCAAGAACTGCATGTTTCGGTAAAGAGACCTTTTATATCTTTTCTGATAAATCTGTCACTGGGGAGCTATGATAACACTACAAGATGAGATCGTTGACTTTACGCTAGAAACCAATTAAACCTTTTTGATATTATCATCCATCAGTTTCCACTACAATCAGATATAGCAGATAGAGATATACTGAATGTAGAGCATAAGCCGTACATCCTGTCCTTAGTGTTCACTCTCTGTATTAGCTCACAGGCCGGAATGGCTTTACACAGATCATTGTGACACACTTAATGAAACTGTTGCTTTGTCTGTGATTAGTGTCTTACAGCTGGCCTTATATTAATGAATCTGCTCATTTCTTTCTGACAAACCCCAAACGTGCACATCTCCTTTTCTGCGCTTGTTGTCAACCTAGATTTATATTAGGACAAACGTTGCTCTTCTGACAGCTTTGTCTCCATTGATATGTACTGTGTAAAAGAGTAGTGATGGCCGAACGGTTCGCCCGGCGGTCGTTTCGCGGCGAATTTCCGACATTCGCGGTCCGCACGTTCGAACGCCTTTTTCCGTCGTTCGCCGCGGCGGACTTACGTGTTTAATGTATACAAGAACTTTAACCTTTGGTGACACGTTTATCATGTGATACAGGACAGCCAATTGAGACATGACAGCACATGGACACTTGTACATTCCCCCTAACCTATAAATACACCCGATCCGGTGGCCATTTTACATTCTTTCTTCTGTTAAGATAGGGACAGGTTCCTGTGTGGAGTAGGGAGAGATAAACCACTAGCTATTTGGTACACAAAAGTTCTTTTCAGGACTGGTATAGGTGTTAGGTGTTGATAGGTTTGCTGTGCTGCTGATTCTTGCAGCAGCCTGAGTGTCTTTTGTTAGTTTAGAGAAAGGGAAAGGACGGTGTATGCTACAGGGACAGCCAGATTAGTCTTTCATCATCATCATCATCATCATCATCATTAGCTGTTACTATCAAGGTCCACAAAAGAGCTGTTCCAGTAACCACTAATCGTTCTCTTTTTTTGCCAATTTGTATAGGGACAGGAAGGAAGCAGTGTTGTCAGGCAGTGAGGGTAATTTTAAAGACTTGCTGTTATTATTAGTTCCACAAAGGTTCTTTTCAGGACTGGTATCAGTGGTACAGTAATAGGCTTGTACATGTATAATATTCTTTCTTCCAAATATAGAAAGGATATTATACTTGACTGCTGCCCTTCTGCTGCAGTCTGCTAAACATTCACAACTCACTTGTTCCACAAAAGTTCTTATAAGGACTGGTAACTTGGTATAGGGTGCTACGGTACATAGGCTTGAGTGCGGTACAGTCTGCTGTTCTGTAAGGACCGCTATCGGTCCACAATAGATAGGGTTGACGTGCACCACTGCTGACCGCTGCCCTATACTGCAGCAGTCCTTCAGCGGTATAGGGACTGACGTACAGTCTGCTAATCACTAACACACAACCTGCTTGTTCCACAAAAGTTCTTATAAGGACTGGTAACTTGGTATAGGGTGCTACGGTACATAGGCTTGAGTGCGGTACAGTCTGCTGTTCTGTAAGGACCGCTATCGGTCCACAATAGATAGGGTTGACGTGCACCACTGCTGACCGCTGCCCTATACTGCAGCAGTCCTTCAGCGGTATAGGGACTGACGTACAGTCTGCTAAAAACTAATACACAACCTGCTTGGTCCACAAAAGTTCTTATAAGGACTGGTAACTTGGTATAGGGTGCTACGGTACATAGGCTTGAGTGCGGTACAGTCTGCTGTTCTGTAAGGACCGCTATCGGTCCACAATAGATAGGGTTGACGTGCACCACTGCTGACCGCTCACCTATACTGCAGCAGTCCTTCAGCGGTATAGGGACTGACGTACAGTCTGCTAAACACTAATACACAACCTGCTTGTTCCACAAAAGTTCTTATAAGGACTGGTAACTTGGTATAGGGTGCTACGGTACATAGGCTTGAGTGCGGTACAGTCTGCTGTTCTGTAAGGACCGCTATCGGTCCACAATAGATAGGGTTGACGTGCACCACTGCTGACCGCTCACCTATACTGCAGCAGTCCTTCAGCGGTATAGGGACTGACGTACAGTCTGCTAATCACTAACACACAACCTGCTTGTTCCACAAAAGTTCTTATAAGGACTGGTAACTTGGTATAGGGTGCTACGGTACATAGGCTTGAGTGCGGTACAGTCTGCTGTTCTGTAAGGACCGCTATCGGTCCACAATAGATAGGGTTGACGTGCACCACTGCTGACCGCTCACCTATACTGCAGCAGTCCTTCAGCGGTATAGGGACTGACGTACAGTCTGCTAAACACTAATACACAACCTGCTTGTTCCACAAAAGTTCTTATAAGGACTGGTAACTTGGTATAGGGTGCTACGGTACATAGGCTTGAGTGCGGTACAGTCTGCTGTTCTGTAAGGACCGCTATCGGTCCACAATAGATAGGGTTGACGTGCACCACTGCTGACCGCTGCCCTATACTGCAGCAGTCCTTCAGCGGTATAGGGACTGACGTACAGTCTGCTAAACACTAATACACAACCTGCTTGGTCCACAAAAGTTCTTATAAGGACTGGTAACTTGGTATAGGGTGCTACGGTACATAGGCTTGAGTGCGGTACAGTCTGCTGTTCTGTAAGGACCGCTATCGGTCCACAATAGATAGGGTTGACGTGCACCACTGCTGACCGCTCACCTATACTGCAGCAGTCCTTCAGCGGTATAGGGACTGACGTACAGTCTGCTAATCACTAACACACAACCTGCTTGTTCCACAAAAGTTCTTATAAGGACTGGTAACTTGGTATAGGGTGCTACGGTACATAGGCTTGAGTGCGGTACAGTCTGCTGTTCTGTAAGGACCGCTATCGGTCCACAATAGATAGGGTTGACGTGCACCACTGCTGACCGCTGCCCTATACTGCAGCAGTCCTTCAGCGGTATAGGGACTGACGTACAGTCTGCTAAACACTAATACACAACCTGCTTGGTCCACAAAAGTTCTTATAAGGACTGGTAACTTGGTATAGGGTGCTACGGTACATAGGCTTGAGTGCGGTACAGTCTGCTGTTCTGTAAGGACCGCTATCGGTCCACAATAGATAGGGTTGACGTGCACCACTGCTGACCGCTGCCCTATACTGCAGCAGTCCTTCAGCGGTATAGGGACTGACGTACAGTCTGCTAATCACTAACACACAACCTGCTTGTTCCACAAAAGTTCTTATAAGGACTGGTAACTTGGTATAGGGTGCTACGGTACATAGGCTTGAGTGCGGTACAGTCTGCTGTTCTGTAAGGACCGCTATCGGTCCACAATAGATAGGGTTGACGTGCACCACTGCTGACCGCTGCCCTATACTGCAGCAGTCCTTCAGCGGTATAGGGACTGACGTACAGTCTGCTAAAAACTAATACACAACCTGCTTGGTCCACAAAAGTTCTTATAAGGACTGGTAACTTGGTATAGGGTGCTACGGTACATAGGCTTGAGTGCGGTACAGTCTGCTGTTCTGTAAGGACCGCTATCGGTCCACAATAGATAGGGTTGACGTGCACCACTGCTGACCGCTCACCTATACTGCAGCAGTCCTTCAGCGGTATAGGGACTGACGTACAGTCTGCTAAACACTAATACACAACCTGCTTGTTCCACAAAAGTTCTTATAAGGACTGGTAACTTGGTATAGGGTGCTACGGTACATAGGCTTGAGTGCGGTACAGTCTGCTGTTCTGTAAGGACCGCTATCGGTCCACAATAGATAGGGTTGACGTGCACCACTGCTGACCGCTCACCTATACTGCAGCAGTCCTTCAGCGGTATAGGGACTGACGTACAGTCTGCTAAACACTAATACACAACCTGCTTGTTCCACAAAAGTTCTTATAAGGACTGGTAACTTGGTATAGGGTGCTACGGTACATAGGCTTGAGTGCGGTACAGTCTGCTGTTCTGTAAGGACCGCTATCGGTCCACAATAGATAGGGTTGACGTGCACCACTGCTGACCGCTCACCTATACTGCAGCAGTCCTTCAGCGGTATAGGGACTGACGTACAGTCTGCTAATCACTAACACACAACCTGCTTGTTCCACAAAAGTTCTTATAAGGACTGGTAACTTGGTATAGGGTGCTACGGTACATAGGCTTGAGTGCGGTACAGTCTGCTGTTCTGTAAGGACCGCTATCGGTCCACAATAGATAGGGTTGACGTGCACCACTGCTGACCGCTCACCTATACTGCAGCAGTCCTTCAGCGGTATAGGGACTGACGTACAGTCTGCTAAACACTAATACACAACCTGCTTGTTCCACAAAAGTTCTTATAAGGACTGGTAACTTGGTATAGGGTGCTACGGTACATAGGCTTGAGTGCGGTACAGTCTGCTGTTCTGTAAGGACCGCTATCGGTCCACAATAGATAGGGTTGACGTGCACCACTGCTGACCGCTGCCCTATACTGCAGCAGTCCTTCAGCGGTATAGGGACTGACGTACAGTCTGCTAAACACTAATACACAACCTGCTTGGTCCACAAAAGTTCTTATAAGGACTGGTAACTTGGTATAGGGTGCTACGGTACATAGGCTTGAGTGCGGTACAGTCTGCTGTTCTGTAAGGACCGCTATCGGTCCACAATAGATAGGGTTGACGTGCACCACTGCTGACCGCTGCCCTATACTGCAGCAGTCCTTCAGCGGTATAGGGACTGACGTACAGTCTGCTAAACACTAATACACAACCTGCTTGGTCCACAAAAGTTCTTATAAGGACTGGTAACTTGGTATAGGGTGCTACGGTACATAGGCTTGAGTGCGGTACAGTCTGCTGTTCTGTAAGGACCGCTATAGGTCCACAATAGATAGGGTTGACGTGCACCACTGCTGACCGCTCACCTATACTGCAGCAGTCCTTCAGCGGTATAGGGACTAAGAGTTTTGTCACAGGGTCATTTAAAAAATGACATGCAGAGGAAGAGGCAGGCCCTTCCGCAGGGGTGGTAGGGGTAGGGCAGGAGCAACAGGCTTGAGCCAAAGTGGGAAGTTGCAGAAGGTGCGTTCAATTACTTTAAAGGATGCACCAGACTTGGTTGAGTGGCTCGCTCAGCCTTACTCTTCTGCACCCTCCTCATCCTCTCGATCTGCACCCTCTTCTTCACTCTCTGCTATGTGCACCCCCAAAGACACTACCACCAACAACACGACCACCACCACCACCACCACATACCTTCCGCTTGAGTCACTGGAATTATTTTCCGATCCATATCAAGAGGACATTTCTGATGCGCAGCCACTCTTGGTATTGGATCAGGAAGAGGAGGTAGCAACAAGCGCTACTCAGCAGTCTGACGCCAGTACCCAGATCAGCCCAAGGAGGAGGTTGGTCCCCGGTGTTGCTGCCTACTCCGAGATCTCTACTTATAGCGGTGGGGAAGGTGACGTTGATGATGACGTGTCTAGTGATGTCACGTGGGTGCCCACAAGAGAGGAAGAGGAGGGGAGTTCAGAGGGAGATATGGACCAGCAGATAGGGAGGAGAAGCAGCAATGACTTACATTGCACAGCAGGGACAAAGCAGACTGCAAATGTATCAGGAGCGAGTCATCGACCATGTACGGTCACATCTGGCGCTCCCAGGACACCGGCACATGGCTCCGCAGTGTGGGCTTTTTTTAACGTGTCCGCTGCTGACAATAGCGTTGCCATCTGCAATCTTTGCAGTCAACGCGTTAGTCGCGGTAAGCCCAATACTCACCTAGGGACGACCGCCTTAAGAAGGCACATGAGCAGCCATCACCGAGCCCAGTGGGAGCAACGGAACACACAAAGCCACACTGCAGGCTCTCACCGTCCAGCCTCGTCTTCTACTTCTCCTTCTCCTCTCTCCTCACAATTGTCCTCCACTCCACCTTCCATCACGCCAAGCTCACATTTTTCTGCAAAAAGGCAGGCTTCCGTGGGCCTAATGTTTGAGCGTAAAAAAATGATGATGCCGGATAACCCTCTTGCCCAACGGTTGGCGGCTGGCTTGTCAGAACTCATAGCCCGCCAACTACTGCCATATAAACTGGTGGACTCGGAGGCCTTTCGCAAATTTGTGGCCATTGGAACACCACAATGGAAGGTCCCAGGAAGGAAGTATTTCTCAGAGAAGGGCATCCCAGAGCTATATGGCCATGTTCAGCGGCAAGTGAATGTATCTCTGGCACACAGTGTCGGTGCCAAGATACATCTGACCACAGACACGTGGTCTAGCAAACACGGGCAGGGAAGGTATATCAGTTTTACTGCCCACTGGGTGAACCTTCTGACGGCCGTCAAGCATGTAACCCGTGGCACCCGTGTAGATTTGGTTTTACCGCCACGGATTGCATGCAGGCCTGACTCTTCTTCTCCTCCTCCTACTCCATCCTCCTCCCTCTCCTCCTCAGCTGCCTCCTCCTTTTCCGCTGCTAGCGTCTCTTCCACTGCACCGCCCAAGCTCCCCAGAACCTATTCCACATGCCAGGTGAGACGTTGCCATGCCGTGCTGCGTCTGTTGTGCCTGGAAGCAAAGAGCCACACTGGCCCGGCACTCCTTTCAGCTTTGCGTTCACAGGCAGATGAGTGGCTAACACCGCTCAATTTGACAGTTGGTAAAGTGGTGTGTGACAACGGTGCCAATCTGCTTAGCGCATTGAAACAGGGCAAAATCACGCACGTGCCGTGCATGGCACACGTCTTAAACTTGGTCGTGCAGCGATTCCTTGTCAAATACCCTGGGGTCCAGGACATCTTGCGGCAGGCAAGGAAAATCTCGGCCCATTTCAGAAGATCTTACACGGCCATGGCTCGCCTTGCTGACATTCAGCGGCGACACCATCTGCCGGTCAGACGTCTTATTTGCGATTGCCCGACGCGATGGAACTCAACCTTCTATATGCTTGATAGGCTGCTCCAGCAGAAACGTGCAGTTAACGTCTACCTGTATGAACTCTGCGAAAGAAACGGTTCTGGGGAGCTGGGTTTTTTTTCACCGCGCCAGTGGCTGCTCATGCGCGACACATGCAGACTTCTGCGGCCATTTGAGGAGATCACCAAACTGGTCAGTCGCAGCCATGGCGCCATCAGTGACATGGTACCTTATGCCTTCTTTCTGGAGCGTGCATTGCGTCGTGTCATTGATCAGGCTGTGGAGGAGCAGGAGCGGGAAGATGAGGAAGTCGCAATGCTGGATGAATTCCCAGGGGGGGCTACTCTATCTGAGACAAGTCAACAACAGGAGTCTGATGAGGAGTCAGAGGAGGATGGTGCCGGGGCGGATGAGCAGGAGCAAGAAGAGCATGCTTTAAACCTTTCTGGGATCCCTGTTGTGCGAGGATGGGGAGAGGAGAATGAAGAGGACGACATTATCCTGGATGATGAGCAGGAGCCAGGCCACCACACCGCTTCCACTTTAGTGCAAATGGGGGCCTTCATGCTCCAGTGTTTTAATAGGGACCCCCGTATAAAAAGCATGAGGGTCAAGGACCAGTACTGGGTGGCAACGTACTTAGACCCCCGGTACAAACACAAAATGGCGGAAATGTTACCGCCGTCGCAGAGGGCTGTCAGAATGCAGCACTTCCAGGCCTTGCTTCGAGAAATGCTGCATTCTGCTTTTGCGTGCGCTGGCAGAGGAGCAATTCCCACTCCCAGAGAAGGATTTGCGGGTACCAATCCAACAGCGCCTGCAAGAAGAGGCCGGTTTGAAGATGTGTTGGTGACTTCGGATATGAGGTCATTCTTTCAGCCGACCCATCGACAGGTGTCATCCGGATCCAGCATCAGGGAACGCCTAGACCGTCAGGTGTCCGACTACATTGGGTTAACGGCCGATGTGGACGCTCTGAGGAGTGATGAACCCCTAGACTACTGGGTGGGCAGGCTTGACCTCTGGCCAGAGCTTGCCCAATTTGCAATCGAACTGTTGGCTTGCCCCTCATCCAGTGTCCTGTCCGAAAGGACGTTCAGCGCAGCAGGGGGGATTGTGACCGATAAGCGTACTCGCCTAGCTCACCACAGTGTTAACTACCTCACATTTCTAAAAATGAATGAGGCATGGATCTCGGAGGAATTCAACACATGTGACCAGTAGACCATGTATATGTCTATAAACTATTTTTTTAATCAAGCACACAGACCTTCTTAATTCATTTGGCTCACTTCCTTGACCCAAAAAAGCACACCGTACTATATGCCCCTACCCTCCTCTTTGAAGAGGTTGAGCGGTGTCATATTTCTACTGGGGCTGCTTATGATATCCCTGTGCTGTGCTGACTTCCTCCTGGGGGTTCTTATTATGAAGGGATCACACTATCCCTGTGCTGTGCTGACTTCCTCCTGGGGGTTCTTATTATGAGGGGATCACACCATCCCTGTGCTGTGCTGACTTCCTCCTGGGGCTGCTTACGGTGCTGCTGTCAGTGCTGTATGTCACGGTGCTGCTGTCAGCGCTGTATGTCACGGTGCTGCTGTCAGCGCTGTATGTCACGGTGCTGCTGTCAGTGCTCTGTATTACGGTGCTGCTGTCAGATGCCTCTATCACGGTGCATGTGTCATTCCGGTATGTCACGCTGCTGGTGATCATCTCCTGCACCCTCTTCTTTGCCTACCCTGGTCCCTGACCTTCCCTCTCCTCCATTGCCTTCATTAGCTCCATAGTCCTGAATTGTTAGAACAATTTCCCAAATAAAATAAAAATGCTTGTAGTTATCGATCCCAAATTCACCTCATACATGTATTATGTCATTGTCCAGATGGTGGGACTACGTTTTACCCCCTAATAATTACCACGTGGCCGCAAATTCGACATGAAGGTTTGCAAAGTTCGCCTCCCATTGAAGTCAATGGGGCCCGCGGCGAACGGTCGGTTTCGCGAACGTTTGGGTCCGTTCGCATTTCGCGTTCGCGAAACGTCCCGTCGGAAGTTCGTCCATCACTATAAAAGAGCAGGGGAGGTCAGACTCCCTCATCGACATAATAGTAAAGATTGCTGTGCTTGCGATGTTTCCTAAAGCTTGCTATGATGGGTCAGGATTCCCTCATCCACACAAGTGAGGTAGAGTAATCTTCCCCACTGGGACACTGATCTGTATAATCTGACAGCAGAGAGTCCCCACTGTCAGATTATACAAGTCAGTAGCTGCAGCCAATGAGAGAAATATTTTCCAATGTTAGTTAGATCGACGTAAGTTAAGTGGGACAATTAAAAATATTAGATACAAGGGAATGGTGCTAGATCATTACCATTGTCTTTGGAGGGTCTCATCCCCAAATTAATTATTCAAAACACAACACTGTATGTAGTGGGACTCTAAATACCTCTCAAATGAACAAATAAGCCCTTGAGATCTCTTTTAAAAAACAATCAACATATCTTTATTATACTATATTTTAAAAACATATGCTTTTACAAAAGACATTAAGTCTACCACTTGTCTCGTGATTAGGAAACAAAGGGTTTGAGGCATTGAGATCTTACCAGATTATACAGTATGGGTCAATGCATTTCATGGACCAATCCGCTTCATCAGGACCTCAAATCTCTTATGCTAATATAACTGAACACTCATAAAGAATCAACAAGTGCCAGCTCTGTTATATATGTGTTTGGATAAAGAGACATTAATGGAAAGGTGTGTGGACAGTCCCACCGGCCCATAGGAGGACCGTCACACACAGGGGATGTCAGGATCTCAAAGGGGGGTGTACTCCTGTTATTCTTTGAATGATTTACATCTAAGGTGCCCAAACATAGGGGGAACAAGATGAGGCACTGTTGTCAACCCTAATATGGAGACAAATGGTAGACTTGATGTCACAGGAGGAGGGGGGAGCAGGAACACACATGCTGATTTCAGGTCTGTACAAAGTTTTCTATGCTTTGTAGATTGGACAGGAGAGGAAGACAAAGGAGGAAGAGAGCATGGTTGGGAAGGAGGAAACTAAAAGGATGTACACTTGGTGTAGTGATTGGGGGTTAGGAAGATATGTGCTGGGAGGGGCGCTTTGGTATGAGAAAAGACATAGGCCATAAGTGTGGGATGAACTTAAAATGTGACAACCCCTTCCAGCACTAGCCCTCTCTCTTCCAGAGTGCCCCCCCCCAGCACATATCCAACCCCCCTTCCAGCACTAACCCTCTCCCTCCCAAAGTTCCCCCCCAGCACATTTCCACCCCCCCCCCATCCAGCACTCGCCCTCTCCCTTCCAGAGTTCCCCCCAGCACATATCCAACCCCCCCTTCCAGCACTAGCCCTCTCCCTCCCAGAGTGCCCCCAGTACATATCCAACCCCCCTTCCAGCAGTAACCCTCTCACTCCCAGAGTGCCCCCCAGCACATATCCAACCCCCCTTCCAGCACTAGTCCTCTCCCTCCCAAAGTTCCCCCCAGCACATTTCCACCCCCCCCCCATCCAGCACTTGCCCTCTCCCTTCCAGAGTTCCCCCCAGCACATATCCAACCCCCCCTTCCAGCACTAGCCCTCTCCCTCCAGAGTGCCCCCAGCACATATCCAACCCCCCTTCCAGCAGTAGCCCTCTCACTCCCAGAGTGCCCCCCAGCACATATCCAACCCCCCTTCCAGCACTAGCTCTCTCCCTCCCAGAGTGCCCCCAGCACATATCCAACCCCCCTTCCAGCACTAGTCCTCTCCCTCCCAGAGTGCCCCCCAGCACATATCCAACCCCCCTTCCAGCACTAGCCCCCTCTCCCAGAGTCCCCCAGCCCATATCCAACCTCCCTCAAGCACTAGCCCTCTTCCTCCCAGGGTGCTCCCCGGCACTTATCTAACCCCCCTTTCCATCACTAGTTCTCTCCCTGCCAGAGTGCCCCCTTAGCACATATCCAACCCCCTTTCAGCACTAGACCTCTCCCTCCCAGAGTGCCCCCAGCATATATCCAACCCCCTCTTCCAGCACTAGCCCTCTCCCTCCCAGAGTGCCCCCCAGCACATATTCACTACCCCATTGCAGCACTAGCCCTCTCTCTCCCAGAGTGCCCCCAGCACATATCCAACCTCCCCTTCCAGCACTAGCCCTTTTCCTCCCAGAGTGCCCCCCAGCACATATCCAACTTCTCACAGAGGGGATGGTGATGGCATCTGGGACCCCCGAGAGATGGAGGATATTTGCCATGGATGCCCACACTAGCTCCTGCTTGTCCAAATCTCAGGAAAGGCCCATTAAAACTGGGCCAGTCAGGAGGTTTAGATTTGTATCAGAAAGGGGGGGGGGTTGTGTTTGTGGGGGAAATGTTTGTACTGGGGATTTATGTGGGAGGATATGTGATGGAACTGGGGAGAGGACTTGTGTAGGAGGGGCATGGAGGAAAGAGAATTTGCGCTGGAGGGGATGAGGGGAGAGGATTTTTTCCAGGATGGGAAGCATGTTGTGCTGGAAGGGGGGATTTGGGGGAAAGAATTTGGGAAGCCGATTTATGCTTGGGGGGATTTTGGGGTCAGGTATTTGTGCTGGGATGAGGATTTGTGGGGTGGAAGGAGATTTGTGCTGGGGATATTTTCTTAGGGAGAGGTTTGTGCTAGAAGTGGCATTTTTTTTCGGTGGGGGGGGAGGGATGTTCTACTGGAATGGGAGGCTTTGCTGGAAGGGAGGATTTGGTGGTGGCAGAGGATTTATTCAGAGAGGGGTATTGTGGGAAGGAGGGTTTGTACTGGTTGGGGAAGAGGATTTCTATATTTCTAGGGAATTGAGGGAGGCAGGGATAAGTTCTGGGATGGTGAAGAAGAGGGGCTAGGACTGGAGATTTTGGGGATAATGGAGGAGGACTTGTGCTGAGGACGGGGGAAGAGGATTTGTTTTGAGGGGGGAATTGTTCTGGGAGGGGGAGACATTATTTTTGTTGGTGGGGTGGAGAGTGAGCATAAAGATTAGTGCTGGATTTTAAAGTTTTTTTGCAGGATGGGATATTTGATGAAAGGGTAACATGGAGGAGAGTATTGCTTGCGGGGGGAATTTTACACTTTTCGTACCACGCACTGTATGTTACACATCCCTGACTGCTGTAATATTTTTGTTTTGTACTCATGACTAAGGATGAGCTCAGGCGTGTTCGCAACCCGCATGTGCAGAGCCCGCCAGGAAGTAGGCATTGCACAGCGCTAATCACAGGCAGTGAGACATTTCCCTGATCTGCAGAGATCGAAAAATGTCTCACTGGCTGTGATTAGCGCTGTGCAGTGCTGACTTCCTGGCAGGCTCTGCACATGTGGGCTGCGAACACGCCTGAGTTCATTCTTACTCATGATTCCTACTATAAATTCCACACTCCTGTCCCCTGCATTTTGCACAGTAAGTATTCCTGACCCCTATATTCCATGAATGACACTCACAATTCGGCCACACCCACTGCGTTACGCATTACTGTTCTCCTTGAGGCAACCAAGTGTCCCAGGCCTTGTCTTTTACAATCTTATAACGGTGCTAAAGTGTTCGGGTTTGGCTTGAAGAAAAGGTGGCAACCCTAACTCTACAGCAGATCAAAAAGTGTGTATGCAGCATTTTTGAGAGGAACCATGAAGCACAGTAAAGGTAAAATGGAAGTAACAGAGATGTGCCAACTAAGGTAAACTGCCTTCAAGTATCCTGGAATCTGTAGTATGCATTTCTGTGGACAGGGAGGGTGAGATACCTCAGAATGAGAAAGTTGGAGCAAGTACCTGCTGAAAAATGATTTGTTACACCACCAAAAAAAATCTATTTAACCACTTCAATACAGGGCACTTAAACACCTTCCTGCCCAGACCAATTTTGAGCTTTCAGCGCTGTCGCACTTTGAATGACAATTGCGCGGTCATGCTACACTGTACCCAAATTAAATTTTTATCATTTTTTCCCCACAAATAGAGCTTTCTTTTGGTGGTATTTGATCACCTCTACGGTTTTTATTTTTTGCGCTACAAATAAAAAAATACCGAAAATTTTGAAAAAAAAAAAGTTTTTTTTTGTTTCAGTTTCAAAACTTTGTAAATAAGTACGTTTTCTCCTTCACTGATGGGCACTGATGGGGCTACACTGATGGGCACTGATAAGGTGGCACTGATGGGCACCAATGTGGCACCAATGAAGTGGCACTGATAGGCGGCACTGATGGGCGACACGGATGGGCGACACGGATGGGCGACACGGACGGACACTGATAGGTGGCACAAATTGGCACTGATAGTTGGCACGGATGGGCGGCACGGATGGGCGGCACGGATGGGCGGCACGGATGGGCATGGATAGGCGGCACAGGTGGGCATGGATAGGCGGCACAGGTGGGCATAGATAGGCGGCACAGGTGGGCATGGATAGGCGGCACAGGTGGGCACTCATAGGCGGCACAGGTGGGCACTCAGGCGGCACAGGTGGGCACTCAGGCGGCACAGGTGGGCACTCATAGGCGGCATCGGTGTTATAGTAATGGATGCCAATCAGTGCCAAACAATAATGCATGCCAATCAGTGATGCCCATTGTGGCCACTGATTGGCATCCATTATGGGCACTGATTGGCACCCATTGTGCTGACTGGCACCCTGGTGGTCTAGGGAGGATTATGGATTTTTATTACCTTTTCCCTGGTGGTCTAGTGGTGTCCCTGGTGGTCCAGTGTGGGCATCCTCGGGGGGGCTGTGCTGATAATCGATCAGCACAGACCCCCCCCTGTCAGAGGAGCAGCCGATCGGCTCTCCTCTACTCGCGTCTGACAGACGCGAGTGAGGGAAAGCCGATCACCGGCTCTTCCCATTTACACTGTGATCAGCCGTGATTGGACACGGCTGATCACATGGTAAAGAGTCTCCGTCGGAGACTCTTTACCGAGATCGTAGTTGCCGGGTGTCAGACTGACACCCCGCAACAACGATCGCCGCGATGCGCGCCCCCGGGGGCGCGCAGCGGCTCATAATCCTAATCACGTCATATGACGTCCGGTTAGGATTATGAAACCACTTTGCCGCCGTCAATTTGTAATAGGGCGGGCGGCAAGTGGTTAAATTAGGGAGAAAGCAGAGAATGGCATTTTCTCATTGTGTGGAAACCGTGATCTCTCTACAGAGGTCCAAACACTCCCTTCTGTGTCAGACCTATAGCTCTGCAATCTGGAAAACTCAGGCTCTCTGCTGACTGAAAAGCTCTGCAGAGAGACCATTGCTTCCCCACAAAGAGTAATGCTGCGTACACACGACCGGACTTTCCAGCAGACTAGGTCCGACGTTCTTCCCGACGTACTTTCAGCGGAGCTCCAACAGACTTGGCCACACACGAACGGACTAAGTCTGTTAGTTTTAAACGTGATGAACGTAAACGGGACTAAACAAGGAAGTTCAATAGCCAGTAGCCAATAGCTTCCCTTGCGTCGTATTTGGTCCGTCGGACTAGCACACAGACGAATGGTTTTCCCGATTTTAGTCTGTCGGAATTGAGTGCATCGGATAGATTTGAAACATGTTCTATTTCTAGGTCCGTCAGATTTATTTATTTATTTATTTTTTTAAATGATTGTATTAGCCCACACACGATCGGGTTGTCCGACGGACTAACACCTTTCGGACCTAGTCTGCCGGAAAGTCCGGTCGTGTGTTCGTGGCATAAGTCCTTTTCCTCAGCTGTTGGAAAGGGGAACAGGCTTTTCTACTCAAGCTTTAAATGCTTTAAAAAGAAAATAACCAAACACCTTTTTGTTTTATTGCATGTGAAAATTTATTAAGCTAATTTAAACAAAGTTCAACTGGACTTCAAAGCATGGAGTGTGGCTTTACAGAAAACTGCTGAAACACCATTCAGTATAACCGCTCTTTAGCCTTGTACACACGGTCGGAGAATCCGTCGGAATGCGTCTTATCGGACCGTGTCGTCGGATAATCCGACTGTGTGTGGTATGCATCAGACTGATTCCGTCCGAATCTCCGTCGGACCCAATTTTCCAACATGTTGGAAATATTTTCCGACCAACTGGTTTGATCGGACATACTCCGATCATGTGTAGAGAATTTTGATCGGACCAAGTGCCACGCATGCTCAGATCAAATTCCTACATCAAAGCTATTGGCTACTAGTCCCATCGTAACGAAATTACGTCATCACGTTCTGAATGATCGGATTTTTTCGACAACTTAGTCCGACCGTGTGTATGCAACAGTTTCGGACAAGATCCGACGGACAAAATCCGACGGATTTGGTTGGCAGAATGTCCGACCGTGTGTACAGGGGCTATGACTATGGGAAGCATTTTTGGACATTTTCCAATTTAAAAAAAAATACAAAAGAGACATGTATAGGCATCCTAGTGTACAGACTGGTCACTTACCCACTCACACTGGGGCTCTATGGCCAAACACAAACCACATAAAGAAAAAGACAGAGCTCGGAGGCTGTCAAAAGGACCACAATAATGAGCCTCAGGGGTATAGTATACCATCACAAAAATAAATAATAAACAAAATAAGAAAATACAAAAGCCTTTATTTATCACAAAAGTAGGGCAGAACATTATAAAATAAAATAAACATCTTTCACCACCATATAAAAAGACACCTAAAAAAACAATGAGTATGTCATGATGCTACACACACATCCAAACAGTCCTAAGTTTCAATACATGTAACATTCAGACAGTACTGTGTAAATTACTACAAATGTGAACATCTGAGTGTAACAAATATAAAGTTACATGGGGTGGATTAAAAAACAAGGGGCAGACAGCGCTATCATCTGAAGGATACCACAATTGCCTATAGTCCATAAAATTGTCAACAGATATCAGCATACGTCATGCCCACATGCTGTCTTACTGGGTAGCAGTGCGGCTATGCTGGAGTCCATGGTGGTGGGGCGCCTTGCGCATATCACACTCCCGCTACATAGAGGAGTCCAAGTCACCAGTGGTGGCACAGCCTTAAAAAGGTATGTGCAGCTTATGTCTGGCTCTTTTGCTTCAACTATAGTGGTCCTCTGGAAGCATCTTTCCTTTTCTCCTGTATGGGCTTATTCCTGTTTCTCCTGTATGGGCCTATTGTATAGGCCTATGGGTCAATTGTCTTTACATATTGTGGCATGGTGAGGCCATGCCACTGTTGGAAAAGGCAGTCTAGGCCTGTAGGTGTTGTGATATGGCTGAACCAGAGTGACTCCATCTTTGTAAGTTCATATGGGATTAACTTGGGTAACTTTGATAGTTGGCTTAGACTCTGTATCTGCAGACATAGGCAGTTTTTCTGTGGACATGCACATAGGGAAATATAGCTTGCATAGGCAGTTTTGTTCTATGCTGTCTAAATAAAGAAATTGTGTCACAATATGTCTGAGCCACATATCCCATGACTGTGATTCAGAAGCAGATGACATGAGTAATGATATATAATGATATGTAATGATGATGTGTAATGTACACCTCTGTATTAACCACACCCATGTTCTATACAATGATTGGCTGATAAGGGTGCATATAAAATGCAGCCCCTCCCACAATATATTAGACAACTGCTGAACTGTAATCTTGGCTCACCTTTTTTTCTCGTTGTCTTCTTGACACTGCAGTGTTAAGTAAAGGGTTTCGTGAGTATTGTAATTGCGTTAGTTATACCTCTAGCTGGTCTTTGTCAGGTATATAGAAATACCATTTTAATCACAACAGTAGGGACTGTGTGTTAAATGGTCTGGAGGACCAAGGCATGAACCCTCAACTGTAGAGCTGTGAATAGAGCCACAAGGCTGATTACTGTTAATGTTCGTTTGAAGGTGGAAACCCCATGCATAGAAAGCTATTAATTTGTGAACTTTTCTTCTGTTTTAAATAATAGTGGGCAGGAAAAATCTTCTGGCGTGGATTAAACTCACTGTTTTGTACTACTAATGAGCTACAAAACCCCCAATTTGTCGCAATATGGACAGCACACACTGGATAAAGTACTGGGATGCAGCCCTTTAGATCTTTTCTAGACATTATAATCAAGGAGAACACTGGAGGCCACAGCATCCACCTGCCACAGACCAAGAAATCTAGGAAAAGGTTTGCTAAGTACTTTTCCTTTGTGTCTCCTACTCCTGGTGTAAGTACACTTTTTTTGCAGAGCTTCTAACACGTTTCACTAGAATTGATGATCCATTGCCTAAGGTCCATGGAGCTTCATGCTCTGTCTTACCTATAATCTGGGGTCTCTCATTTTGGTAAGAGGCTGTGTGCATGAGGTGGAGGATTTACTGGGGACACTTTCTTTTATCACTTACCAGGGAATGATGGACATTGCGTTTTATGCATAATGTATGGACATTTTATTGATTCACTTTGATTTTGTTTTATTAATTAGGATTTACAGACAGTGCAACAATTTCAACATATACTGTGTACACCTAGGGCAGGGGTGTCAACTTGGCGGCCCTCCAGCTGTTGGGGAACTACCAGTCCCATCATGCCTCTGCCTGAGAGAGTCATGCTTGTAACTGTCAGCCTTGCAATGCCTCATGGGACTTGTAGTTTTACAAGTGACTGTGACCTAGGGCTACCAATCCTGGTTCTCCAGCCCCCGACAAGATCTGGAGAAAGAAATCTGCTAAACACTTAGGGAAGCCTTCATTAGCATGAAGGTGCACCCCACATTTCAAGTGAGGGAAAATTTGGTAATCCTTATGGACTTTTGTGTAGCTTGCCCTTGAGAACTTTAAGTACAAAAATTGCCTTCTTGGGATTACAGTCTGAATCCTCATAAGCAGTGTTCTCTTAGCTCCTTGACCTATATCTTCCTGAGCCACTGCACCAATTAACAGACCTATCTCTGTTCCCTTGGTGTGTCCTGATTCAAAAAATGCTTGTTCTATTTCTTGTACCAATACTATCCCAGCTTTTTCTATATTCCCCTTGACTGAATAGCCATTTTTCCAGCAGTTTTACAGGGGATCCCCAAGATCCTTTTCCCAGAAGGATCATCTGACTCTTATAGTCAGCCAGGACATGTATAGATTGCTCATTGTCCTCTTGGGGCTTAGCTCTCCAGTCTTACCCTTGCACTTTGAGTTCCCTCCAGGGGGCTAGTTCCAGTGTTTGTCCCAGTGTATTCACATGGCTTTCACATTGTGGAAATCTTAGGTGACCTCCTGTGGAGTCATTGATTGACTTGGGCTCTAGTGTATGATGTTTTATTGAAAGGCCAGTGCATCCGAGGTTTGACTGTATCTTTTACTTGTAGACAGTGATGTGAGCCCCTCTTCATCAACTAGAGGCAGCCTTAACCAGCACGGTTCTGCTGTAGTGGAATCCATAGCTTCATCGCCCTTGTGTCTTTTTACCTTGTTCAAGGGGTTACCTATTAATTAGCTTTTGAGGATCACACTCCTAAGCAGACAAAAGGGGTTGATTTACCAAACCTGATTTCCACATTTCCATGTGAAAGCAATTTACCAAACCTGGAGAGTGCAAGATCTGGTGCAGCTCTGCATAGAAACCAATTATCTTCCAGGTTTTTTGGTCAAAGCTTATTTGAACAAGCTGACGTTAGAAGCTGATTGGCTAGCATGCACTGCACCAGCTTCACCAGATTTTGCACTCTCCAGTTTTAATAAATCAAATCCAAAATGTGTACTAAACAAGTAGTTCCAGTTCTTAGTGTTTCAGTTGTCTAGGGTTGTTGAAGAAGTTGTTCTTTCCATTTTCTGAAAGGTCATGTTATCTGTGAACCTTCAACTATTGATCTACATTCTGGAGTCCCAGAACAAGTGGTTCTTCCTACAATGTGGGATCATTTCCTGGACAAATACTAATAGCGTTGGACAATGTCAATGTGCTGACATACCTCTACCACCTGTTCCCTTCAAATGTGTCTTTGGAAAGTTATATTTTCCCAGCTGTCTACATCTGGACATGGGAGAGCAGTCTTAGCACCTACATTTTGTGATCCTGTGTTGCAGGAGGATGTAGGAGATAGGCTTCATGATTCTCTGAGCTGTTTGTGTGTTTACAAGCTAGTTTCCTAACACAGGATCCCTCTGGCAGTAGCAGAGAATGGTACTTGATATGGCCTACTAGCCACTGCCGATTATTATTCAGCACTGACTGGGTGCACTTGCAGCATACATTTTGCCTTCCTGTTTTTGCCATTGCATTGCATTGAGTGGCCACTGTTTTACTCCTTTTTTGGCCCTCCATTGAGCCTGCCTGCTGGTTCCACACATGCCCTCCGATCTCCTTAGTGTGTCTATCGTTGGCTGAACCACCTTTGTAAGTACATTTGGTACATTGCTCTGATTTTACAAATGCTGGTTTGATATGGAAAACAATAAAACATTTTAGGGCCTTATATATGAATTTAGTAGCAAGCAACAATTCCATATATTACTTTATTTCTTTGGACTAATATTTGATTTATCTTCATTATAGAAAAACTACATATCCATGTATGTGACATTAAGCCTCTGAAGAAGGAAATTTGTGTCCAGAACATGTCAGGCATCATATATGGCATTTTTCTATGCTAGCCCACCATGTGTATCCAGGGCAGCTAAGTCTTATGTCTATCATGTACTTTTAACTTCTTTTTGACAATTCATTTTTTGATACTTGTATGTTATTTTATCTAGTATTACTTATCATGCACAATAAATATCTCCTTTTCTACTCTACATTTGGTCTGTCAATTAAAATCCTGAGGAGTTATACCGTGCCTTGTGCACTAGGTGTTTTTTCTTTGCAGTGGTCCATGGTATTGCATAGTTGTGTCTTGGTCCTTGCTCCTTGTTTTGTCCTTGCTTTGCAGACTCAAGAGGGAGACTTCCTTTCTTTTTTATCTTTCTTGCTCTGGTTCCACCCAGGGGAAGGTTCTTTATAGTCCTGATAGATTTCCTGACTGTTGCTCCACAGACTCTGATGCATACCTCCCAACTTTCAAACATTGTAAAGAGGGACACTTTCTGCAGTGAAGAATGGACATGTGGTCATGCTGTTTTTGTTGCTTTCTGTTCTCTGAGGATTGTTTATGCTATTGTGAATGTCAAATACTTGCTTTTTCCACTGTAAACTGCGGTTTCTTGCCAGTTTGTATGTCACTATAGGAAACAGGGGCCAGCATGGGGGGGGGGGGGGGGGGATTTACCGAAATCGATCCCCCGTATTTTCCTCTTGTGGTAGCCAGATTCTCTTCCTCTGCCTCCTACTGGCATTCAGCTCCTGCTGGAGGAAAGCTCAGGAGATTGGTTCCATTAAATACTGCCCCCGACACTGTCCACTTTGTTTCTTTTAATTAGGCCTTGCTAGTTAATTTCTTAGAAAAAAGGGGTGATCTTAGATCTCATTCATGTTGTTCAGGTAGATCTCCACCTCTCAAAAGTTGCTTACCCCTGCCTTAAGAAATAAAGTCCACAAGTCTCTTTTCTCTGTGCCCCTTACCCTCTCCCAACATTTTGTTTCTCTGTGCAGTAGTGGCTCAATACTTGAATATAGTTATGCAGTGGTTTGATAATTCTTGACCCCTTCATGCTTGCATGCTGCAACTGCTCATTAGTGAGCCTGGACAGTCACGATTTTGTTCCAGTATGAAAAGGCTTACATTAGGGTAAAGGTGAAGTTGTGGAGACTCAGTTTGCAGTACAGCTATCTGATGCTACTCCCATTTTCTCACCCTGGCTTTCAGGTGGATCACTGTTCTGATCACCAAACTGTGGCTGTGCGCCTCTTGCTAAGGTCAGGGCAAAATGGGACTGATGCAGCGTCACCAAGTAGGCAAAGTTTAGAATGCTGAATCCTGCTGTCTGTAATTAAAATGATGGCAGTGAGAGTCTAAGTGCAGCGTCACAAACCTGAAGTCTGCAGGACTCTAAAATTCAGCTGAAAATAAGGGACAGTCCCGCTCATTCCAGGACTGTTGAGATGTATGCCTGATGCACTAAATATCTGATCTAAATAACTGATCTAAATACCTGTAATAAATTTAAAAAAGTACCCCAACAGTAGATGACTATGTCTTGTAGTGGACGCAAAGAAATGGATTTTACAGTACGCACAAAATTCCTTTCGTCAGAGACTTTAAAAAATAAATAGATAAATTTTAATTAGCTGTACCTGACAGCAGCAGACTAATGAGGTTGTCTTTTCACTCAATTCTTCTGTTAGCATGTCCTGTGTTGATTTATTCCCTGAGAGTGATGACCCTCTCTTTCTTATTCTGACTGCTGTTGCAGAAAGGATTACAGCAGATAAAAGCAGATCTTGCAAAGTCTGCGTTTTTTCTTTCCCCCAACATACCCAAACACACAGACACACACGCACAAAATCAGAGCATTGAAGTGTAAAACCATGCAAATTTCATGAGATATGGGATACTCATTGTTCACAGGATCTCAATGGAAGGGTCATGACATCATCCTCTTTGGCGCCTGGAGGAAGGCAAGTATATTTACTAACTTTTTTTCACAGGCTTTCACACTTTAATGCTGCAGTTTGGTTTGGGTGGGATTGATTTAATAAGCGGACTTTGCTTTTTAGTGCAAGATCCAATGTAATATCAAGACAGATTCAGGTACCTTGCATTTAATGATTTATAACAATGAACTGCATTAAATTGTGGGTTTCTGTCTCCATGGAATTCAGCTTTAACATTATGTATATTTCACAGTGATTTAATCTGTATGTGTGCTTTGACAAGACTCCTAGAGTTTGTGGATCTTGTTATTTACCTGGTTCATCTTTTTAACTTGATATAGATTTTGGCAGCTCAGCAAGATCAATACTGAAGCCGCATTTTTCCTTTAGTGTTAGTTTAGAAAGTTCATGTTGTTTTGGGTTTCATATTATTGCAGCAAGACTTCCAGTTTCTACTGGTATTAGTCTGTGTTGACATTCATGACTTTATTTTACAGAACATAATTATTTCATTATTATAACGAGACAGAAGACAGGAGTGAAAATAATGCATTTGGAAAAGATTTGTATTCAAATAAAGTAAGGTTACAGTGTGAAAATTAAGGTTGCCTTAAATAGAAGACATTAACAATAGAAGATGTGGAACGAGTTGACCTTGGGTAATAATGGTATTATCATTTAAATACTAATCCTTGCTTCAATGACTGCTCAATTCCAGAGAAAATATTTTCTAGAAGAACCCGAGTTTATTAAAAAGGATTACAATTCACCTCCTTTTTTTCCAATAAGGAGTTTAGTAATTGTGAATTTAAAGAAACAGCCAAGGTAAATTTAAATAGATTCTACATGTTTGGGATTAATATATCAGCTTAAAGGCAGTGCTTTATATTAATCAAATCACAAAATGTAGATTAGATGAGTTAAAGTGGTTGTAAACCCTTACAAACCACTTTGACCTACAGGTAAGCCTAGATTAAGGCTTACCTGTAGGTCCAAGAAATATCTCCTAAACCTATACGGTTAAGGAGATATTTGCCTGAAGACAGGCACCGCTGTCTACGGTGCATGCGCCGTAGACAGCGGCGCGCAGGCGCACTGAGCGCGGCATTTCCAACAACGGAGCTGCCGCGCGTGTCGGCTCCCGTGCGCATGCGCGGGAGTGACGTCATCGCGGCTTCACCGAATGACAGCGGCGGAGCTGCGAGACCCCACCGAAAAGATGGATGCGCCGGACTACAGGGGACAGCGGGGACTTCGCTGGCTCCTGTGTCAGGTAAGTGACACATAATGGGCTACTATGCGATGCATAGTAGTCCATTATGCTTTGCCTTTGCAGGGAATGAAAGAGGAAGTAAACCCATCAGGGTTTACTTCCTCTTTAAGTATTAGTGCCTGCACACTTTTTGTTAAAGTGACACAAAACGATAACCATATTGCTTAAAGTGGTTGTAAACCCTTACAACACACTTTGACCTACAGTTAAGCCTAGATTAAGGCTTACCTGTAGGTCCAAGAAATATCTCCTAAACCTACACGGTTTAGGAGCTATTTGCCGAAAGACAGGCACCGCTGTCTATGGCGCATGCGCACTGAGCGCGACACCGTCAGCGGCGATATGCCGCGCGTGGCGGCTCCCGTGCACATGCGTGGGAGGGACATCATTGCGGCTTCGCCGAATGACAGCGGCGGAGCAGCGAGACCCACCGAGAAGATGGATGCGCCGGACTACAGGGGACAGCGGTGACTTCGCTGGCTCCTGTGTCAGGTAAGTGACACATTATGGACTACTATGCGATGCATAGTAGTCCATTATGCTTTACCTTTGCAGGGAATGAAAGAGGAAGTAAACTCATCAGGGTTTACTTCCTCTTTAAAAATGATCCATACACATCCACCACTTAATTTTATTGAAATGTACTTTTCATTAAATGATTTATTACTGTGTTTCGCAGCCTTCTTTGTACTATCCTCTGTGACCTCCCAAACCTCTCCTTTTACTCCCTCACTTCCATTTGTTTGGAAAGAACAGTGCACGTTAGTTGTGGTCATGTGCACTCCTGTACTATACACACACTACAAATCCCATAATCCATAGCCCCTAGTCCTTCTCAGGAGTGAGAGGGTGGCTACGTTCCTACATACAGCGAGACCATAGAGCATGAACGTAGCCACCCTCTAACAGCAAGTCAGTTCACAGAAGCAATAAAAAAGGAATTTGGAGATTTGGAGAAGGGTGAAAGTAATATAAGTTACTTTTTTCAGTTAAAGGTTAAGTTCACCTTAGGAGCGTGTTACATGTTACACCCATATTTAGGAGTTATGGGCAGATAGCCTACTGAGTGTATTGCAGGATTTGCTTGTTGGTGAGGCCTACTCGTGTGGAGCACACTCATAAATGGCCAGGACCAGGCAGAGTATGTGGTCATGTGAAAAATCTAACATTATAGTGTCACTAAACCCAGGACCCTGCATTTACTATATCTGGTCTTTCACAGTACATAGAACTTGGAAATGCAATAGTTGTAGTAGATATAAACTGCTAAATATATTTTTTCCTCACCGTTAGGGCAGTCTTGTGACTTCTATCAATGTCTGGTTAAAGCTTGTAGGAGGAATTTGCATTTTGTTCTGACTGTTCTATAGGGCTGCAGGACCCCTAACCTTCTGTCTGGACAGTGCTGATTTGTCCTGTGTTGATCACATGCACTCTCCCAAGAAAAAAAGCTCTCTAGCAATACACACCAAACTGAGCATGTGCAGCTTGTCACCTACCTACCCTCTGTTTTATCAGGAGAAGGATTGGGGACAGTGGAACAAGGGGAGGAACAGAGAAGACAGGATCAAACAGCCTTTTTACACAATGCAGAGGATTACCCCCCCCCTTAGGTTCCACAGTGAGTATAAAAAGCATGCTTACTGCATGTACAGACTGATTTTACTGTTGTAGGTTTAGTACCATTTTAAGGCAGTTCCCCTTCACTGTGTGCAGTAATGGGGGGGGGGGGGGGATATAGTTACTAAAACTGGAGCACTCAGAAGCTGGTGCAGCTGTGCATGGTAGCCAATCAGCTTCTAACTTCTGCTTGTTCAGTTAAACGCTTCCCAACTGGCTCACGCCGATATACGTCGGCAGAAGGGCACGTACAGGCAGATTAATGTACCTGTACGTTGACCTTTAAGAAGCGGTTTGTGGGGGCACGTTGCCACGACCTCGATGAGTGTAATCGCGGGTCCCGCGGAATCAATGTCCACGGTGATACCCGCGATCGTCTCAAGTAGAGGGAGAACGGGGAAATGCTAATGTAAACAAGCATTTCCCCATTCTGCCTAGTGATACTGACACTGATCACAGCTCCCTGTAATCAGGAGCAGTGATCAGTGTCGTGTCACACATAGCCCCTCCCCCCACAATTAGAATCACTCCCTAGGACACACTTAACCCCTACAGTGCCACCTAGTGGTTAACCCCTTCACTTCCAGTCACACACACTAATCAATGCATTTTTTATTGCACTGATCGCTGTATAAATGTGAATGGTCCCAAAATCACGCCAAAAGTGTTCAATCTGTCTGCCATATTGTCATGATAAAAATCACTGATCGCCGCCATTACTAGTAAAAAAAAAAATGTTTAATAAAAATGCCATAAAACTATCCCCTATTTTGTATACGCTATAACTGTTGCGCAAACCAATCAATAAACGCTTATTGTGATTTTTTTTGTTTACCAAAAATATGTAGAAGAATATGTATCGGCATAAACTGAGGAAAAAAAAATTTTTTTGGGGGATATTTTTTGGGGGTATTTATTATAGCAAAAAGTACATTTTCAAAATTGACCCTTTTTTTGTTTATAGCGCAAAAAATAAAAACCGCAGAGGTGATCAAATACTACCAAAAGAAAGCTCTATTTGTGGGGAAAAAGGGACATCAATTTTATTTGGAAGCCACTCCGCACAACAGCGCAATTGTCAGTTAAAGCGACGCAGTGCCGAATTGCAAAAAGTGCTCTGGTCCTTGGGCAGCCAAATGGTCCGGGGCTTGAGTGGTTAAAGTGAACCTTCGGTAATTTTTTTCAACTTTCCATCAATTAAATCTTCCTCCCTTGTTGTTTTACCTTTGGATAGTAAAACATTTTTTTTTCTGCCACTAAATACCTTATACATCCCACTTCCTGTTTCTTGTCTAGTAAAAAGCATAGGCTTATGACATCATACACAGCTCTTTCCCTCTCATGAGAGATTGCCAGGAAAGAAGGGGGGCAAATCATAGGAGGGCCAATGAGAGCTGCAGAGCTGGAGATGTGCCTCTGTGTGTCTGTGTAAATACATGAAGTGAACAGGCAGCAGTTTCAGCTGCCCACAGTTAAAATAGCTGCAGCCAGACTTAATGGAGGGAGATTTCTGCAGCATATTTGGCAAGTACAGAATCACAGTATATATGAAATACTAGTCAAAGTGGTTGGAGGGAAGCTTCAGAATGGCAAAGATATTTTATTACAAATTATGTGAGCAGACTGCAGTTCCTCTTTAAGCTTTGGCAATAAAACCTGGAAGCTGATTGGTTACTATGCAGAGCTGCACCAGATTTTGCATGCTCCAGTTTTAGTAACCCCCCCAGAGTTCCTTAGAATATGTGCTGTCCCCTGTAACTACACTGTGGGGTTGATTTACTAAAACTGGAGAGTGCAAAATGTTATCCAGCTGTGCATGGTAGCCAATCAGCTACTAACTTCAGCTTGTTCAATTAAGCGTTGACAATACAACCTGCAAACTGATTGTCGGAGTCATGAGCAGCAATCTGGCCTTTCTTTTGGGAGGAGATGGAGAATGGCTGTCCTCGATGGGTATTTCTTCTTCTTCCAGAGTTCCTTTTCTCCTAGGCACTTGATCCACATCTGTCCTCTTATTACATGTAACCTGTGTTTGAACAAAAGAGTAGAAAATAGCATTGAGAACACACATTGTGAACTGCCTGTGATTCCGATGGGGTGAGGAAACCGCACAGGAAACAGTGCAATTCCCGCACTGCATCAGGAGCAGGGCGTATGACAATGTAGCTAAGCTAGCTACTGCTAGACTAATGCTGTTTTAAGAAACACAATGAAATTCAAATTACCTCCAAGGATACAGCCTCCTCAGTCACTCCTCTGCATATCTCCAATCTCTCCTCCTCTGTGAGGATAAAAGACAGTCCCTTAAAGTGAAGATCCAGTGCAGAGGCTGTATCTTCTTCTCTGCCCCACTGCTGTACCTCTTCTTGAGATCTGTTTTGATGGCATTCTTGATCTCATTGATCATGGGTGTTTCTTCCATGGCTTCCATTCCATGTCTGCCATGCTCTGGAGGAGTTGTGCATTTAGAGGGGCAATGAGGAAACTGTTGGATTGTGCTCTTCTGACATCAGCATGGTTACATCCTTCATCGGCTTTAATGCACTCACAGTGTCCTCTGCATTTGACACATCAGTTTATTTGAAAGTGCAGAGATCAGACTCTCCTTTTCTGACTTCTGGAGACACCAAGGTGGCACAGACTACAGGTTGTTGTTCTAAGAACCTCTCGACCATGTCATATTGTTGACACATCAGCAGGGGCGGACTGACAACTCATGGGGCCCCCGGGCAATAGGAAATTATGGGGTCCCCAGGCAATCAGAGATTATGGGGCCACACAGTATACACAAACACACACACACAGTATACAATCACACAGGTTACACATACATGTACAGACAATATACACAGATATGTTTCTATTGGCTGTGAAGGTACTGGAGAGGTGGGGTAGCTATAATCTCTGGATTTTTAGATCAAAAGGATGTTGGTAAGGGACATTTCAGAGGCAGATGTAAAAAAAAAAAACACAGATTTTTACATACTGCCCCGGTTTTACTGAGGCTGGCAACCCTGATGGGGCCCCCTAGTGGCCCGGGGCCCTTGGGCAGTGCCCAAGTGGCTGAATGGTCAGTCCGCCCCTGCAGATCAGTTATCAGCTTATGATTCTTCAGTAATTTCTGTTTCTCTTTTAGACAGTGGCTTGCTCTAGTGCTGTAGTGAAAGAATGTAGATATTTGTCGCACTCTGCCAAGAAGCCTGGAGAGCGTGGCCACTTTCAACGCCCCAGCCCCCGGGACACAAGATTAAGTGTATGAGTGAAGCATTAGCTGCACCTATCATGTTCGCATTGTCCGTCACACGCACTGCAGATTTATTAGACATCTACCATTCTTCCATGACATGAGGCAGTAGCTCCGCCAGATATGCACCTGTCTGAGACTCATAAATGGCTCTCATTTGCAGTACATGCAACAAGTACATGCAACAAGATCTGCCAGTCCTTACTAACACAATGTGCTGTTATTGTCTTCTGTCTCCTTATATAGCCACATCGTGACTGAAGTACATGAATCACAAGTTATTGTGACTTGACTTGCTTGGCTCATTGATGCAATTACCTGAGCTTTGGTTTTGTGGTAGAGTGCAGGTATAACGTTTTCTGTAAAGTGACTTAGTGGCGGGATCTTGTAATGCAGCTCGATCATCTTCAACAGGTAGCAAAACCCAGTGTTGTCCACAACAGAGTAAGGCCATAGGCCCTTGGCTATGAAAGCTGTCACAGCTTTTGTTGTTTTCTTCCCTTTTCAGAGCTGGATGGCAAAGTTGACAGTATCGTGTCAATTCTTGGCTGAGCTGGGTCTATTTCATTGGCACTGGCAGTGGCACTAGTGGTGGTGGTGGTAACAGGTGTTAGCATCTCAGAGTGAAATCAACTAATGTGGTTTCTCAAGTTAGTAGTTGAGAAACTCCCTAGTTATTCTGGCACATCCAAGTCAGAGGGCAATCTTAACTTTCTTCCCAATAGGCAATACTGGAACAAGTTCAAAGCCCATTTTATTCCCTAGACAGGACTGGTGCAAGGATTTTTGACACCCTAGGTGAAACCTAATTTTGTCGCCCCTGCTGGCTCCACCCTGACCCCACCCCCTTTGCCATGCCCATGTGACAGGAGGTGGCACTTTACAGGAAGGATTGGCTCTGCTTCCTCTAGCACTTGCTCCAGTGCTGCACTGCACCTCTAATTACACTACTGGTTGGATAGAGCAGCTGCCTGAGAGTTAGTTACATGCTGTAGCCTGCAGAGCAAGCAGACACAGAGGTAAACCAGTGGCCGGATGCCCCTAGGCAGCAGTGCACCCTAGGCGGTTGCATATTTTGCCTATTGGTAGCACCGGCCCTGTCCCTAGATATTTAATTTTTGTGTGACAGGCTTTACACACAGCGTGTGTCTAGTCCAATTCATTCTTCCCAGGTTATTCATAAAAGCCGAAACATGCCCAGATGTTTGCTTTTAAAATGCTAGGTTCATTTTTTTATCTCTCATTCTTTTTATTCTCCTTCTGCCATTTTATTTTAGCATGACATGCAACTGTGACAGATAATGACATCAGCAAACTCTGTCAGTGTCCACTTCCCACTCCTTCCTGATCCACATCTGGGCACAACAAAGTGACCACAACTTGAAGGGTTGAACTGTGCAGGCAGCTGGTCAATTCAGAGTGATCAATTCACATGAGACACCAATGGCTCTCTAATGAGGGAGATTGGGAATAGGGCTGCCTGTCACCTTTGATGTAGGGTAATCCACGGAAGGGGGAGCCACAAATTACACTAATGCTTTATAAAAAAAAAGAAGATAAGATGGAATTAATAATTCAATTATACCCCCTCCCCATAAAAAAAATATATTTTTTTTGTATGGGGGGGGGGGGAGATATCATTTAATTATTAATTCTATCTGATCTCCTTTATTTTATAAAGCATTAGTGTAATTTGTGGCTCTCTATAAAAAAATAAAAAAATACTGCAGTCCACATTAGAGGATTAAACACCTGGTATGGCAGTCGAAGTTTAAATAAACCAAACCCATCCCTCTTCCATGGATTACCCAAGATCAATAGTGACAGGCAGCCCTATTCCCAATCTTTTGATGCCTTCCTTCTGTCAGTATCTGACTCACAGTTCTAACAACTTAATAAGTATAAAGTACCTGATGATGATGATGATGACAAGTCAGTGCACTGGTCTGGTTTCCTGCTGCCCGCAGCCTGTGAGGAGGACAGAGGACAAGCATGACCGTCCAGTATTCTTTTGGCCTGGAATGCTGGCCTCTGGCAGCAGCCTGTTGTGAGGACTGGAGGATGGAGGACAAGCGCAGGACGCTGGCTCGGGTCTCCCACAGCAGCCTGCGTGACACACAAAGCCGAGGAGGACTATCTACCTGTGGATCAGAAGTCGAGGACACTCCTGCAGCAGCCAGCTCAATACACCGCAATGCTGGGCAGCTGAGGATGATGTCAGCAAGAAGTGGAAAAAGAGGGCGCAGCTGATGCCCAGGACTCCTTTTGGCTGTTTTTGGCTCCGTTCAGAGATGAGCGGCTCTGTTTGGAGAGGCATAGCACAGCGCGCAGATGACGGCCAGTCGCAGCATCAATGCCGCATCGTGGACTGCCGAATCACTATGCATCAATGCTTTGATTCATTTCAGCACCCCTATCTTTTACTAAAAGGGCTGTGCACACCTGTACATTCATGTATTGTAAAAAATATACTAAACAAAAAATGCAGCGCTAGAAAGTAAACACCTCGTGAAGCAAAGTGTGACTACAACATAGTAAATAGATGGCGTGGAGAGAACCCGCCAAATGGTAAACAGGTGTGGGCAATAAGAATGAACGAATGTGAAAAAAATATATATCTTATATACCGTGACAAAAAATATACAATCAATGAATTTAAAATAGGATGTAATGAAGAGTAGCTTGGAGTCAAACCCAAGTGATAACGGTAGCAATAGTCTTTATGATCCTAGATAGTCTCTTCACTATAAAAAGTGACCAGGGCTCATCACCATGACACACGTCCGGTGCCCAGAGTGTCCGGACCATAAGAAAAACACCAGCTTGATACCACTGCGAGTTTCTTCATATAAACATGACAACAGACTGAATGTAAGCAGAGCAGATAATAGGTACGCTTACCAGAAGGTGTGGACCCACGCACCTAGGTGGTGAGTCATTCAGACATCAAATTGCAATAGCCAGCAATCCTCCAATCAGATGGATGATGTAAACCTCAGCTGTGCTCAGACGCCGTCCGATCTCAGGATACCCAATCCGAGATGTTTTTTCGGATCCGAGGAAGTGGAAAAAGTATTCACACCCCAATGGGTGCGTGAGAAAATGTAAACCAAATAAAAAGAAAAAAGGGGAAAAAAAACAAAAAGCCTCCTCATAGAGCAGATTAATCAGATAAAAGAGTATTTATTAAAAAATAAATGAAAAATCAGGATACATGCCAGTACAAGCCATCAGTGAAGAAGGGTACAGAAGCACAAAATATCAACAAAAAAGCGTGGAAAATCTCGCCATGCATGCTAAGTACCCGACATGTTTTGCAATAAACTTGCTTCAACTGGGGCATCCATGTATTGGTTTACTTTAAAATATGGATCCAATCCAGGTGTTACCAATATTGGAGAAAACTGCAAAACTTGTTTTCTCCACTCAGAACATACAATCCAGAGCCTCTCAACCTACATAAGTGAAAACCCTGGATGACATCTAACCCAGGGCTCAAGTCCTGCGGGAACGCATGGGAACGGAGTTCCTGTGCTTTTTCCACAACAGGAACTCAGTTCCCTTTAGCAGCCCTGTCCTGCAAGACTTTGAAGTATGTGAGTTGTGTGGCAGATGCTACACCAGCAGCTGCCGATACAGCTCGCAATAGTAAGTGCCGCACACCTGACCATTCAGGCATTGCCAATAGGGGGCCCCATGACAGCTTTTGCTTCGATCTACCTGTCAATCACAGTTAGCTGACGGGTAGATCAGGTCCCTGCTGCTAAGAGATTGTATTTAGTCAGACCTCTCGTGATGCGCTCCTCCCCGCCAGCCCCTCCTGATTTTCTGTCTCCTGCATACTTGCTCTGTGTGTCCCGCTGAACTCTCCCCCCCCCTCCTCTATCTTCAGTGCCATAAGATGAGAGAACCCACAGGAGGAGCACAGCTATTCTGCTCACAGGACATGCAGGGAGAGAGGTGAGCTGAGGGAGGAACATCAGTTTGGGGTGGTAAGCTGAGCACAATACCTGGCAAAGTTTAATGCCAGGAGGGAAGTTTATGTGGAAATATGTGAAGGGTTAGAATAGCAGTGAGTGTGTGTTGGAGCCCTGCAGGGTTTGCAGCCCCCCAAGCTAACATGCATCTCCTAAGCAGGAACACATCACTATCTCCCCAAGCATTCTGTCCAGATAATGTGCAGTTAATTTATGACCTTTCCGTTTAACCCTGTGTTATCCAAACTCTGTTCAATGAAAAGTGTAAACTCACCACATAAACACTCTATATACAAAATAACATTCCCCAATAAAGATCAGAACATGATGTTCACATTTGCATGGAAGCACAATTGAATGAATGCTGATTATTCAGAGAATTACTGTATTTATGTTTGTTGAGGATTTCTTTTTTATGTACTAACAGTTAAGCTTCATACACACAATACGAAAATTGGATGAAAAATACAACTTTTGAATTGTTCATGAATATGAGCGTATCATTTTTTTTTTTTTTTGGGTGGGGGAGTGGATCTTGGGTGAGAGTTCCCACACTTTTTTTCCCAGGACTTGACCCCTGATCTAACCCTTCTGACACCATGATAAGGCATAAGCACTGTCACCCCAGCTAAAATGCTGTGCTCTGCATGAATATTTCTGTTTGGCTACAGTGCTTTTGCACCACTAACACCACAAACCCAAAGATTTTCTGCAGCTGTTTCACTGATGCAAAGAATTTAAAATATTTGCAAGTTAATGTCCTATGCTCTTCAACAATATTTGTGTCGGTTTACGGTGTGCTGGCAGTAATAATATGTAAAGCCTAACTTTTATACAGCTGTTTTCCAAAGATAAATATTTTTACATATTTTTTGGCTGGCTAACTACCGTGTTGGTCATTAATATGTACATTTCATTATAATCATCATTAAAAATAGGCACCACTTTATGTTTTTCCATTTGAATTTGTTTTGGCTTTCATGCAGGCTATATCATGTTATTTGTATCGAACATTTGACCCTACTTAAATGCACTGGCACAACCTGGAATTATTTTAGGTACACATTCTTTAAAATAGTGTGGTTTAATAGTGATACTTTAGATGCTGTCTCCTGTGTCTGTGCTCCATCAGAAACCTGAACTGAAATCCTGAAGTACCAGAAATGACTGGGTCACGCTAGCATTTGTCCAGATATTCTGACACATCCATGTCAGATGACAATCTAAACTTTCTTCCCGATAGGCAATACTGGTGCAAGTTCCAGCAGGACCCTGTCTGGGCCATCCATAAGGAGTGGGGTCACCATTTGACATCAACCGTTGACCCCGCCCCTTATGCCTATTTAAGTCACCGCGCAAAGTGAATTACAGCTGGAGAGAGCATTGTGTCAACATCGGAAGAAGAGAAGAAGAAGAAGGCGGCGGCGGCGGCGGCGACGAACGAGAAGACTGGGCCAATGCTAGTAAAAGAGCTGGAAGAAGATAGTGAAGGAGCCCAGCAGAAGAACGAAGAGCGGGAGAAGATGCAGGAAAGCACGGAGAAGTCGGAAGAAGACCCCCGAATTAGGATGAAGACCCCTGGATGGCGACGACGACAAATGAGAAAGCCGGGCTCCTCTGCTAGCAAAAGAGCGGCAAAAGAGCAGAAGATAGCGGAGGAGCCTGGCGAGAAGACCCCCGAAGTCGGAAGAAGACCCCCAGAGTTGCCTAATAAACTACTTTAAAAACCTGTGTTGTGTGTTTTTTTATTACCACTTTTCCCCCCAGGTGAATGAGTAGGGGTACGATGTACCCCATACACATTCACATAGGGTGGGGGGCCGGGATCTGGGGGCCTTCTTATTAAAGGGGGCTCCCAGATTCCAATAAGCCCCCCGCCTGCACCAACGGCCAGGGTTGTCGGGAAGAGGCCCTTGTCCTCATCAACATGGGGACAAGGTGCTTTGGGGTGGGGGGGGGGGCCGCAGGGCCCCCCTTTCCCCAAAGCACCCACCCCCCATGTTGAGGGCACATGACCAGGTACGGTTCAAGAGGGGGGGCTCGCTTGTCCCCACCCCCTTTCCTGACTGGCCGGGCTGTGGGCTTGGATAAGGGCCTGGTATGGAATTTGAGGGGACCCCCGCACTGTTTTTCAGTGTAGGGGTTACCCTTAAAAGCCATACCGGGCGACGGGGCTCGCAAGGTGTCAATCTCGCCGATGGAAGCGGCGACATTGACTTCATTCGCTAGTCCCATCGTACTTGAAGTCACGTTCAAAATGAACAGACTTTAGTCCTTGTGTGGGCAAGTCCGTTCATTTGGAAAGTCTGGTGGACTAGCACACAGACGGACAATTTTGAGTCAAGTCTTCTTTCAAAGTCCGCTGGACTTTTGGGAAGAAAAAGTCCACCGGAACCCACACACTGTCAAATTGTCCAAAGCATGGCGCCCAATAGCTGAATTTCCAGGTAGTATGTCACTACGTTTGTGTTTGTTGGCCGACAGTTGTGTGCCATTAGTATGCAAGACAAAATCCAGGCACGCGCACTTCGGACAAAAGTCTGACGCTCTGTTGGCCAACAATCCGATCGTGTTTACGAGGCTTTAGAGAGCAGGTTTTTTTCTTCCCATACATTGGAAGACTAACATGATTGATGCCAGGGTTCCTGGTCTCTGGAAGAATTTAAGCTTTGAATCAACATTCTAGAATTACAAACAAGTTGTCTGCAATTACATCACTGGATCCCCTTTTCACCTGTCATTCATCTGAGTTCAATCAGATAATACCACAGCTATGGCTTAAATCAATTATCAGGAAACACACGGAGTATTGAGGTGGTGACAGAGATAGAGTGTATACTATTCTGGGTAGAGCTTAAAGCGGTTGTAAAGGTAAATGTTTTTTCACCTTAATGCATTCTATGCATTAAGGTGAAAAAACATCTCACACTGCCTGCACCCCGAGCCCCCCCTTTTTACTTACCTCACCCCTCGAAAATCCCGCGCTCGCCCCCGCCGTCCTTCTTCACCACTCAGCCTGGCCGTTGATTGGCTGGAGTGGATGGGTGGAAAGCAGCGCAGCCATTGGCTCGCGCTGCTGTTAATCACATCCACTGACCCGGAGAGCCGGGGGGCGGGGCCGTGTGATACAGCCAGCGGCTATAGCCACTGGCTGTATCACAGGAGCGCGCCCGCAAATGCTTCTCACCATGCGAGGGAGCTCGCATGAACGTGAGAGGTACCTGCGGGAGGAAGCAGAGACAGCCGCCGAGGGACCCCAGAAGAGCAGGTTCGGGGCCACTCTGTGCAAAACAAGCTGCACAGTGGAGGTAAGTATAACATGTTTGTTATTTTAAATAAAAAAAAATTCACTTTACAATCCCTTTAATATTCTAACAATTTGTGCGGTACACATACTGGAAGTTAGATTTTCTCAGAAGACAATGAGGGTTATTTACTAAAGGAAGATCCACTTTGCACTGCAAGTGCGCTTGGAAGTAAAGTCGCTGTAGATTCGAGGGGGACATGCAAAGAAAATAAAAAACAGCAATTTAGCTTGCACATGATTGGATGATAAAATCAGCAGAGTTTCCACTCATTTCAGATCTACCCCTTAGATTTAGAGCGACTGCATTTACAGTGCAAAGTGGATTTGCCTTTTGTAAATAACCCCCATTGTTTGGATCCAGGGAAATGGTCTCTCCACTCAGAGATGTCTGAACTGTCCATTCTTTTCCAATGCCTTCTTTCTGTTTATTCACTGAATTGTACCTTTACAGAAATGGTTACACAAGTTGCTCCCCATATTTTCAACCTTGGTATTTAAATCTAGTATTGTTGGCGCTACAACAACCTTATTTGAACCTTTTTGGGACATGTCAGCCCCCCTCTCACTGGTACATATGTCAGCCCCCACTCACACCTGTATATATCAGCCCCCCTCACACCTGTATATATGTTAGCCCCCTCACAACTGTATATATCAGCCCACCTCACACCTGTATACATGTCAGCTCTCCTTACACCTGTATATGTCAGCCCTCCTTACACCTGTATATGTCAGCCCCCTCACACCAGTATATATGTCAACCCCCCTCACTCTTGTATATACATCAGCCCCCTTTCACAAATATATATATGTCAGCCCCCTTCACACCTATATATACATCATTCCCCCTCACACCAGTATATATATCAGCCCCCCTCACACCTGTTTATATGTCAGCCCCCCTCCCACATGTGTTTATATGTCAGCCCTCCACATAAACACATCTGTAAACACACAAAGCTCTGGCCCATCCCTGTATAAAAACAGCCCCCTCCCTTTACTTCACAGACCCTACTTGTAAAGGAGGTCTTCCTACCTAGTCACAGCTCTTGTTTCCAGAAAATGACATGTTGCTGAGATACAGAGGAGCTGCAGCCAATCACACTTCATAACACTGTACAGGCAGAACACACGAGGGGTGCAGATAGTAGCCAGAGGTGAGAGTAACAAGCTCGATGTCTGAGCTCGATGACACAGAGCAGCCGAAGCTGCTGAGTTAGATTCTGTATATCACAACATATATCACAACATGGCTCCCCTTCACCCGCTCCTACTTTATTCTGGCCTTTCCGGGCCCCTTACATTTGTATCGGCTATCCCCCCCGATGGCAGCCCTGGCAAGGGCCATTAGGGGTTACCTTTTTGCTACTGCTTTCTTTAGGCAGATTGATTCCCTTTTTTAATTCCATAGTGTCCTATAGGTTCCATATCTACTATTTCTAAATGGTTTCTATAGCTTTTTGTGCAAGCCAATGAGTTGCAAGGTATAGTGCTTCCTTTTCCCGATAAAGCCCATTCCACTAGGGCAGTAAGTGTTTCTTTTGGCTTTTCCTTACCATGTCTTAATTTTGAGGCTGTGGCCTGTGCATATTTTCTCTAAGTTTTACAAGGTTTTACAATGTTTGCTTTCACGGTTGCTAGTTCTGGTGAAAAGGTTCTCCAAGCTTCTATTTAATGCCCTTGGTTTGCCCTATGTATATATATATATATTTTTTCTTGTTGGGCTGTATTGCCTGTATTGTTTGGGTGTGCCTGCCTCCCAGTTTGGTCTGCATTTGGATGTTTCTAGGTTGCTTATTATCATGAAACTGTGTCCCTAATTGGACGATAAAGAAAATAGGATTTTTGTACTCGCTGTAAAATCCTTTTCTCTGAGCTCATCGGGGGGACACGGCCTCCTCATTTCATATGCTGTTGTTCTTAAACTGAGCGGGTGTGATGTATGAAGGGTTATAGCCTTAAGGGGGCTTGCCTTCAATTTTCTATGTGCCTAATGTCAATTTTTCCTGTAGGCACCAGTATAAATTAAAATTGCTTATTATCATCAAGCTGTGTTATTCAGTGGATGAGAAAAGGATTTTATAGTGAGTGCAACTTTGGGGAGTAAATTGGGCGCTTAGGATCTGGTACAGATTGATTTTGTTGTTGACCTATTTACACAAATTTTGGAGTTGTTTTTGATGTTTAATGGTTGTTAATTTTGTGATTAACCTCTTCCCACAGTAAGTACATTCTCAGCACAGAAAACCAATCCCCACTGGTTGCAAATATGCGGCGGTTCAGGGTTAAAGCCCGTCTACCTAGAAGCTGCATAGATATGCATGACCAGAGGAAACAGGTTAATGGTTTTCCATCTTTTTTCTTTTTATTTTTCACTTTGTTATATTTACCATTTTCTCTCTGTATTAAAATGAATACATGCACTGAATATAATTATGTTTAAATCTTCTAGTGGCACTTTGATATACGCCTGTTGCAATAATATTCCTATTTTGTTATATTGTTGCTCATTGGTTGAAAAATATGATATGTCAGTTCCAGAATTCGAATATTTAATAATTTTTGCTAATGTTGTCAGCAATTTGGTCTTAAACCATTTGAAAGTGAATAGTTTAGCTCTATCCATTTTTACTGATGTCAAACAGCTGCTTATATGCCAGGTTTTTGTTGTCAAACAGACTTTGCACTTAAACATGGCCCTTGCTTAGCATAATAGATGGATTATGGTGGATGAGGATACTTCTTATGCAAAATGATCTAGTTGCAGCTGTTCATCCATTTAAGCTTGAGACATTTTCCATTAATTAAAAGGATTGCGGTAAACATGAAACTGGTACATAGCACTTCTGCAGAGACATTTTCCTTCTTTTTATGCTACCACTGGGATTTATAAGTAAGGGTTTACAATTTAAAACTTTTTCCTTAACTTTGAACTTATTTCTTTTTAATACTTGGAATGTTTAAAGTACAACTACACTTTTAGCTCCCCCTCCCTAGCCCTCTTAGCTAACATATAAATAACAATTTTGAACCAGTCGTTATCAATATTTGAGTGGATTTATGGCATTTATCAAAACATTTCAAATCGTAATGTCTATATTGATAATGCTAATTTTCCACAGGTTTCCAGACCAGTTTTTTTTTTTATTTGCTACGTACACACATTTTACATTTTCACCCGTTAACAACTGTACATATTATTGAAGTGTATGTAATATAACAATTTTAGACTGCATAGATGACTCAGTTTTTAATAAAATAGAGTGGACAATAGGAATGCTGTTATACTAAAACAATATAACAATTCCTCTCCAGTGTACATAAAATGCATATGTGCTGTTTTTCATTTATAAAAAAATCACAGTCACTCAAAACATTATAATAGTTTCTAAAAAAATGCTAACATTTAACACTACGCTAGTCAGATCATGCTGCATTGTTGGTTTCCAGTCTCCCTTTTGAAAGACAGAATCATTTTTACATTGGTGAGAAATTTATTTACGTCATTAATAATTTTTTTTATATTTTTAATACCATTTACAGCCAGCAGAGGGAGCCCTATTATCATAAATAACACTTCTTTGTCTAACATCGCACATGACGTGTTCCATCAAATATATGGTTTGGCTTTCAAAACAGCTTTAGTGCCATTCGTTTCTAATTTTGAATCTCATTAATAGCTCTTTTATAGGAAACTCGTTTTTTTTAGTCCGTAATGCATTAAAATTTGCTCTGAATAGAAGTGACTGAATCAGGCGACATGTTTTTTAACTGTTTTACAGCAAGACCCAAAGAGATATATACACAATTTATCATATTAATATATATTTGCCAAAACAGACACATTGTGCATCCACATTACATGTGTTATATGTACTTTGAGTGGTGCATTTATTTAGCAGATAAGCAATGGTCATCTTAACATGTTGGAATTTTTGTGTTTTAGAGCATTATTTTATATTGAAATTGTAATCCATGGTAATAGTAACCTTCATTATGGAAAATAAACATATGCAATCGGCTGTTTATATTTGGTTGGTACTGAAAATGTATGCTTTTGTTATTCTTAAATGAAGGTCCATTTGCTGCACTGGTGGAACATTATAATTGTTAAAGATAATCTTTAGAAGCTATTTAAGCCCACTACGCCCTTAAAGATCACCAAAATCACATTGAAAGAAGTCTAAGTTTAAAAAAAATTCTTACATTTACCACCCTAAAGGACTAAGTGCCTATAGTTTTATGATTGAACAGTCAATGTTGCTGGTCTGTGTCATGCATGGCACTGGCCTAACATTGCTGATCATTCATGCATAAAAGTGCTACAGCTCCATTGGCTGGTGTATGTGCAAAAGTAGCCAGCAAATCATTTACTATTACGAATAAATAATCAACATTGCCTGTTCATTCAAAACAATCTGCAGCTGTTTTTACACATGCAGGGCACCGCTAGATTCTCATCCTCAACTCTCAGCAGGGGCAGCTGTCCATTAAGGGCACATGGGCGTCGCCCCCCCCTTTGTCCATCACTGCCTCCCCTATCCATGCCTCGGACCCCTTTCAGAACACCGGTGTATGGAATCTAATGCAGAGGGTCTGTTTTTTTAGGCACCAATTAGAGCCAGAGGCTCTAATAGGCTTCAATATAGGGTGGGCTTGGGTCACAGAGAGTGTGCTCCGAGCCCACCCAGGTGTTTTACAACAGCAAATTAATATTTACTATTGTAACACTGATCCTCCTCCCAGGCCAATCGGGAAGCTGGTTTTGACACCGGTCACTCAATTGGCTGAAAGGACAGGCCAAAAACAGACACGTTATTATTAGATGCCTAGGAGGATGAGGGAGGAGCCGCACGCCAGAAGCCGCTGTGATGCAGAGAGGCCAGACCTACTGACCAACCGGGGGGGTGGATTGATTGACACCCCCCCAAAAGAAAACACCAGCCGCCATTGACTCTAAGTAACCTTTTACTATTACAAATGAACAAACCATGCTGACTACCCATTCCTAATGCTGAAAAATAACTCAGCTTATAGAGTGGGTTCTGTGATTACTGTACCTCCCCACAGAAACACCCGTAATTTGGGATTCATACAGAGAGGCATTTAGGGGACAGCAGGGTCTCAGAACTGGATCCAGTGCTATATGCACTTGGTCCCTTGGGGAGTTAGATAGTTGGTAAGGTTGAATAAAGACACTGGCCCATCTAGTTCAGCCTGAATTGAATAACATTTTAATAAGAATTTTTCTTTAAATGATATCTAAACTTAAGAACAAAAATAATATATTGCAGTTTACCAGCCCTTAGACGTGAGGGCTACATTATTTTTTTATTTTTCTCGTTAAGAATATTTTCAGAAGTACAGAAAATATGTGTTGATCCTGTCTTTGCAACTCTCTGTGAGTTGAACTGAAATCACAAACCATAGTATCTTTCTTCCAGGCTATCTTCTGTAATCTCCAAAAAAAAAAAAACCTTCCTATCAGCATGTAATTGAGATGAAGAGATAAAAACCTGTTTGTAGTACAGATCTGGAGAGAAACCTAGGGTGGAAATGCTGTTCCTCCATAGATACAGTAGAAGAGTAGCCTCCCTTGGACAGGAAGTGTGTTATTGCAGGATTACCATTATTGACAAGCTTGTCACATAAGGAGGGCATATGCTTACTTTGACCCTTATGTGACAAGCTTGTCAATAATGTTTCCAACCCCCGGGGATGTCAGAATTATTGTAAAGTCAAGGGTACTTTTCCCCGTGGGGGTTGTAAGTATTGCTGGTTTATTTGACACTTGAAATCAAGGGTCGAGGGCATTCTTCTTCAACTGCAGCTGGTAAGTTGGTTGATTTTTGCTTGAGACATACTTCTATTTACAACATTCCTTCCCTGAGATCAAGGGTTAGGCATCCTAGGCTTAGGCCTTTACCTTACAAACATTCTTATTTGTTTTTCAGTTGACCACCTTTTGCTGTTGTTCTATGTTTTACCTATTGTTTTTTTTTTTAAGCGGTTGCTTAGTTGCTCTCCACTTTATTGTTGAGGTCCATTATCCTTTTGGATGGCAGTCTTCCTCTACTGGTATTACCTATCCTGCTATGGGATGACATATTCTTTTTGGTATGCTTTCTTATAGTAGCAATTTTCATCTTGATCCCATTTTGTCATTTAGCATATTTCAGCAATTATCCATAGACACACTCTTAAACCTTGTGGACAGCTTTCCCAGAAGAGTTGAAGCTGTTATAGCTGCAAAGGGTGGGCCAAATCAATAATGAACCCTACGGTCTAAGACTGGGGTGTCATTAGTTCATGTGCGTGTAAAGGCAGGCATCCCAATATTTTGGTAATATAATATATATATGTGACTAATTGTATGCAGGACACCGGGGCAATAGTAGTATATTGTATAAAGTTTGTTCTTGGATTTATATCTTTTAAGGGATAATCATATTTGTCCTGCAACTTCTCTTATGAGGGGGTGGAGGGTGAATGCTGTCACTGTAATCTTTGCTGAAGGTATTTCTCCTCATGATCCTGTTCTAAACATGAGTGTCAGTACCCTTTTTTTATAATGATTGAACCTATTTACACTTTAATAGGATGCCCCTGCATTTATAGTAAAGGCTGGACAGAAAAGTACATTAAAAGAACATTAAAGCACCCGTGGTTAGGCTTTGATTATATTCTACCATTTATAAAATATTTCAATAAAGGCAAAGAAGAAGGTGCTAAATCCTGATTAACATTTTATTACCTGACCTGCCACTCATCTGGATTATTCAGGGCTGACCTAGCAATGCCTTTCCGTAACGGGAAATTGAAAAAAATGTGCATTTAATTAACAAGGTAATGGATCACTTGGATTTGATGAATGCATGTAATATCCCCTTTTCATTACAAATATTAAATTCTATGCTACAACTGGAATTATGAAGATGTCTACAATGATACAATTATCACTATCTTAAGTAATTATATTTCTTTATGAGAAAAGCCAATATTTATCTATATATATACTGTATATCTACATAACACAGTGAAAAAAAAAAAAAAAAAAAAAAAAATATATATATATATATATATATATATATATATATATATACACATACACAGTATCTCACAAAAGTGAGTACACCCCTCACATTTCTTTTCATATGACAACACTGAAGAAATGACACTTTGCTACAATGTAAAGTAGTGAGTGTACAGCTTGTATAACAGAGTAAATTTGCTGTCCCCTGAAAATAAACTCAACACACAGCCATTAATGTCTAAACCGTTAGCAACAAAAGTGAGTACACCCCTAAGTGAAAATGTCCAAATTGGGCCCAAAGTATCAATATTTTCTGTGGCCACCATTATTTTCCAGCACTGCCTTAATCCTCTTGGGCATGGAGTTCACCAAAGCTTCACAGGTTGCCACTGGAGTCCTCTTCCACTCCTCCATGATGACATCACGGAGCTGGTGGATGTTAGAGACCCTGCACTCCTACACCTTCCGTTTGAGGATCCCCCACAGATGCTCAATACGGTTTAGGTCTGGTGACATGCTTGGCCAGTCTATCACCTTTACCCTCAGCTTCTTTAGCAAGGCAGTGGTTGTCTTGAAGGTGTGTTTGGGGTCGTTATCATGTTGGAATACTGCCCTGCGGCCCAGTCTCCGAAGGGAGGGGATCATGCTCTGCTTCAGTATGTCACAGTACATGTTGACATTCATGGTTCCCTCAATGAACTGTAGCTCCCCAGTGCCGGCAGCAATCATACAGCCCCAGACCATGACACTCCCACCACCATGCTTGACTGTAGGCAAGACACATTTGTCTTTATACTCCTCACCTGGTTTGACACCATCTGAACCAAATAAATGTATCTTGGTCTCATCAGATCACAGGACATGGTTCCAGTAATCCATGTCCTTAGTCGGCTTGTATTCAGCAAACTGTTTGCATGCTTTCTTCCTTCTGGGACGACAGCCATGCAGACAAATTTGATGCAGCGTGTGGTGTATGGTCTGAGCACTGACAGACTGACCTCCCCACCCTTCAACCTCTGCAGCAGTGCTAGCAACACTCATATGTCTATTTCACAAAGACAACCTCTGGATATGACGCTGAGAACGTGCACTCAATTTCTTTGGTCGACCATGGCAAGGCCTGTTCTGAGTGGAACCTGTCCTGTTAAATTGCTGTATGGTCTTGGCCACCGTGCTGCTGCTCAGTTTCAGAGTCTTGGCTTCTTATAGCCTAGGCCATCTTTATGTAAAACAATTCTTTGTTTCAGATCTTCAGAGAGTTCTTTGCCATGAGGTGCCATGTTGAACTTTCAGTGACCAATATGAGAGAGTGAGAGCGATAACACCAAATTTAACACACCTGTTTCCCATTCACACCTTAGACCCTGTAACAATAGGGAGGGAAAATGGAAAATTGAGCCCAATTTGAACATTTTCACTTAGGGGTGTACTCACTTTTGTTGCCAGTGGCTTAGACATTAATGACTGTGTGTTATTTTGAGGGGTCAGAAATACACTGTTATACAAGCTGTACACCCACTACTTTACATTGTAGCAAAGTGTCATTTCTTAAGTGTTGTCACATTAAAAGATATAATATTTTTTTTTACAAAAATGGGAGGGGTGTACTCACTGTTGTGAGATACTGTATATGTGTGTGTGTATGTGTAGTCTTTTTGATAGAACCACATGTGAAATTGTGTTCCCTTGCTTATTCAAAAACTTTAATTGCAGTGTATTTTATTATAGAGTTTTTTTAGAGTTAAACATTTTTACCTGCTACTTTAGCCCTGGTGAGATATGTTTGTCCCTACAAAGGGATATTAATGTGAACCCATGGTTATCATTTAATTTGGATTGTCAGGCTGCTATATGAGGTTTCTCCTGCAGTTCCTTCTAAAAAATAGATTTTTGATTACATACTCACATCACCGTAATCTTCCTTTCCTGGTGCATCTTCATGGCAGCATACATTAAGTTGTGGCTCTGACACTTTAACCTGATAGAACTGGTTAGCTATAAGTTTGAGGTGTATCCTACCTGCAGCATTCTATGTAACTGTCTCCACAAGGGTGGGAGTCTGTATGTTCCCATAGATGCATCAGGAAAGGAAAGGTGAGTATACAGTTTTCTGCTTTCCTGGCACATCATGGCAGCTTACACTGGGAATTAACCTGCCAGACGAAAGGGTGGAAGAAAGAAAAAAAAACTGAATGCATGAATTTTTTATTAGTTTTATGCATAATCAGTAGCACCAACACCTGCACCTGCACCAGCACCTGCACCTGCACCTGCACAGCAGATTTTCCTTGCAAATAGTCTCAGGAGACACTCTGCAATATGCTGGCCATGCAGTTGCCACTGCTCTGGTTGAATGTGCTTTTTATTCTCTTGGATCAGGAAGGTCTTGTAAAGAATAGGCTCTTTTAACAGTCTTAACAATCCCTGGGGCGTTTATATGTGTTGATGCTGACTGTCTTTTCCTTAACCACTTCAATACAGGGCATTTTCACCCCATTCCTGCCCAGGTCAATTTTCAGTTTTCAACGCTGTAACATTTTGAATGACAGTTGCGTGGTCATGCAACACTGTACTCAAATGACATTTTTATCATGTTTTTCCCCACAAATACGCACGCCCGTCCGCCATCTTGGATATACCGGAAGTGAGCATAATTGCGACATATGGGGGAATGACTTCATTTTATGGTGTGAGTACCTATATAAGGCAGTATGGCAGTAGCGGTAGCCCACCCCAGATGATGACCGGTGGGTCGAAACGCGTCGGGAGGACTTTGCTACTGCCACCTTTTCTCTCTGACATGCTTTATTGCCCATCTTGGAAATGTGAGTTTTAGTAATATTTTTTTATTAAAGAGTTTTTAAAAAAAAACTTTATTATGCCATGTTGGCCTTGTTTCTTCATCTTCCATGCCTGAGTTGTTGTCGGATTTGTACATGAAGAACAGTGACTACATCTAGTCGTTTGTTGGGATCGTAAATGCCACGATTGATACGTCCATTATACTGGCTGAGATCACAAGCTTTGATTGACCCCTGAGGCGTATGTCTACTAGGGTCATATAGATCTGGTAAGCTCGTGCCCTATAAGGTGGTGGGATCGTCACAGGGTGAAATATTATTTTCCTCGATCACAATATCACAGAATTCTGGTTGTCATCATAACACATCCGGATTGACATCTTGCACGCTTATTTGGACTATATATTTATTTATGGACTTCATCACTGTGATTATCTATCTGTAGTTACCGGTTGTTTCACCACTGGGACAAATATTCACACAGCCTCCATACAATAATTTTTGTTTTTCTTGTTTACACATATATTTGGAAGTCACTTTATATATACTTTCAAGTTTTGTTGCCACGCAGCACTACCCCTGTTTCTTTGGGGTATTTTTATATATTTTGATACACATGAGCACATACTATTTTGTATCACCTTAAGGTATATATATATATAAGTAGAGCGCTTACACTATACTTTTGACATTTCCCCACAAATAGAGCTTTCTTTTGGTGGTAATCGATCACTTCTGCGGTTTTTATTTTTTGCGCTATAAACAAAAGAAGAGCGACAAGTTTGGAAAAACACAATATTTTTACTTTTCGCTATAATAATATATCCCAAATTAAAAAATATATTGATTGGTTTGCGCAAAAGTTATAGCGCCTACAAAATAGGGGAAGGATTTATGGCATTTTTATATCTACGATATTATCGTGACATTGACATTGTCTTGACATTCCGGCGGACTTATCGGACACTTTTGACACTTTTTTGGGACCACTGACAGCTATACAGCGATCAGTGCTTTAAATATGCACTGATTACTGTAAAAATGTCACGGCAGGGAAGTAATTAACACTAGGGGGCGATCAAGAGGTTAAATGTGTTACCTAGGGAGTGATTCTAACTGGGGGGGGGGCTGACTTGTGGAGGAGACTGATCGGTGTTCATACTTAGTATGAACACACGATCTGTCTTCTCTCCCCTGACAGTACGTGGATCTGTGTGTTTACACACACAGATCCATGGTCCTGCTCTGTAATGAGCGATTACGAGTGCCCACCAGACATCGCGGCCACCGGGCACGCACATCGGCTCCTCTGTGACATGGCGCAACGGGCCGGAAAGCCAAGGACGTCATTTGACACCCACCCAGGATGGTTAAGGTGTGTGGGAACAAGAACAGATTTTCAGCTTGCCTAAATGAAGAAGTGGCTGCCAAAAAGACCTTCAGAGGCATAAAATATAATCTATTGGGGCCTGGATGGCAGCCTGGCATTACTGACAGAGGCAGTGGTGATTCTATGCTCAACTGTAGGAGAGATGGAAACCAGGGCCTCCTTGGCCAAAATGATATAATTGCGATTATCATTACTGGAATCTGCTTGAGTCTGGCTAAGATTCTGGATATCAGAGGTGCTAAGGGATAGACGTACCACAATTGGAAGTTCCACTTGCAATGCAAGAAATCTACTCCTTCTGCTGTTGGGTATGGTGCACTCGCTAGGAATCTGACACATTTCCTATTCCCAGGAATACCAGGAGAGCCTTTAATGCAGAAAATTCCTAGCGAGAGCAGTAACAATGAGGGGAAGATCCTGAATTCTGGGAGATGATGACCTTTATTAACTTTGGCTGGAATGTCTGCGCCTGCATGGCAACCTGTTTTGGTCTTTGGGAGGCTCCCTCCATCTTAATGCTAAGAATCTTGAGGTCTTTTCAGAGCTGTAGATATTACAACTGCTCTCTTTTTCACTATACCTTCACTTCATTATGTACATAATCCCTTACATTACAGGCAGTAAGTGGTCTGACTGGGCAGCGTTCTCCATAGAGACAGAGTAAACCAGCAGGCTGAAATGAAAAACAGTGAGCCCAGAACAAGCAAACAGAAGGAACCCGGAGATAGAAAGAGCCCAGGGGAATGCCATCAAGAAGAAGATGATACCTGCAGACAATGGTCATATAAGGCTGGATTCACATCTATGCATTTTTAGTGCTTTTTGCATTTTGAAGATTTGCACTACAGAACATATTCCATAGGAAACCATGTTAAATGGACTGTAGTGCAAATCTGCAAAATGCAAAAAGCACTAAAAATGGATAGGTGTGAATCCAGCATAAGCATCCAGCATGCATAGATAGAAAAAACCACAATGTGCTTACACCGAAATGCCCTAAATACCGTGCCTTGAAAAAATATTTATACCCCTTGAAATTTTCCGACTTTGAAGTGGAAGGAAAATGATAAATGGTTTTCAAAGTTGTTTCTACAAATAAATATCTGAAAAGAGTGGGGTGCAATTGTATTCAGACCAGTTTTTCTCTGATACCCCTAACTAAAATCTAGTGGAACCAATTGCCTTCAAGTGAATCAAAGTGAAATAATAAAAGTGTAATATTCCTTTAAATTTCGGACCTGGGGGGTGTCTTTAGTATGCCTGTAAAGTGGCACATTTTTTCCTGTGTTTAGAACAGTCTAAAGGAAGAAAAGTCATTTAAAACTACTCGCGGCTAAAATTAATTGTCGGTCCTGCAATATAAATAAAAGTTCAATGATAAAAACGACATGGGATTTCCCCACAGGGGAACCCCAGACCAAAATTTTAAAAAATATATGTGGGGGTCCCCCTAAATTATTATATTAAGGGGAACCCCGCGCCAAAATTTAAAAAAACAATGGTGTTGAGTCCGCCAAAAAATCCATACCAGATCCTTATCTGAGCCCGCAACCTGGTAGGTCGCAGGAAAAAAGAGGGAGACAAAAGAATGCCCCCCTCCTGAACCATACCAGGCCACATGCCCTCAACATTGGGAAGGTGCTTTGGGGTAGCTCCCCAAAGCACCTTGTCCCCATGTTGATGGGGAGAAGGGCCTCATCCCCACAACCCTTGCCCGATGGTTGTGGAGGTCTGCGGGTGGGGGACTTATCGGAGTCTAGGAAGCCCCCTTTAACAAGGGGACCCCCAGATCCTGCCCCCCGTGTGAATTGGTAATGGGGTACAAATGCACCCCTACCATTTCACAAATAAAGTGTCAAAAAAAGACAAGAGACGGTTTTTGATAATTCCTTTATTCATTTCTTCTTATTTCCCCGCTTCTTCTTCCATCTTCTTTCTTCAGGTCTTCCTTCGGTGTTCTTCTTCTTTCTCCATCTTCTTCTTCCCCTGCTTCTTCCTCTATCTTCCTCCTCTTCTTCCTCCGGTTTTCTCGTCCGGCATCTTCTTCTCCGCTTTGTCCTTTGCATGATCTGCCTCAGTGGGAGTCTTCTGCTGTGTGATGCTTCCGTTGAGGTGACAGTTCTTATATAACGGAGGGCGGGGCCACCCGGTGACCCCCCCTCTGATGCATGGGAAGTTCCCTATGGCTTTCTCCTATGACCCTGTCCCCCCCTGACAACACAAGGAAAGCCATAGGGAATTTGCATCTTTTCCCGCGGCCTGCCAGGTTGCGTGCTCGGATAAAGGTCTGGTATGGATTTTTGGGGGGACCCCACAGCATTTTTTTTTTACATTTTGGCACAGGGTTCCCCTTAAAATCCAAACCAGACCTGAAGGGCCTGGTATGGAATTTAGGGGGACCCCCACACATTGTTTTTTTACATTTTGGTTCGGGGTTCCCCTGTGGGGTAATTCCATGCCGTTTTTATCAGAGAGGTTTTATGTGTATTGCCGGACTGACAATTCATTGTAGCCGCAAGTATTTTTAAATTACTTTTTTTCTTTTGAAATGTCATGTTGCTGTCAGACTGTTCTAAACATGGGAAATGTGTGCCACTTTACAGGCATACTATAGACACCCCACAGGTTACGATATTTAAAGGAATATTACACTTTTATTGTTTCACTTTAAGCATTATTAAAATCACTGCTCTCGAAAAAACTACTGTTTTTAAAACTTTTCTTTGCATAGATACATGTCCCCTGGGGCGGGACCCAGGTCCCCAACCACTTTTTATGACAATACCATGCATATAAGCCTTTAAAATTAGCACTTTTTCATGTTCGTGCCTGTTCGTATGTTCTGTTGCTGAACGGGGGCATGTTCGGCCCATCCCTATTCCATAATTACACTGATTGTAATATGCTGTGAATGTCCCCTTTATCCTCATGAATGCTGTAAGCTTTTAATGCTCCTTTTTTGGCCTTCATACATATTTGCCTTCACTAATCTCATATACACCTATAGCCTAGACCTTTAACAATGTATTTTGTCAGCTACATTGTAGTGCTTTATCCAAAACACCCCCTAAAATGTGTAGAAATGTTATGTGTGTCCTTAAATTCAGGCAGAGTGCTGGAGGCTTTAGTTTTTTGGCTCCCAAAGTCACCTCAAACCCCCCCCCCCCTAAAATTTTTACAATGAACCATCGGGGGGGGGGGGGGGGGGATAGATATAAGTGGACCTTATATTTTTGTCTTGAAATACTCCTTTAACTTTAAAATTATACTGATCTCAGCCAAGAATGTTTTTGTTCAATCTGCTTGCAATGTTATGTGCAAAAGTACTTATATTTTTTTTCTGTTTTGACTCCACAGTTCCCTTCAACGCTACAGGAATGGAAGACTGTGGCCTCCCATTTTGCCCACCATTAGGACTTTCCCAACTGTGGAGGGGCTATAGATGGGAAGCATGTCCACATCATGCCACCACCCCATTCGGGGTCTTACTGTTATAACTTTAAGGGGTTTAATAGTATAGTGTTAATGGCGGTCGTGTTGGCACAATATGAGTTCCTCTATGTGGACACGGGGAAGAATGGCCGGATGTCGCATGGAGGCGTCTTCACCCAGACAGAGTTTTACCAGCGTTTCCAGACTGGTGGCCTTGAATTGCCACCTGATGCAGACAACGTGGAAGGACTCCTCTTCGTCTTTCTTGCTGATGAAGCATTCGGACTGGGTGAGCACCTGATGAGGCCATTCCCCCAAAAGACCCTCACCCCGGAGAAGAGGGTTTTTAACTACCGGCTGGCCAGAGCGAGAAGAGTTGAGGATACCTTCTGGATAATGGCCAGCCAGTTCTGCCTGTTTCTGACAGCAATCCATATGGCGGACTACAAAATCAACCATATCGTCCTAGCCTGCTGCATATTGCACAATTTTTTTCAGGAAAAATGCCCAAAATGATATTGCCTCACTTGGGCCTGAGGCTGGACTTCCTATTAATCCCCTGATGGGCCGGGATACTGGCCATACTGGCTTTGCCCCCCAAAGCGCCCATGAAGTTCAGCAGAAATATGTAAATTATTTTATGGGTAGGGGGGCCATTGCTATGCCAGACAATGTCTAAAAAATTTTTTAATAAAAAAATAAATTATCTGATAAAATCTTGATTTTTCTTTATTGCTTGTGTTTGTTTTTGGCTGTCTCCTAGGTTCTCCTAGTGCGCTTGTAGTGCCAAGGGGGTTTTCCTTTAGTAAATAAACCCCATTGTCACTGTAAACACAAAATTACTTCAAAAACTCTTATCAACCATTGAAATAGGAAGCCACACATTGTTGATGAGCAAAGTGTTTACTCTGTGCACATTCATACATATGCATTTTCACATGTTTGGGTAAAAATTTAGTTTTTGTATTTTTTTACTTTTTTTTTTGCTCAAAATAGGCATGTTTAATAACATACAAAACTCTAGAACTTACAAAGTTCAACGTAGAAAACCAGAAGGCAATATCAGACATTATAGTAAGTCCTAAATGTCTGGATATTGTCTTGATCAGATGGGCTGATGTCACCCCTGTAAAAGCCAAATTTTGAAGATGCACACAATTTGGGAGTCAAAATGGTTATTTACCTCCTGATCCCATGCCTAATGTCAACATGTGCTATCTGCCATCATGGGGGATCAATGGACTTGTTTTGGGGGTGCAACCCCTTCCTCTCACCTACTTCATTTGGGAGGAAGGGGTTGCACCCACAAAACGCGTACATTGAAATCCCCTGATGGCAGATAGCACATGTTGACACACTGTGTGCATCTTCAAAATTTGGCTTTTACTAATTACAAAAAAAGTGTTTTTAGAACAATAATTAAAATGTTTGCATTTTGAAGATCTTTTAAATTCTCCCAAACACATCAATCATGTTCTTCATTTGTTGTTCAAGAAAATTTAGTTTATTTCTTATGATATCGATTTCACAATTCCATGTCATGATGTCCTGGATTAGGAGTTGTGCACTTGCAATTTTGAATTTTTGAGCTTGCTCTTCCACAACCAGCAATTTTTTGGAAAAACATGTATTATAATAAAGCAGGCATACATATATTACCTGAAGCTAGTCAGACACTCACCTGTTTGCCCACTTCCTCCACCTCTCCTTCCTTCAGCTCCTTGGGGTGTGTTGTTTTTGAGAGTTCCCCTTCTTTGTCAGGTGGGGGGTTCCTGGTGTCCTCTGTTTAGTGGTGTCATCTAAGAGCATAAGTAGTTGGGTAACTTGGTCTGACACTTCCTCCTGCACCACTTGTAAACCGGAAAAAGACTGTTGGAGGGTGGAGATGTCAGTTTCCATTGAGGAGACTCGGGTGGTTACTTCAGCTACTTCTTGTTTAAGTCCTGTTAACTCTCCACGGAGTGCAACCTCCATGCGGGGGGCTAGTAAATCAAGGTCTTCTCTGGTTGGCAGTTTCTGCAGAAGAGCCCGTATTGCCTGGTTAGAGAGAAGAACAGTTGGGGGCTCCTTTGAGGGCAGAGTGGCATGGGTAGTGCTCACTGTGGCTGCTTTGAAAACCTTTGTAACCAAAGGGTTGTTTGCTGAGGAGCCCTGGTGCTGGGATGTCTGTTAGCACAGAAGAGACCTATGTCTGTTCAACGGTTCCTGCGGTGAGCAGCAGGCTGCCTCCCCAGGGCTGCAGATGGACATGAGGGAAAATGAGCGGGGCAGGCAGGGAGAGAGATCACTCAATGGAGAATACGGCAGCATATAGTTGCCATGGTCAGTCCTTTCCCTCACTGTATCAGAGGTAGAAAGGATGAACTCGGTCCTCTCGGAGAGTGTCGGTGCTATCTTGGCTGGATCCGGGGTAGAGGTGGCGGGCTGTACCAGGATCAGGAACCACTCCATTATGACAGGGTGACCAGAGCGCTGCATCCTGGGATCACTGTTATGAAGCGCTGTGCTTGGAGAACAGCATGTGGGGTAATTCTGCTCGATAAGGCTGCTAGATGGCTGTGGGTCAGAAGCTCAAAGAAGACATGGCTTCACGCTTCCATGCCAAGACCACGCTCCCCAATCTTTATGTTCTAACATGCCTATTTCAAATCTTGAGGCCCTAAAAGGCCAGGACAGTACAAATACCCCCAAAATGGCCCTCTTTTGGAAAACAGACAGTCCATGGTATTTAGTAAGAGGCATGGTAAAAAAATGTAAGTTGTAATTTTTTTGCCACAATTCTTTGGAAAATGATGAAAAGAAATAATTTTTTTTTAATAAAATTGTTATTTTAACAAGTTATATCTCACACACAATACAGGCATACTTACAATTACACCCCAAACCACATTCTGCTGCTCCTCCTGAGAATAGGGATAGCACATGTGGAGAATTTTTCAATGTTTGGACTGATTAATTAGATATTTCATCTTGTGCATCACAAAAATTGTTTCAAAACCAGTATACCGTGATGGTTGTCTCTGTACCAGTGGTCAGGGAATATAGCTTAGTGTAGTGTCAACTATAGCAGTCCCAATTCCAATAAGCCAAACAAGCCTAAACCTACTGGTATGTTGCTTCCCCCAGTAACGTCATGTTCACTGGCCAGGAGATACAGGAATATGTAGGTCCAGTAGTGCAAATGGCTGTAGGGGATGGCTGGAAATGGTGTCTCTCAGTAATGTACTCAGCAGGACTTGCAGATGGGTCAGTTCAGGGGGCATGCAGAGACATGGTTGATAAACAGGCAAAGGATCAGTCCAGACAGCAACCAAAAACATGGTCAATAAACAGGCCAGGGTCAGTACAGGTGACAGGCAGTGGCAACACTGCACTGGTGTAGTAACGATAAGGAAGGCTGTTGCTGGCTGCACTGGCTTAGGTGACACTGTACTTATGTGATAGAGATCAATGATACAGTTGATGACTGCACTGGCTCTGGTCACAGTGGCACTGGGGTGCCTAGTGATGAGAGATGGCTGCACTGGTCTGATGACCATGTCATTGGTGTGGCAGAAATCAGTGTTGATTACACTGGTCTGGCTAGTTTGACTGTGATCGGGGACACTGAGACTGGCTGCATTTGGGCCCTTGCACCAGAACCCATATCCACATGAATGTCAGATTGGGAGCAGCAGCTGTGTCCGTGCAGCTGCATCTCGATAGACATTAATGGGGCTGCCTGCACAGGGATGCACAGAAAACACCCATGCATCAATGGGCAGGTAAGCATGGCCCTCGCACAGGGTACGCATGGTGTGAACGAAGCCTTATGGTGACACTCAGATTGGTGTGGCATTGATTGGGGACACTGTGACTGGCTGTGCTATTAGGTCTCATTCACATAGAGTGTATTATAAGACTCATACCCCAGATGATGTCTGTGAGGACGAAATACATCGGGCCATTTTTAACCTGCTCCATGTCATTGCACCTTTCCGATTCAAGCACATTTTCCATTGATATGCCTGTAACGTCAAACTTGATGTAAGTGTTCTACCTTTTAAATAAATTTGTGAGAGATGGTTTTACACTATGTGGAGGTTTTCTGTCTTTTATGAATGACGGAGTTCAACATGCAATAGAGTGGCTGGCCATAATGGGAAGTTGTGGTGACTGATCCCCATTGACTGCTTCGTTGATTATCATCTTGTCATTCCTTGCATGTTTGACTCTGTGCCGCTGGCAGTAGAGTCGACTTCTTCTGGTAAGAGTGTTTACTCTCCCCTCTGGGTGGTGAATACATGAACTCTATTGACTGCCTCTGAGGGCAACGGATATCCTTCTACTTTTCTTGAACTGATTTTATCTGTAGTTTCTTCAATTAGACTATTTTTGATACACAGTGGTTGCTTTTTAGACACAGTTCTACGTATGGACTTTTTCTCTATTCACATTCTGGTTTTCACATAACCATTCATGAGCACGTTTTGTATTTAATTTATGCTATTATTATCCTTCATATATTTACTGTATGGGTGGAGGGGGGAGGGGATAAAGGCAGTCACACTGTTATTTTGGTGAGGGGATAAAAGCACAGGATGTTTTTATTATTGCCCGTGTCCCCATACAGGAGATTCACTCTCTCTAATTGTGCTGATTACCAATGAAAACCTTCTAATGAGGACACTTGTTCCTGTGAAAACTACCTAACTGGGGATTTCCCTCAAATTGGAAAGATATCCTCTGCTGTTGAATCTCCCAAATAAGACACAGATGGCAAAAAACAAAAAACAAAAACTGATGTGGTTTTAACCCTCTCCTATTCTATCCAAAATTGGTAAAAAAAATGTTTTGGCTTTAGTTATATTTTGTACTACATGATCGTACTGACCTGAAATATGGTATACAACAAAGATGGTTGCAAAAACAAATTTTAAAAGTGTTTTCATTAAATAGAATTTACAAATCAAGAACAACCTGTTGCCTATGAAAATATTTCTTCCTCCATTTCTATAAATCCGCTGCGTTAATTTTTGTGAATTTTTTTTTTTTGTACATTGCATCTTGTCCATTATCCTTCATCCATAATCTTCTGAAAACATATTTTAATATCATAGAACAGCAAATGAAGTTAGCTTTGCTCTCTGTTAGAAAAGGGCCCTGAAGGGCTTATTACCACTTGCTTACTGGGCACTTATACCCACTTCCTGTCCAGGCCAATTTCCAGCTTTCAACGCTCTCACACTTTGAATGACAATTGCGCGGTCATGCAACACTGTACCCAGATGATTTTTTCCACACAAAAAGACCTTTCTTTTGATTGTATTTATTCACCACAGTTTTTTTATTTTTTGCTAAAAAAAATATTTTTTTTTGCCAAAAAAAGGCAGATTAAAAATGAAAAAAGTTTTTCATATTTTGTTCCAAAATTTTGCAAACAGATAACTTTTCTCCTTCACTGACGGGCACTGATGAGGTGGCATGGATAGGCAGCACTGATGATGCAGCACTGATGGGCACTGATAGGCGACACTGATGGGCACTGATAGATGACACTGATGGGCATTGGTAGCTGGCACTGATGAGATGGCACTGGTGGGCACTGATGAGGCTGCACTGATGGGCACTGATAGGTGGCACTGTTGGGCACTGTTTAGGTGACACTGATGATGAGGCACTGACTCATTGGCAGCATTGATGGGCATGAATAGGTGGCACTGGTGGGCACTGATTAACAGTACTGATGGGCACTGGAAGATAGAATTGTTGGGCATGGATTTGAAGCACTGGCAGGCACTGATTAGCAGAACTGGTTGGCACTTTGGGGACCGATGTCCCTCTAACAGAAGCTGGTTACCAGCTTTATTCTTTTGTTCATGCTGACAGTGTGACGAAAAGAAAAGCAGATATCCGGCTTCTGTTTACTTCCATGCAGTCAGCGGCTGTCAGCTGATCACATGGTAAAGGGACCACTGTGATTGCCCATTTACCCTGCTTTGTGATCAGTCGAGTCAACAATTGTCTGAAAGTGGTTGTAAACCCTTTTGTCTTACTTTTACCCATAGGTAAGCCTAGAATAAGGCTTACCTATAGATAGTGGAAATATCTCCTAAACGTGCGCTGTTTAGGAGATATTTCGCCATCGGCGCATGCGCTGTGAAAAAACGGACCACCGTACCGTTTCTTCCCCTAGCCTGTGCCGTGACTGACCATTATGCTTTTAATTTGCAGGTCTTGCGGGGAGCAAAAGAGGAAGTAAACCCCGATGGGGTTTACTTCCTCTTGAAGGAGCGTACTAACAGTCAGATTTTAGGCAAACAGTCTGTCATCACACAATTCCCTGCCGAAAATCCGATCGTGTGTAGGAGGCTTGAGTCAACAAAAAAATAATAACCACTTTCTGTGTCAGTCATGATGATACCACAATAGGTCTGATTGTCTAATTTATTCACCCTCGTATATTAACAGACCTCACAGCTTCAGAAACCTGGTCACAAGGTACATTTAATTGGATATAAACAGTTTTAGTCGTTTTTATGCTTTGTAAACATTATGGGCACTGATAGGTGGCACTGTTGGGCACTGTTTAGGTGACACTGATGATGAGGCACTGACTCATTGGCAGCATTGATGGGCATGAATAGGTGGCACTGGTGGGCACTGATTAACAGTACTGATGGGCACTGGAAGATAGCATTGTTGGGCATGGATTTGAAGCACTGGCAGGCACTGATTAGCAGAACTGGTTGGCACTTTGGGGACCGATGTCCCTCTAACAGAAGCTGGTTACCAGCTTTATTCTTTTGTTCATGCTGACAGTGTGACGAAAAGAAAAGCAGATATCCGGCTTCTGTTTACTTCCATGCAGTCAGCGGCTGTCAGCTGATCACATGGTAAAGGGACCACTGTGATTGCCCATTTACCCTGCTTTGTGATCAGTCGAGTCAACAATTGTCTGAAAGTGGTTGTAAACCCTTTTGTCTTACTTTTACCCATAGGTAAGCCTAGAATAAGGCTTACCTATAGATAGTGGAAATATCTCCTAAACGTGCGCTGTTTAGGAGATATTTCGCCATCGGCGCATGCGCTGTGAAAAAACGGACCACCGTACCGTTTCTTCCCCTAGCCTGTGCCGTGACTGACCATTATGCTTTTAATTTGCAGGTCTTGCGGGGAGCAAAAGAGGAAGTAAACCCCGATGGGGTTTACTTCCTCTTGAAGGAGCGTACTAACAGTCAGATTTTAGGCAAACAGTCTGTCATCACACAATTCCCTGCCGAAAATCCGATCGTGTGTAGGAGGCTTGAGTCAACAAAAAAATAATAACCACTTTCTGTGTCAGTCATGATGATACCACAATAGGTCTGATTGTCTAATTTATTCACCCTCGTATATTAACAGACCTCACAGCTTCAGAAACCTGGTCACAAGGTACATTTAATTGGATATAAACAGTTTTAGTCGTTTTTATGCTTTGTAAACATTATTTTTTTTTTATAAAAGAAGCATTTGCTACATATGAATTTGTTTTCCTGCCATTGCGTTCTCTTTTGCTGGATGTCTAAACCACCAGTTCCAATCAGTAGTGTGAAAGGCCCTGCCAATCACAAATAGATTTAACAATTACCTTCCGATTCTCTGCTCTAGAGCATGTGTACAATGCTGTGCTTGATGAGAAATCCACATTCTAGCTTTGTCTCTTAACAATAACAGTGTGCTTCATCCATCAAAGTCTGGAAAAGCTGTGCACCACTCATCAAATTCAGCAAAGTTAATGATGCAAGTTACAAGGCAGTTCAGCTTGATAGTGACAGCAACTTTCAAGGAAGAAAGTAACTATCAATATAATACAAAAGTCTGTGGCTTTTTACTTAATCAATCTTCCTTCCTTCCTTCCTTCCTTCCTTCCTTCCTTCCTTCCTTCCTTCCTTCCTTCCTTTCTTCCTTCCTTCCTTCCTTTTTTTCTTCCCTTTAACTTCTTTCCTTTTTCTGTCCCTCACCTTTTCCCTTTCCTTCCCTTTTTTCTTCCCAATGTCCACTTTTGTGTTTCTATTCTTTGTACTCTTTTCCGGTTATGTCCATTTATCAAGACCTTTAAAGTCACTGTAAAAGAACTTATTAATAATAACACACCTTGTTTATATACCTTTCATTAACAACGGTGATATTTATGCAGCCCTGAGCAAAGCTTTTAGCCTAGTACAGAGATATGATAGACTAAAGGCAAGGGAATGATTCTGCATTTTCTGGCTTTAATCGTAAATCTTCCACAGAGTTGTAACTTGAAGTGTAAAAATAAGCCTTACGGTTCTAGAGAAGAACTACAATTTTAAGAGGCCTTGTCTGCACCAAGATCATGATTTATAACAGACAGAAATATGAAAGTCTTGCTCTTCCTGTCATTTAGCTGTGAAGTACAAACTTTACATATCCTTCGTAGTTTTTGCCAATAAATTCTAATTAAATTGAAATTAGGTCTCTTCCACCAACCAATCATATTTTCCAAGATCGCAGTCTATAACTACAAAGTATTACACATTATTTAATGATATGATCAAAATTATTCCTCATGGGAGATTTGTAAGAATATCAGCTGCTATTTTAAGAAATTCAAAAAAATTCTATTATACCAAATACAGAGCTGTAAATATAATAATTTCCACTAATAATGCATTTGTTTAAACCTTTTATATGGTGTACATTTCACATACCAATCAAGTGTCCACATTTTTTTTTTATATCTCTAATATAAATTTTACAACATAAGATCTGTTTCCATTAACCACTTCAGCCCCGGAAGGATTTGCCCCTTTCCTGACCAGAGCACTTTTTGCAATTCGGCACTGTCTCTTTAACTGACAATTGCGCGGTCGTGTGACATTGTATCCAAACAAAATTGTAAAATGGAGTAGATAAGCGCAACTAAAAATAAACTGGTCAAATGGATCACTAACAGTGCAAAAAAAAAAAATATGTGCAAATAGATACTGTGCAAAAAAGCTGTGCAAAAACCACAAATGTGTGCAAAATTGTGAATATTCTGTGAGGAATAACAGTGTTGTGCCAAACGTGATGGTCTTGTGCAACAAACCACTGATATATTCCTATAAGGTAAATGGCAGTTCCAAATACTGTGCAAAAGAGCTCTTTTGCACAGTATTTGTAACTGCCATTTACCTTATAGGAATATATCAGTGGTTTGTTGCACAAGACCATCACGTTTGGCACAACACTGTTATTCCTCACAGAATATTCACAATTTTGCACACATTTGTGGTTTTTGCACAGCTTTTTTGCACAGTATCTATTTGCACATATTTGTTTTTGTTTTTTTTGCACTGTTAGTGATCCATTTGACCAGTTTATTTTTAGTTGTGCTTATCTACTCCATTTTACTATTTATTCAGATGAGTGCACGGTACACACTCCAGATATAGCGGCAATTACCTAGTTTATAATTTTTATATAGATAGCGCGAGGGGCCCTCACTATTCTTTACCCAAACAAAATTGACATCCTTTTTTTCCCCACAAATAGAGCTTTCTTTTGGTGGTATTTGATTGTCTCTGTAGTTTTTATTTTTTGAGCAATAAACAAAAAAAGAGTGACAATTTGGGGAAAAAAAGAAATATTTTTTACTTTTTGCTGTTATTATAATTATTCCCCAAAAATATATATAAAAAAAAATGTTTTCCTCAGTTTATTCCGATATGTATTAATGCATTAATTGGTTTGTGCAAAATTTATAGCATCTACAAAATAGGGGACAGTTTTATAACATTTTTATTATATATATATATATATATATATATATATATATATATTTTTTTTTATTACTAATGGTAGCAATCTGCGATTTTTATCATGACTGCGACATTATGACGGACACATCAGACACTTTTGACACTATTTTGGGACCATTGTCATTTATACATGATCATTTCTATAAAAATGCACAGAATACTGTGTAAATGACACTGGCAGTGAAGGGGTTAACCACTAGGGAGCGATGAAGGGGTTAAGTGTCCTAGGGAGTGATTCTAACTGGGGGGGGTGGGCTTCAACACACTTGACAGCGATCACTGCTCTCGATGACAGAGAGCAGTGATCTCTGTCAGGACACTAGGCAGAAAGGGGGAAATGCTTTGTTTACAAAGGCATCTCCGGTTCTACCTCTGCATGACACGATCGTGGGCACCCGGGCGGACATCGACTCAGCAGTACCCACATTCATGGTCACGGAAAATGCGGAGTGTGACCACAGTGCCGCTTCTTAAAGGGGACGTACCTGTACGCTCTTTTGCCTACCCTTGCCATTTAGCCAATGTATATCGTTGGGCAATGGTCGGGAAGCGGTTAATACAGGACGACATAACTTATGTCACCATTGACCAGGGTCCAAAAAAGCTTTCCTAAATACAGAAGCTGCTCCAAAAGATAGCAACTAGGTAAATGACTTAATTAAAAGTCATCTTAAACATTTTTTTTCTTATTAGAATTCCCTCTCACATATTAACCACTTAAGGACCGCCGTATTGCCATTATACGTCATCAGAATGGCACAGGCAGGCACAATCACGTAGGTGTACGTGCCTGCCTTCCAGCGGGTGGGGGGTCCGATCGGACCCCCTCCCGCTAGATACGGCGGTCCCTTTCGGTGCCGGAGCGATCCGCAATGAGGGGATGGCCGTTGGTTTCTGGCCATCCCCTCTCGATCGCTCCTGGCCAGTGACGAACTTCCTCCCCTGTGAAAATGTAAACACAGGAGGAGGAAGTGATGTCACACTCCTCGTGGCGGTCTTTTTGAACCGGACAGCGAGGAGTGAAGACATTCAAGTAAGTGCACCAACAGTCCACTGACACATAGGTACACATAGGCACACATTTCACCCCAGTCACCCCCCGATCACCCCCCCGATCGCCCCCCCCCAGTCACAGTGTCACTAATGCAGTGTTCATTTATTTATTGATCACTACATTTAGTGTCAGTTGTGACTGTAAAAAGTGTTAGGGCAGCTAGTGTTAGGCCCCTTTAGGTCCAGGGTAGCCCCCTACCCCCCCCTAATAAAGATTTAACCCCTTGATTGCCCTCCCAGTTAACCCTTTCACCCCCTTTTACCAGTGTCACTAAGCGATCATTTTTCTGATCGCTGCAATAGTGTCACTGGTCCCGCTAGGAAGCTAGTTTTTTTTTTAGGTTCAACGCCAGGTTTTTATAGCATTAGGTACCCAGATATATAACCTAATAAAGGTTTTAACCCTTTGATTGCCCCTAGAGTTAACCCTTTCACCAGCGATCGCTGCATAAGTGTCACTGGTGACGCTGGTTAGCCAGTTAGTTATTTAGTTATTTAGGTTCCCCGTCAGATTTTGATAAAGCTTCAGGTACCCCCATATAAATACCCAATAAAGGTTTTAACCCCTGATTGCCCTTAGTTAACCCTTTCACCAGTGATCACCGTATAAGTGTTACGGGTGACGCTGGTTAGGTAGTTCGCTTTTTATAGCATCAGGGCACCCGCCATTTATTACCTAATAAAGGTTTAACCCCCTGATCACCCGGCGGGTGATATAAATTTGGTTTTAGGGTCAGAAAGGGTCTGCGTCGCCCCAGGCAGTGCTAGGTTAGTGCCAGTACCGCTAACACCCACGCGCAAAGCATACACCTCCCTTAGTGGTATAGTATCCGAACAGATCAATATCTGATCTGATCAGATCTATACTAGCGTGCCCAGCAATTTAGGGTTCTAAAAAAACGCATTGTTAGCAGGATCAATCCAGATACCTGCTAGCACCTGCATTTTGCCCCTCTGCCCAGCCCAGCCCAGCCCAGCCCACCCAAGTGCAGTATCGATCAATCACTGTCACTTACAAAACACAACACACATAACTGCAGCGTTCGCAGAGTCAGGCCTGATCCCTGCGATCGCTAACAGTTTTTTTTGTAGCGTTTTATACAGTCGCTGACAGGCTAGGTGCTTTTTTACCTGTGAGTCTCACTACTGTACCCCTAAATTTAGAGCCCAAAATGGCAAAGCGAAGGTACACTAGTGAAGAGGCCTACACGTTTCTGAGCATGACAGATAGTGAAGAGGAAGACACTGATCTGTCAGATTCAGGCTCAGAATACGAACCTGTAGAGGACAGCGCCTACATGTCAGATAGCTCTGACGACGAAGAAGAGGTCCCTGCTAACGTCAGGCGTACCCGACCCCGATTTTCTGATGTTGTTGAGGTGCAGGAACCGCAAGTCCCTCGTATGGAGTATAGAGCCAGTACTAGCGCCGCTCATCCTTTTGGTGAACTGGCAAGCACCAGCGGCCTAGTACACCCTGGACGTACATCCAGCACTGCAGTATCACGTGGTGACGTGGCGAGTCCCATAAGTGCAGTTCAAGCTGGCGAGGTGGCAAGCACAAGTAGTGTCCCGCTGCCACCAAGAAGACGAAGACAGGCCCGTCGTTCCCATAGTGCCCTTCCTGCAGAATTCGCCAATCCTGATTGGGTGCCCACCACTTCTGCAGCACCAGTACTTCCCCCATTCACTGCCCAACCCGGTATTCAGGTGGATACAGATGATTTTACGCCACTCGATTTTTATTATCTGTATTTCACGGAAGATCTCTATAGATCTATTGTGGACCAAACCAATTTATATGCTGGTCAACACATCGCCGCTAATCCCCAGTTGCCGTCTCTTGCCAGAGATTGGAAACCAGTTACGGTTTCCGAATTTAAGACGTTTCTGGGCCTTTCCCTCAACATGGGCACACATAAATTCATGCGGATGCGGGCTTATTGGTCCACGCATCCGGCTGACCACATGCCCGTGTTCTCTAACTCCATGTCCAGGAAACGATACGAGCAGATCTTGCGGTTCTTGCACTTCAGTGACAATGAACTTTGTCGTCCACGTGGAGACCCTGAATACGATCGGCTCTACAAAATTCGGCCCCTCATAAACCACTTCAACCAACGTTTTGCAGACTTGTTTACTCCCCAAAAAGTTGTCTGCGTTGATGAGTCCCTGGTTAAGTTTACTGGTCGCTTGTCATTCAAACAGTACATTCCCAACAAGCGTACCAGATACGGGGTCAAGCTCTATAAGTGCTGTGACAGGGCCACAGGCTATGCATGGAGCTTTATGGTTTATGAGGGTAAAGATCGTTACGTAGAGCCGGAGAACTGCCCTGATTACATAGGAAGCGCTGGCAAGATAGTGTGGAAATTGGTGTCACCCTTATTCGGAAAGGGGTACCACTTATACGTGGACAACTATTACACCAGCGTGCCACTGTTTAGTCATTTATTTGATCATCAGATTGGAGCATGTGGCACCGTGCGACCTAATCGCCGGGGCTTTCCCCAGCGGCTTGTAGATTCCCGTCTTAGGCTGGGGGAGAGAGCCTGCTATCGGTGTAATAATTTGCTCGCTATGAAGTGGAGGGATAATAAGAATGTTTTCGTTCTTACCTCCCTTCATGCAGACACGACGGTCCAAATTTCTACGGCGACTGGTATTGTGGAGAAACCCCTCTGTGTCCACGAATATAACAAAAATATGGGAGGGGTGGACCTCAATGACCAGTTGTTGGCGCCGTATCTAGCTTCCCGTAAGGCCAGACGCTGGTACAAAAAAGTGTCTGCTTACTTATTTCAATTGGCTTTGCTCAATGCTTTTGTGCTATACAAAACTTCAGGCGGGACATTGACCTTTCTTTTCTTCCAAAGAGAGGTTGTCACAGAGCTTCTGTATCCAGAGGGTTCTGCCCCTCACCATTCCCAACCAAATGCAGTAAGCCGGCTGCATGAGAGGCATTATTCTTATGTCCTCCCGAGTACCCCTACCCAACGAACCCCCCAAAAAAGATGTCATGTCTGTAGCAAGCGCGGATTTAGGCGTGACACCCGTTCTTATTGTCCACGCTGTCCTGGCAATCCTGGTCTTTGTCAGGGTGAGTGTTTTGAACGCTACCACACACTAGTGAAGTATTAGCGTAGGGTACAGCATTTCACAGGCTAGGCACACTAACACAGAGTCTCCCAAGATGCCATTGCATTTTGAGAAGCCCGAACCGTTAGGCCGCGTACACACGGGCGGATTGTCTGCCCAACTAAGTTCGGCAGACAATCCGACAGACAGTCCGTTCAAAATTAGCATGAACGGACTTGACCACACACGATGAGCAGACAGTCCGCTGAAAGCCTGCGTGATGACGTGTACAGCACGTACGACGGGACTAGAAAAACGACGTCCTATACACTGCAATGCAACCTTTGGCCGTGTAAACCCTTTCTGAGCATGCTCCATACTTAGTCCGTCCAACTTGCCTACACATGAGCGGACTGTCCGCTGAAACCAAGTTTGGACGGACAAAACCAAGTTTGAACGGACTGTCTTACGGAAATTCCGTAAGACTTTGTTCGTCAGACTGTCCGCTGAAAAAGTCCGCTGAAGCCCACACACGAGCGGATTGTCCGCTGAAACACTGTTCAGCGGACTAAGTTGGGCAGACAGTCCGCCCGTGTGTACGCGGCCTTACAGTTTACAGTTAAAAAAAAAAGTGTATAAAAAAAAAAAGTAAAATAAAAAAACCAAAAAAAATATAAAATATAAAAACCAAAAATAGTTGTCGTTTTATTGTTCTCTCTCTCTTCTCTCTAATTTTTTATACTTTACTGTTTACTGTGTTATTGTTAACCATTTTTCATGTTTTCAGGTACGCCATTCAGCTGCAGCGTGGATTTATTTATCTTGACAGCAACAGCGTTTGCTCCCACGATACATAAAGCGGCGACTCCAGTGCTGTAGGAGGTGATTTCACCACCACAGTTAAAAAAGAGCATATATGCCGAAGCATGGGGGCATAAGGGGTGGAGGAGCGATTTTGCTCCTAATGCCACGTACATACGGTCAAAATTCCGACGGAGGGCTTGCCCGTGGAAAAGTTTGAACGTATGTACGCGGCATAACTTTTTTGCGGGAGGATGCCCCCATGCTTCGGCATATATATATTTTAGGCACAGGTTGTGTTAAAAAATGTTTTATTTTTTACTGTTTTTTTGGCAATTGCTTTGCAGGTATGGTATGGTAAGGTTTTACTGTTATACTGGGATGTTACTTTGTTTTAACGTTAACCATAATTTGCTTAGCAGGTACGCCATTCAGCTGCAGCGCGGATTTATTTATCTTGACAGCAACAGCGTTTGCTCCCACGATACATAAAGCCGTGACTCCAGTGCTGTAGGCGGTGATTTCACCACCACAGTTAAAAAAGAGCATATATGCCGAAGCATGGGGGCATAAGGGGTGGAGGAGCGATTTTGCTCCTAATGCCGCGTACATACGGTCAAAATTCCGACGGAGGGCTTGCCCGTGGAAAAGTTTGAACGTATGTACGCGGCATAACTTTTTTGCGGGAGGATGCCCCCATGCTTCGGCATATATATATTTTAGGCACAGGTTGTGTTAAAAAATGTTTTATTTTTTACTGTTTTTTTTGGCATTTGCTTTGCAGGTATGGTATGGTAAGGTTTTCCTGTGATGTTACTTTGTTTTAACGTTAACCATAATTTGCTTTGCAGGTACGCCATTCAGCTGCAGCGCGGATTTATTTATCTTGACAGCAACAGCGTTTGCTCCCACGATACATAAAGCCGTGACTCCAGTGCTGTAGGCGGTGATTTCACCACCACAGTTAAAAAAGAGCATATATGCCGAAGCATGGGGGCATAAGGGGTGGAGGAGCGATTTTGCTCCTAATGCCGCGTACATACGGTCAAAATTCCGACGGAGGGCTTGCCCATGGAAAAGTTTGAACGTATGTACGCGGCATAACTTTTTTGCGGGAGGATGCCCCCATGCTTCGGCATATATAAATGGTGCATGTATGTCCATCATTAGAAGTGGGTGGATGAAGGGAGGTATCTAATGGTGGGCATACCCACCGATCAATCTCTTTTTTTTCGTTCAGACAACATGACTCTCAGTAAATAGCTAGGGGTGTCTACTTTCCAAAATGGGGTAATTTGGGGGGGTTTGTGCTATTTTGGCATTTTATGGCCTTTGAAACTGTGATAGGTAGTGAGGGGTGAAATCAAAAATTTGCACCCTTAGAAATCCTGAAGGTGGTGATTGGTTTTCGGGGTGCCGTACGCGACTAGACTCCCAAAAAGTCCCACACATGTGGTATCCCCATACTCGGGAGAAGTAGCTGAATATATTTTGGGGTGCAATTCCACATATAACCATGGCATGTGTGAGCAATATATCATTTAGTGACAACTTTTTTTTTTTTTTTGTCATTATTCAATCCCTTGGGACAAAAAAAAAAAAAATTCAATAGTCTCAAGATGGCCCTCGGCAAATAGCTTGGGGTGTCTACTTTCCAAAATGGGGTAATTTGGGGGGGTTTTGTGCCATCTTGGCATTTTATGGCCGTCAAAACTGTGATAGGTAGTGATAGGTAGTGAGGAGTAAAATAAAAAAATTATGCCCTTAGAAATCCTGAAGGCGGTGCTTGGATTTCGGGGTCCCGTACGCGGCTAGGCTCCAAAAAAGTCCCACATATGTGGTATCCCTGTACTCAGGAGAAGCAGCAGAATGTATTTTGGGGTGTCATTTCACATATGCCTATAGCATGTGTGAGCAATATATCATTTAGTGACAACTTTGTGCAAAAAAAAAAAAAGTTTGTAATATTCCCGCAACTTGTGGCAAAATATAAAATATTCCATGGACTCAACATGCCTCTCAGTAAATAGCTTGGGGTGTCTACTTTCCAAAATGGGGTCATTTTGGGGGGTTTTGTGCTATTTTGGCTTTTTATGGCCTTCGAAACTGTGATAGGTAGTGAGGGGTGAAATCAAAAATTTGCACCCTTAGAAATCCTGAAGGTGGTGATTGGTTTTCGGGGTGCCGTACGCGACTAGACTCCCAAAAAGTCCCACACATGTGGTATCCCCATACTCAGGAGAAGTAGCTGAATATATTTTGGGGTGCAATTCCACATATAACCATGGCATGTGTGAGCAATATATCATTTAGTGACAACTTTTTGTAAAATTTTTATTTTTTTTGTCATTATTCAATCCCTTGGGACAAAAAAAATAAATATTCAATGGGCTCAACATACCCATCAGCAGTTTCCTTGGGGTGTCTACTTTCCAAAATGGGGTCATTTGGGGGGGGGGTTTGTACTGCCCTGCCATTTTAGCACCTCAAGAAATGAGATAGGCAGTCATAAATTAAAATCTGTGTTAATTCCAGAAAATGTACTCTAGTTTGTAGACGCTATCAAAAGAAATCAAAAGAAAGCTCTATTTGTGGGAAGAAAAGGACGCAAATTTCGTTTGGGTGCAATATTGCATGACTGCGCAATTACCAGTTAAAGCAGCGCAGTGCAAAATTGTAAAAAGACCTCTGGTCCTTAAGGTGTTTATTGGTCCGAGGCTGAAGTGGTTAAAGAAAAAAATGTCAAGCAATAATTTCTGTTTCCATGCTCCAGCTCTGCAACCACTTCCACCTCTGTCCTTTGTTACCGGCCACTTCAAGGTTTGATGACAATCAGCCTTATTCAACCCACTTCCTATGAGCCCAGGGTATCATTGACATATCCCCTGGGAGCATATCCTCATGCAAGTCTGGGCTTGCAGGGTAATACTATAGAGAACTGCAAAATTCAGGAAAGCAGGGGTGATTTTTTACAAACTTTTAAAGGTGATGTAAATGTTTACAAATTATTACATGAGCAGATTAAAGGCAGATTCAAGTAGTTAAAATGTAACAACCATATTTGAAGCAATAGTATATAGGTATACCAAATATATAGGCAATGCATCTATAAGGTATTTTTCAAATCACTACATACATACCTTACCTAGAGTACTGATCAACTATACTGTATTCATTAGGGGTGCACATCTTCACAGGCCTCACGATTAGTTTCGATTACGATTATCCTGTCCACGATTCGATCCGATTCCGTGAAGCATCACGATGCATCACGATTACTGCGCAGGGTTTTCATCCAAAAAATTCAAGCAGTCAGGAGAACGCCATTTTTTTATTTTATATGTTCTTAAAAAAAAAAAGACAACACTACCTGCATGTAGCAAAGACTGACCCCAAAATATTACAAGAGAGAGTCAGAGACTGCAGACATGATACTAGAGAGGGTCAGAGACTGCAGACATGATACTAGAGAGGGTCAGAGACTGCAGACATGATACTAGAGAGGGTCAGAGACTGCAGACATGATACTAGAGAGGGTCAGAGACTGTGGACATGATACAAGAGATGGACAGAGACTGCGGACATGATACAAGAGATGATGTATGCCCTTTTATTAATTATGGGTTATGTATGTCTTATTGTCTTAGCGATTGATGATTGATTCACATCACAACTTCATTGATACTTTTTTTTTTTTGGTATGATTTATAGTTTTGCTCATTACTGCCCCACACATGCAATGCATGGCTGCATGTGTGGGACATTGATGAGCAAAATCATAAAAAAGGGTATCAATTTCAAATCAATGAAGTTGTGATGTGAATCAATCAATAAGACAATAGACAAAAGACAAATGGCATACATAAACCATAATTAATGTTATGATACTGTATTGTTACATCATTCAGTATTTCCATCAATAACACATCGTTTGTTTGTGATCACTAGGGAGATCAATCAAATTAATATGTGTATGATCACCAGATATGGGATGGGGGGATACAGATCAGGAACATGGAGTGTAATCAGAGGGAACTGAGTAACAGAAGTGTCCAGTGTACAGTGACTGTAAGGGTGACTGGAGCACTGGGGCTACTGTGTACACAGCGATCCTCACCCTCCGTTACACTCACCGGTATCATCTGCGGTGGCTGCAGTAAGCAGACATAGCAAGACAGACACAAACACAGCAAACCTGGCCCATCTTCCACCGCAATATTCACCCTGAACAAGAGTGCACACTGCACAGCACGTGACACCGCCTATCAGCCCCGCCTATTAGTGATGAGGCCATTTGCTCCTCCCAATGTAACTTTTATCACTGCCCCTGTAATCAGAGCCCTATAGACAGAGAGGATGACTCGTTGGGACACTCACTCCACGTGTCTCACAGCACCAAGCTCAACAACGGGCAGCTGGGGATGACGTCAGCGGGGGGCGGGAAAAAAAGGCATGGCTAATGCCTATGGCTCCTTCGGCTGTTTTTGGTTCAGTTCAGACTAGGAGGCAACACATAGAGCGGCACGCGGGTGACGTCATCAGAAAATCCATTGTGCAAGGTCGTAGCATCAGTGCTGCATCGTGGGTGGTCGAATCGCGATGCATCCATGCTTCGATTAATTTCAACACCCCTAGTATTCATTAAGGGCTTTTTTACACTACCAAATGCTTGTGGACTGAACTGGGTGAGGCTGCCCAGTTCAGATGCAAGACAAGACAAATATTTTTATCTTTATGAGGCCAGTTCACACTACTGCATTTTGTATTTACACGTTCTTCCTATGATAACATTATAGAGCATATGTTGATATAATCAAGTAGCAACAAACATTGCTCCCACATAATCAATGCAGTGTGAAAAAGGGTCTCCTGGGATGCAGATTTTGCATTATAAGCACACAGAGAACTACTAAAATATTTTTTTTAATTTTCATATAATTTCCAGAATAAAATGATATTTATATACTTATGTTTCAGGATTAATTAATATTGTGTTTCGTTCAGCTCTTTTTTCCCAAGGGCATTTATTTTATTTTTTTATCTATAAATATTGGTTTAGGAATGACTGCATACAATCACAGGAAGTGAAGAATAAAGTTACCGAATTCCAGTTATCTAGTGCAAGAGGGGCCCTGTTGTGTATTTGTTGAGTTGAGTTTTGGGAATGTCAAATTCTTTCCTTTCTTTTAGACCATCTTTTAGATCCCTCCGGGTCTACAATTTAATGCAGGGTTAACTAAAATGTACTTTTGAGGGATATAAATGCAAGAAGACTCCCACAATAATCCCCATACCTGCAAAGGATGCCCCCCCCCCCCCGGCCTGATATCTCATATAGAAATTTAAAAAAATATATTCATTTTCCCTGCAGTCCTCTGACTGGTTCAGTGAGGTTGCTGTCGGGGCTGGGCTCTCAGCCCTTCCTTCTTTGTGCTCAGGTTGCTCAGCTGTCAGTTAATTGCCTGTACTCATCGTTCCACAGTGGCTCACCTGTTGATCATCTCTTATTCATCAGTCAAGCCCACAGCCAGCCCCTTCTGGCTATTTAAACTGCTTGGTTCATTTGATCAATTGCTTTCGCCTTGGTCAACATATAAAGAGACTATCTGCTGTGTTCCTCTTGAAGACTTGCCTGGCTGACGTCCCTTCTTGTTCCTGATCCTGTCTGCTGCATCTGACTATGCTGATCTCTAGCTTCCTGATTTCCTGGCTGTCAGGGCTGGCTTAGCCCTTCCTTCTCTGGGCTGGCTGCTCAGTCGTCAGCTAATTGCCAGCTCTCATCTCTCTCCACAGTTATCCAGCTGTTCCTGATCTTGCTCATCTGACCTGCCTACTTAAAGCTGTCCAGCTCACTTCATCTCTGCCTTCACCTTGGTCACATCACAAGAAACCATCTCCTGTGTAGGGATGAGCTTCATGTTCGAGTTGAACGTACGTTCGACTCGAACATTGGCTGTTCGTCCGTTCGGCGAAGTCCGAACATTTTGGTCCGTTCGCGCCAAATTCGTGTGGCGCTCACGGCCCACAATGCACTGCGATGGCGCAGTGCATTGCTGGCTCATGATTGGCCAAGCATGCACTGTGACCCTGCATGCTTGGCCAATCGCAGCGCCAGCAGCGAGGAGAGCCATGATTGGCCACAGGCAGGATGCCTGTGGCCAATCATAGCTCAGGCTGTGTAATGCACGCCCCACACTATATAAGGCCGCCAGCGTGGCGGCCTTGTGTAGTGTGTTGGCATCTGAAGCAGTGGGTGTTCTGTGTACCTTCAACACAGTACACACCGATTGTTTTCGGCCGATTTTCGATCTTGCTGTTGTGTAGTGGTTATTGTCTGCGTGCCCTGACCGCAGTATACACCGATATATTCACCGCACCTATATAGCTAGTGATCTATCTTTTATAATAGAGCTTGCAGTCAGTAGTGTTAGGAGATAGTGCGTGCTGTCTGCGTGCTCTGTACCCAGTACATACCACTATATCCACCTACATAGCTGTTCTCTATTTGAGCCCACTTGCCATCTGCAGGAGTTATTGGAAGTTGTGTGTGCCTCCAGCACAGCACAGTATACATCTGTATATACCCCTTTATCTCTGGTGTTCTCTGGTTATTGTCTGCGTGCCCTGACCGCAGTATACACCGCTATATTCACCTCACCTATATAGCTAGTGATCTATCTTTTATAATAGAGCTTGCAGTCAGTAGTGTTAGGAGATAGTGTGTGCTGTCTGCGTGCTCTGTACCCAGTACATACCGCTATATCCACCTACATAGCTGTTCTCTATTTGAGCCCATTTGCCATCTGCAGGAGTTATTGGAAGTTGTGTGTGCCTCCAGCACAGCACAGTATACATCTGTATATACCCCTTTATCTCTGGTGTTCTCTGGTTATTGTCTGCGTGCCCTGACCGCAGTATACACCGCTATATTCACCTCACCTATATAGCTAGTGATCTATCTTTTATAATAGAGCTTGCAGTCAGTAGTGTTAGGAGATAGTGCGTGCTGTCTGCGTGCTCTGTACCCAGTAGTGTTAGGAGATAGTGCGTGCTGTCTGCGTGCTCTGTACCCAGTACATACCGCTATATCCACCTACATAGCTGTTCTCTATTTGAGCCCACTTGCCATCTGCAGGAGTTATTGGATGTTGTGTGTGCCTCCAGCACAGCACAGTATACATCTGTATATACCCCTTTATCTCTGGTGTTCTATAATAAAGGCATCTGCAGGAGTTAGTGGGTGTTGTGTGCCTCTAGCACAATATACACTACCCAACTGCTTTTTTACCCAACTCCCTTCAGGCCATTACCATGTCTGGAAGGCCAGCAAGGAGAGGCAGACAGGCGCGAGCCGATAAAAGAGGGCAAGCAGGCTCTGTGTCTAGAGACAACAGTGCTGGTCGTGGACGCGGTGCATTGTCATCAGCACGTGGCCATGGGACACGCTTGTCCTTCTTTTTGGCAGCTGGACATGTTGAACCGCAACATGCCAACGACTTGGTAGAGTGGATGACCAAGCCCTCTTCATCCTCCTCATCCTCTCTCACCCAGTCTCAGGGTACTAGCAAAGCAGCTGCCAACGCATCGTCTTCCCTCCTCTCAATGTCATCATCAGTGACTCCTTCCCTAGACCCACCACGTCCTCCTGAGGAGTCTCCTGAACTCTTTGAGCACAGTGTTGGGTACATGCTCCAGGAGGATGCCCAGTGTTTGGTGGGCTCTGATGATGACACTCAGCTAGAGGAAGGCAGTAGCGTGAGCGCAGAGAGAGGGGATGCTCAAGAAGGACAGCAATCTGGCAGTCATGTTCCACAAGCTGCAGCATACTGCCAGGTTTGCTACAGCGATGAAGAGGGAGGGGATAATGAGGGCACTGACTCCACATGGGTGCCTGGAAGGAGGGAGGAGGAGGAGGAGGAGGAGGCACATGTCCAACGAGGCAGGATGCCCTCCGGGGGCCAGCTTAGGGACAGCACACCGACTGACTCACACCGCAGAGCTCCGCCTGTGCAGAGCGCTGCCTCTGCGCGTTATTCTAAAATTTCTTTGGTGTGGGCCTTTTTTGAGACGAGTGCATCAGATCGCACCGCTGCTATTTGCAACTAGGGATGAGCCGAACACCCCCCGGTTCGGTTCGCACCAGAACTTGCGAACGACCCCCGCGTTCGGCACGAACGTTAGAACCCCATTGAAGTCTATGGGACTCGAACGTTCGAATTGGAAAGTGCTAATTTTAACGGCTAATATGCAAGATAGTGTGCTAAAAAGGGTTTGGCGATCTGCCTCCTGCCTCAGGGGACATGGGTCACTGCAAAAAAAAGTTTTAAAAACTACCGTTTTGGCGGGAGCACTGATTTTAATGACGATTAAAGTGAAAAAAAAAAGTGAAATATTCCTTTAAATATGGTGCCTGTGGGGTGTCTATAGTATGCCTGTGAAGTGCCACGTGTTTCCCGTGTTTAGAACAGTCCCTGCACAAAATGACATTAAACGGAAATAACACCATTTAAAACTGCTTGCGGTTTTAATGTTATATCTGGTTCCTGTAATATGGTTGAAAATCATTCAGAAAAATGGCATGGGTAGCCCTCCCTGCCCATTACCAGCCTATTTGGGTCTTGTACGCATATTAAGGGGAACCCCGTACCCATATTAAAAAAAGGAAATGCGTGTGGCCCCCAGGCCCTATATACTCAGAACAGCAGTATACAGGCGGTGCAAACAAGACAGGGACTGTGTAGGTTTGTTGTGTTAAGTTGAATCCGTTTGTCATTTTCAAGCGGTACATTTTTAAAGTGTAGCTCCAGTCAAAAAAAATATCTTTAAGCTTTTTGGAAAACATAGGGAAGGGTTATCACCCCTGTATAATTTGTTTTGTCGTCCATCTTTTTTCATCTCACTTGCTGTTGTCTCCTTCCGTTTGCAAGTAGGAGATGTTTGTAAATTGGATGTTTGAAAGTAGGGGCCTGCCCTATATGCTCTGCAGAAATGGCGGAACAAGGTGTTGGTTTTGCAACAACATTGTAAGCCCTCAAAGTGACTCTTGGTGGCCGCTGGAGCGCCCTGCTGTGAACGATTATATCAAGAATTGTAATTACATGCCATTGTTGAACAGTGGTAGAAAAATTGACCTTTGGTGGTTGTGGTGCTGGTGCCACAACACTATAAGTCCTCACAGTTACTCTGGGTGGGCACAGGAAGGGGCCCTCCTGTGAAATATTATATCAAGAATTGTAATTACATGTCCCTGTTAAACAGGGGCAGAAAAATTGGGCCTTAGGCACTGGTGCCATCACACTGCAACCTCTGCCATACACTCTAGTTTTATTGCAGGAATTAGCCCTGCTGCAAAGCATTGCATCAAAAATTGTACTTAAACGCCCCTGTTAAACAGGGGCAGAAAAATTGGGCCTTAGGCACTGGTGCCATCACACTGCAACCTCTGCCATACACTCTAGTTTTATTGCAGGAATTAGCCCTGCTGCAAAGCATTGCATCAAAAATTGTACTTAAACGCCCCTGTTAAACAGGGGCAGAAAAATTGGGCCTTAGGCACTGGTGCCATCACACTGCAACCTCTGCCATACACTCTAGTTTTATTGCAGGAATTAGCCCTGCTGCAAAGCATTGCATCAAAAATTGTACTTAAACGCCCCTGTTAAACAGGGGCAGAAAAATTGGGCCTTAGGCACTGGTGCCATCACACTGCAACCTCTGCCATACACTCTAGTTTTATTGCAGGAATTAGCCCTGCTGCAAAGCATTGCATCAAAAATTGTACTTAAACGCCCCTGTTAAACAGGGGCAGAAAAATTGGGCCTTAGGCACTGGTGCCATCACACTGCAACCTCTGCCATACACTCTAGTTTTTTTGCAGGAATTAGCCCTGCTGCAAAGCATTGCATCAAAAATTGTACTTAAACACCCCTGTTAAACAGGGGCAGAAAAATTGGGCTGCTGGCATCACCCAGAACCAAAAATGTTCTTCCAACATATCAGCGGAGGAGGAAGAGGATAGACAAACAACATAACAGGACAGTCACTCAGCATCAGCATAGGCAGTCTTGAAGGGATGTGGTATTTCAAAAAAAATTATTCGGTTACATCAGCTTCAGGTGCTTGGTAGCTGTGGGTGATCCAAGACTGATTCATCTTGATGAAGGTCAGTCGATCAACTGATTCGGTGGACAGGCGCACCCTGTGATCGGTAACGAAGCCACCAGCAGCACTGAAGGTGCGTTCCGAAAGAACGCTGGATGCAGGACAGGCCAGGAGCTCAATTGCATACTGTGCAAGCTCTGGCCAGTGATCCATCCTCAAGACCCAGTAAGCCAGAGGATTTTCAGTGGGAAAGGTGTCCAAGTCTGACCTTGCCCCTAGGTATTCCTGCACCATGTAAATTAGACGCTGGCAATGGGTGCTGGAACCAATCATACCTTGGGGCTGCGGACTAAAAAATTGTCTGAACGCATCAGTCAGACGGCCACCTTCTCCACCGCTCCTTCTGACTGATGCCTCAGCAACACGTTGTCCAGGACCAGGAGTTTGTGACCTCCCAGTCTCTGGGAACGCGTTGCACAGAGCTTTCTGCAAGGCCTCCCGGAGATGTCTCATCCTCTGCTCCCTCTGCGATGGCAAGATAAGGTCGGCAACCTTACCCTTGTACCGTGGATCAAGGAGAGTGGCCAGCCAGTAATGGTCCCTCTCCTTGATCCGAAGAATACGAGGATCCTTCCGCAGGCTTTGCAGGATCAGGGAGGCCATGCAGCGTAGGTTAGCTGAGGCATTCGGTCCGGAGTCCTCTGGGTCACTAAGGACAACATGATCCGCAGCTACCTCCTCCCAGCCACGTACAAGTCCACGTGTTTCTTGGGACTGTAAATCATCCCTATAAGACTGCTGCTGCTGATGCTGAGTGCCAGCCTCCACCTCCATGCTGACACAATCATCCTCCTCCTCCTCTTCCTCCTCCTCACCCTCTTCCTGTGTGATGGGTGGCACAGCAGGAACACTGTCTGGATAAAGGGGGCCTTGAGAGGCAAGGAAGTCCTCCTCTTCCTGCCTCTGTTCTGCCTCAAGTGCCCTGTCCATTATTCCACGCAGCGTATGCTCCAAGAGGTGGACAAGAGGTATAGTGTCACTGATGCATGCACTGTCACTGCTCACCATCCTTGTGGCCTCCTCAAACGGTGACAGGACAGTGCATGCATCCCTGATCATGCCCCACTGGCGTGGTGAGAAAAAACCAAGCTCTCCTGACCCTGTCCTGGTGCCGTAGTCGCACAGGTACTCATTGATGGCCCTCTGCTGCGTGTGCAGCCGCTGCAGCATGGCCAATGTTGAGTTCCATCTGGTGGGCATGTCACATATAAGGCGGTTCTTGGGCAGGTTCAACTCCTTTTGGAGCTCAGCCAGCCGAGCACAGGCATTAAATGATCGGCGGAAATGCACACAGACTCTCCTGGCCTGTTTCAGGACATCCTGTAAGCCGGGGTACCTGCCCAAGAACCGCTGCACCACCAGGTTAAGGACGTGAGCTACACAGGGCACATGGGTCAGTTGTCCCTGTCGGAGGGCGGAGAGGAGGTTGGTGCCATTGTCGCAAACCACCATTCCTGGCTTAAGCTGGCGTGGCGTCAACCACCTCTCGGCCTGCCCCTGCAGAGCTGACAAAACATCCGCCCCAGTGTGGCTCCTGTCCCCCAAACAAACCAGCGCAAGCACGGCATGGCATCGGTTTGCCTGCGTACTTGCGTAGCCCCTGCAACGCCTACGGAGCACCGCTGGTTCTGAGGACAGAGCACTGGAAGAGGCCGTGGAGGAAGAAGAAGAGGAGGGGGTGGAGGAGAGAGGTGTGTCACAACCAATAGTAGCATTTTGGAGGCGTGGTGGCGGAACAACCTCCAATACTACTGCACCTTGTCCTGCATCCTTCCCAGCAGCCAGAAGAGTGACCCAATGGGCCGTGAAAGACAGGTAACGTCCCTGTCCATGCCTGCTGGACCATGAGTCAGCGGTAATATGCACCTTACCGCTGACCGCCCTGTCCAGCGAGGCAAGGACATTGCCTTCCACATGCCGGTAGAGAGCCGGAATTGCCTTCCGTGAGAAAAAGTGGCGTTTGGGGACCTGCCACTGAGGAACCGCACATTGTACAAACTCACGGAAGGGGGCCGAATCTACCAACTGAAAAGGCAGCAGTTGAAGTGCTAGCAATTTAGCCAAGCTAGCATTCAACCGCTGGGCATGTGGATGGCTGGGAGTAAATTTCTTCCGCCGGTCCAGCAGCTGGGGCAGGGACATTTGTCTGCTATAATCGGACGTGGATGTACCACTAGCAGAGTTCCCGGAAGCACTTGGCTGTGACACACCTAATTCTACACCTTCATTCCTCTCAGAGCAGGTTTCAGAGAGGACTGAAGGTCTAGTGGGGTTGGAGATGCCAGCTGATGAGGAGCAAGGAGAGGTCCGCATTGTTCTTTGGTGTGGGTCTTTGAGGTATGCTTGCCAACGAGCTGCATGGCAGGTCAACATATGTCTGGTCAAGCATGTGGTGCCCAAGCGGCTGATGTTTTGGCCACGTGAGATACGCTTGAGACATATGTTGCAAATAGCAGCGGTGCGATCTGATGCACTCGTCTCAAAAAAGGCCCACACCAAAGAACTTTTAGAATAACGCGCAGAGGAAGCGCTCTGCGCAGAGGAAGCGCTCTGCGCAGGCGGGGCTCTGCGGTGTGATTCAGTCGGTGTGCTGCCCCTAAGCTGGCCCCCGGAGGGCATCCTGCCTCGTTGGACATGTGCCTCCTCCTCCTCCTCCTCCTCCTCCCTCCTTCCAGGCACCCATGTGGAGTCAGTGCCCTCATCATCCCCTCCCTCTTCATCGCTGTAGCAAACCTGGCAGTATGCTGCAGCTTGTGGAACATTACTGCCAGATTGCTGTCCTTCTTGAGCATCCCCTCTCTCTGTGCTCACGCTACTGCCTTCCTCTAGCTGAGTGTCATCATCAGAGCCCACCAAACACTGGGCATCCTCCTGGAGCATGTACCCAACACTGTGCTCAAAGAGTTCAGGAGACTCCTCAGGAGGACGTGGTGGGTCTAGGGAAGGAGTCACTGATGATGACATTGAGAGGAGGGACGACGATGTGTTGGCAGCTGCTTTTCTACTACCCTGAGACTGGGTGAGAGAGGATGAGGAGGATGAAGAGGGCTTGGTCATCCACTCTACCAAGTTGTTGGCATGTTGCGGTTCAACATGTCCAGCTGCAGAAAAGAAGGACAAGCATGTCCCATGGCCACGTGCTGATAACAATGCACCGCGTCCCCGACCAGCACTGTTGTCTCTAGACACAGAGCCTGCTTGCCCTCTTTTATCGGCTCGCGCCTGTCTGCCTCTCCTTGCTGGCCTTCCAGACATGGTAATGGCCTGAAGGGAGTTGGGTAAAACAGTAGTTGGGTAGTTTATATTGTGCTGGAGGCACACAACACCCACTAACTCCTGCAGATGCCTTTTTTATAGAACAGCAGAGTTAAAGGGGTATATACAGATGTATACTGTGCTGTGCTGGAAGCACACACAACTTCCAATAACTCCAGCAGATGCCAATCGGGCCCAAATACAGAACAGCTATGTAGGTGGATAATAGCGGTATGTACTGGGTACAGAGCAGGCACACAGCACGCACTATCTCCTGAGTGACACTGCTGACTGCAAGCTCTATTGTTAAAGATGGACCACTAGCTATATAGGTGAGGTGAATATCACGGTGTATACTGCGGTCAGGGCACGCAGACAATAACAAGAAAACAGCAGAGTTAAAGGGGTATATACAGCTGTATACTGTGCTGTGCTGGAGGCACACACAACTTCCAATAACTCCAGCAGATGTCAATCGGGCCCAAATAGAGAACAGCTATGTAGGTGGATAATAGCGGTATGTACTGGGTACAGAGCAGGCACACAGCACGCACTATCTCCTGAGTGACACTGCTGACTGCAAGCTCTATTGTTAAAGATGGACCACTAGCTATATAGGTGAGGTGAATATCACGGTGTATACTGCGGTCAGGGCACGCAGACAATAACAAGAAAACAGCAGAGTTAAAGGGGCATATACAGCTGTATACTGTGCTGTGCTGGAGGCACACACAACTTCCAATAACTCCAGCAAATGACAATCGGGCTCAAATAGAGAACAGCTATGTAGGTGTATATAGTGGTATGTACTGGGTACAGAGCACGCAGACAGCACGCACTAACACTACTGACTGCAAGCTCTATTATTAAAGCTAGATCACTAGCTATATAGGTGAGGTGAATATAGTGGTGTATACTGCGGTCAGGGCACAGACAGTAACCACTACACAAGAGCAAAATAGTAAATCAGCCAAAAACGATTGGTGTGTAACTGTGTTGAAGGTACACAGAACACCCACTGCTTCAGATGCTAACAAACACTACACGAGGCCGCCTGAAAGGCAGCTTTATATAGTGTGGGGCGTGCACTACACTGTCTGAGCTATGATTGGCCACAGGCAGGATGCCTGTGACCAACCATTGCTCTTCCCGCTACTGGCGCTGCGATTGGCCAAGCATGCGGGGTCACAGTGCATGCTTGGCCAATCGTGAGACAGCAATGCATTGCGCCATCGCAGTGCATTGTGGGCCACACGAATTTTGCCGCGAACGGCCCAAACGTTCGGAATTCGGCGAACGCACGAACGACCGATGTTCGAGTCGAACATGCGTTCGACTCGAACACGAAGCTCATCCCTATTTGCAACATATGTCTCAAGCGTATCTCACGTGGCCAAAACATCAGCCGCTTGGGCACCACATGCTTGACCAGACATATGTTGACCTGCCATGCAGCTCGTTGGCAAGCGTACCTCAAAGACCCACACCACAGAACAAAGCGGACCTCTCCTTGCTCCTCATCAGCTGGCATCTCCAACCCCACTAGACCTTCAGTCCTCTCTGAAACCTGCTCTGAGAGGAATGAAGGTGTAGAATTAGGTGTGTCACAGCCAAGTGCTTCCGGGAACTCTGCTAGCGGTACACCCACGTCCGATTATAGCAGGCAAATGTCCCTGCCCCAGCTGCTGGACCGGCGGAAGAAGTTCACTCCCAGCCATCCACATGCCCAGCGGTTGAATGCTAGCTTGGCTAAATTGCTAGCACTTCAACTGCTGCCTTTTCAGTTGGTAGACTCGGCCCCCTTCCGTGAGTTTGTACAATGTGCGGTTCCTCAGTGGCAGGTCCCCAAACGCCACTTTTTCTCACGGAAGGCGATTCCGGCTCTCTACCGGCATGTGGAAGGCAATGTCCTTGCCTCGCTGGACAGGGCGGTCAGGGGTAAGGTGCATATTACCGCTGACTCATGGTCCAGCAGGCATGGACAGGGACGTTACCTGTCTTTCACGGCCCATTGGGTCACTCTTCTGGCAGCTGGGAAGGATGCAGAACAAGGTGCAGTAGTGTTGGAGGTTGTTCCGCCACCACGACTCCAAAATGCTACTATTGGTTATGACACACCTCTCTCCTCCACCCCCTCCTCTTCTTCTTCCTCCATGGCCTCTTCCAGTGCTCTGTCCTCAGAACCAGCGGTGCTTCGTAGGCATTCCAGGGGCTACGCAAGTACGCAGGCAAAACGATGCCATGCCGTGCTTGCGCTGGTTTGTTTGGGGGACAGGAGCCACACTGGGGCGGATGTTTTGTCAGCTCTGCAGGGGCAGGCTGAGAGGTGGTTGACGCCACGCCAGCTTAAGCCAGGAATGGTGGTTTGTGACAATGGCACCAACCTCCTCTCCGCCCTCCGACAGGGACAACTGACCCATGTGCCCTGTGTAGCTCACGTCCTTAACCTGGTGGTGCAGCGGTTCTTGGGCAGGTACCCCGGCTTACAGGATGTCCTGAAGCAGGCCAGGAAAGTCTGTGTGCATTTCCGCCGATCATTTAATGCCTGTGCTCGGCTGGCTGAGCTCCAAAAGGAGTTGAACCTGCCCAAGAACTGCCTTATATGTGACATGCCCACCAGATGGAACTCAACATTGGCCATGCTGCATCGGCTGCACACGCAGCAGAGGGCCATCAATGAGTACCTGTGTGACTACGGCACCAGGACAGGGTCAGGGGAGCTCGGTTTTTTCTCACCACGCCAGTGGGGCATGATCAGGGATGCATGCACTGTCCTGTCACTGTTTGAGGAGGCCACAAGGATGGTGAGTAGTGACAGTGCATGCATCAGTGACACTGTACCTCTTGTCCACCTCTTGGAGCATACGCTGCGTGGAATAATGGACAGGGCACTTGAGGCAGAACAGAGGCAGGAAGAGGAGGACTTCCTTGCCTCTCAAGGCCCCCTTTATCCAGACAGTGTTCCTGCTGTGCCGCCCATCACACAGGAAGAGGATGAGGAGGAGGAAGAGGAGGAGGAGGATGATTGTGTCAGCATGGAGGTGGAGGCTGGCACTCAGCATCAGCATCAGCAGCAGCAGCAGCAGTCTTGTAGGGATGATTTACAGTCCCAAGAAACACGTGGACTTGTACGTGGCTGGGAGGAGGTAGCTGCGGATCATGTTGTCCTTAGTGACCCAGAGGACTCCGGACCGAATGCCTCAGCTAACCTACGCTGCATGGCCTCCCTGATCCTGCAAAGCCTGCGGAAGGATCCTCGTATTCTTCGGATCAAGGAGAGGGACCATTACTGGCTGGCCACTCTCCTTGATCCACGGTACAAGGGTAAGGTTGCCGACCTTATCTTGCCATCGCAGAGGGAGCAGAGGATGAGACATCTCCGGGAGGCCTTGCAGAAAGGTCTGTGCAACGCGTTCCCAGAGACTGGGAGGTTACAAACTCCTGGTCCTGGACAACGTGTTGCTGAGGCATCGGTCAGAAGGAGCGGTGGAGAAGGTGGCCGTCTGACTGATGCTTTCAGACAATTTTTTAGTCCGCAGCCCCAAGGTATGATCGGTTCCAGCACCCATCGCCAGCGTCTGATTTACATGGTGCAGGAATACCTAGGGGCAAGGTCAGACTTGGACACCTTTCCCACCGAAAATCCTCTGGCTTACTGGGTCTTGAGGATGGATCACTGGCCAGAGCTTGCACAGTATGCAATTGAGCTACTGGCCTGTCCTGCATCCAGCGTTCTTTCGGAACGCACCTTCAGTACTGCTGGTGGCTTTGTTACCGATCACAGGGTGCGCCTGTCCACCGAATCAGTTGATCGACTGACCTTCATCAAGATGAATCAGTCTTGGATCACCCACAGCTACCAAGCACCTGAAGCTGATGTAACAGAATAATTTTTTTGGAAATATCACATCCCTTCAAGACTGCCTATGCTGATGCTGAGTGACTGTCCTGTTATGTTGATTATCTATCCTCTTCCTCCTCCGCTGATATGTTGGAAGAACATTTCTGGTTCTGGTTGATGCCATCAGCCCAATTTTTCTGCCCCTGTTTAACAGGGGCGTTTAAGTACAATTTTTGATGCAATGCTTTGCAGCAGGGCTAATTCCTGCAATAAAACTAGAGTATATGGCAGAGGTTGCAGTGTGGTGGCACCAGCACCAGTGCCTAAGGCCCAATTTTTCTGCCCCTGTTTAACAGGGGCGTTTAATTACAATTTTTGATGCAATGCTTTGCAGCAGGGCTAATTCCTGCAATAAAACTAGAGTATATGGCAGAGGTTGCAGTGTGGTGGCACCAGCACCAGTGCCTAAGGCCCAATTTTTCTGCCCCTGTTTAACAGGGGCGTTTAATTACAATTTTTGATGCAATGCTTTGCAGCAGGGCTAATTCCTGCAATAAAACTAGAGTATATGGCAGAGGTTGCAGTGTGGTGGCACCAGCACCAGTGCCTAAGGCCCAATTTTTCTGCCCCTGTTTAACAGGGGCTTTAATTACAATTTTTGCTGCAATGCTTTGCAGCAGGGCTAATTCCTGCAATAAAACTAGTGTATATGGCAGAGGTTGCAGTGTGGTGGCACCAGCAGCAGTGCCTAAGGCCCAATTTTTCTGCCCCTGTTTAACAGGGGCGTTTAATTACAATTTTTGATGCAATGCTTTGCAGCAGGGCTAATTCCTGCAATAAAACTAGAGTATATGGGAGAGGTTGCAGTGTGGTGGCACCAGCAGCAGTGCCTAAGGCCAAATTTTTCTGCCCCTGTTTAACAGGGACATGTAATTACAATTCTTGACACCTTGTTCCACCATTTCTGCAGAGCATATAGGGCAGGCCCCTACTTTCAAACATCCAACTTACAAACATCTCCTACTTGCACACGGAAGGAGACAACAGCAAGTGAGATGAAAAAAGATGTACGACAAAACAAATTATAAAGGGGTGATAACCCTTCCCTATGTTTTCCAAAAAGCTTAAAAATAGTTTTTTTGACTGGAGCTACACTTTAAAAATGTACCAGTTGAAAATTACAAACAGATTCAACTTAACACAACAAACCTACACAGTCCCTGTCTTGTTTGCACCGCCTGTATACTGCTGTTCTGAGTATATAGGGCCTGGGGGCCACACACATTTCCTTTTTTTAATATGGGTACTGGGTTCCCCTTAATATGCGTACAAGACCCAAAGGGGCTGGTAATGGGCAGGGAGGGCTACCCATGCCATTTTTCGCAATGATTTTCAACCATATTGCATGAACCAGATATAACATTAAAACCGCAAGCAGTTTTAAATGATGTTATTTCCGTTTAATGTCATTTTGTGCAGGGACTGTTATAAACACGGGAAACACGTGGCACTTCACAGGCATACTACAGACACCCCCAGGCCCCATATTTAAAGGAATATTTCACTTTTTTTTCACTTTAATCGTCATTAAAATCAGTGCTCCCACCAAAACGGCCATTTTTAAAAACATTTTAGGCATTGACCCATGTCCCCTGGGGCAGGAGCCAGGTCCCCAAACCCTTTTTAGGACAGTATCTTGCATATTAGCCGTTAAAATTAGCATTTTTAATTTCGAACGTTCGCGTCCCATAGACTTCAATGGGGTTCTAAAGTTCGTACGAATTTGGGGTCCATTTGAAAGTTCTGGTGCGAACCGAACCGGGGGGTGTTCGGCTCATCCCTACTACTGACTATACCAATTTATGTATTACCTTAAGAGAGTGTTATTAACACTGCGATTACGCTCACTATCTCATACATTAGAGTCAAAGCATTCACATGTAAATCATTAAGAGTAAACATAAATACATCACCGGATACTGTAGCATCACTCTACATTTCGATTAGGGAACTTCCATCAATCACAAAAAGGAGTCGGGAGTTCACCGCAAGACGCTTCTGTCGTCTTTTATTTACGTCCCATTATAACACAGTGCAGTGGAAGGCGTAGTCTTACCTTACAACGCTGACAAATTCCACACAGACAGTTAACTAATGATCTTATGACTTCTACGTGATAGGAAGATAAACAAAGAGGTTGAGTATTGTCCATCACACCTTATCAGACTTTTTCTTATAATTACAGTACTGTATAAATCATTTTCCTACGGATTTCTCAGAGTCTGTGAAAGCCCCCCCAGGGCTTTCTCCTTATTCACACGTGAACAAGTGCTGCTTCTTAAAGCAGTCTTATTAAATGGACTTCTCAGATTCCATTAAAGCCCACCCAAGGCTTTTCTACCTGTTCACACAGGAGCAAGTGCTGCTTCTTAAAGAAGTCTTATTAAATGGACTTCTCAGAGTCCATTAAAGCTCACCCAAGGCTTTATCACTGTTAACTCAGAACAGCCTTTTTTACTGTTTCTCAGAGCAGTTAAACTTATCATCGAGATCTGAAAACAACTTCTACATAAATTACAGGTCCCTTAAAGGAGACAATTTCTAAATTGGTGTCACAGTGAGAGAAGATACATATATCAATTCAACTCACCATATATAGACATATTATAATCGATCCCGGACGAGCCCCCAAACTGAAGGGAATGTAGATTGTCTAGAGGTGGTTTTTAACCCCTTGATGTCTGTCAAAGTGCGATGTCCAATCCCCACACAGGCCTGGGAGATTAGCCCATTGAGACAATGACACAAAATAACGAAATCTCTCTGAGCAAATCTAATCTTTATTCTTTGGTGTGAATATTTAAAGGGGGCTTTCAGAAAGTACCGCCCTTTTAACGTGTCATACAGATTAAAAGTGAAGTGAAACTAGTGATTCCTCAAAATCATGAAAGAAGATAACAGCAACATGAGAAACGAAACTAGATTAGTAAAACTTGAGCATACCTATATGTGAAGTGGATGTTACACAGACACAAAATGTAAACCAAATTTCTTAAAGAATGAAAGCGGTTAAGCTAAATATCCCTTCAGTTATTTCTTTTACATCCAAATAAAAACTAAAAAACAAAAAAAAACAAAAAACGATGTGACCATTTCCCCCATTGATCTAGCTGAATGGAAGAGAAAAAAGTTGAACAGGCTGGAAAATATGTGTTTGTTTTTAATGTGGTTGTAGGCTAGCGTGTGTTGTAATTGAACAATATTTTTGGTTCGATCTTTTTAGAAAATGTGAAGGAGAAATAAACATTCAGTGACCTCAGGAGCAGTGTTAATCCTATCCAAGAAACAGAACACAAACTGAAGCAACATTTATACATGTGTGGCCAGCATCAGATGCTTTTTACTTGAAAGCATTTTACGGAGATAAAAAAAATTACATTTTTCAGGATTCATTTGTAAAGCTCCAAATTATCAAGATGTGCTTAAAATGCACAAGTGTTTTAATTGGGTGCAATATTTAGAAAGTTGTGTACCATGTAGAAAATAGCAGCAGCTGTTACAACCATTATTTGCCAAGAAAATATGCCAGGTTCCTAAAACCTTCAGGAACTGCCTGTTTATTATTGATTGACAATTATTTTGAAAATAAATAATGTTATAAATGAACTGATTTCTATTTTTCTTGTAAGCCTAATCTCCCTTTTCTACTAATTAACACATAGCTCTATTTATTTTTGAGTGAAATTTCTTTCCCCTCTTTTTGTTATTGAACATTTAGAGTGCAGCATTTCCATTAATAATGCATAGTTTGGGCATCTGCACACATTTACAGTTGACTGCCTGAAACTAAGACTACAAATCTTTGGCTGTCAGGGAGGTCTGGGTTATCTTGCTTTAAATGTATTAATTTGTGTTTACAGATTTCATCCTGTTGCTATGGGCCATATGTATATACCATAGGTAAGGTACTAGTGCGCACAACCCCAAATCAACAACCTTAAACTAAACTAACTAATATAAATAGAACTAAAGGAAGCTGCTAACATAAATAATGATCTCCACACTATCTATCAAA